>NC_141757.1:34227974-34885474 GCF_982258835.1 Parasteatoda tepidariorum | reverse complement strand
AAAATGACTTTAAATTAGGGATGCAAAAATATTTATAGAGAAACAATACCTATATGAATTTTATTAAATTTCATGCTGATGGCAACCAAAACAACATGGAAATGAATGAAGAATAACTGAATCCAACCACGTAGTTTTTCGGCCAATAAAAGTGCTCCGACAAAAATTGAAAACTGTGACACCATCATTAGATTTCTTATATATAGTAAGTTATTATTATTTTTTGTAACTGTTTACATATTTTCAAATTTATTCTTTTGAACAATTGCTTAATTTACCCAATATTTCAGTTGTTATATCTTATTCTGAACATATAATGTTTATAGCAAGCTTTCCTACGAGTAAACATAAAGTGCAACTGTCGTTTTACAATAAGTCATTAAACTGTAATGTAAATGCTCTAAAATTTTCCAAGGCCTACAACTGAAAATTGTAATATGTAACCTGAATGACGGTATTTGGAATGTTTTAAGCACATTTTCATAAAAATGCTTGTTTGTATCATCGATCAAACAGCATTAGTAATTTTTGCCCAATCCATTACGAACACACTTAGAAGGAAATAGTTATTGTTTGGAAGAAGGAACCACGTTTTATTCCATCTTCCAACATCACGTCGAAGATAATAACAATTAAGATTATTCCAAAACTTCCGAAGCATTAAACTCCCTCCCCTCTAATGACAGGATGCAATCAACTGTTGCTTGAAAAGTTCTAAACCACAAAGTAACTCTCGTTTCGTGACCACTGACCGGAATGCCTAAATTCCACTTTATGTATTCGTGCATTTGCGAGTAGGAAATTCTTGCTGATTCTTCAGGTAAGTAAGAAACTGCTTAAAACTTTTCTTCTTCGACGTTCTCGAGAGTAGAAAATGGATCACGTGGCACATGCATAAGGAAGGGGTAATAGTTTGGAAAATGTTTCGCTGGGGGTAATTATCCCTTCAAACACTTATTGAATATGAATTGAAATTTTGGAATGTTACTTTCTTCTCAGGCAGTACTGGTAAAAAACAGAAGTTCCAAGAACGATAATGGAGCTCGAATGGATTCAATCAATCATGCATCGAATTCATGTGGGATTTTTTAATTGTATGAAGTTGAAATTGCACAGGTTGTTGGTAGTTTGTACAATTTCAGGAAGGCGTAGTGTGTTGCTAAGGAAAGATATTGGGTGCACGATCCAAAGACATAGGGGAGCCACATTGGGGTAATGAAAATATCGTACGTCAAAAATATCCTACGCAAAAGCTGAATTACTTTTTTTAGAATCATAATTCGTTTCATAGACAGTAGTTGTGAAAAGTGAAGAAGTAAATTTTATAAAGGAAATGCACTTGCTAGGCCTGCCAAAAGAATTTTCCTGCATATATTACCCGATGAGGATATAAAAGAAAGAAAAAAAAGATTATGGAAATAAAATTAGTAAGTTTATGTGTATATGTCTATCGAAATATGTTGTTTTTCTAATTTACGTTTTACAGATTCTAAATATCTAACTGTAGAATAAAGTAAGAGGATTTTAAATCCTCACTTGAAAAGTCAAAATGTTAGTAAGAAAAAAGTGATTTTATATTTTCTAACCTTTCTCGCCAAAACACTCATTTTGGAAACCCGCTGAAAAAAATTAAAGAATTACATATTTTGTTCTGTTTAACATGCATTGTATTAAATACATTAATGTTAAAAAGTGAAAAAAAATTGTCATTCGACATAGCGGCGGCTAATGGGTAAAGAAAAATAAGAAAGTTACAATTTCGTATTATTTATTACTGGGAGTTAGCTTCCAAAAAAAAGATAATAATAATGTATTAAAGTAACTTTTGCGTAGTACCTTGAATAAAATGAATATGTGTTTCTTTCAAGACTAAAAGTTTTGAGTGAATGATTTTTCTTTCTGAATCGACTCATCGAATAGAGCTGAAAGTGCAGTGAAATAGAAAATCGTTTATGCAACACTATAAAACAAATGAGGCGAACATTTACCAAAAACAGTTGAATGCATTATAAAGATTGCACACACACAAAAAAAGAACAGAAGCTGCTGCAAGAGGTACTTCTGAATTTTAAGAGAGTTAAGTGGCGTCCTCCTTTCTCCAGTAGCGGTTAAAAGTGTTTTTCCACAGTTTATATTGCGCAATTATGGCCGGAGAAACTTTTCATGAATAATGATGGAGTATTAGTGGCTGAAGCGAACTCTCCTCGGTGTTGATCAAAAATTAATGCAGAGAAGGTGCTTTCGGGATCATTAGCCAAGAGAATAGGCAGAGCACCCCTTATTGAGTTATAATTTGAAATGGCCGGGGACCTTTTAGCTTATCGCTCACATGGCGTAATCCAGAGGAAGTGCAACAAGGGTTGAATTGCTTTCTCCGCTCTAAGAGTACATAAAGCATTCTAACAAAGTTTTTCAGTTCAAACGATTCAGGATAAACTTGAGTTTACAGCGATTTTTATTATTCGTAATGAGTGCGGGTAATTAAAATATTATGTCCTGTATTTTGTAGATGTATCTTTTATTTGCTTTTTAAACTATCTGTATTCTTAAGACATTCACTTAGTAAAGATTAAAAAAAAATCAAAAGCTCTCTGATTATAATCTATGTAATGGTGTCTAGCTATTGCGGTTTTACAAAGTTATTTATCTCTTTTAGATAAATACAGAATCTAGATCCTCAAGGTGCTTTACTGATCATATCTTACTTTTTCTCCTTATTTTGTCATTTATTTCCTTTTTTAAAAATTATTGAAGTTTGCATTATCTGTTGTTTCTTGAATCAATCGATTTGGCTACTTGATTCCATATTAAAGCAGATTTTCATCTTAAGTTTTACGTATCAAAGAAATCACTAATTTTCTTATGTAAATCAGGTAAGTATATTTTATATTAAGTGAACGAATTTTTACAGTTTACAAACACTAAATAAATTGTTGTACAAAAATAAAAATTGCAGAAACTTATGTTTTCTAAGTGGTCACTTAAAATACGTGTAATACATTTCTAAATGAATTGTTTCCACGTAATAAATTAATATTTCAATAATGTTTCAATTAAAAAAAAGCTGCAATGATAGTTTTTGTAACATTTATGAAATTATCATGCAAGAAATAAGACTAATTGTATATTTAAAAATGTACTCGGAACAAAAAACAAACAAAAAAATTCCATATATATTTATAAAATAAAACTAATTATTCCCATCACTTTTTCATCGAAGACTATGTATGATTCTCGTGTACTAAAATGGAATCCTAAAAGATCAATGGATACACTTAAACAATATTTTTCTATTTTAGTGTTATTGTTTAAATTAAATACCAGAGGAAACAAAATAGTCCTCTATGGTGCATTGCAAAAAAAAAAAAATAAATAATAAATAAATCCTTCATTTCCGACATTTTCGAAATTTTTATCTTTGAACAATAAAGTGAAGAGTTGCTGTTATCTATTTTATTAAAATAATTGCTTCAAGATTACATTTTGTAAGAAATGGAACATTGAAAATTATAAGTTAGTTTCGCCAGAATGGGTCACTTTGTTTACTGAGGTGATAGTAAAAATGTATTTATGTTCTTAAGGGGATACAACACAGTAGAAGCATGTTGAAAAAGGAGGTGCTTTCAATAAATTTTGGAGCTTAAAAACATAAATTAACACAATTTTTAATCTTATTATACAGAATTTAATCTTCATTTTATCCCATTACAAACACAAAAATTAAAAAAAAAATAGCGCTAATATATTATAATGTGCATGGTTTTCTTTAAATTGTGCATCTTTTTCTATATTCATAAGTTGAAGAGAATTATTCACATTTGCTTCTTTTTTTTTTTGATTTTTATAAACTACATAAAAACAGTTTTCGTTGCATATGAAATATTAAAATAATTATATTTTTTTCATAAACTGGTGGCAATGTGAAAAAAGAATAATTAGAAAATTTACATAAAGTAAAATACATTTTCATGGTTTACTCAAAACCAGTTAAGCCATTTGAAAAATTCCTAAGTGCAACGAGAACTACATTTTTTGTGTACATTGTGACAAAATTTAAAGCAAATCTGTGGAAAATTGTACTAGTAAAAGATAAAGTAAGTACGACAAACAGTTTCAAGTAAATTGCGTTTAACGTTTTGTGATCAAAAATCTATGTAAATATATAAAACTTTGCAACTAACTAATGCCAAGACCATAAGATCTTTTTTCTCAATCATTTTCAGCTGTCTCAAATGCTAGAGTAGCCCTTTTTTTTGTCATTCTTCCCCCACGTAATGCCTACCCTCACGTGTCACTCTACCCTCACATGACTCTACCCTCACGTCACGTATCACGCGACCCTGATCAAAAGAGGGCGAGCCCTGAAAGGAAATTCTGTGGTCATCTTCATTGAAAGCATATTCCTTTGCTGCTGGGCCTACAATTATTTTTAATAGTTCCAAAACTGTCATTAACGTTTGTAAATTTCATTAAAAATTAATACAGCTAAATAAGTTGCAATTTCACCTATTTACATTGAAAGTACCATTAATTTTTTTCTTTACATAATTTAAACAAATTATTTCAATAAAATAGCTAAAATGCTAGTATTTCACTAAAATATTCTGTTAAAAGCGATCCGTTGTTCGTGTCCTACATTGCGCACCGCTTTCGACTTAATAGGTTCTAACTTTACATTAAGAAAAAAAAAGCGATTCAATATTTTGGTAGAATAATCACGAAAAGATAAATGTTCAAAAAATGTAGCATTTTTTTCTTCATTTTTATTTTGAAAATTTTACTGTGTTATTCCCATTTAAATGAACAATATAATTAAAGAAGTAATTTTCATTTTCAGCTTATTTTACTAGTTGAATTTGGAAGAGTTGGAAGTTTTTAAAAGTCACATAATATGTAGATATTTTTCTTCTGTATTTTTTTCCTTTGATTGACTGTTTAGTAGATTAAGCGTGAACTATAAGAAAAAACAATATATTTTAATAACGCAATTGAATTTTAACTTTCAATGGTTAATTTTCTATTAGTTTTTTTTTTCTTAAAAGAATAGAAATAAAAGTTATAACAAATAAATTCACTCTCATTTAAATTAGATTTACACCTACATAAAGTACAAAAGCTGATTAAAACTGGTATTAAGAAAAAAAATGTAAAATTATCCGTATCCCATAAAGAAGTTAATTTAATCCAAAATTAAAAATGCCTCAGTGAAGATACAGACAAATCACATATCCAAATATCGACTGATGGTATCTAAGCAGAGTCTTTATTGTCACGTAAACAAGGTTTAGGTGTGATTTTAAGTGCACGCAGTGAGTTAAAAAAAATTGATACCCAAACCTTTTTAAATGCTGTGAATATGTGTTACACAAGGAAATATTCGGAAGAGAATCACGTTCGTATAATATGAGATGTAAGTCGTGATAATAAGATTGAAATTAGATTATATTCCCGACTTTGAGTCCTCTAAAAGCAAAATCTCATTTTCCAGAAGGAAAAAAAGACGTGTGAGACGAATAATAAAATGCAATTTCAAATATTTTTTACTTTCTCAGAAATGTGAAACACGTATTTGTAGAAATTCAAAATACTTCTCAAATGAAACCGCTTTTATGAAGAAAGGGAACAGAATATTTTTAAATATTTAAAATTTGACCATTTGCAGTTCGCTTAAAACGTGTGTTGTGTAATGTTTTTGGAAGGAGAATACAAATTATCACATAAACGTTTATTTTAAAATAATATTTAATATTTGCCGTACGATACTCAAAATTTAGGCTTAAAAAAAATTGATTAAAGCATTATATATAGTGCATACTTAAGAGCTGATATTAGTTATCACTTGCTTCTTACAACTAAAAAAATAAAACGACAAAGAGAAATATATATATATATATATATATATATATATAAGTTCAAAATGAAGAATAAAAACAAAGAAAAATTATAGACATATGAAAAAAAGGGGGTGGGAAATAATAAGTAAAAAAAAAATAAACAACATTTTATTAAAAAAAAAAATAAAAAAAAATAAAAAATGAAATGTTAATTAAAAAACCGGAAAAAAACCGGAAAAAAAAGATATAATCTTTTCTTCAGCCCACACGATTATATCCGCAATCTCTTTTTTTTCCGGTTTTTTAATTAACATTTCATTTTTTTTTTTTTTTTTTTTCTTTTATAAAATGTTGTTTATTTTTTTTACTTATTATTTCCCACCCCCTTTTTTTCATATGTCTATAATTTTTCTTTGTTTTTATTCTTCATTTTGAACTTATCTAATGAGTGCTGTTTACTTGCAGCTTAAGCGCAATAAATGATACTTATTGTTTTTCTTAACTTTCTTAGTGTTTTCTTGTATTTATTTATTATATATATATATATATATATATATATATATATATATATATATATATATATATATATATATATATATATATATATATATATATATATATATATATATATATATATATATATATATATATATATATATATATATATATATATATATATATATATATATATATATATATATATATATATATATATATATATATATATATATATATATATATATATATATAAATTTTTTAACGGCAAGCAGCACTGATCTTCCACTCTTCACCCCGGAAGATGCCGGAAGTATTGCTCATTTAACGTTATCCTGTGGGCACCTGTGAACCTAAGTCACGGAGGCAAGCAACATTACCTAAGCCACACTGCCACAGATTATCTGCAGTACATGCAATTAAGCAACACTGGTGACAATTGCAGCTTGACTATTTTTATTCATTATTGAGTTTAGAAATTTGAAATTACTTTTATATAAGCTTTACACTTCCTATTAAAGACATCCCTAGTGTTGACACTATAATTTCATCTACTCCATCAACACTTGAGGAGTTTCCACTCTCTAAGCATTATACAGAAAATGCTGCCAAAAGAGTCATTTCTGTCATAGAAAGTTTTCTACTACTGTACAGATTGTAATAAATATCTTTTAAAATCTATGCAGTAAGAATACATAATTTAATTTTCTTGCACGAGGCATTGATTTATTTAACGAAGATGTATTTCCTTTCATATGATTATTTAAATGATCGCCAAATGATGATGTCTATACTCCATTTTATCAATCATTCCCTACCAGCAAGATATGTATTTTTAGTTCTGATCTTAACTTTATCCATTGATTGGCACTTCTTGATTTCCGTCGTCCTGCACTTCACGCCAAATTAAGGCTCTGCCAATGAAAGATCCCGGGAGTTGCAGCAAATGATAGGTCAGTTTGCCTCTTGTCAACAGAAGCGGTGATCGATGGTCGGGGAAGAAGGGGAAGGGGGTTTAGAAACTGATTATGGTTCAGTTGACGACAGAAATGGAAGAGACATTGAACGATGAAAAATAATGAGGAAATAGAAAAAGAATGGAGAAATTCACAAAGGTGTGCTTTTCGAGATAGTTTTAATTTTATGATGAACAAAATTAACATCGTGGAAATTATTAAAATTAATTAATCAAATAAATTTGCTTTTGCTGCTCTTCTATGTAGCATTAAAACTGGGTGCATTAGGACTATAGACGTAGTTTAATATTTAGATGTGCAATAGAATAATAATAATAATATTAAAATGATTGTCTTGTAAACAACATACGTTATTAGTATTTATATTAATGATAGAAAGGATTAAATAAATAATCCCAAGAAATTGAAGCGGAAAGACTTAACTTCCTTCGCTTCAGGAAAAAAAAATGTAAACAAATAGGAAAAGCAGTCGACGCCCATTTTAAGGACTTGCCAGACGAGGATTTGAAGAAATAAAATTGATTTAAAGTATAAACTTAAGCTATTATATATATATATATATACACTAGTGGGCTGGGCCCCCTGCTCGCTAACGCTCGCCAACCCCCGAAAATTGCTACGCAATCTTATATGGTTTGCTTCGCAAACCAAGCTCGCTGCTAATTTAGGTACATTGCAAATGAACAAAATTCTAAGAATTCAAAACAATCATTCAAACAATCATATAAAGACTTTTTTCTTTTAAAAAAATTACATCTTTTTAGTAAATACTAAGTCATTAAAATATATTTGAATTTAAATAAATGACATGTAATTCGTTAAACCTATTAGAAATGTGCTATAGTCTAATTCGTGATATAAATCAAAAATCGTCAAATAAATTCGTAATATATAAATTCGTGAAAAAAAGCGCTTTCGACAAAATACTAAAATAGAGATCTATCGACAAAGACTACTCACTTCTGCCCAGCTTAATAGTATGAGATTGCCACAGCTGATGCTCTCTGGTTATTTCAATTTCCGTTTTTAAAAGCGCTATATGCTGCTAGATTTGGCACCTCAGCTAGATTTGGCATGTGACATTTTAGCGACAATCATTGGTCGATTCGCCGTGTAAGAGAAATAGTAACGTAAACAAAGCAAACGTTGCCACCGGCGGAAAAGAAATACAGCCAAAATTTGGGAGCCACGTAAGAGAATTATATATATTAGATAAATATATTAAAACAAGTCTTAGGCAGAGAAGGAGGGTACAAAATTTATTTATTAGTTATTAGACAGAGAACGTTTATCAAAGCGTGCTCATGAAATGTTGTGCTCTTCGATACATGTTAGGGAAAATCTTGCAAAGTAAATCCGTAAAATGATTCGTTTTAGGGAATGAGGGAAATCTTAGTAATTGTAATTGTGTTTATTAAATAGGTCGAGCGGCTCCCACCAAAAGCAAAGGGAAAAATGTCTTACATCTAATACATGCTTGAGCCAAAAATAGATTGAAGGGCAGGATATGAATTTAAATGTGTGAGAAAGCGTTTCGATTAGAATAATAAAGGAAAAGAAAAGGATTTACAGAAAAGGAATAACATATAAAGATCAATTGAAGCTTTTTATGCATATATAAGCCGAAGAGGTTTTTACTGGTGGAAAGGATTGTTGTCATCTTTAATTAGCAAGTATTACATAAAAAAAATTGCAAATTTCAATATTCATAAGTCCAGCACTATGAAGACAAAATGAGCCTGTGGGCCTCTTTCTGTTTTTTGATCTCGTTTTCTGATCTCAAAAAAAAAAAAAATAATAATAATAATAGTAATGATTCATTTAAATCAGCGTAATTGCAGTTTGCAATGTAGGAAATTTTGCTGTACAGTTGCCACCATTTTTGGTGATGAGGTAAATTAAAATTTTTTACAGTGCATGTAGTCATAATTTTTTGTTTACTTTTTCTCTATTACAGTTTTAGTTATTTATTTATTCCTTTCCGTTTCTTTGTCTGTTTACTCACAACACTTATCTTCTTGAGCATATGAATTAGCTTACTAGTTTTATTTCAAAAACATTTCGTTTAGAAAACAAGCATGTGTCTAATGATATACTTGCACTAATGCATTCAAGCAATTGTTATTTTGTCACTTTAATAAAATTTTTTGCACAGTAGCTACAGTTTACTTATCTCTTCTAGAGTAACCGGAGCTGTCAATTTGATCGAACATCAACTTTCAGAGGCGGTAATTCATAAAATAATTAAACCTGCTTACTTGACTTTCACGAATTTTCCAATTTTAAAGATGTTTAGCTTAGCAATTGGCTTGCTCAATCATTCGAGGAAGGATAATTTAAAACACTAATTTGTATTTTATAGCAAGAAAAACTAATAAAATTCACGAAACATGTTTCTCTGTATTAAAGAAATATTCCAACGGGCATCATTTTAATCCTCAGAACGTGTTTACACTTTACGGGCAGAAGGAATTTCAAACTTTGTAACAATGCGGCTAAATTAAAAAGAAATTTCACCAATTAGCAAACCATGCTTTTTTTTTCTTAAAGTATTTTAGTACATGAGCAAAAAATATCTATTATTATATATCAATGCAAAATTTTTTTTTCACCATCTTGAGCTACTTACGGAAGTTTTAACATAAATCCTGATAATTTCCTTGAAAAAGTCATCTTTTTCAATGTCTATGTCTTAAGCCTGGAAGTTTTTCATCAAATAAGCTGATTGTAAACGACACGAACGATTCCTTGAAAATGGCCAAGTCTTTTTAAAGTGAGTAACTCTTCCCAAATTCTTCGATTTGCGATTATATTATTAACTGATTTCCAAAGCGGATCACAAAAACTATAGATTTTAGTCTCATTCCATTCGTATATAGCTGAGTTTTAAAATCATCTATCGTTTTCGGTCTACATTTTGATATAATATGACAATTTCTGTATACAACACGAAAGACAAAGAGATATATAAGACATTATAAGAGGTCGTATTGTGTTTATGGCCTTTATTCATACCGTGAATTAAAAATTGGAAGTTTGCGATGCTGAATCCTTTTCGGATTTTTTCTTTCACATGTTTCTAAAATATTAAAGATAAAATGAGCTAACTCTCAATATTTCGTAACTTAAGATGCAAAATAACATGTTACACGTTGTTTTTTTCTTCTTCCATTTCTTCCCATATTGCATTTTTATTTCGTATATGGGAATATTTTTTATTACTGTGTAAGCAAGTTTTAAGATTGTTTGAGAACTATTTAAGAAATGTATAGATTTATCGTTTCTACAAAAGCTGAAACAAAAAAAGAACGGATCATCTAAAATGATCAACAAAGGGTAAAAGTAAGGGGAGGGAAAGATACGAATTATTAAACTTACAGAATAATTTATTTCATACAAAATATACTGTTATTAAATAATGATTATGAAAAATAAATGTTCTCTTTTTTAGCGATTTAAGTTTTTTTAAAGACAAAAACTAGTTTTAAAAGTAAGGAATGTAGGACTACAAAGGAAAAAAATTTAAATTGATTTCTGAAACTAAACAGAATTAAATGGAATGTTTTTTACTCATTTCATATTGTTGAAACATATTTTGCAAAATGTTTTTGATAACATAAAAAAAAAGTTTTTTTTGTCAACTTCACAGTTTAGATAGAAGATTAAAGTTTAGTGATACATTTCCTCTGTAGATGAAACGGAGAAGATTATGTCTGTTTGGAGTAGAAAAACGAAAATTGAATTTCTGGATGAAAATATCCCTTGTCACAAGAAATCTTATTTGTGTCGCAAAGAATACATTTTTTTCCACAGCATTTCTGTCTTGAGTATTTTTTTTAAAAGGACCGTCCAATTTCGGCCAAACAATTTTCCAAGTTGCAGTTCCGGATGCAGATTGAAACCAAGGATTTTTTTTCTCGATTTTCTCCACCATCTTAAAAAATGTTCCGACATTTCCTTAATATAATATTGCCCCTGTATTGGAGTGAGTTAAAAAAATACATTTACTTTTAAAACAGGATGGCTCAGGAAATAAAGCGCTCGCCTTCCAATGAGGTGAACCGGGTTCGAATCCCAGCGATGGCTGATCGATACGAATTCCGTAGACTGCTCGCACCAACTACAGTGCTGACATAAAATATCCTCAGTGGTAGACGGATCATAGGTTATAGTCCCCTTGCCATCAGGCTAATCGTGAGTGGTTTTCGTGATTTTCCTCTCCATGAAACGCAAATGCAGGTTAGTTCCATCAAAAAGTCCTCCACAAAGGCAAATTTCACTCCATACTTGATTCAGTTATTCCCCTGTTTTCAGGATTGGGTTTAAAATTACAAAGCTATGGAGTTGAACATTAATAGTCGTAAGCCAAAAATTGGATCTGCTATTCAACGACGGTTATAAAATAAAATAAAGTTGCTTAAATTTTTATTTGATTGATAAAAAATGAAATATTTTTGTAAAAACATTATAATCGTGAAGGTAAATTAATTAGAATTTTGAAAGTGAGCTACTATCTGATTTTATCTTACCCGATCTGGTAAAATCGAGTTTCTGACGAAATAATAATACAAACATTATTTTAATTCTAATGAAATATTTATTGATGGCAACAAATTAATATTATTCTATTCCTGAACTGAGAAACATGCATGTGGTAAGAATGTAAAACAAAATTATAATTAAGATTTATTAAAGATTAAGTCATTTGGTTGCTCCGCTATGTGCCTCTTTCAGTTGAGGCCCACTCTATCCAACTTTCAGTAAAAATTAGCCTGGAATATTGTGGGATACTTAGTTATTTCAAACTGAATAAGTCCCTTTTTTCCGCAATTTAATTTAAAAAAAAGGCATATCACATTTTAAATGTGGTGTAATAGCCATTTTAATAAATTAAAACAAATAGTTCAAATGCGGCGTCATCAGATATTGAACTCACCTAAAATAAGTCTTGTATATTTAAACTAATGGACTTTTCTAATAAAATTTTTAAAAACGCTGTAGTCAACAAATATACAGCCTACTCTGTTTATTATTCATCTTAAATAAAATGATGCTTCACATCAACTAGCTTCATGTGTTTTGTGGTAGCAGTAGTTTAGTAAAATACCTCAAGTGGTACTTCACAACCACAAACAACTTTTTTGTTGAAAAATATATTATGTTCAGACGTTATTTAAAGTTCTAAAGGATGACGAAAAACTATTTTTGTTTGTTTTTTCGTATGGGACGTTTAATTTCTCAAAAAAATATTTTGCTGCGTCATTATGCATTTTAGTCTTATGAAAGAGAATTTCGTCAAAACATTAATCGTACAGAAATGATTGATTACCTGGATTTAAAAAATAATCAATTATACTTGTTTTTTTCCTTCGTACTCCATGTAAAGTTTCTACACATCTTTCTTAATCTCAAGTTCTTAAGTTCTATAGTTTTTGCGCATAAAAATAAAATGCAAAGTTAAGTTGACCACTCCGCCCAAAAGTCCCACCATTTTAAGGTTAATGAGCAAAAACTGTAGAAGTCAAAGTCAGTTTAAATGAACTTGAAATTATACAGTGAAATTTTATGGAGAACAGGATATACACCCCGGTTAAAAAATTAATTAAAACGTTTACTCGAATGAACTTGTTTGACTTTAAAACACTTTTATTGGCTGTCTATTAAAGTTCGATTATATTTGATTAACAAAATTTGAATTGTTTACCATTTATGATAACAAATGGTAAACAATCTAGTTAACTCGCTTATCATATAACCTGAGGATCGTTTGAGTTTAACTCCCTATATTTAGTCAGCTTATGTAGTGGAGAACTTAAGGCGGCATTAAAAAAAAATCAGTACGAATTTGTGAGAAACGCGTATTTCTATCAGAATTAACATCATGCATTGTTGTAATTTAATTTAAAAGTGCATTTTTTCCTAATTATTTAGATGATAACAATGATGTTTACTCACTTACAGTTCTATTTTACCAAAAACTAGTTTCCCTCGAAATTGATTGAGCGTTCTTTAGTATTTCTTTCTTTTTTATCTTACGTTCTTTCTGATGCGTACGAGCAAGTAGGATGGAGTCGGTATCACCGTATTACTACTTTCAAGCTACTTGAAAGCACGTGCTTATTTTTTATAGTTAGACTTTTAAAACGTGTTTCAATGACCCAAATTTAGGTTAAGCCAACAGAAATTTAAATTCAAAAAAATTAGTTACTTATTAAAAGATAAATTCCTTAGTAAATCTTGACTATCTTGTATTGCCCGCTATCAATACCATCCTTTCTGGTTCAACACGATACTGAACAAATGTTTCGAGGAAATGAACATCTATAAACTTGGATTACTGACTCTAATAACGAAAAGCTACCAAAAAGGGATATTAATAAAAAAATAAAATTATTTAAATTCTCTGCAGTTTTTTTAAATTTTTTTTTATCGAAAAATGTTAGT
Organism: Parasteatoda tepidariorum; assembly: GCF_982258835.1. NCBI lineage: Eukaryota > Metazoa > Arthropoda > Arachnida > Araneae > Theridiidae > Parasteatoda > Parasteatoda tepidariorum. The sequence continues at coordinate 34,871,724 of NC_141757.1, read as the reverse complement.
CAGTTTTCTACAGCAGGATTGTATAGTGTTCATTAGCAACTGTTTCATTGATTATTTATAATTTCGGAAAGAAGAACGAGTATGCTGCTAGTTTAATACTACTTAAAACAGACATTTACTGTTACTTCACCAATAACCAGATCTCTCTCTTTTCTTCAAGTTTTTACCCATAATTTAAATTTCTTTCCAGCAGTCGAAATTCGATATTGTTAAAGTAATTGGAAATATCCTAGAAAGCTTTCACTATGAACTGTTATGGTTTTTACTATAAATTTATGTATCAATAAATTCAAATAATCAGAATTAGGTAGAAGCATTTTAATTCCTTCACGCTATTATATTTTTAGTTAAAATAACGACGCTTTATTGCAGCTAAGTTTTTCTTCCAAGATTCTGAATGGAAAGAGGGGTGATGCAAGTGGATGGAAGACTCAATGGGGAGCCACAATCGTCCCATGTGGCGCCTGGATGAGACCCAAAAGTGCGCCAGTTATTGATGACTCAGAGAGTCACTCGATTTATCCCCCCAGGCATCTTTATTTTATTCACACTATTAAAAGAATACAAATGAAGGAACAATCATTGTGGCTACGAATCTTGACTTTCACACAGAACGTGAACCTTTGTGGCGCTGTATTAAGGTTTCTATGGCATGTAGACTTATAAACAGATTTTGCATTTGCAGCTGTATTTGGCATACGACACTATCGGAAAACCAAATAGAAAACAAATTGTTGTTCCATCACAGAAGTTATCATTGCAACTGCACCGTGCTCTTTTGAGAACGCCATTTAAACGTTCTGCGAGCATTTTGCATTGAATAATGGGCTCATTTACAATGTGCGGCTGCCAATTTCCAAAACTGATCTAATAATTCCTTAAAATATCCTTCGAATTAAAACCCATTTAATGCGCTTCAAATGAATCTTCATCTGTCTTAACGAACTTTTAAAATCCTCGATAGAACGAATCTTTAATTCTGACGTTGAGATTTTTTACATGATTCTGACATCCATCCTAAAGCCACGTTTATTTTCCTGATGTTGCGGAGTAGAATCATTCACCACAGACTCTCTGGAAAAATCTTTTGCAGATATTTTATTCCTGAATTTGAAAAAAAAATCTGCTAAAGACGCAAGATATAAAACTATCGACGACATTTATAAGAATTTCAGAAATGAAGAGCATTTTGAAAGAGGGCTTAAAAAAATATATGTATTTTTTTGAAACTGTTGTTGTCGAGAATCAAAATGCATCACGACAAATGGAAATTACTTCTGAACATAGTATCTAACATGGTCTAACATAGTCTAACATAGTATCTTAGATAATAACTGAGTATCTAAGTAACCTAATATTTTCAGAAGTCATTAGAACAGTCCTGGAAATGAATGTCGGCAGATCTTGTAGTATACAATTGCTTTGTATACAATTGCCTATAGTATACAATTGCTTTGTAGTTTGCTTATGGGATCTCTTATTTACATTTCAGCCATTCCCAATATTTTATCAGCTAAGGAACTCTAAATGATCGTCTTTCTCTTAGCGGAACCTCAACATCATAAATAAATTTGATTAGCAATTTTAAACATATTAAGCAAATTTATTATAAACTATCTATAAGCATTTATTTTGAATAAATTACTAATCATTTTGAAAATAATCTATCAGAAGAATAAAAAGTTTTCCTCGTTTCCCTATAATAATAAATAAATAAATAAGTAAACGAATTTTCGTTTGAAAATTAAATTTTCAGAGAGGTAGAAGCATCTAATCTAATTCTGAATTAGTTTTTATCATATGCGTAAGCTAAAAATAAATTAAAAAAAGTTGTATTATGGTTTTTGTTAAGAAGGAAACGAAAGAAAACTGTTATAACGATGAGAATAGTTATCGGGATAATTTATTGTTGAATTGAACTAACGTATTTTGAATTCAAAAGTTTCGATCGGAAATACTTATAAATGCATATCAGATTGGTTATTCGTTCGATATACTGTTATTGGTATAAATATAATTATTTTTAAATTTTGTTAGTTTTTCCTTTTTCATTTTACTTAAATCCTTTCTCAGACATTGCATGCCTTTCAAATTAATAATGGATTATTGATTAGATAATATTACAGGTTTCAAAAACTATAACTCGTCAAAAAAAAAGAAGCCCTTGTTATATAGGACTCCTGTGACTCTTCTCAGTAATCATAGAGTTCCGAAGAGGATCTTTTGAGAACTGATGCTGTCTTAAATCAATTTTGAAACATGAAATAAAGGAAAATGATAGGAATACATTGCATAATAACAAGTTGAGGTTGAGTATATTTGTTCAATTTCTTTACATGAAGCAGCCGCTAAGTGAAAGCAAAAAACTTAATAAAATAATAAAATAAATAAATAAAAGCTAAGTTTTTCAAGTGGATTAAAAAAGGGAAATTAATTATATTAAATATTAAATATGAATAAAAATTCATAACATAATAAATTAGAGTAAAATTTTATAAAATTATAAATTAAAATAAAAATTTAAATAAATAAAAATAACAATTTTCAAAGCTGCGTTTTTCACGTGATATAAAGAGGTGAAGAGAACTATCTAAAAATAATAAATAAATAAAAAATTATAAAATAACAAATTAAATATAAAAAAAAGTTGCAGAATTCTGAATTAAAATGCAAACTTCATTTTAAATCAAATTAATATGAAGATTATAAAAAATAATTAATTAAAATAAAATTTTTAAAAAGGATGTTTTCAAGAGGATGAAAACAAATTTATCTTTATTTACATCAAAACCAAGAATTGCTGGCTGGATTACTTCAAAAAACATGAGGGAAACTTTTGAGAAAGATGAAAGTTTTCTCCGAAAGTCATGCGTGATCTGGAAAAATGCAAATTTATCGCGTCATCCAGCACAGAACTCTTATTAAACTATGAGCATTCTGAGAAGGATGATAACACTCTCCTTTGACAGTGGTTCAGGGGACAGAGCGTTCGCCTTCCAATGAGGTGAACCGGGTTCGAATCCCACCAATGGTTGCTCGGTACGAATTTCGCACCCGATTCGCACCAACCACAGTGCTGATGTAAAATATCCTCAGTAGTAGGCAGATTATGAGATAGAGTCTCTTTGCCATCAGGCTAACCTTGGGTGATTTTCGTGGTTTTCCTCTCCATGTAACGCAAATGGGGGTTAGTTCCATCTAAAAGTCCTCCAAGAAGACAAATTTCTCTCAACACATGATCCTGGAGTTTGCTTGTCTTCTGGATTGGGTTCAAAATTTCAGGGCTATCGAGTCGAACATTAGTAGTCGTAAACCCAAAATTGGGTTGGTTTTATTATATATATATAATAAAGGTTTTATATATATATGGAAAGAAAGTTTTTTACATATATATAAAACCTTTGACAATGCACCCTTTGTAGTGATGAACAAAAAAAAAGAAGACAATTCCTAGTCATTACATGACTACGCTTAAAATTTAGCCCCAGCTAACTAGGTTCAATTTTTTTGTTGTTGACGAGATTACCCTTTTTTTAATGGAACCCCTTGAATTTATGAATTAAGATCAATAGCAATTGTGAACATATTAATTGAAGACAAATTACAAATTATTTGGAAAATATTTAACATGAAAAACGAAGTTAAATTAACATTATTATAAGGTTTTAATTAAATTAAATTAAACGAAATTAAATTGATATTATTATTTGTCTTATAATTAGGTTCTATGCCAGACAGTTATATTCCCGCAGGTGCCGTATGTAGTCTAGTCTGAAATTGGATTTTGCGTTTGCTTAAACTGAATTATTGTATTCATTGAGATTCATTTGAAGTAAGAAAATAAACTTCGGGAATCGCAATCAGAAAATCGTAGTACTTAGTTGAAGAATTCGAATATTTCATTTCAAGTTGAAAGGTTCGACACGATATACTTATACTTAATTGATAATTTTTTAATTCTCTTTTTTCGTTCTACACCAGAATTTAATTAAAATAATTTTATAGAAGCAACGAAAATATTTAGAAAATAATGGGGGATTGATTGATGTAAATTTAATAACATATGTGGTAAATCATGAGGGGTTAAAAAAAAGTCCTAACTCTGTTATTTGGAAAGGGGTCTGAGTTTTGATTGATAATATATTCTCTTTGCTGATTATATTGCGATTTATTCTGTTTGTAGTTATCATTAAATTATTTGAATTGTATTTTGTAACTTGTAATGCTAAACTATTTCGCTTGTATTACTTAACTTAATAATCAAGAAATTAAATAGAAACATATTATAGGATAATTGAAGCTTTTGATGTATAGATATAATGATGTACTTTAAGTTTTTTGAAAACTGAATTGAAATCATTTATTCTCAATTTATTTATTTAATTTCTCATTGCAGTATTATCAAAATGACTTGTAACTTGACATTTCAAAATCAACTCTAAAAATTGTTTCGTGAACTAGTAAAACTAGTTAAAGATATAGTCGGAATATTTAATGTAGCTTTGATTGGTTAATTGAAACATATAGATTGAAATAATTGATTTTAAATTGTTCCTCAATTTTTGAAACATTAAGAAAACCGAATGTGTTATTTTTGCAGATATGCTCTTAAAGATTATTTTTTACTTTTATTAGAAATAAGCTGGTATGTTCTCTTTAGTATGAAAAAAAATCGAAAGTTTTTAAGTTTGAAATACCTTAAATCAAAATACGCCTCAATTTCTAAAAACATAATCATATTACAATAATGACAGTGATTTTCAACTCACAAACTTCAGCTAGACATTTTTCAATCTTGGATATTTTATAAGCATAAATGGCAACAATGAATATCATCAGGAATATAAAAGAAATATTTGACTGCTCCAAGCTACATACATCAACATTTTAAACCTTAAAAGTTTCGAATAATGATGATTTTGAAGGATTAGAAGTGACTTACGAAAACTGTAATTTTCAACAATGATTACTCAAACATCGAATAAACTATCACAAAATAAAGAAATACATTTTCACATTTACAATTACACCAGTAATTATCTGTAAAAGTTCATAAGTTATGTCCCATTAATAAGTATAGTATTCAAAATCTAAGTCAATTTAATTAAGGGTATTCAATTTAGTAAATTTTATCCAAGGTATTTGGTTCCATCAATTTAATTAATGGAAATTAATTAAGGTAAATCATATATTTCAAAATCCTACTTTTCATCGGGTAATATGAAAATGAAACCTTTGAGGAATTTAATAAAAGGTGTAAGAAAGTTCTCTTTCTAAGAATTTATATATTGTTTTCATATTTCTTTTAATTGAGCCTTCTTAAAAAATTGATTTGAAATTAATAAAATTGCGCTTCTAACTCTTAAAGAAAATTTCACTCGACTTCTAGATGTTGGAAGATCTAAGTTCATAATAAAAGTTTCTTGTCTTATGCATTAATTTTGTTTCCATTTCTTAAAAATAAAAAACATAATTTTTTTGGGGTGATTCTTACTTTAGAGTTAGCTCGCCAATAATAGTATATGAAGTTCTTGAATGCTGTATAAACTTAATTTAGTGGAACAGAAAATATAGTAGAACTATCCAGAACAAGTGGTAAATACGTCAGTTGGTCAAGAAGTGTAAAATAAAATTAAGGAAATTTTAATATGATCGATATTAATAAAAACAGAGGATTTTTTTTCATTTTATATTGCACTTGAACATTGTCTCAAATTAAAATGGTTCTTGTTCATGAAATAATCCGAGAATATTTTCAAGCTGCAGGAGGTGAAATTTAGTCCGTAACGATAATACCACCGAACATGCACACACTAGAATAAATTCCGAATCAAATAACGGTATAAAGTACGGGCACTTTGGCTGCATCATCCGAAAATCCATTTTTACCATAAAATACACCGAAGAGCCATTACATTTGACCACCCTGCTAATAACATGTAGGACCACTTTTAGCCCTCAAAACTGCTAGTACCCACCTTGGCATTGATTCCACAAGATGCTGATAGGTAGTCTGTGGTATCTGGCACCAAGCGCTCACCAACTGGTCCTGCAATTCCCTCACATTGCGAGGGGGTAGCGTGGGAGCACGAATTTGGTTTTCCAAGTAGGACCACAAATGCTCTGTTGGATTCAGGTCAGGTGAATTTGGGAGCTAAGACATGACTTGAAAGTCACTGGAATGTTCCTGGACGATTCGACCCTTATGACATGGTGCATTATCCCGTTGGTAAACACCATCCCCCGCAGGAAAAACTGCTGCCATGAATGGGTGAACCTGGTAATAGTTCAAGTAGCTTACAGATGTCAGGGATTGTTCTTTGAAGATTGTGAGTCCTAATGTGCCCCATGAAAACATTGTTCCTGGGCGAGAAACCATGAAAACCTGGGCGAGTCCATTGTTATAGATGGAGGGTGGTCATAATGTAATGGCTCTTCGGTGTATTATACCGTATATTTTACAGTAATGTTTATTTGATTAAAGTGATTCGTCGATTTTTACGATAAACAACGATATAGCTGATTCTTTGTTTCGTAACATGTTCCAGCAAAAATGGATTTACTGTTAAAAGTTTCGGTACCAAGAGTGCCGGTACACTTAACCGTAATTTGATTAAAACTGGTAGATATTTTTAAAATGCAACATAAAAAAGCAATGAAAAAAGTCAAATTTAGGAAAGGAGATTTAGATGTTAAATAAATTGAAATAGAATATAATAAGCACAAATTCAATATAGAACTTCAATAAGGGGAAACTTCCTGAACTCGGGAGTTTTTTCTCGAACATCAGTTTAACAAAACGAGTAAGTTATTCGTGTCTCGAAACCCCATTTGAAAAAAATATATACTTAAAATGTAGAGGATATAAAATTTGACTCAATACATGAAAAATAATACAATTTAATAATTACAATTAAAGTAAGAAAAAATTACAAGAAAAATAGTAATTACGATCAATACAAGGAGCAAGTAATACAACTTTGCTCATTTTTGATTCATAAATCAGATTACATTATTCAATATTTATTAGTAGGGGAGAGTGGGGTCAATTGTAACATTTTTTACTTAACTATTTTTAACTAACAAAAACTCCAACATATTATTAGTATTAATTTACAGACGAGTAAAGTAGACTATCTTTTACTAGAAAAAAAAATGAATACCTTATTTTAAATGCTATTATATCAGTTATTAACAATTTTTGACAGTCGTGCACTTGTTACAATTGTCCCCACTTACGGAGTCAATTGTAACAGTTCATAAATTCAACTAAAACATAGTTAATTGTACATATTATCATAGTTGTGATATATATTTTTTATTGATCAAAACAGTAGTGATATTTTAGGAGTAAAAATAATAATGAGCAGAGACCTTTTAACTTTAAGGGGTTAAAAATTTTAATTTATGCTGTGAAAGGTGACAAATAAAATAATGCACATGCAACATAATATAAATGATATAGAAAACTATTGGTGGTTCTTAAAGAGTTAAGTAATGGTTGTAAACATAAGATTATTTATTTTCAGCTGTTACATTCGTCCCTTTACTTATTGTTACAATCGTCCCCAAGACGCTATTTCAGCTTCATTTGTTTAAAACAATGCTAGTTAATTAACAAACTAATCTTTTCTTTTTTTTGAAATGTTAGTTAAGGTGTCCACTTACATATTCGGTTAATAATTTTTATTTGTTTAAACAAAATTACTTTGTTGCAATATAATATTCTAATACCAAAAAAAGTACTTAGGTAGCATGAAAATATCTTTTGTGATGTAACTCTTTCAAAAGTACATAAAAATGGTTGCCAGCAGGGGTGTACATGTAGATTTATTAAATACACCTTGTGCGCCACCTAGGAACCACATCTAGAACCCGACACTCGAAATTTTTGCTCTGTTACAATTGTACCCTGTTACAATTGACCCCACTCTCCCCTACTATAATAATACAATTTATAAACTTTGATCATTTTTGATATATAAATTGGTTTACGTTTCATGTATTAAATTTGCTTATATATATTCCATATTTTATGTATTTTTTTCTAAATAGGACTTCGAGACATGCGTAACATTTTAGTTCTGTTGAATAGTCATTCACCGAAGAGCTACTACTTAAATGCACGCAGGATATCCCTTGACGAAGTCCTGTACAACATTTATTTTTTTGTCGATCTATTCCAATTTTATTATTATTCTGGAATATTTTTGTGAAGTTATTTTAAATGTATGTTTTAATCTTATATGTCGAAAGAAGATATAATAGTGTTTTTGTTTCATGGAATTTAAAAGACTGCATTTTTACGGAATTTAAAGTATGAAATGGTTAATGCGTTTATGGAACCTTTCTCACATCTCTGTCATCACTTTCGTTTTAATTTATAGCGAGTGGTAGAAAGCATATTTTTCCAAGCAAGACCAACTCTGTTTTAAAACCAAAAACAGACATCAAATTGAGAAGCAGGCATGTTTTAAAACCACCGTTTTAAAAACAGACAGCAGGAATCAGCACTTCTAAAAACCACCATCAGATTTTTAGAATCAGCATTAAGTCAAAAAACCTTTTGTACAAAACATCAAGATATATTGTTTTATAAATTACAATTCACTGTAACTTTTGTTTTAGAGAATGAGGCTAATAGCTAAATCTGGTCGCTGAAAATGACTGAGATCCATCTTTAACTTACTCCATTTACATCCTTTTACAGCAAAAACTAGTCCCTTCAAAATGAGTGTTTTAAGCAAGGCTTCGTTTAGTTACATCACTTAACAGCTAAAACTGTTCACATAGAAAAAAACTATTGAGACCAAAAATTTGATGAAAAATTTTTTTGAATACTGAACTAAAATGAGCTGAAATATAATCTTCTTCGCAATAGATAACAGAACAAAAAGAATTTGCAGTGTTGATCTGAACTGAATATTCATTTAACTCGGAAACACAAAGCCCTCCTTAACATTTTTGTTCCTTTTAAAATTTTCAGAGCAGGATGTCACTAAAGTGTAGAATATTTCTTACCTTATACATAATGCATGCCCTCACGACATCTTTACGTGTTTTAAAAATTTTGTTCTCCAACCTGCCCAAACTTATGGGGAAGAAATTTTATATGTTTGTGTCAGCTCAGCTTTCAATCGATGTCGACTTTTTGTGAAACATACATATTTATTCCACCAGGTGACGACGAGTGTTTGAAAAATAAATAAAGATTTCTTTGACTCAGTCATTCCTCCACGCAAACGTTTAAAGTAGGTGGTTTTATTGAAACTCCGTTAGACTGTAATTTCAAAAACCGACAAGTATTGGACAGTGTGCATTATAAAAAGGAGGACACTTTAATGATTTTTGATCCAATAATCAGATTTTCTTGTGTAAGAATGTAACCTCAATCAATGGTTTATGCTTCAAACCTTAAATATGCTAATTAATTCCTGCATACTTGTATTTCTCTCTCTCTCTCTCTCGCTATATATAGTTCGAATCCTAGTGTTGATACCACAATATTTCCTCCATTTAACACACACCAGCTAACACGATGATTAAATTATTTTGCATCAGATAGATGCACTTTAGTATTGCCACACCACTAGATTATGCAATATACTGAATCCTATCTATTAATATTCGAGCTAATGTTACACTGTTAGAAATTTCTCGAAAAAAGTGGCTAAATAACAATTTATTGAATGGTTATTTTACCATATTTAATCAAAACAACCAAATAACCATAAATTGAATGGTAATCGAACTTTTAAGTTTGAGAAAAACTGTTTATTAACTGCTTTTATTTAATAAGGTTAAACAACCAGAATTTTTTCGCACCAACTAGAACCACCTAATGAATCTATTTAGTTCTTTCTAACTGCTTACACATCATAGCCGAGCGAGCTTAGCTGTCAATCTCATGACCGGCAGAACTGGAGTTCGAATCCTAGTGTTGATACCACAATATTTCCTTCAACACATTAAGAATTTCTTATGTCCGGCGCTCTCCAATGCCCATTACCTTACGAAAAGCCGAGCTCCTATGTCTAGTTAAATAACAAATTTATTTTTACGTTTTTGAAAAATGCTAGTCGTAAATAGTTAGAAAGCCATATAGTTTTATATTCATGATTTTATAACCATACTTTTTGTAAATGGTTTCAAAACCATAAAGGAAAAAATGTCCTTTACCGTAAACTTTACGGTTAATCGGATGGACAGACAGCTGCCAGTTATTTTATCATGATTTTAGAATGAAAATTTTAACAGTGTATATAATATTCAATCTGGCAATCCAACTTTTAAAATTATCATTTATTTCCTTACATAAGGTTTAGCGTTACTTTTTTGGTATAGAGCACCTCATATAATTTAAAAATAAGGATAAAAATAAAGATTATTCATGAAAGAAAACAATAAATTAAAATATTCTACAAAATATCTTTTTCCCCTAGGTAGTTTAATGCCATAAAACGCATAAAAATATTATTGAAATCTAATTCGGCTAACTGGAAAAACTTAATCGACCGTTAATCCGTCAAAAAGACTGTTTACACTGCCATCTTGCCATTTTCACTCACGTGAGCCACTTTAAATGCATTTATTATCGTTTATTTTTGTTAACATTATCCGATTGCAAATAATCATAAATAGTTCTAAGATGTTCACACATAAAATTGCCCTTTATTAGGTTTGCAAATGCTTGGAATTCTCCTCAATGCGTTTTTCACGTATGCATCTATAGTTAACCTCTGTTAAAAATCTCTTTATGTTTAATCATATCAGAAAACGAGGCTCATAAATGATCTTTGTATTACTTTTTATTCACAAATTTCCTTAAATATGTATATTCCTTCATAATATATTGCTTTTACTTTTGTCTTGAAGGTGATTCAAACTATGTGTGTGAAACTACGTTGACGTACAGTTAGTTAAGCAGAAGATAAATACTGGTGGCGCAATAATGAATTTTCTGTCGAACAATCATAGTCCAGTCAAATTGTTCCAAAAAATTCTTGAATGGTTACAAAAATCAGGGAAGTTTAATTTTTTGATGTATTGTGTGGGATGGTACAGTGTTAAAAATCGAAATTATCCAATTATCCAATGCGACCACAGCATGCGCAGCCATCTTGAAAAAATAACTAAATTTTGGGGAATCTTTCCTTTTTTCTAATTTTTCCTAGAGTAACGGGGCTAAAATATTGTCATTTGCTTTTTTTTACCCAATTAAATTACACTGGTTATCATAAATTAAGGAAAAATCACAAAAATAGCGATAACTCTTTCAAAAGTAAGCCAAACCGTGCAAAATTTGCATATGTTGTCCACTAAGAGTAGCTGAGTAAAATTGCAATATGCAAATTAGTGGCGCTGCACTCGGCTTACGTCATCTGCCTGGAGCATAAAAGTCCAAGTTTGAGAGAAAGCACACAAATTTTACTGTGATTGCGACATTGAAAATCTGAGATAGCCAATTCGTAATAATGACCTCTAGGCATCATTTGCCTGAAGAACTACGATGGAGAGCCATCGGGAGACTAGAGGCAGGGCAGAGTCAATCAGAAGTGGCCAGATGGCTAAATGTGAGTCCATCTGTGGTTCATAGACTTTGGAGGCAATTTCAAACCACAGATTCGGCATCTAGGAGGTTCAGTCAAGGACGGCCAACTGTTACGACCAGTGCCGATGACCGATATTTGACATTAAGTGCACGCAGGAATAGAACCGCTACTCCGACACATCTTAGATCCTCTCTTGCTGCAGCCACCGGAAGGTTGGTGTCAACGTCAACTGTGCGCAGAAGGCTCCACGAAGGTGGTCTGTATGCGAGACGACCAGCCATTTGCGTGCCGCTCACATCACGCCATAGGAGAGACCGTTTGCAGTGGGCCCGACAACATGTCCACTGGACGTCAGATCAATGGAGGCCTGTTCTCTTTACGGATGAGTCCAGGTTTAGTCTAGAAAGTGACAGTAGACGTTATTTGATATGGAGAGAACCTGGGACCCGTTATCATCCATCAAACATCCGTGAAAGAGATGCATACGGAAGAGGCAGTGTCTGTGTTTGGGGAGGCATATCCTTAGGAGGGCGCACATACCTCCATGTCTTTCCAAGGGGAACCGTGAATGCTCAGGTTTATCGAGACAACATCCTTGATGCTTATGTGCGCCCATATGCCGGGGCAATTGGTGATTGCTTCCTGTTACAGGACGATAATGCAAGACCACACAGAGCTCGCATTGTTGATGATTATCTTCAACAGGAAACAATTACTCGCATGGAGTGGCCAGCTCGATCCCCGGACTTGAATCCTATCGAGCACGTTTGGGATGCTCTAGGGAGGCGTGTATCTGCCATCAATCCGCCCCCTCAGACCCTTGCCACGCTTGCAACTGCTTTACAAGAGCAATGGCTCTCACTTCCTATTGAACTGATAGACCGCATAATTGAAAGCATCACACATCGCTGTTTGTGCTGTATTGCTTCTAGAGGCAATCATATTCCATATTAAAGGTACTTTTTCTATTGCAAACCGATACTTCCAATTTGTTTATTTTATACATGTGCTAATTTCTATACTACTATTAATGTCTGATAATTTCTTTTTATGTTGTTTAATACCTTACTATGTGTTGTATATTGTGGGTAAGTTTCATAAAATTCCATGTGTAATTTCTTGAGTTATCGCGATTTTTGTGAATTTTCCTTAATTTATGATAACCAGTGTATTTATAATTTGAGACCAATGCGAGGCTTTTAGCTGTAATATTCCAAATATTGTGTAAATGATCTCCCTAACAATTTTACTCATTATCCGTCCCTCTCCTGTTTCTGTTTTCCAATTTTTTATTATCAAGGACTTCAAGTCTCTTTCAACCTCATCTTTTCCCCTTTTTCCCGGTCTTTCCTGTTTTTGTTGACCATATCAGTGGCCTTTAAAGATCATTTTCGAACTCCTTTTGGTATCCATTCTTTCTATATGACATGCCAAGGGACATTTTATTTTGCTTTTATACAGTTTATAATATGCTTTTTAAGCAGTTTTTGGATTCAGTGGTTAAATGTTATTCATCACACATCACACTTTTCCTTAACATTTTTTCATCTGTTGGGGTCAAACTCCTAGTTACTGCCACATAGATAACGGTTAATCTGATCACAGTTTTATGTTCCCCGTTTCGTTATCGAAATGTATTCAGTTGTGAAAAATTCGTCATCCGCATGTTCTCATTTGTTTGCGAGTTCTCAGTACGCAGTGAAAATTGCCCTTATGGTTGGGGCTTTTCTTTCTCCTTTTTTCTTTTTTTTCTTCTTCTTTTTTAACTGCGTTAAATATTATGTTAAATTAAAAAGTTTTTAAATGATGATAATATTAAATCATTTGTTAAGGTTTTTCAAATTATCCTTAATATAAACTATTTCAAATAAGTACCGTTTTAAAACAAATGTTCAATAAATTCACGAAAAAAATTGTTTTTTTTTTAAACTATTTTGCAAAGAAATGTGTTTGAATTTGAGTTTATTCTTTCTCTACGCCGAACTCTTCGTGCGTCTTATCGTGACACAGTTATAAAGAAAAAGTGAATCTCAGTTCAGTTTATTTTAATTGATCTAGAAAATTTATTTAATACCCATACATCAGATAGAAATGCACCGTATGCTTTACCGCATTCCATTCTCCCTTCCTTTTCGATAATTAAGCATTTTTTAACCATACAGTTTTGTTTCCAGAAATATATTTATTCCAACATTTTCTTAGCATCTATTACCTTTACTTATAAATTAAGCAACCTCAAAAATATACTTTATCAATGAGGGTAAAGAAAAAATTTTTAAAGTATGGCCATACAATTAAATTCTTTTTTTTTCCGAAGACAAAATCACTTTTGAAAATAATAACTCCAGAAAAGTACTGTAATTTTGATTTTTATATCTTTTTCTAAACTCAATAAAAAACGAAAACTTTCAAACTATTTCACTTAACTGCTTCGCTTTAAATAAGAAAACAAGAAAACTTCTTTATATTGAAATTGCATTTCTTTCGATAAAAAATAAGCATTTTATTGAACTTTTTTTCCTATTTTATTATCTACCTTAAAAAGTGAAATGCGATCTTGTTTCTGCATCTTAATTGTTTATTATTATGAATCCGAAACTTTCGTGCAAACAAAAGAAGAAAGGAAAGAAAAACTTGTAATTTTTTTTCTCCTGAAGTATTTTAAATTTCAATTTACGTTCTTTTATTGAATACATTAGCAAAGAAAAAATACACAGTCCAGTCACATTAATGTGTCCACCTGTCAAAAGCCAGAATAACCACCTTTGGCAGAGTGGACCGCTGTGAGACGTGCAGGAAGAGAGTCAGCTAGGTTTCTGAAGGTGTTCACTGGGATATTGAGCCATGCCGACTTCAGTGCCATGGCCAGCTGCACTAAATTGCGCTGTTGAGGATATGTGGCGCGAGCAACCCGATAGAGGTGGTCCCACAGATTCTCGATTAGGTTTAAATCCGGAGAGTTTGCTGGCCAGGGAAGTACGGTAAACTCATCCTTGTGCTCTTCGTACCACGCACATACATTGTGAGCTGTATGACACCTCGCATTATCCCGCTGGTAGATGCCATCATTCTAAGGAAAAATCATTCGCATGAAGGGATGGACATGGTCCGCAAGGGCAGATGCGCACTAGTGCTGATCCACCGCTCCTTCCACAATGATGAGTGCACCCAGTGAATGCCAGTAAAACATTCCCCAAACCATAATGCTCCCTCCTCCAGCCTGGATCCTTTCGGCAATTGTTGCAGGGTGTTTGCTTTCAGACGTTTCATGCTGTATACGCCAGCGTTTATCCGTCCGATGGAGCTTAAAAAGTGATTCATCGAATAAAGCCACCTGTCGCCACTCTGTGGACGTCCAGTTGCGGTACTGGCATGCCAATTCCAGCCTTCGTCGCCGATGAACAGCAGTCAGCATAGATGCATTAACCAGACTTCTGCTACGGAGGCCCATGCGCAGCAACATTCGCTGAACCGTTGTTGAGGATACACACTTGGTAGCCCCTTGGTTCATCTGGGCGGTCAGTTGCTCAACAGTTGCACGTCTATTCACCCGAAAGCGTCTCCATAGCTTTCCTTCGCCTCTGCCATCTATAGCCCGTGGTGCACCGCATGTGGCACGCCGCTGATTTTGGATAGTGCCATTTTACCATGCACGGTATACTTTCACCACGATGGTACGAAAACAGTTCACAAAATTGGCCGTTTCCGAAATGCTTCCACACTTGGCCCGAAAGCCAATAATCATAACCTTTTGGACGTCGGATAAATCGCTACGTTTTTGCATTACGCCAACGCTTGAAATGCTTTCCGATGCCCTAGGACATCATTTACATGCACTCTACTGTAATATGCTGCCACCTGCCTTCTGTGATTGGTTATTTCACGTTGACGTCGAAGATAGGGAGTGGTCACATTAATGTGACTGGACTGTGTAATATACATTCTCCAACTCACTTAATTTAATATTTTATTTAAGACTTAGTTTAATGGAAGCATTTTTCCTTACAATTAATATTTCTTGAAAAAAAATCAGTTTACCATCTTCCATCTTATTTTCCATAGATATTTAATTATGTCTCTCATATGGTAGGTTTTATAAATTTTTATTTTAATTTTTTTAATTTTTTTTATTTCCAATGAGCTGCACAATCGGTCTTGCCGATGAGCAAACCTAGTGCGTTCTCCAGAGGTAGTATCCACTCTTTCAGGACCACCACAATGGGTGAGATACCGTTGGTCATGTTAATTTGGACGTCTAGTTTCTGCCACACTAGATGGCAGCACCGAGACTCTATTTGGATGCTAAAGTGCACTAGGAATTTAATTTTGCCGAAATTCCAAGAGCCAATAAGGCGCTCCAGGGACCTTTTACATACCGCATAATCATACGACGCGGCCGCTGAGGATTTCCTGCATCCCGAAAATCCGGTATCTGGGCCGGGGATCGAACTCGCAGACTTGGGTTCAGAAGGTTGACGACAAACCTACTGCGCCACCCAGCCACACGAAAGGAAAATTAATAATTATAAAAATTAATGATTAAAAAATATATCAACATAATTTTTTTTCTATATTGATTTATTTTGTGTGTCAAAAGAAATTCATAGAATATGGAAACTACCTCTAAGCACAATAAATGTGTATGTAATTCACGTAATATTTGAAAAACCCTGGAAATAAATATTCTCATCTTATAGAAGAAAATATCCACCTTCGTTATAAATTGAGTATTAGGTGTGTTAAATAGAAAATAATGTCGCACATTTATATCATCTGCCCTAAAATAATTCCGCACAAGAAAATTGTTTAATTTTATTATTTTGCTGAGTTATTGAGCACAATAATTTTTTAAAACATTTTAAAGTGGGTAAAAATTTAAATAAGTTTTTTGGTAAACTTTTATTTCTCGGGAACGATTCGATCATTTTCTTTCGAACTTAATTAACAAAATTTTTTTAAACCTGAATTTTTTGAATTAAAACCTGAAAAACTTGAATTTTAGAAATAGGACATTTGTTCTATTTCTGAATATTTAGTGATTTGTATAAAATATTTTAGTGGTTTGTATAACTCAGTTTCGAACTAAATCATAAAAATACTGACTAGATTTAAGAAGAGAAAAAAACACATTTCATGCCTGATATTGTAACTCAATGAATCAGCAACTGTTCTTAAATATTAAAATTTAGTTAAGAAATTTCGGAATTTAACATATCAAATTAGCAAGTTAACATATCAAATAGTTTTAGATTGCTCTTTTAAATTTTAGATAACTTAACCGATCTATTTTAAGTAATATAAATAAAGTAATGTTCAAACAATTGGTTTAATTCAACAGTTTATCTTTAGACTTTTTCACATTTTTAAACATAAAAATTTATTTCCATGTTTTTAATGTTCACATACCACTTTTTAAAATCCGTAATTTACTAGAATGCAGATCAACTAAAGAAAGTGAGACTAAGTCAATATGTAAGAATACGTAAGAAGACTTATCAGGTAAGAAAAACATACAAACAAACAAAAAAAATGCTTGACAAAATCATATCTCGACTTTTGTTAACATTTCATTATTTTCATGCATTTTAAAAGTGCTCATTTAATTCCTTATTCTCAGAAAGCTTTTTATACTTAAATCATGCAGTACATTTTTCATTATGTGCAATATTTTAATGCATATTATGCAACAAATTTTAGTTTTTAAGATATGTGTTGGCTTTCTTGCAATATTTTGCAGTTTACATGCTTTTCGTATGTTATTGATCCATTTATTAATTATTACTCATTAAGCAATAAAATTCTCTATAATATTGATTTTCAAGTAATTGATTTACGGTACAAGTTTATCGCCATATTTTTATATTTATAAAGTTCAAAATTTTTTTTGTTGTAATTTAGTACCAGTCCTAGAAATCTTTAAGAGCCTTAAACTGTATTGATAATGAGAATCTGCATGACCTAAACACTTTTGAAGTTTTGAAATAATTACTTAAGTAATTCTTGAGAAACATGAAAAAATAAGTTAGTATATAACTGTGTTTCAATTTTTGAAGTTATAGTTCTTATGCAACTTCCAACAAGGTTGCGTTAAACGTTTAACGCTTCATTTTTATTGCCCGAGAAATCACGTGGTAGGATCCTGTTTTCCCTCATTCATTTCCATATTTTTTTGGTTCTCACTAGCATAAAAATAATAAAAGTATTGTTTTTCTGTAAATATTCTTTTAGTTTGTTTTGATACGCATATAATTTAATAGGGTAGTATTTTTTATTTTCAAATTTAGTGGATAACAATTGTAAAAAATGAGTGAAAACAATCCCACGGACAATGTGACGGATTTAAGGTTATGTCAAGGTACGTCTCATGTGAATATCAATTGATTGTTAGGTTTTCTCTTCTGAAATTACATTATGACGCATTCACATACATTATTAATACAAATACATTTTCCAGGGCGAGACGATGAGGCGACCACAAGCACTTCCTCTGGTTCAAGAGGTCCACGAGGGAAAAATGCACAATATTACCGTGATTACAGAGCACGGAAGCGAGCGGAGCAGGAAAAAGAGTCGTTGAATAGAACTAGTGATCCTTCTACGACTGCTGATTCTTCTACAATTTACGTCGCAGGTTGCGAAGTTTAACTTCTTCCTCGCGGAGGGACTCCACGCACTATTTTTTTTTTGTCTTACCTTGCATATATATTTGCGCAGGCGGAAAGTCAAAAACCCAGAATTTCAAAATCACCAAACAGATATTCTTTTTGCACTTTAAGAACAATTCAAATTTTGTTTTATAGTTATTTGTATCTTCAATACGGAGAAATTAATGAGAAATAACTATTTTATTTGTGAACAAGATCTACTATATCACTAGGAGGCTCCGCCCCCTGCTCACTAACGCTCGCCAACCCCCGAGAATTTCTACGCAATCCTATGTGGTTCACGCCGTGAACCATGGCTCGCTGCGCTCGCTCGCCAATGAACACAATGTTCTAGCACAAAGACATAATATATTATCATCAAAGACATAGTATTTTATCATCAAAGACATAGTATTGTACTTATGTAGAAGAATTCTACCAATGTTGTTATTGGCTTTTAAAAAAGTATATTAGCTATTTAGATTGTACATGGTGAAAAAATCAAAACATTAGCTGAATAAGAAACATATTAGCAAAATAAATTATCAAATATTGCTTCACTAATATTCTGCAATTTAAAGAGTGAAAATTCAATGCATAAATAAACGCGAAATATAAAAAAAATTCAATGCATTCAATACAAACACTTAAACGTTTTTTAGACGTTTAGGTAGCTCCCAGTAGAAAAATATCAATTCAACAGCGGCCTTTTAAAGCATTCTCACTTCAATTAATTAATTAATTCCTAATTGAGTTTAAATTAAATATTGTCATGTTTTTAGTGCATGAATCTGAATTGAACAACCTGATAATGCTCACTCGGGTTATTGTTATCTGGTTGCTCACTACGTGCTCTTGCGCGCCGAATCCAATCAATTAAAAATGAAAACTGTTGCCAGCGCGAGAAAAGAAATATCATCGGTTTTATTGATACATACATACATACGTACGTATTAGCGTTTTATATAATATAGATTACAATGCAATCTAATTGTTAAGATTTATCTGAAGTAACATGTTCTTTCTCAATTTTTTATTACTTTAGACATTAACTCACGTATGGGCCTATTAAATAAAAATCTAGAGAGATAAATTGATTTTATTTCAGATTTGGAAGAATGATTAAAATCAAGAAAACAATTCGCAGAAAAATTATTTAAAAGTCGCATAGCTTTCGAAAAATTAGAATTTCTATTTAAAAAAAATCGATATGATATTTAAAAACAAAACTTCATCATGTACAATTTTAATTGCGCTGCAGAAGGATATACAATGGCATTTTTTTTAAATACAAGTTTAAGAGTTTATAAATTTCGAACTAATTATCGAATGCTTTTCTTCATCGCACTCTTATTAAATTTTCTTAAATATTTTTTGAAGTAGGTTTTCGAAATGCGGTATCATTACGAAAAAAATTCAAAATCATACAGCTATTCTAAAACATCCATTCTAAATTACATTTCACCATTTGGAATTTAATATATGTATTAAAAAATGAGTACTTTAAAAGTAAAATGAATCAATATACCCTTTTACTGAGAATAAAAACACTCTACGCAAGACTAATGATTTGTCTCAAAGGCAATCATTTTGTTTTACATGAAAGCATTAGCTTATTTATCTCTTTTTTTTTATATCCGGCAAAGCACGAAAACTCTTTTATCAATACAAGTAAAACATTGCCTCTAATATTGCTAAAAGAACAAAAAAAAATTACAAATGGATAAACACAGTGTAATCGAATATAAATTTCGGGGATTTATACAACATGATGTTATTAGATTTCAGCTGATTCCTTAAATAAATCGTTTCGGGAACAAACATAAATCGTTAGAGTTTAATATTACGAACGACAGTTGCACAAATGTTTTGAAGATGGCAATTAATTCTATTGTTACACATGAAATTGGTTTGCGTCGGTCGCTTCGCCATGACAGAGAGTCATTTCTGTACACGCAAACATCACATCCCCCTTTTTGTTGTCTGAAATGGAAGGAGATGAAGTAATAATTTAAGTAATTAATGGGAGGAAAAAAAGGGAAACGTAATCGATTTGGGGAGATCGAAGGCTCAATCTCATTGAAGAATGGGTAATTTTTTTCTATTATTGAATAAATTTTTTAAGTACTTTATTTAGATGAGCAAACAATAAGTTTGTTGGTTAAAGCACCGTTTACCCTTCTTGTTATTGTAAATTTGAAAGTTTTTATTTTATAGATGGTGAAGAAAAAAGTAATTTTAGATGGCCAGAACAGAATAATATTTTTGTATGAGTTTTTTTTTCACTTTAGTTATAACGATCGATTGATAATATTCTAAATTTCTTCATTTTTCCCAATCGAAGAACGAATTTGTTTTGTGTCGTTAAAATAAGTAAATATTTTTTAATATTTAAGTACACGTTATGTTGCATTCTTTATAAGCTTAAAATGTTTATTCTGTTGGTCATTCAATCAATATTTTTACATAATAAATGCATTAGTTTTCGTAAATTGAGGAGAAATAACAAAAAAGACCATAACTCAAAAAGTTAAGTCTAAAATTTAATGAAACTGGCACATACAATGCACATAATAATGTATAAAATAGCAAAAATAGTATTAACCGGATAATTATGGTTTTGCATAAATTAGCATTTGTAATAAAAGATTAAATCAGATGTTTCTATTAGGAATAGAAAAGGTATTTTCAGTATGGAGTTTGATCACTTCTATTACAGCACATACAGGTATGTATAATAAATTCAATTATACTTTATACCATTCTTGTTAGAAGTACGAGCCAGTGCTCGTGGGAAGCAGTTGTAGGCCTAGAAAAGGATCTGAAAACCTCGTATAATCATCGTTGAAGAGAGGACCCAATTTTCAAGTTTATGACTGTTAATTTTTAACTCTGCACTCTTGTAATGTTGAACCCAATTCAGAAGACAAGGGAACTGCCGAATCAAGTAGTGAGAGAAATCTGCCTTCGTGAAGGATTTTTTGATGGATTAAGACAGCAAGGGGACTAACTGTTAACCAAACGGCAAAGGGATTCTAACCAATGATTCCATTTACCACTGAGGATATTTTACGTACCTGCTTAAGTTAGTGCGAGCCGGTTGAGTAATACGTCTCGACCAGTCCCCGTTGTGATTCGAACCCGGGTTGGGAGGCAAGCGCTTTATCAATAGAGCCACCACGGCTCTCCCAAACCTGCTCGATAGGATTCGAATCCGGTTATCGAGCTCGTCCCTAGTTCATGCGCTGAATTGTTTGTTTAAAATAATCATCCATCATGGCCTTTCCGGCATCTCTTTATCCTCCAGTAACACGACATCATCAATTGTAATAGCAAAATTGCGCCAGATAATAAAATGAATAGTGAGAGACTACAAGTTCGAAGGAACAAGATTCGAGTAAGAAGAACAGCTAGTCAGAAAACATTGATGGAAGAGGGATAAAAGGAATCTGAGTTGACTCGGAGTCGCAGTTCTATTCCTCCGTGAATATAAATACAATGATTGGCGCTCTTCATGCTAGTTGATCGTTCTTGGCTAAACCTTCTGGTTTTCAAACCTGAGGTTAGAAATTGTTGCCAAAATCTACGAACCACAAAAGGACCCCCATTTAGAGTTCTGGCCACTTCTAACTGACTTGCATCTAGTTTTCCAAAAGGCGTCTATCACGGACAGTTCTTCCATAAAATGATGCATGAAGGTCATTGTTACAAATTGGTTATCTCAAATTTCTCATTTCAGAAACACAGCGAGATTCGATCCAACATACAATTTTATGCTTATTGCAGATGACGTCATTCCATTGAAGTAGCACCAATTCACATGTTGTAGTCTAACTTAACAATTTTATTTGACAACATATTCAGCTGTCTTTAGGATTGGCTTATTTTTGGATGTATATATTAGAGAGAGAGAGAGACAGACTGACGGACGGACAGACAGACAGACATGTTATTCGTCGTAAGGATACGTTATCAAAGTTTGGAGTCACTGGATGTCGGCTGAAGGATCCGGAATATAATTGTTTGGATTGATAGGGACACATGCACATAATGCACATAGCAACCACGAAATCATGCACATAACAACACGGAATTTCCAATCAACGTGAGCGAAATAGTTATTAAACTTATTATATTTATTAAGTTTTGTTAAAGTTGTAATAACAGCCTGATTAATTAATATCAAATTTGAAACGCTTTTTTTAAAAAAGTTTTTATTTATTTATTAGGATTCGAACGATATATTTTTAATACGTTATAAATGAATTTCTTTATTCTGCTAGCATATGGGATTTAATAAAAATAGTTACCTTTCTGAATTTATTTTTATCATTACATTTAACTTTTTTGACTAATAAGTCATAGGCAGTATTCCCTCGAAAAATAATTTACAAAATCATCGAAGTGTACATATAAACAACGAATAGAAAATCGATCTATAATAGCAACACAGAAAGACCTTAAATTTCCAATCAAAACCTTAATTGTTCCTTCCTATTCCCGCCATTTTGTTTTCGTCGGCGGAAGAGAACATCAAATTGCCTCACTGAATCTTGCCCACTTAAATGTCCATTATTGAACTGATCGATAGTTTTCAAAGACGTCACACAAAGGGCTATCATCAGATAAGCGCCGAAATGAAATATCACCCCCAATCTGACAGTGAAACAAAGCAGGGAAATGTGTTTTACGTCTACTACACGTCCATTAGACGGCATGTGCGGAACAAGTGTTCTTCCCCTCCCTTTGTGATGGGTTATCACATCACTTAGAATTCTCTGATTCTCTCAGCAGAGGACATTACTTCTAAGATTTCAAACTGTGATAATTACTATGGTTCCGCATTATCTTTCGCTTTATATTATTAGCTGTTGCTCTCTGGGGGAAACACGGAAAAGAGAATTATGAATTTGCTCCAAACACAAAGGAGAGGCTTTGGTTACAACTTATTTCTCATTAGGGTAATGCAGTAGGTCAGAAAGCCTCTCGACGGCAGTGAATTCATTAGTTTTTATAAATAAATGGTGGATAGAATGAGTTTTATAAATAAATGGTTACTGTGCGCTGAAATGGTATTGGGTGATAGGGAGGTAGTTTTAAATGATGGCGTCATTTTTCATTGAATATCTGCACTATTTCCACTCATTTAATGTGTTTTAGTGTTATGAAGTTCGATTACTCTCCTAGACCACGCCTGGGGGTAAAATGACAACATGGCATTAATTTCTGATATTTTATGTCAATTACTGAATTACACGACTTACGTAAATTATTTTTATGTATTTTGTTTGTTTATTTTATTTCATTTATTTCAACGACGGAACACACGCATCAGACAAGAAAAAAATCCTGTTAAAGTGATTTACAATGAGAAAAAATAATGCTATTGCAACAATAAAACATTTAAGAAAAAAAAATTTGAAAAAAAGAAGCATTAAAAGACATTAAAAATATCAAAGTATTAGGCAAATTCCCAAAGCAATAAGTAAGGACGTTAAAATTGGTATAATGAAATATTTTTGCATAATATTATTGACAAAATCAGCTTAAAAATAATTTTTCGTTTTGTATGGTGTGACTTTAACAGAAACCGGAATCATATTTAAAATATTAGAGTAATCCCTCACAGAATTTTATAGAAAAATAATAAGCATGATAAATTTTTAATCCATTCCAATGGTTTAACATCAAAAATATATTACGATGTAGAAAAATCATAAAGAATCATGCTTGGTTGTTTTGTGATATGGGAAACCAAGAAAAAGGTTTTGAGCTTTTTTTTATACATCTCTTTTGATTTATGGCCATTACTCAACAACATAATGTATGACCATTACTCAACAACATAATGTATGACAATTACTGAATTACATTTTAAGTGAACTTATTTTATTTCAAACGCATACAGTAACTTTAACTGCTAAACTGCATATGATAATTGAAATTTCAAACAAGGGGTTTTCAACGCATGGCCCTCAATCCACCTATAGTCCTACTGTGGTTATCTAGTATCTCTCTCAATGTGTTTAAAACAATAGTTTGAAAAATTGATAAGAAAGTGAAAAGGATCATAGAATGACAATTATTATTATTTATTATTATTATTATCAAATTAGTTTGGCCCGTTAGACCTCTTCAATACTTCTTCACTAGAGTTGAGAAGTGCAGGGTCCTAATACAAAGCAGTTTCATCTTATCTAGTCGTACAAAGAGAATATATAGTTAAGTATTAAAAAGAAAAAAATAGATTGGCAGGAGGATAAGCCCTGTCAATTGTCTAAAAGTTGCAATTACAACCGCACGAGATGAGTCAGGAAATCAGATAACCTGTAGGGGGGGGGGGAGCTAATATATGAGATTGGGGAGTGGTAATGGTTTATTGTTTAATAAAGGCAGAAATAATAAAGCAGTGTACCGAACAAATCAAAGAAAGAACACAACATAAAAAAAAGACTAAGTTTGACTGCCTATGAAAGCTGCTTTGAAAATTAAAACTACAATTGTTTTATATATTGTTGCTTCAGTTAAGCAAAAAAATATGTTTAGTATGTCCGTATCATCATCACGTTTTATTTGCTTGCAACAATAACATAATCACATTAACCCTTTTGAAGGCCATGGTAAGTATACTTACCACTACGTTTTACCACTTTTAATTTAGGTTTCCATTTTTCAATAACTTCAGCTTTCTTGAAGTGAGTTTGAATAAAATTGGTAACCATTTGTCACTTTTAAAAAGCGTATAAAAGTTATAAAATACATAATTCCTTTTGAAGTTTGTAGAATTTAAGGAATTTATTTCATAAATAAAGAAAAATAAAAGTCAGTAAGTTCCTAATAGGTCATGTTAAATATATTTACCACCAAAAAAATGGCATTTTTATAAACTAAATGAGTTTTTTTTTTAATATCAATTACTGTTCTTAAAACAATTTCAATTCCAAAAATACTTTAATTTACCTTCACTAGAAATAAAGGGTCCATTAAAGGGTTAAATAAATTGAAGCTCTAATTTCATTTTAAATTTTAACAAATACGACCATTTAAAAACAGTAACCTGCGATAAGTTATATTCTTTCCACTTATAAATTTTTGTACTAAATTACATTATCTAGCAGTCTCGTGGCCTTTGTGGTTTTTCGTTATTGCTTGGGTCCTCTGGCACCTATTTTTAGCGATGGTTCAACATACATCTAATTACTAGGAATTTCAAAGAGCAAGTCTATACATTTGCAATTCATCTCTTTGGCCTTTCATTAAAAGTGTCCAACACTTTTTTTTTATAAAATATTTATTTTTAAATTTTTCCTGGAAGTTTGTAAATAGATCGCAATTAATTTTCAATGGAACACCGCAAACAGCTCTTGTCTATATTGTTATTCTGTTTAATTCATTCATTTTTTATAAATTTTGAAATCTATCTTTCTCATACACAATCCATAAGACGATAATGAATGATGACAAATACCTAAACATGAATGATACAAAATATCCATGTTTTACAGAGAGCTAAAAAGCTATTATTTTTTCAAAGAAAACAGATACTATAAGAATACTTTTATAAAGAAATAATACGTAAAAGCCGTCTCCCGTAACCAGCTGATCCATCTTTTTAAATAACTCTAATTTCAAATATATGTCTTAAAATCATCCAGCCAAAATTAAAGACAGACTTATATTTAATTTTTGAGTCTTACATGCTCGTATGGTATTGTAGAGAATTTGTAATCAAAAGGTTTATGCTAATGTAATGAAAGATAATGATTCGCGTAACAATGTCTGACAATATATGGTGAAAACAAAATAAATTGCAGGCTAGGAAAACAGGATGCTACATTAAACAAAGTTTTTTTTAATTATAATAATAATGTGCTCTGGCTGCAAAATAAAGAGAATAATGTCTTGTCTAAGTAAAATTTTAAGCAAAATGATAAAGTTTGATTGATGATTTCAATAGGGATAGGCCATGAGGGAGAAAATCTCCCACGACATGCCTGTTTATAAGCTAATACAAAAGTAGTATTTAATCAACGCTTTTGAAGAACAGGAGAGATCCATTATAGGTGAAAGTATAAATAAAGTGAAAATGATGCTGCCAAAAGTCAAGTAGTTTCAGACAACCCCATGATATTTCATATAAATATTTAAATAGTTTGGCTGAAGATTTAAGGTCAAAAAGTTCGTTGCAAATTGAAGTAAAACTAATAAATTACTTGCTAATGTTTAATGTAGTTGTAGAAAGAAAGGTTAAAAATAGATTATAGAACTCAGTTATTGTGACATTAAATAATAAAAACAGTTATATGTTATACGTTGAAACAAAAAAGGAGCCGTTACATTTATCGGAGAAAAGAAATATTTACAACAGCTCTTTATATAATTGAATAAATTAATTAACTGATTATTAATTTAAAGAGAGATTAAGAATGATTAAAGCATTAATTATACATTTATGAAACAGAGGAAAGTTAAAAAGCGATGAAATATGTAATGCCTAGAATAGGATCACAAAAAAATAACAGAAAAATTATTATTATCTCAATGGCCCCTTTGACGGATAATAAATAAATTAGCAACTTTGTCAAACTGTGCACTGTTATTAATTTTGAGAGCCAATGAACTTCATGTGTAAGTTTTTTCCCCCCGAAACAAAACCAATTTTAGCTGTTATAAATTTCTTTTAGTATTAAAGAAAATAAACAGACATAAAATAATAAACAATAAATTTTGAAGCATAAAATAAACTTTAAAGAAATAATTTAGTTCAATGAGGCTGTTCAAGAACTAAAAGACAGAAGAAGCAAGTAAATGAGTATTTACGTTAAAAAGCTATAATCATTATTTGCATTTATTTGGTACGTTCAATTGGCAATTAACATGCTAACCAGTTCTATTTAGCAGGTTTAAAGCTAGATGAAAAATTTTGGCACTTAAAAACTTTTCTTTTCTTAATACTGAGAGCCAGAACTTGAGATTGAACTAATTTAAGTTTTAAATATGTAATTTATGTGCGTTATTGTTATGTACGTTTATTATAGTGGGGCATCTATCCGATGCATTGCAAAAAAATGCATTCATATACTATCCCATTAATCTAATTTCTACTTTGATATTAATATTTTCTTTATCAAAATAAAATTTAGCAACATTTACGATGATATCGTATTTATGTTCATGAAATCGTTATATTCGATGCACCTATGTAATTTATCAGTAGCCAGTGGCCGGTAAAATCCTTGAATAGCCCACACCCTTTGGCGACTTCTTGAAGTCTCGCCATGCTGGCGATTATTGCTTGGATCAACGTTGTTGGTTTTATGATTAAAAGAAATAGTTTAAATTATTACAAATTTATTAAAGTAATTTCAATAAAGTAAAATATAATAATAATCAAAATAGACGCTCTCTAAGATTGCAACATGCATCTCCTAAATATCTTGCAGAAACCAAGTTTGGCGAGATTTCAAAAAGTCGCTTAACGAGATTTCTAAAAATCGCCACAGGGTTGGCTATTCTAGGATCCTTCCCCAGTGCCCTGTATAAATCAGATCCTGGCGTTGTTATACTTGTTGGCAAACTTCATGGTATCAATAATCGATAAATAAGGACTTTGTTTAATAAAGATTATGATTCTTTCTTTCAGAGGATAAAAAAAAATTTAATAAAAATTGCGAATTTAAAATTCTTGATCAAAAAGGATGGGAGCAATTAAATATTAATATGATTAGCTAGTGTTAAAGTGTTTTAGTATATGAATTTAATAAATTTAAAGTCGTTAAATATATATCAATTTGGACGAATAAGAAAAAGCATATTTATCTTTAACATTAACACTGACTGTGAGATATAGTAGAGTTTCTAGAATTTTCGATAACTTATGCGTGCTTGCATATTTGTTTCACGAAAGCTTTACTTTCGCACTTAAACTATGATTCAGCTAACTTTAAGGATATTAATTTTTTTCGAGTGGTTTCGTCTACTTCTATATTTAAATATTTTGTAAAATTGCTGTTTCCATGACAGCATACATTTTAATCTATAACATTGGTAGTTAAATAATAATTGTTCGCATACCAACTCTTGAAAATTCGTCATATGCTGTGAAAAAAATCCCGACCCCCCCAAATTGGCTCAACCGTTCCTGAGTTAGAAGCGAACATACACACAGAATCCAGACATATATATATATATATATATATATATATATATTAATAAAATAATATAAATATAAAATAATAAAATAAAATAGAAAACTATCAATGGGAAAAACCAAAAGTCTTTCTCAAGACACATCTTTTGGTATAGTTTAATGCGACATTTCTGACCAAAGAACACTTATCCTAAGATAAAAATTATTATGTGTGTTAATTATATATATATATATATATATATATATATATATATATATATATATATATATATATATATATATATATATATATATATATATATATATATATATATATATATATATATATATATATATATATATATATATATATATATATATATATATATATATATATATATATATATATATATATATATATATATATATATATATATATGATGATATTAACGTATCAGATGATGATTATTCAAGCTAAATGACTGAAAGACTGCAGACTATAGCCAGAAAGCAAATATGAAATAATTTCATAAAGATTTCATTTAGGATATTCCTGTTCAACTATTAACTCCATTAAATTAAAATCTTTATTAAAATGCTCCCGATTACTTGTTTAACACCAAGCTTAAGCTTTAGTCAGGAGGCTTCTCTTTTGAAAAGAAAAATCTTCTTTTTTTGCTTGTAAAAATTGTGTTTGCATAAATCTTATGCATATCAAATAGTTGCGATGGGCAGTTAAAGACGGTTTAAAGTGGAGAGAATGCAAGTTTGGGAATACATTAGAATTCTTAATGGGGGTGTCTGTATCTCAAAATCCCTAACATACGCGTGGTTTCAGTATTTCTAAGCTTTGGAATACTTTATCGCTAATGGTCGGAAATTTATGTTTGGAATAAATCCAGTTTATTCTTGACTGCTATCTTTTTTATTTTTTTATTCAAACGTGTGGTTATTTTCGCTTTGTTTAATACGTAAATCTATTATTTAGCTCAATGCATTTAGCTTATAAAACAACTGAGCAAAATGACAACAAATAGATTAAAACTCAGGAATTTTCATTACTTTTTTTAAATGTCATTCGTTTGTCCTTGGTATATATATATATATATATATATATATATATATATATATATATATATATATATATATATATATATATATATATATATATATATATATATATATATATATATATATATATATATATATATATATGTATATATATATATATATATATATATATATATATATATATATATATATATATATATATATATATATATATATATATATATATATATATATATATATATATATATATATATATATATATATATATATATATATATATATATATATATATATATATATATATATATATATATATATATATATATATATATATATATATATATATATATATATATATATATATATATATATATATATATATATATATATATATATATATATATATATATATATATATATATATATATATATATATATATTATATGTGAGTGTGTATTCTATTATATCTTTTTAGTCAAAGTAAGCTTCTTAATTATTTAGAAACGACTTTGACAAGTATAATATTTTAACTCATTTTCGCAACATATACCACATACCAGTGATGGATATCTTTTTTTTTCATTTTATACATTTACACAAAATGTAATAACTGTGATTTTCCGAATTATGAGCGTTTTTCACAAACATACGTTGTTTAAATAAGTTAAACTGCCTTAACTGTACGATTCTATCAGGGAAGATTGGGTAAAGTGACTAACTTAAGCATAAAATATTTTTCCTAAATAGGTAAAAGTGACTTAAAAATTTCTTAAGTGCCTGACAATAAGATTTTTAATAAGTTGTAATTAATGAATAATTTAAATTTTTTTTTTAAATAATATGAAGTGCATACAAAAAATGGATGAGTTGAATTTTGAACAAATTTTAAAACGACGTTGACGCGTAAAACAAAAGATTGCCTCAACGTTTTATATGCAAATATTTTACTAAAAACGATTAGAGCAAAATATGAAACCCATTAGAACAATACATAAACTGCTGCAAAGAAAGCATAGTTTTTATAACAAATTTATTTCTTATAAATGCATTTATAGCAAATTTATTTTTTATTTTCGAAATTTTACTGCAATGGAACCTGAAGCAATGAATCAAAACATAAATTAAATTGAAACATAAATTGAAATTGACACAAAAATCAGGTAAAATAAATAAAAATTAAGAAGTTCTAATATCTCTAATCTAAATTTTTCTTTACCCTGTAAAATTTATTTTTAGGTCGTGCATTATTACATACAAGACTATTGTAAAACTTTTCTGAACAAAAAACATAACTGTCGTAGATAAAGGACAAAATCTGATATCAGAGCCTGATATTTATAAATTCCAAAAGAAAATAAATCCAAAATCTATAAAAAGTGGACCTAAAAAATGAAAGTCGGTAGGCGGAGATTTTCTTCCCATTAACGTTATTTTAGTCGTTTTAATATTGGAAATAATTTATTAATAGTTTCATTGCTTGCTCGGTCAAAGATATCAAAAAAAAAAAAGAAAAATCAAGAAAAAAATGTTTTTGACTCTGATATGTACTTTGCCAAAAGTCAGTATTGAAATGTGATTTGCAAAACGTGTCACTACTTGCTAAAAAATAAATATAAAACTGATACAATAAATAAATAAAATTTTTTTCCTGATTTCAAGTCATGTTATTTATATTTCACTATATTCTCAAAACCAATCAATAAACATCACGAAACTTGAGTCACATGATGTGAATGATACATGTTATACCGCTAATGGATGGATATTCAGCTATTAAGGCTGTTTTTCAAATGCCCTGCCGTCGCATGAAATAACGTATTTTTTTCTCAAAAAAAAAAATGAGTTTCTTATAACTGTTGTGAGTTAGCAATTATTTTTTCTAGGTAGAAGTTTAGTCTATCTGTAGCCATCGTCATCAGTGTTAATTCTGAAAATGGTGCTAAGCATCAATAACGTAAGAGTCACAATTTCGTGAAAAACAAAATGTGTGTCATCTAATTTCCTCATGTCTGAATATTTACTCAGACGCTCATAAAAATTTACAAAGGACTTGAAATATTGATTTTCATAATTTTCATTTAGGTAGAAGGAACCACTCTAAATTGGTTATTTTTGTTTTAAAAAAAATAACAATTTCAAAATATTTAAGTAATTTGTCGATCTAATGACTAGATAATTTTAAGGGCAAGATGGAATATTATAGCTTGGCCTGAAATATAAAGCGCTTATATTGTATTTTTTGGAACTTTGGGATCATCCCGTCGACCTGTACTTAAGATAATCCCTCCGACCTATGAACGCTGGCGAAAATGCGCAAATCCTTTGTCGCCATCATAATGAAAAGCAATTTTCTAAAATAAACATTCTAAACATATTAAATTTATCGAATAACAATACTGAAAGAATAATAATATTAAAAATAATAATATTGAAAAAAATAACAATAAAAAAATGTAAGTGTAAAAATACGTAATAAAATTGCGTAATAAAAAGAATCAAAACGAAGTAAATACCTCTACTTGTTTTATAATTACACATTGGATTATTTTTGAATCTAACAAAGATTGTACAGTAAATATGACAAAATTTGCGGTTATTGGCGCAGAAGCTACCTTTTGGCTTTGGAAGCTTTTTATCGGGTTTGGCGAAAATGATGGTCATCAGAATAAACCCAAAGTAGGAAAATGGTCGATGGGACAATCTCAAAGTACGGAAATGTCCAACGGGATAATCCCAAAGTAAGAAAATGGTCAACGGGATAATCCTTAAGTACGAAAATGGTCAACGGGATAATCCCAAAGTACCTATTTTTAAGTTTCCCTTGAAGAAAACAGCCTGGAAAAACATTGTCAATAGAAATCTACCGCCTAAGTTCGCTGCGTTCTCGTAGATTCTGTAGAATTGTTCTCGTGATCTCTTGCTCTTTCTCTCTCTCTCTAGAAAGACTCTGCTTCAATCTTTCGTTTCATTTCCCTCACTATATGCTTTGTAGATTGTGTGCAAAGAACTGCTTAACCGGGTTGTTTTCACCCAGTTTGTGAGAACCAAAAAATAATAATCCCTTTGTTCGAAAAGCGATCGAAAATACTTCTATTCAGAATGGATAAAACGGTATAAGAAAGAAAAAAGTATTTCAACAATGCATTGTTCTGAAAATGGTTTCGTATTCATAAAAACTACCAATAAATAATACTTTTAGCCTATGTTAGTTTTTTTCTTCCTTAACAATTTGTTTGAGGTCATCCATTTAACACCCTAAGTGTGAGCTAATTTCCTGCGAATGGGAGGAGGTCGCCCACGCCCTACCACTTAAACACGCTTAGAAGTAAATTAATTTCCTTTTTCACTTATTGTGGCTAACCCCAAACAAAGCAGTCGAGCAGATTATTTATTTTTTATAGCATACCGCAGGCGAATGGATATGAGCGATGAATAGAAAACACGCACAGATATCGGAAACTGATATGCGAACCGATACGTGAAGATCTCTTCCCCTGAGGCAAGTGCATACATATATCGAAAAGTCTTGGCGAGGAGATTAACTTCGGATAAATTTTGGCATAGAGTTGCCTCGGAGGGAATCTTTTGCCTCAAATGTCCGAAAAGAATCGATTTCGATATTTTGCGTAATCATAGGCGTGTGTGTGTTTGCTTTCTTAATATTTGATCTGACTGAATTTTCGAACAGCTGTTTGAGTTTGTTTAAATTAAACAGCGGCTTTTAAGACGAAAGGTAAACATTAGTTTGTAATTAATTGGATATGGTTGATTAATATAGATTGAATAGTCAGAGTGTTTTGTTTAACTTTTGAAATCTGTTTTCTCTGTAAACAAAAATTGTTTGTAAACTTCGTAATAAAGTGAGACGTTTGAAAACATATTAAATATGGCGTTAGGCGAATGTAATAAGCAGAAAACTGCGAAGTAAAAAGATGTTTCCATCTTCATTAAAAGCGTGTCCTCTAGCCCTGTTATTTCTGATACATGGCACGTTATTTTCTTCGATAACTTAATTTCTTGGAGCATTTCATAAACATTACCGTATTAGGATAATTTGAAAGAAAACTAAATAAAGGAAAATGTAACACAACTTAATTATTTTGAAGAAAGTTTGCTAAGGAATGAGGTTGAAAATGGCTCGCTCGATAAGTTTATCTGGATTATAGATAGTGTTTACATAGATGTGTGTTTTCTTTAATGAGCTGAGAACAGCTTCACTGATTTATATTTTTATCACTTTTATAAGACTTTGAAAGGGCCTCTGCACCATCACGTGGAAAACTCAATTCTGTTCTTATTAAATTAATTTTTATTTGGTTAGGCCGTCGATATAAATTTTTTATAGAATCTTCTGTTACATTGTAAAAAATATTGATTTCTAACTAATATTAGTAACTTTAAAATAGTTATGTAGATTTTGTAAGACGTCACTAACTAAAAACTAATTTTTCATACTTTTGAACTGTCCAACACCGTATTTATACGTGGAATTTATACCTGACACCGTAATTACACCGTGTTTATACCTGAAAGCAGTTTTATTCTGTAATAAGCCTGAAAAAAAATGCTTGTCAAATTTACAATTCTCATTTGATTCAGAGTCTCGTTTCGTTTTTTTCACCATGAAATAGCTGACAAATGTTTCCAGAATTTGACAGATTTTTTTGATAATATTTTGGGCATAAAGGGACTTGCTCCGGTTACCTATTCTCGTTGTAGCTCTCTTATTCCTTTTTTCCTTAAAGTTTGATACTTTTCAACAAAAAAAAAGATCATTTTGTTTATAAAATATATAATTATCACAATTTCGTCTAAGAAGATTTCGTTAATACTTTCATCGTAACGAGAAAAACGATTGGTTGGCATTAAAAAATTATCAACTTTACTTTGAAATATTTATTATACCTAGCAACATAGAATATGTGACTCTTTTAGAAGCATCAACTGAGAATTTTGCTATAACACATTTTACTTATTTATAATCTATAACAATAAACTTACTTAATTTAAAATAGCAATTGATTCTTATCTCTCTTGGAAATTTGATAATTTAGAAAAGCATTCGATATAAATCAGATTTATATCTGACAAAATCTGATCGCTTTCTGGTATTAATATTACATATCCATTTTTCTGCTACTTTTGACATCAGTTCTAACACGATCAAATGAAATGATGACCTCAATATCGAGGTGGATAGATTTTTCAACAACAATGACAAATAAACACTAATAAAAGGATAAACAATCATTGTTTAAAACAGAAGTTGTGAAAAAATTCACAAAGATCATTTAAAATTGCATTTATATACGAATAAAAATCAAAATTTCGAAGAAAAAAAATATTCACTTATAATTTCTGATTCAAGATAGCAAGTTCATCAAATTTCAACTTAATAGCTGCATTTTAGCGATGTAAGCGAACTCATTTTTTACTTCAAGATTAATCGTTGATTTAGTAGTGTTCTTGAACTAATAATCGAATCTTAAATTCTTTTATTATATCGAATTCCTTGTACATTTTTCTACATACCTTCGCAATTTTATGTTTCTAAATCCTGCAGTTTTTAAACATCAAAACGAAATATAACCTAAAATTTAAGCAAAGTTTAAACAAACAAAAAAGCGAGAAAAATTCACAAAACAGAAACCTAAAATTGAACAAATAGGAAATAAATAAATAAACTCAGGTTAAATTTATAAGCAAGTATGGTCATTTAAGAATGTTAAATTTCAGCTCTGCAGTTGCATTCTTGCGGCCTGTAGAGCGAGCCGCAAGCTACTTTTTTCTACAAGTGTAGCATTTAATAATTCTCGAACTAATTATGGAATGCCATTTTTTTATTCTATCGTACTCCATGCAAATTTTTCTTCATACTTTCGCAATTTTAGATTTCTAATTCTTTTAGATAGTGCTCAGTGAAAAAGTTGCAACGTTAATTTGAACAACCAAAACAGAGGCGGCT
Organism: Parasteatoda tepidariorum; assembly: GCF_982258835.1. Taxonomy (NCBI): domain Eukaryota; kingdom Metazoa; phylum Arthropoda; class Arachnida; order Araneae; family Theridiidae; genus Parasteatoda; species Parasteatoda tepidariorum. The sequence continues at coordinate 34,836,363 of NC_141757.1, read as the reverse complement.
CTTATGATTTTCCAACACCATTCTCCGTGCTCCACCATAATTATAGAATGTTATTAGTTTTCATATTCCGTCGTACTCCATGCAAATTTTTCTTCATACTTTCTCAATTTTAGATTTCTAATTCCTTTAGATATTGCGCAGGGAAAAGAGTTGCAACGTTAATTTGAGCACCCGAAACAGCAGCGGTTCTTACGATTTTTTTTTAATATGAAGAGAACATTTTAAGACGGACATTAAGTTTTCCTTCAAAACATAATTATTTGGATTTAAGAAATCCTTCATGAACTTGTTTTCTTTCTTGTTTTATTTCTAATAAAAATGCTTCTCTTTTTTCTGTACAAAGCATTATGAAGCTAGTTTTCTGGTTTGTCTCTCATAAAAAAAATGGTTTGGTAGATATTAACCGGAAACAGAACAGAGAACATGAGATGTAGCCTTTAGATTCGAACAGGAGAGACATTAGTAAGAACTGAATGGACCACAGAAGTTTAAATCAACGGTTAGCTGAAACCAAATAAATGAAGTTCTGCTCAGAATGCAAAGAACAAGAGTTGGCGCAGAGATTAAGAGCACGGAAAACGAAAGTGTGAAATTATAGAATATCAGTGAGCCTATATTTTATACTTTTCCCGAGTATGTAGTATATTTCCCTATTTAGTCTTCTTAAAAGACTTACTAAGTCAACAGTTTTCTTTACAGAGTTGCCAAGTCATAAATTTATAATAGTGACATTAAATTATAGTTGTATGAATTTCAATTTTTCAATAATATTTTATAGTTTAAAGATCCAAATACGAAGAGCTTAAAAGTTACATTTGCAATATACCCTTTACAAAAATTCAAAACAGCAGTTCTCCCGAACAATCCTGAAACTTGGAACTTGATTCCGTAATGTTTATGCCTGGTGTTAAAAAGTGTATGCAAAATTCCTGGTTTAGTCGTTAAAATTTAAGCTGAACTTCGCAAGGGCACATTTCGCGCTGAATTCATTTTATATTTAAATATTCATTCTGGTCCATGCCTATTTCTTAAATTCCAATTTTGGGTTATTGCCAGAATAGAAAGCTTTTCTGGAAATCAAGATAATGAGAATTAAGAGAGGGATTACGAGAAAGAAACGGAAAATTGTTTTCCATGAAAAGAAGCGAAATGATTAAGTGTTTAATAATTATAAAACATTTAAAAAAAGTAAGATTTTCAGTATCTTAAGTAAATCAAATGTTGAGCTCAATGGATTTGACAATGAGAAATAACCTCTGAAAATCACTATACGTTTACTATAGTAAACACGTCGTTTTACACCATAAGAACTTAAACAATTTAAAAAGCTTTTTTTTTTTCGAAAGAAGGCATGAAAATACAACGAATTATAAAAGAAGCTTTGAATTGGAAACAGTATTTCAATGACGATGAAAGTTACGAAACAACTGAATACTAAAGTAAGTAAAGATATATATATATATATATATATATATATATATATATATATATATATATATATATATATATATATATATATATATATATATATATATATATATATATATATATATATATATATATATATATATATATATATATATATCATGTCAAAATCATGTGAGTTGATGAAAGCTTCCTAAAATATGAACATGCGAATACTATGAGGCCTGGCATTATCATGCTTACAAGCATAACCCACTCATATCATGCAGAGTAACAGGACACTTTCGTCGGGGGATTTGCTTGTTTGCATAGGATACATTATAGTACATTAGTGGCGAATAATTGCGTACACTTTCACGCGTGACCATTTTCCTAGATGTCTTGTTACGTCATTATCTCTGACGCACCTTTTAGTTGATGCTCACAAAACCTAGGTCAGACAACAACATTTGCTCTGAGAAAAAGCATTCATTCCACAACATTTGATTTTTAAATATTATTACTTGTGACTTTTTTTTAAATTTTAGCTTTAAGCGTTCTATTCCGATTGTCAAAAAAAAAAAAAAAAATGAGAACTTTTATATCAGAATTCCAGAATTCTACTGGCTGAAAATATCCCTTTTCCGAAGTCTTAAACACTAGTACTCTTGAAAATCTTTAATTCAATCGAAGTGAGAGCAACACTTATTTTTCTTTAACTTTGTTGTCATGGATTTTAGTTAATGAATAAAAATCTACTTTAACTGAATAACGATGAATGATAGATGCAGATTTCCCTTTAATTGCTCCTCATTAAAAGCTTAGAAATTTTTAGTTTTGCATTAAAGTTTATATTCAGATAATTTATTAATTTATTTATAATTTATCTGAATATAAACTTTATTATTAATTTATTTAGATTTATTTTTATTTTTATTATTATTATATCTATTTATTTATTAATTTATTTATAACTTAAATATCCAAGCAAGAATTCACCTCAAAATTATGTTTGACAAAATGAAGTAAAATTGACCTAACTTAAAAATGTCTGTTTGAATAAATTCTACATAAAATTGTATTTAATTTATGAAAAATTACATGATTAAAAAAAAATGTTGCATTAAAACAAAAAGACTGCAAATCACAATGTCATTTGTCTTGTTATGTCATTTTTATCTTGTAAGATGACTAATCTGACATTATGAAATCCTTTGCCTCTATTTCATAGTTTTATACTTATTTCATTGTTTTCAATACTTCGCGCAATTTTTCCCTGCCTTTTTTTTAAAAAAGAAATAAGCAGCTTTATAATTGACATCATAGGTATTTTCTCTTAATTAGGTATTTTTTTTAAGTCAACAATTTTAAGAATTTTTCGATGTCAGTTATATTTATTTTTTACTTTTCATGAAAAATTTTTTTCGGAAAATTTTATTTACAAAAGCTTGAAATTATCGACATAATTACAAATTAAAACAGTATTAAAAGGGACTTATGGTTCTAAGGCATATTTTTATTTATTTTACTGTGCAAACTGAACTTGATAGACTTTTGATAACATATACTAAAAAATAAATAACCTAAAAATAATTTGTTTTATTGTTTATATTTTTAAAGTCATATATTCGTATCGTGTCATTCATTTCTTTTTTTTTCTAAATTTGAAGAGCGTTAAGGAGATGAATTTTTTTCTAATCGCTTTCATGCTGAGTAGAAAAATTTAATGCAAATTGTAATATTTAGAATTAAAAAATAAATACTCGCAACCATTCAAATTAGTTCAATCATCCAATACAATTAAGAAGTTTTAAGAGAGTTTTTATCTTAATAAACATATCTGGAAATAAATTTGCTCAAAAATAAAATGAAATGTAAATTAAATAAATTAAACTTAGTAGAAAGATGTACTTCAGGAAAACTTAAGGGAGCTCTATTTCACTTTTAAAAAATGTATATTTTTTATGCTCTAAATATTTTAATAAACCACACGTTTTGTTGATAATATTTTATAATTATTTGTTTTATTTCAAATTTACCATGATGTAATTTAATTTTAAAATGCTTTTTCTCTTTAAAACAAGAACAAAAACTATTGGTTTGATAAAACTACTTGTCTTACAAGTTTTAAAGAGAATCCCTAGCCGGCAAATATTGATTATTTTTTTTAAAAAAAGTGACTAATTTTCTGAATTAAATTTAATTTACAAATAATGCACACAAATGAGAGTGTTTTATTCATCAAATTGTATTTTCAGTTTTTCTTATTACCGAAATAAAATAATGCTAATGGATCATAATTAGTCTAGAATCTTTTCGCTGCGTCATCATGGAAAAAAAACATTCCAATGTTTAATATTTAGCTTTTTTATTTTTTAATTAAAGTTTTGCCGTTATGTTTTACGAAAATCAACTTTGCCTTTATAAATTATTCAATTCAGAGCTTTAATCAAATTATTCGTATTCATAATTAGCATGAACTAGATATTTCATTATTTAAATTCTAAAATAATGTTGTTATTTTTTGTTTTTTAGCACGTGTATTCTACTAGGTATTAGTTCATGTTCCGTATACAAATCATAATTTTTGCTTCACGGTTTTAAGAAATTCATATTTATTTTCAATAGCATTTTATTTTCTTAATATAAATGTTAATGCTTATTTTACTTTAGACTTCAATTATCAACTAAATATTGATTAATTTCAACTGGAAAAAGGATTGCTTTAGGTAATACAATAGCACAAAAATATGAATTTGAATTAATTAAATACATAAAATAAAATATCCTATTAATTCCAGCTAATATTCAGCCGATATAATTTGATTTTAGTGAAAACATCCATAAAATAAATTTCACAAAAATAAGTCAATGAAACAGAGCATGACTTTTAGTTTCAGTTGGCGACCACTTCAATAGTTTCAATTAATCACAAGTCAGGCTGCGTGCTTTGGTGTGGAAGAGGGTAGATCTAAGAATACTTAAAAAGGTTGGAAGAATTGGGTTGATAGATGACCAAAGGCTTCGCCAATTATTTACTTATGACACGATTTTCGCCATAGAGCACCCATTTTGAAACGTTGGAGAACTTGTAATTAGTTATATCCTGATTTGCATTCCTGGGTCATAATTATTGCACACCAAAACCACGATGTACTTGACTGAGCGTTCAATAAGTTTGTCAGAAAACGCTGTACTTTTTACTTTTTTGACGCTTGTAAAGTTGCTTGTTGGGAACACGCCCTGCTATTGTTTTCCAATGCGGAGATTGCACATTTTGAAAACATATTCCTTTCTCGTGCGGGCATGTAAAAATAATCATGTAATTGCAATGAGAAAGTATTAAAACATCTATCTTCACTCAGCGGTATTAAGAAAACGGAGGACAGTTTGAAATATCGTAAGCGTCAGAAATGTTTCAGTTTTTTTTAACACGAATGTAAGCTAAAATAATGGCTTAAGTTTTGGTTTTTATTGTCAGTACACACAGTGAAAAGTAATAATATTTCAATCTAGAAGTGAAGCAAATCTTAAGCATTTTTATAATTTTTATTAGCTTATAGTTCAGGCTATTTCTGGATATTAATATAATTTCTGAAAATGATATTTTATATATAGAATACTAATCTCCTTTCGCAGACTGAGTCAGAAGCTATAATACGCTATAACAACAGTCAGAAGCTATTACAACAAACGTAACTCTAAAAAAAAATATGATACACATTTCATTTAAATTATTGTTGCATATAATGATACAAAAATTTCTAAATGCATAGGAACATAGCCACAAAAGCATAGTGAAGAAATTACATGTTATTGTATGATATCTTCATTTTTTAACATGAAAATAATGCAAGTCGCAGTTGAAAATAGAATTAAATTAAAGATTCGTTTGCACTTAAAATAAAATTTCATAAATTTTCTTCTCTTCAGTCAACCAATCCACTGAAAACCTCAAACAACAAAAAATTACTTGTTGTCATAGTGAAAGAATTACATGTTATTATATGATATCTTCATTTTTTAACATGAAAACAATGCAAGTCGCAGTTGAAAATAGAATTAAAGATTCATTTGCACTTAAAAGGAGAATTTCATAAATTGTCTTCTCTTCTATGATCCTATCCACTGAAAACCTCAAACAACAAAATATCACTTGTTATCATACTGAAAGAATTACATGTTATTATATGATATCTTCATTTTTAACATGAAAACAATGTAAGTCGTAGTTGAAAATAGAATTAAATTAAAGATTCGTTTGTACTTAAAACAAAATTTCATAAATCTTCTTCTCTTTAGTCAACCTATCCACTGAAAACCTCAAACAACAAAAAATTACTTGTTATTATAGTGAAAGAATTACATGTCATTACACGATATCTTCATTTTTTAGTATGAAAATAATGTAAGTCGGAGTTGAAAATAGAATTAAATTAAAGATTCATTTTCACTTAAAACAAAATTTCATAAATCTTCTTCTCTTTAGTCAACCTATCCACTGAAAACCCCAAAGAACAAAAAATTACTTGTTATTATAGTGAAAGAATTACATGTTATTATATGATATCTTCATTTTTAAACATGAAAATAATGTGAGTCGTAGTTGAAGATAGAATTAAATTAAAGACTCATTAATTTACTCTTAAAACAGGATTTCATAATTCTTCTTCTCTTCTGTCAACCTATCCACTGAAAACCTCAAACAACAAAATATCACTTGTTAAACGGAAGGAAACCAGACAACCAAATTGAATTTGTTCAACAAAAAAAACTGACAGAGAACTAAACATTAAAAAATAACAATTCTCAAGCATTGATTTTACTTTTTTGTCATTTTATGAGAGGAGATAAATAAAAAGGAAAAAAAAAAGCACCCAAAATCATTCGAGCATTTGATAGGCATAGATTTCAACGCATCTCGCTCTGAATGACGAAAAAAGTAAATCTTGGCAGGTAAGGAGAAAAAAATAAAGAAAAACAGTTTTTTTTTCCTGCTTGACACTTTGTGACGTAAAGTGAGGACAATCCAATGAAAGGCAATGCGCTGGAAACAAACAAACAAAAAAAGGATCTTTTAGAAATAGGGGCATACGACATGGAAAACCTTTTTACAACATTTCAAGAAGGCTGTGGAAGCGAATTTTTAGGGTATACAAAGGAATAAGCCAGAAAAGGCTTCTTTAGTTCCTCGGGTGGCATTGTGTAGTTTATAGATTCACAGATCAATGCTTTTACTTCGCGTTCATATTGTTTGCCGTAAATTACTTTCTACGGCATTTACTTTCGAGACTTTTAACACTTCTCAATTCCCCTCATATATTTTACAAGTTCTTTCTTCTAAGCAATTAGGATCTTTAAAAATGCCATCAACTGGTGTGCGGTTTTGGTGAGTTATTTTGGTCAAAACACCGTTCCAGATGCATCCGTTCTTGTTTCGGAACATGTATACATTTATAAGGAGTCATACTTTTTTATATTTACGTTATTTTCTGTTTTTAATCTTATTTGGTATTATCAGAACGCAATATATTAATAAAAAAATATATATATTTTATATTTTTGTCATTTGTTGATTTTAGACTCATTTACTATTAGCAGAACATAAATACATTTCTTAAGATTACTAGTGTTTTGTATTTCTGTTGTTTGTTGAGTGTAATGTAATTTGCAATTTTCAGAACATGAATACATTTATAAAGATTGCTACTATTTCATATTTCTGTTATATGTTGATTTTAGTTTTCTTATTTACTATTAGCAGAACATAAATACATTTATCAAGATTAGTTCGTAATTCTGTTGTTTGTTGATTTTTGTTTCATTTACTGTTAGCAGAACATAAATACATTTTTGAAGATGGCTACTACGTTATATTTTGATATTTTTTAATTTTAATCTCATTTAGAATTAGAACAACAACAAAAAATTGTAGTGTACTTTTGATTTATTACAAATAATTTAAAAAGCATGTTTTTTAAGTGTATAATAAAACAAAGAAACATGATACATTATGGGAAAATAATAAATGAATTATTCTAAAAATCAGAAAACCATTTTTACTTTGAATTAATTTTCTCTTTAATAAGAAAACTCATCGAAAAGTAGTACTCATCCGTGCTTTTTGAGAGATTAAAATTCAAATTCAAAATTAATTTTGCTCACATAACGTTTTATCTTTACTCGTAACATTATTTTTATTTATTATCAAATAAAATAATGATTTTTAAAAAAAATCATTCAAGTGGGGCTGATACCTGCATCAAATTTGTTTCATTTTAAAAAACATTATAAGTTTACTTCAAAAATAAATAAATATATTTTTTTCTTTGTATATTCATTGAACAAGTAATATGCTCGTACAAGACTGAAATAGTTTATAGATATTTGAGATGCGATAATATAGCATTAATTATTTAATTCTATTGTTACATTAATAATACATTAATAATTTTATTCTATTGTTACATTGATAATACATCAATAATTTAATTCTATTGATATTCAGATTATAACAAATACAAAGAAAAATTCAATTGACACGTTTTAATTATGTTAAATACGAAGGTTTGGTTTTACAAATTCAGCTCTCGATTGTAATGAGATAAAATCTAGACCTTATAAGGTTTACTACATTACCATGGCAACTTAGCTGATAAAATTATTTTTGAAACATTTTTGGTTACTATAAAACTTAATGTTTTCGTCGAAGAGATTATGGAACTTAACCGTTAACGTAGACCGTAAAAAAACCTATTACCTCAGTTTCTATATTTTGTTCCGATATAATATTTCTATCTTAGCATATTAAATACTTAGAGCACAGCACCGATGTTTTGTTCCTTTACTATGTTCCTATATTAGCATTAGATACTTATCATCAAAGTAACTATTTTTCGTTCCTATGTTAGCATATTAGTGATCTATTACCGCAACCCCCATTAACACAATAAGTGGGTGCAATCACCTCAAATAATTAACTAATTATGGCGTTAATAATAGTATGGTGATTTTTTATGACCTCTTTTAACGGATAGTGTAAAATGACAGTTCCTAATAATGTTTTATAATTTTTTATTATTAGATATGATGGCATGTGTTGACTAAATACTGTTTTGTACAAAGATTATAATAAAAGTCAAAATAACTAATTTTACTTATTTAATACTTTTTAATAATTGCAAACAGTGAAAATGGTTAGATACCAATTTAAATAATTTTATCTTAAAATGCTGCATTACAAGGTAATATCATAGGATTGTTATGTGATTAAAGAGACACTTCTCAGTTTTAAGCTTTAAGTTAGGGATATCTGTTAAAAACATAAAAATGAATACTAAAAGAGGATGATGAATTAATATTATGAACAAATATATTAAAATAAAGGTCAGAAATATTTTACAAGCAAACATTACCCTTTTTCCATTATTAATTTCATGCTGATGTTGGCAAAAGATATATGGATCTTAGTGTGAGAAAACTGGATTTTAGCATGTGATTTGACAGTCCAATTAAAATGTACTGACCGGTTATGATTTTTTATGTACATTGATATGCATACTTTGGCATAAATAGAAATTTTCGTTGGAAAAAATAATGTCCATATCTTAAATATTTTTTTTTTAAATCTTAGCTTAGTTATATCCTCAAACCAAATACCAGAAAACTACCTATCCGCTCTACATTTTTATTTTTATTTTTTTGGATTGAGGGATGGTGATTTTAGTTGAAAACTGATCATCTCTTTTTTCAAGCAAGTGAAGCATTGTTTCTGATGTGTTTTTTACGCTGAATCGAATCGGGATGATTCAGCGCGTTAATCGAGACGATGTGACTAATAGTGTAGTAAGTTATAACAAATTAATGTACAAAAAAGTACGTCTGACTTGTATCTATTAACTCATCTAGCACTGTTATCTAAGCAAATATATTTCACTTATCCAACCGATGTATTTTTGCACGCTTAATCAAATAGGTATGCAAGTGAGTACATAATATTAATAGTTAAGTTGCAAGGGTTTTTATGTATAGACTTCGGCTTGCTACTTTTGACTTATTACTATTTTTACTTATTACATTTTTCTTCTATACTATTTATTTTATTGTCGAGAATTTGGTCTTAGCCTATAACCATCATAAAAGCAACGAAAGAGACAGTACCCTCTAGATGTATATTAGAACACAATATTAAAATATTATTTATATTCTGATATATATATATATATATATATATATATATATATATATATATATATATATATATATATATATATATATATATATATATATATATATATATATATATATATATATATATATATATATATATATATATATATATATATATATATATATATATATATATATATATATATATATATATATATATATATATATATATATATATATATGTGTGTGTGTGTGTGTGTGTGTGTGTATCAATATATGGTAAACAATACTTCCTTTTGTAAATAACAGTGGCAGAAACGTAATAGGTACTTGACAAAAAGGGAGCTTAAATTTGGACACTTATAATGGAAAAAGTTTACACCAAACACTGGCCAATTCACACCAAAAATTTTAAAAATTTGTGGATATCTCAGTATCACATAAATTTTTTAAGACAAAGTGGTAAAGTGAAATAAATATGAAAACCATTTGTCTCTATCACCCACCATTTTTTAAATATATCTCTTCACCCATTTTTATATCAAAAAAGTAATTGACTGCTACATCCAGGACACATGAACATATCATTAACTAAGAAAAGAGTCAAAGAAAGATATATGACAGATATACTGTATAGAAATACCAAGATCTCACATAAAATCCATACACATTGAAAATATATCCTTAAACCAAAGTATACTTTAGTGCTGTAGTACATCGCGGAGGCACAGAATAGCAAATAGGGAACGAAAAAAAAGCACCGGGGAAAAAAACACATAAGAAAACCTAACCGAAAAGAAAGCTTTTTAAAAAATTCTAGGAAAGAACATGAATTTATATGAATTTACGTAAAATTTGATTTGCTCCGTTGAGAATATTAAGCCAGAATTCAAAATAATCAAATGTTTATTCTAATAAAATAAAACATTTTTTTAAAAAATTACTATAGAAATTGATTTAAAGTGAGTGGAAAAAACTTTATTTACTTCATACTATTTAACAAAATTCTTAGTAATCTCAAAAAGTTCAATAATTTTTCTGAATTTCAATACCTACACCAATTATGTTGTATTAAGGCTTCATCAGTAGGTTAAATTTGTAAATTTTATTTTATTAAAGTGAAACATTTCATAGTTTTTGTAAATATTTAACACAATATTAATTGCCCGAAAAACTGCAGTTAATTGATACATTTTATATTTTAATACTATTAGGTATTGTGCAATTAAGAAAAATCAGAATAGGCTTAAAAAGTTCGTTTCCACAAGCTTCAAATTAAACTTTACATATTTTTAGAGTTTTCAAAAAGCATTTATTTACATTCTAATAAATAATTAGTTATGTAGAATTCACGTATAACAGCCTAAACCAAGTAACTGATTAAATTCATGCAACTGTTAACGTAGTACTTTTTTTTCTCAGTGCTTTTACCCACTGCTGTCTTCCCTCGCATTTTCTTCTGGAAATTATTTAACCAGAGCTTTTTCTAGTTAAGGTGTCACTCATTTCAAAGAAATCCACAGTGTTTGTGACTGAAATTTGTATCTAATGCAAGTGAATTCTATTAAAATTAAAAACAATTCAAGCAGTATTCCATTCAAATTAATAAAATTTTAACAAAATGTATTTAAATTTACGGAAATTCAAGCAGTATTATATTAAAATTACTAAATTTTAAAGAGCATTATACGAAAATTAAATTGTGCTCCATAAAAAGTAATTTCAGGCAATATCTTGGAAAGTCTGGCGTGATAGAGCGTAATGGTTTTCAGATTTGAAATCATCATAACAAACATACACCTGCATGCATCAGAAAAGGTATACACTATGCTAGATATCTACAGCTTGTATATCAGTGCAATCAATTTGAATTCAAAATAGACATAATAATAGAATTTTATACTTATAAGCTAAATGAGTAATTAGAAAATGAGTCTTCCTATTTTTCTAATTTCTTTTAAAATATCAATCGCCATTTCATAATAAATATTAATAACAAATTTTAGAGTAATTTTAGAATCTGATGAATTTCGGAAAACAAAATTTTGAGCAGCATCCTCACAAAAACCAGTTTCATGTTGCGTGAAGAAAATGTATTTAAAATAAATAATTTTAATTAACGATAACGATAAAATGCCATTTAAATATCAAACATATCTATACTACAGCTCTGTAAGTTGTTAAAATTTAAACTATATTTAAGAGGAAATTTCTCCATTGAATGCAAGAGTTATCAAATTGACTTCTCTAAATAGAGGGAAAAAAACCCTTTTATTCTGATTTATTTCTTTATAGTCTGTTGTATAACTCAATTTCTGAGGCTCGACGAGCGGCGAAAATATTTCTCTGCGGTGCCTTCAGAAATGAGCAGTTAGTCTCGTATTCCGTTATTTTATTACCTTTTTTTTTCCTTCTCGTTTCTCAGATGAGGCGATATGATAAAATATAAGTTATTTTCGCTAAACTTTATTCTTTGAAGTAAGAATATTTTCTCCGGGGCCATCTCAAATAAAAGAACCATTTAGTAAATTGCGAGTACTTTGTTTTCTTCAAAGTTTACTCCGCGTAAATAGATTGTAGCAGAAATTTTCTTTCATTTTATAATAAAAATCTCTTTTCTGTGTTATGTACCGAAACATAAAAATAATGCAAAAGAAGGATGTTCCGCGTGTTACACGAGTTTCTTTAGTTCTAAAATTTGCAAAGATCAGAGTAATTAGTTATTATGCATATGGCAAACTAAAAATGTATTATAGGCAGTTGAAGCGTTTTTTTTTTTGGTAAATTGTAACTTCTACTATTGGGAGATTTTTTTTCCCTAAAGGCGTCACTTTACTTTTTCTTGCTCTATGCAGTGACTTGAGTAATGGGAGATAATTCGTTAAATGTCATGGCCCAGAAAATCCATTCTTTTCTTCATAAGGTACCAAACAACGTGAATTCATTGCCATGATTGCCTGAGTATACAGGGTATTCCTTAACGACCACCCTTAATATGCAATTTTAGACCCCTAATCAAAATTGAAGATAATAAAATACAAACATCGGGGATCATAATTTAAATTTAACCGAAAGAAAGAAATTCCTGGTGTAATCTGACAAATTAGATTACTGATTACAGATGTAATAAACAGCAAGACATGTTTGATTGCGGTAGGAACTAAAAATAGATTATTAGCATACGGAAAAATCTGACAATTTCTCCTTTCCGTCAGATAATCTGATAATAAATCAGATTTTCCTGGCCAAAATAACAATGAAGTAGATGTAACAACCACAGGAAGAAACTAATGTTGTTTGGCTTCATAGACCTAGTCTAGTCCAACAGGACTCTTGAGGTATGACAACAAAAACGGAAAAATTGTCAAATGACAGGGTCAAATAACGTATATTTTGGTTTCATTCCCTAAAGTATGCTTTTTTTTCTTTTTTGTTTTACTAGAAATGGCATTACTAAACAGTATGAAAATCTGTAAAGAATTTTTTTCTCCGAGCAATTCAAAATGGTTTGATGTTTCACCAACTTCTTATACTATACTTTGCCAGATTTCAATAGAGTGCTTTCTAATATTGTATCAATATAGCCAAAGTAAAATATATTAATACTATAGTGTGAGGAGCAATCAAAAATTTTTTTGAAGCAAAATAGAATAGAATACATTAAGTTATAAATATCACGCAAAAGAACAGAAAATTAAAATAAAAAACAGAACAAAATCTATAAAGCGAGTAGCAAATTTAAATAAGCATACATGGACGGGAAAATTTTTAAGAACAATTTAAAAGTTTTTTGTAATAAAATTGCCAGATTACAAAATATGAAAACAGAAGTGCAAATTAAGATAAAAGCGTAAATAGAGGAATTTTGTTTTATAGCGCATCCTTGCTGTAGTACTGAAGCTCGTTTGATTTGTTAATTACCAAGGACTGGCCCAAAAATGGATGTGCGCAAGGTAATATACTGGATAGTTTAAAGAAGTTTATAAGTAATAAGATAGATATTTAACTATACAATTTTAATAATTTTAGAAAATTAACTTTTTTTAAGAAACAGAGAGAGATACGAATTGCTTGTTTTGCACAGATTTTTAGCCACGAATTTGCCCGAAATGGATTTGCACATGATAAAAATTAACGAAGTTAACAAAGTTTTAAGTAAATTTATTTATTATAATATATAATTTACTCAATGATTTTATATAGAACTTAAGATGGGTATCCCTTGTTTTTTTTTATCAAATTTTGAAAGAGTTTGTCTATTATGTTTTTTGGATAAATAAGCATTACTATTTATTATTTTAATTCTATTCATTTGATTAAAAATGGTATTTAAAAAGATGTTTTTCGGAAACTTTAGAATTCCAAGTAATTAGTTTATTTACATTAAAATTATTTCTTTTATTGCTTTCTTCTATCGCATAAATCAACAAAGCAGATATTTTCCTCTTTTATAATACCCAAATCCAAAGAATTTAAATTAATATTATCATCATGATTACGAAGCAAGATTAATTCCCCGGGGTAAATATTATTTAATAAAATTGCATAATGTTGAAAGTGAAAGATAATTAAATCATCAATAAATATAAAAATAAATTTAATATTACAGCGTAATTTTTTTTTTCATAATAGTATAAAAATTTTCATATAAGTTAGCTAAGAGATGTGAAAAATTAGATCCTAAATATCTTTCCCATTGTTAATTTAATTAGAATTTCCCAATAAAATATTTTATATATATATATATATATATATATATATATATATATATATATTATATATATATATATATATATATATATATATATATATATATATATATATATATATATATATATATATATATATATATATATATATATATATATATATATATATATATATATATATATATATATATATATATATATATCAACTTTAATGCTGTTTCAGCAACTACTAAATTAAAAATAAAGCTGAAGTTTGAGTGTCTAAATTATTTACTGATTGAAATTGTCATGATTTGGATTGATTTTTACTTTTTTTCGTTTTAAGTACAATAATTCAGATGATTTAGGTCACTGACATTCAGTACATCATCGTAATTTAAAATCGTCGTCAAAAGTCGTATTTTGACCTGCAGTCTTCTCCGTATAGCTAAAACCGGCTTTTCTATGTTATTAGATAGAGAAAAAGTGTAAAAGGGCTGAAACACTTTTAATTACTAATGGGTTCAGGGAAATATGTTATACGTTTGTTTATTGATACATGTTTTGTGTGAGGGAATATTGTCATGATTTTCAAGACGAAAAATCGTCAAAAAGTCATTAATAAAGAAAATACGAAGCGTTCTACTCATTATAAGCGGCATAGTTCCCAGATAAATTATGTTTATGTCAACCAGACATGTTGCACGTAGCCGTCCAAGTTACAGAACAGAGATTCGCCCAGAAACAACATTAATGTTTTTTTCTTAATTTGCTAAGCCTAATCAAAATAGATTATTTTTCTTAAAAATTGATATGTTTTCTTGAAGATAAAACCACTTTTGGCTCTTATCTACCTTAGTTCTTTTAAGTTAGTTCGTAGTTTTCAAACTAAGTTTATGGCTTATGGATTTTTGTTGTTGTTGATGCTTATCCTCTTCTGGCCTGACGAAGTCAGACCAGATCTATGAGCCTGTTGACCTGAATGAAATCGATGACCAAAAGAGGAATAGAGTAGATATCTTCCCAGAAAAGACCAGAACATCCCAGGATATGATCGGCGGAAGCCTGGTGCAGGTGGTAGGTTTTAGTTCCTTCGGAAAATAGTAAACCTTTTAGGTGGCCGGTAGCGAGGCGGGAGAGGGTGGTGCAGACCCTCCTTTCAAAGGGAAGAGTCAAAGAAACTCCAGGCTTACATCCCTTGTACCAATGGTGGGTGGGGGGAATCAGCCAGTCCCTGAGAAGCTGGGATTTCTTCGGGGAGTAATGTTCAAGATAGGCAAGATCAGAAGATGTAGGGTGAGGTTGGTTGCAACCCTCTTTAGCCAGGCTGTCCGCTAAGTCGTTTCCATAGAGATCGACGTGAGAAGGAATCCACTGAGGTGAATATTATGCTGAGGGACAAGAGTTTTAATTTGTTTAGGATGGAAATACTGGTTGGGTCCAGTTGTTGAGATTTTGCAGGGAGCTACGGTTATCAGAGAGAATCCAAAGGTCTTTAAAACAAAGATCATTTTGCATAGCGAATTCCAGACCCCTGTTGATAGCAAAAGTTTTTTAAAGGTAGCTCTTAGTTTTCAAACTACGTTTATGGCTTATGGGTTTTTGCTTTCAAATCTGACTGATTAAAAAAAATTACTTCGCAGCAAGAAAATAAATTTTAAAAAAAAACTCTAGAACATGAGTTGAAATCCTGAAATGGTCCCCAGCACAGCAGATATTACTTTGTGTTACAGGCATCAACTACCTATACAAAATGCAGAATTTATCAAGGTACATAATGTCCAAGGTGTGCATAACTCTCCGCTATTTATACTACCCTGATGAAATAAACAATTTGAACTTAAGAAAAATAAATTATTTTGGCTATTATAAAAATGATAAATTTTCCTTTCGAAAAAAGAAGATTGAATAAGATGTTAAATGTCTAGTTTCATAACGTAATTCTATGAATTCAAATTTGAAATATTACCTAGTTGTGCACTCTTAAGAAAAACTATCAAACTACTTTTCCTTCATGCACTTAATATTTTGCAGTCATTTTTTTTATCTCCAACAACATGCGTTCATAAAACTGAAATAATCTGACACGAAATGGTTTTTGTTATAGAAGTGGAGTTAAAAAAAACGAAATAAACTGTTTTGATGGAAATGGTTATTGCACCTCCATTTGAGCTGAAAGAAATGGGATAATGATTGATACTTAAGATAAAGTGCACTTAATGCCAAAATCTTTTTTTCTTGCCAATACCCCCCTCCACCCATACGAACACAACCTTTAAAATTAAGGCTTTGACTTAAGATGAACTTTCATAAACATCTCAAAAAGTCCGGAGGTACAATCGATCATTTTTACCCGCAAAAGTTGTTATTAAGTTACCCACCTACTACTCGTCAAAAAAAAAATCTTCATCGAAGTCTATTTATATATATATATATATATATACTTTTTTTCATGAACCGAACTTATAGAATGATTAATGAAATCTTTTTTTCTTCTTCTTCTTCTTAATACGGTCTAAGTTGAGAGAGAAGAATCAAGGAGGTATATTGTTGGAAAAGAAAATGTTAGAAAAATCTATCTTACACTCATTTCTTTAAAATACTAAGTCGCTTAAGTACCTAAGCGCAAGTTATTTTGGCAGGAGTTGGATAAATGGTAAGAAAAAAAAAGTAAAAAATCATCATACATCAATTTGCAGATTATAATGGCGATGGAAAAAAAAAGTTATTTCTTTTCTATAAGTTAATTTCTTTCAAACAATAACTGAGAGCAATATTTTTAACAGAAATATTACACATCAAGGTAAAAAAATATTCATTGTACAGAAGAAGATAAGTTTGTAACAGGATCGTTAAAGCAGAGTATTTATAAAAAATGTAATTACGACTTAAATTCGCATTTTTAAATATAATTTGCTTCAATTCATTTGACTGCATGCATTCACAAAAGCCGTTGAAGTACATGCTAAAGACTTTCTTCTCTAGATTACAGTCAGAGATCACCAAAAAAGAGCATCAATTACTGACCGTACAAATTTCATATTTGCCCCTCAAGCTGTCGTGAAAATAAAAATACAGGTGTGCTTGTGATTATTTTTTCTAGTAAAATTAATTAATATATATTGACTTCATGCTCGTAAAAGTTTTCCTGGTATCTTGGCTTAAGGCTGCTTGAGTCTCATATCAGTCAAATCAAGGCAAATCGAATTTTATTCGAATCAAGGCAAAACGTGGAAATGGGTGAAATAGTGCAGTGCTGCCATCTGTCGATGGAAGGACAGAAATGAGAGTGCATTGTCACCAGTTTTTTTGAACCACCCTAGCTGGGTTTGAACCCGGGACTTTTGTGTCCGTAAGTTGATGCTACAAACACCAAGGGGAAAGTATATGCCCTCGAATGCAGTTAGATAAGTTTATACAATGACAATTAAAATTAAAGGTCAATTCTAATAAACTTGATGGTAATCGTTGAATTACGGGAACTAGGTTTTTCTCATAGAAGGGAGCCCACCAAACAATTTAAGGGCCAGATATCCGAATTTTATGAAATTTTCTTAGAGTGTATAAAATTGAAATTACGGGATAAAACCGAAATTTTAAATATAATAATCCTTCAATTCATGTATCAGCATGCACTCACCAGTGAAATATTCGTCAATTCCTGCTTTTACGCCACTTCTTTTTGTAAGGTGAATATAATTATTTGTTACGTTAGAGCAAAGCTAAAATTGTCCACTAAGAACACCAAAACACTTACTTCAAAATTTCTTAGATCACATTTTTCTGTGAAAATTTTTATTTCAATTCCAGTAAAACATTTAAATCACTCAAACAATCTACTTACTTCATATTAGTTTTCCAAATTCATATTTAAAGCTTCGCTATTAAAAGAAGAATCGTTCATTTATTGCTATTAAAGGAATCCAAGATGTAGGCATTTTGAAAATTTGTAATTTGCTTAGTTACTTAAATAAAATAGTGTTTTTAATTTTCGTTTAAATGATAAAAAAAAGCATATTTTCTTTTCAATTAAAAAATTGTGAAGTATATTTCGTCTTTTTCCGTAGGTTATGCTAAGACTTGGTAGGTTTTTTTCCTTTCTTTTCAACTTAAAAATAAGAATTTTAAGAAAAGTAAGAGGGATAACAAAATAAATAAATTAGTTAATTACGTATATTTTTGATTTTTTTTACAAAAAGTTTAAAATTGTATTAAATTTCAATTAAAAATTTTTTGAAAAAATGTGAAGAAAAAAAGACATTTAATTTAAAAATTCGAAATTTTATAAATTACAAAAAAATGCTGCTGTAATTATATTAATGTGAGTGTAGATTGTGAAGATTTTTTTTTAAATTATTAATTCTATTTAATGATAAAATAGACATATTTAAATGAATTTTAAACAGTTTCTGCAAAGAAATTAATCAGATCTTGAAAGTGATTTCCCGTACTTTTAATGCAATAAAAAATTCCATTTTAATTTATGAATTTCTCTATATATAATAATCATTATTATAATATAGTAAACAGAATTTATTACAACTGACAACTTAGGCTGTATTATGCATATAGTTTTTCTGAAATTTAAATTATTACGTGATTTGTTTAAACTATGAATGAAATATAAGGTAAATCTCAAATTTTAATTAATTCGATAAATTTCAAAATTAATATTTTTTAAAATGCAGAATGGATGTTTATTTAATCTAATTAATTTATTTTAGAAGTAAAAAGTTCTATCCATAAATTATTGAACCCTCTTTTTATTTTTTACTAGAGCTAGTAGAAATTGATTGGAAAGTATAAATAAAATGATTCTATTTTTTGTTTTAATGCAGTGTAGTTTACATTATCGATTTGAGAAAATGCATTTCAGATTTATAAATTTATTATAAATATCTATAATAGTGAACCGGTATGTTTTTTTTTTCTTCTTATGTTTCCAGGTTTTCTTACAGTACGTAAATAGGCAACTTATCAATACCCTGTGACTTATAATCTAAATCATAACGTAATTATAAATGACTATAATAATATTTTTTAAATTTCTTTCGCTCAAGTTTATCTTGCTATTAAACAACTTTAAAAGAATTTTGTGATAACCCCTATACACTGTAAATAAAGCTATTAACTATGCTCTTCTGCAGAATGTTCTTTACTGAACTTGAAAATAAGAAATTAGTAAGCAGTAAAAATTTTAAATTAAATAATTTAATTGGTAACATTATGATAAAAAAGTTTAGCTTTGTAGAATTGTTTGAAAATTAAAATAGCTAAAATAAAAATTCACAACAAATTTCTTAAACACTTATAAAAATTAAATGCATGTCAAATGCATACTTAATTAAACCGTGAACTGCATGCATTCTTTTAGTAATTAAATGTATTTATCAACAATATTGTAAAAGATGGTTTTACTTTAATTTACTTTTTATTTATAAATAATCAACGAGTTTTAAAATTTTATTAAACACAAAAAAATAGTCCGAAAATTTTAGTTCTAGGATAAATATTTAACAGCATTTCCCTTTATAAACTTTAAGGTGATCTTTTTAATTAATAGTATGATTATAAAAATATCCCTGAGATTAATAAAAATATAACTGAGATTATTGTAAGCTTTATATAATGCACGTTTATTTTTTAGTTATCCTTATAATGAAAATTAAATCATTCAAACAGATGATATACAAGAAGGGTATAATTTTTCGTCATTTCTAACTAGACTGTTTTAATGAACATTATATATTACGCTATATTATATTAAGAAACAAAAAACATACATTAAATATTTAACGTATGTTTAGATTTATTGATTTAATATTTTTTTAATTTTCGAAACTATATTTTTTATAAATAATACATACCCCGAGGAATTAATTTTGCTTCATAACAAAGATGATAACGTACATTTTTTTAAGAACACTATCTAAGATAAAGTTGATAATATCTCCATTTTTAACATATGCGATAAAAACAGTGATTTTAGTTTAAATACAAATAAACTAATCGCACTAAATTCTAAAGTTTCAAGAAAAATTAATATAAATACTATTTTTGATCTAATTAATAGAATTAAAAGAATTTTTGTAATCTAAAGGAAACAATTCCATCAACTATTCCACCATTTGATTAAAAGTAACAATTATCCGAAAAATAAAATTGAATTATTTGCAAAATCATTGTTTTAAAATGAATTAATAAGCATGAGTTATAATTTTAAAAAAAAATTGGTCATCTAGTAGACTATAATACTTTCCATGTGCAAACTCAACTAAAACTAAAAATAAGGTCTTTGTTTTCGTGTGCACACTTTTACATTTTTCAACAATTAGATAAATTAACAGCAATTTTAAATTCGATAAAAATCATTAAAATAAAGAGTTATATTTTTAAATGCGACCTTTTGTGATTAAAAGAGTTATCCAGTTTAGTACAGTTGTTTGCATAAGCCTATTCAACTCCATCAAATCTAAGCCATCCATCCAATCAAATCGCTTAACTTCGATTAGTTAATTAAAAAGTTCACTAAGTAATTATTCATCAATTTAAAATTTAGTACAGTTAATTAAAAATTTGTCCTTCGACCTTATTCCATCTTTAATGTTATTTTTAATAAACTGACACTTTGTTTTGGAAATATATTTTTGTTATCGTAACTGGCTACCTTTTTCTCTCTCATCAATTTTTATATACTTTTATTTCGTTTGTTTTGTTATTGCTTAGAACATGATAATAAATAAGATTTGTTTCCTTTTTTGTGCTCTTCACACTATTTCAGTGTCATATATCGCTCTGGCAATTTAATATGAGAAAGCACCTTCTATAGGTCGAATTAGAGATTGTATCTCTTAATGGAACGTCTGACTTGAAATAAAAGAAAGGATTTCTCAAAAAAAAATTCTACAAAGAATCCTCTGTATGAGAGTGATTCCAAAATAATAAAGTGGTAACATTTTTACAAGTTTATAGTACTAAGCACTTAATCAAAGGATTTCAAACATCCAACAAAAAGAAAATTAAATTTAAAAACACGGTTTTTGAAATAAATAGTTTTCTTCATTTGCTTATTTTTGGTCACATTACGAATTTATTCAATAACAGAAAAGTAGAAAAGAATGGTTTTGTTTTTTGTAAAATAATATTTTAAGAATTCCCCTTTCATGAAAAGTACTATTAAAAGGAGGTAGAGACAGGATAAATCTCCTGTATTTAGAACTCTCCCTTTCATGAATAGTACTCTTAAAAGGAGGTAGACACAGAATAAATCTCCTGTAATTAGAACTATCCCTTTCATGAAAAGTACTCTTTAAAGGAGATAGAAACAGAATAATTCTCCTGTAATTAGAACTCCTCCTTTCATGAATAGTACTCTTAAAAGGAAGTCGAGACAGAATAAATCTCCTGCAATTAGAACTCCCCCTTTCATGAATAGTAATCTTAAATGGAAATCGAGACAGAATGAATCTGCTGTAATTAGAACTCCCCCATTCATGAATAGTACTCTTGAAAGGAAGTCGAGACAGAATGAATCTCCTGTAATTAGAACTCCTCCTTTCATGAATAGTACTCTTAAAAGGAAGTCGAGACAGAATGAATATCCTGTAATTAGAACTCCCCCTTTCATGAATAGTACTCTTAAAAGGAAGTCGAGACAGAATGAATATCCTGTAATTAGAACTCCCCCTTTCATGAATAGTACTCTTAAAAGGAAGTTGAGACAGAATAAATCTCCTGTAATTTTAATAAAGTGTTAATATGAATTAAATTATGTTTTTGTCTCACTCCAGGTGTTATTGCATTATTATTTATATTCCTCAACTTGGATTCTTAAAATGGCTGCTGAAAGTTTGCCCCAAAATATACTCTTTCAAAAGGCTTTTTATGCGCAAAGCTATAAAAACATTAATATAATTGGAAGTACAGCCGCAAAATATACGGGTTTCTTGGCAAATACGTTTTAACACAGTGGAATGTCTATCACACTGATCAGTAAGTTTAATAAAATTCATTTTGCCAAAGCAAATTTTGAACCATTGCAAAATAGGTTCTGCTCTCGTGAGATTTTGCTTTTGATTTTTTTAGTTTTGATAAACAGCGTGACCACTATTGTTGAGGAATCATTTTTTTCAAACTAAGAAATTAGATAGAGCGATCACTGAATCGAGGTACTCTACATTGATGTTCTTATAAAGTTAAGTGTCAGTGCCCTACACTGATGCTTTTTTTTAAGGTTAACCAAACATTTCGAATCGGTTGAATAACATAACCACTATTAAACCTAACTCAAGCTAGGATACTTTCCTGTAAAGTTACGCTGTATTCTGTAAACATGGTGACCACTATTGTTGTAGAATCACCTTTTTGTTTCTAAGAAATTAGAAAGGGCGATCTCTGAATCGAGCTACCCAACATTGATGCTTTTATAAAGTTAAGTGTCCTGCACTGGTGCTTTATTTAAGGTTAACAAAATATTTCGAAACGGCTGAATAACATAACCACTACTAAACCAAACTCATGCTAGGATACATTACTGCAAAGTTACACTGCCCTCTAAAGTCGGCAGGATAGAGAAAAATATTTAAAAAAATGATCTGTAAAATAGCCACTGCTTAAAAACAAAGCTGCATATTAATTATACTGCACAAAACAATGTATGAAGAGAACATACCTCCTTTGACATGGACTTCTCGACTGATGATAGACCCAATAAGATTGGAAGCCAAACACTGATAAACTGTGTCGTGGACATCTTGTCGAAAATCACTCCTTGAGAATGGTGGGAACACAAGGGTTCCATCAGATCGGGTAAAACGAAGACCGGAGATGTCACGTGCAATTCCTCCGTCTCTCGTCTGCCACGTCAGACGGGGTGTGGGTGTTCCATCCGCACTGCACCGAAGCTCAGTCCCGCTGCTGTTTGAAAATTCAACCCTCGAAGAGGGTTCCGTTCGAAAAACTGGACCTCTCTGGTCCTTTCTGTGGGTTGTTTCACATAGTCCTAAATAAAATAAAAGAACTTTTAAATAGGTTTTAAAAATTATAATTAAACTGAAATCTAAAAGCAAATTGAAATAAAACTTAATAAACTTGAATACCAAACAGAACTTCGTCAGGGCTTTTCAGTGAATTATATAAAGACGAATTTTGAACTTTAGCTCTTTACCAAATTTAACACTGATTTTTTTGCAGGTTTTAATTAATTTTTTACAGTGTTCTAATTAAAAAATATGATTCGCTTAAAAAAAATCAAGTATCTTTTAAGTAAATGAACTATAAATAAACGAACATAAGTATAGTAAAAGAAAATTTATATAGATAAAATTTAATAATAGTTCATAACGACTGAAGGGTTGTGATCGATATATGTCTAAGACGCAACACTACAAATGAATACGAATACAGCACTAGCCCTTCAATTCTATGCACCGACAGTCAGTATAGGACTAGATAGTTCCAAATATTTTTAAGGAAGGGAATGCATGACTACAGCTTCCGAAGGCAGTCACAGAACACAATATTTAAATTTCGATTTCAGACTTCGAAAATCAAAATTAAAATATAAATCGAACAATAACAAAATGAATTTTAAAATCATTCGTAACTTCGAAATTTCAACATTTCGAATATTATTTTATGTTGTAATATTATATTCATTCATATTATTTTTTTCTATGAAAATAATGCAATTTGTATTAGAAACAAATCAGTGCAGAAGAGAGTCATAAAATGATATCGCCTATCTCCACTTGCAAAAGAAATGGAACAATCCATTCTTATCAGACGAAAACTTTGAATCGAAGAACCTATAGAGTGTGGCTTTTGTAGTTTTTGCGACTCTTTTTGACTATTGATGGCTTCTGTGACTCTTGTGGCTTTTGCGTATAGAAAGGATCAGAGTTCGACGAGGAAAGGCAGCTTTCAAAGATTTGTGATTCACAGGATTGCGTAGTGCATATTGCAGTTGGAAGAAAAAAGCAACATTCAGAACCAACGCAGCTGAGAATGAGGTTTCATCCTTCGTCCGAACATACTTTTCATTACATTCGACTTTGACAGAATTTTTTGCCATCGTTTTTTTTACTTTTTTCCGATATTTATTTCGTCTACTATATCTTTCTTTCCTTTAAGAAAGTTGTTTTTATATAAGATCTAACATCAGAGTTATCAGTGATTATAATTATTAATGTCATAATACAAATTTTGTCATTTCGTTTTGTCCTTATTTTCCAACCCAAACAGTAGAGTAGTTTATAATATTGGATTAATTTCTTTGTCTATAATAATAATATTTAGTTAAACTTTTATTTTTACCAATAAGTGTAGATTTTGCATATTTATTCATTTAGTCTTAATCGTAATTTTACTTGTATACTATTGATTCAACCTCGACACTTGCTTTCGTAGAATTTGTTCTTCCATAACTCGAAATATAAAGGAAAGGAATACCCATCTGAGCTGTGTGCAAAGATTCAAACTCTATCCGAAGAAGATTTACCTCAGAAAAAGGAAATTGAAAAAATTGAAACTCCAAATCAAGCATAACCTGTTTGCTGCCTCGTTAAAGAACAATCGAAACAAACTCTACAAAACTTATAATAATAAATAAAACCGAACAGGAAGAAGAGAATGTCTTCCATAGGTTGACAAAAACATTCACTTCACACATGCATATAGATATGCAATATGTTTTGTTTACATATATACAAATATATATAAAATTTGTTTACATATGTATAAATATATGCAAATTTAGTTTACATATATTCAAATATATACAAATTTTGTTTACATATATACAAATATATACAGATTTTGTTGTATATATATACAAATATATACAAATTTTGTTTACATGTATACAAATTTTGTAACATATAAACAAATTGTGTACATACGTAATAGTTTTAAATTTTGATATTCTATTCATTAATTAATTTTCCCCGGTGATCTAGTCTATTACAACTTTTCAAAGTGAATTAATTTCTTGAAGCTTATGCGCTTGCTGTATGTTGCTTCTCTTACTAGTGATTTTTTTTATCAAAGTATTCTGAGCATTTCCAGTCATTTGTTTGTTACGCATTTAAACTATCAGACATTTTTTTTCATCCGTATTCTTTCACCTAATCCCAATTTCTAAACTTTCTGAACATTTAGTACCACCTACATGGAAAAATGAAATTTATCTTAATTGTAAAAAAAAAGAAAATATATTTCTGTTTATATGTAAAAAAATAAATTTTGATATTAGATCCTCAATATGAAACAACGAAAAAAGATTTGTAGAAAAGAAAGCACGATTTTTGGACGTTACGAGAACATAATTTTGACTAATTTTTTAAACATTTAAAAAAATAAACTCCGAATAAATAGTGGTAAGTTCAAAGTTTTCCATATCTTGTCAAGTTTTTCCTCATCTTCAATATTAAATAGCAAAAAATAGCGTATTTAAATAGCGTATTGCGAAAAAATTGTAAGAAAAAGTCTTATTTCCTATTATTGATTTCGAGAAGACAATTTATATTGTATTATAGAGACCTTACACGTTAGGAAAAAAATTTGTTTTCTTTTATTTCCAGGTGAAAAAATACTTTGATTTCCATTGTCGTAGAAAACACAAAAATACGAAAGTAGTACATAAATTTTTTCCTTATTTTAGACCTGTTGCTTCAAAAAAACAATTTAATTACTTTAAATTATGACTTTCTTAAATTCTTTACATATTTCTAAATACCAATATCTATAGAAAGATTTTATTCCCATAACTATTAATAGTTTATTAATTTTCCATGCATCCATCTCCTTTGTAATTTTGAGACTTAAATAGTTAAATAAAAAAAAATAAAGCTCCTTCACTTTTAACTTACAAAAAAATTTCCTTCCTGTTTAAATTATCAAGTCTCCTTCATTTTTATTTCATGACATGATCAATATTATTGTTTGCTTTACAATATACGTTTTTTGCTTCATACGTATTTTAGAAAAGATTCCGTTTTTTCTTAAAAATAGAAAAAAAAGTGAATAGAAAAATATGTAATAGAATATTGATGATATTTGATGTTGTTGAAATATTATTTTTATAATTTTTTTTTCTCCTCCGTAGCATTATCTTGGTAAATATTCGATATTATTTTGCAGACCAAAGAATGAGGCAAATACAGTTTCTATACTGAAGGAGAGAAAAACAACATTTTGTGCTATGTAATAATGCGATGGCTCTCAAGCTCTTATAAAACGATATCTATTATTAAAATCCGATATGTTTCCTCCATTTTCTATACATAAATGAGAATAGAAAACAGATGTATAGAATTATATTTCGACTGAAAGTAAGTATAGGGCAATAGTAGGAAATTTTGTTACAGGCCAGTGGCCAGTAGTGACATTTTTAATAATGGTCACTTTTTCAAAAATTAAAAATTTTAAACTATTCCAGAAAAAACCTCTCTAGGTAAAGAGTTTTTTTAAGCATTTGTTTTAACATTAGTAGCATTAGAGGATTTTCAACATTAGTAACATTAGAGGAGGTGAACATTAGAGGATTCATTTCGAAAAGGAAAAAAAAAATTCTTTAACTCGTCAAGTATTATATATAACGTTTTCAACTAATAAAATACAGGTTTAGTGTTTGTGAACCAACAGTGCAACATATAAATAATGTTTATTATCATTCCAAAAAACTTAATTCCTTAAATAAATATATGATAATTATTATGATATATAGTTTATATAAATATAAATTATGTATAAATATATAATATATATAATATATGCATAAATATAAGTATAAATATATTTATATAAATATCTATGATAATTATTATAATAATTATTAAATAAATATATGATAATTATATATGATATTGTATTAATTATAATACTTTTTATTATTATAGATCATAAATTTTAATTCGGATAGCTTTTTTTTATTTTCCTTAAGGGGCTGGGCTTAAGTAGTTTTATTTTAATCCAGGAGGTATTAGTGTACAATATTTCTCAACTTTCTATTACTATCTAAATCAATTATCGAAAATTTAGCTTAAAATTCTTTAATATAAGCTCGGATATTTTCTTTAAGTACAAACACTCTTTCTGAAACAATGCAGGGAATCTTTATAATTTAATTTTCTTTTGAGACAAAATTTGAATAAGAAAAATGATGCTATAACGTTTTACCCGCTCGATAAACGACATAAATATCATGCCAATGATTCAACACGATTTTTAATAGGCAGTGAAATATGCTCTTTTTAAAACCCTACATGATCAAAAAATTGAAAAGTTAAAAGTATTTTTAAACTAAAAAACGTATATGTTTGGATATATGCATTAAAAAATTTCTTTGGCAAAATGCAAAAAATAAAAACAATAAGCCAATTTTCAAGTGCTGGTATAAATTTAAGTAACAAAAAATACTCAAAACTATTACAAAAATTTAGCTTAGTAAGTTATTGGAAGTAGAAAAGCCTCTCGAACTAGGTGGGGAAAAATGCATTGAGAAAAATAGATTTAGAAAAATTTAAACAAAATACCTGAGCTTACAGACGATTACACACTATTTAATGTTTTCATAGAGAGGTTTTCAATATTTTTGAAGAAAATAACTTTGGAAGTTTTTTGAGCATCAATTTGAACATAGTTTCACATTGCTCAAAATAAAACAGGTCATAGCATATAGATTTTAGACGGTAGAAAAAAGATAATTTGTTGGAAAAACCCTCTAGGTCACTTAAAGAGTGCACAGAAAAGGTATTCAGAGTGATCAGAATATAACACCGGGTTTTACAGCATATAGAAAATGTCTACGCCAACCTGCAAAAAGCATTTTTTGTCTCTTTTATGTAGAGTTAGTTTCTATAGTTTCTTATCGAGCCAACAGAAAAGATACTCCACAATAATGGAACAGACACTTTCAGTTTTTGATATTTTTTGTGAATTTCTCAAGAAATACTGAGAGAACTATTTTGTAAATTTCGAAGTACTTAGTTCATGCGATTTTTCATACTTTGCAATAAAGTTCGAAGGTTTCAAAGGTTTGAGAGACCAACAATAAATTACGAAAGAGAACAATAATTTTTTACCCTATTCCAGAAAATTGAGCAATGATCTTACGACTTATATCGTTTACTTTGGTTGTTATTTGCCAAGAAGGCGTAAAATTTCGTTGATCTAATTTAAAAATATATGCAGATATGAACATTTTTATAAGAAGGTAATTTTTTTGTCTTATGTTTATTTTGCTATAACATTAAAAATATTCAGTAAAATTAAACAAAAATTTTAGAGCAATTTAAAATTAATTATAAAATTATTATTTTAAAATTTGGAAGAAAAAAAATAAGCTCAGTGACTATAAAAAAAAGAAAGAAAAACTTTTTAGCTATTCATATATAAGTCAACAGGATTAAATAAAAACTTGTTTTTTTTTTTTTTTTTTGAAAATTGTTTTCAGAACGCTAAAAATTCTATGTCAGATGTCTTGAAGTGGTACAGAAAGTTCTAAAAGTTGCGGAAAAGAGAAGTCTGAAGCACTTAACTGAAACGTTCCTTTATAAAAAGAAAAGTACGAAAAAAACTACGAACAGACTCAGACTTTTGAGGAAAAAATTAGTTTTTTTTTCCTACGTGACTTTCTAAACTCTCCGTGATGATTTATACATACATGTTGAAAAAAAAAATCCGTGAAAAGCTTTTCTGAAACTGCTTCTGGAACAGTACTCACTTAGATTTTTCTGCAAACGAAGAATGACCAATAGGAGATTTTACGCTGGTCATTACATATAAAATGCGAGTATAAATGACGCAATCACGTAAGAAGAAATGGTTAATAGTTTTAGGCCGTTCATCGATTTTTTTTAAACAAAAGCTTTATTTTTACAAAAAGTTTCCACTTATCCAACTATGCAAGGTTTCATAGAAAGGGGAAAATACTTCTCAGTAATTTGAATAAATGATTTTCTCAACATTCTGGAAAAATAAAAAAAATTCTTCCAAGGATGACTAATTGTAAAATTACAGAAATTTAAAAAAAAATCAAATAAGGCAAAAAGAACTTATTCTACTAGCCATCTTTAACACAAATATTTAAAATTCAGGTCTAAATAATCATTGATATGTATGCAAAAAAAGGAAGACTCCTCATTAAGATATATCACATTGAAACCGGGATAAAAAGGATAGAAAACAGTTTGCTTGCCAAATAAATTCCTTTTTACCTCTTTTTAGTTTCACTCAATCTATTTAAATGATGCAAACAAACCCTTAAACTAATGTTAAACTTATTCAGAGTTGTCACAAGATAAACATAAGCAATAGAATTTATTTTTCCATTCCTTTAAGGACACGATTCGTGTACAGTGACGGCAAAATTAATAACTTTTGATCTAATGATTGGATTGTTTTGCTCACTAGGTTTTAATCTTAGTGGTACCAGAGTCTCACCTTAAATGCGCTGAATTGTGCAGATAATATTTAAAGCTACGTAATCAGACACAAAAACGTACTTTTTCTGAATAAATATTTTTCCTTTTCAACAGATTTGGATTTCTGACCTTTAAAATAAGGAAAGGGAATGAAAAATATGAATATTTAAAATTCTTTTCTCAAGAATAGTTTGATTTCGCACAAATTTTGTATTTTGCTCCTTTAAATAACATTTATTAAAATCATGTAAAGCGTATCATGTAATACGTTGCTCTTAAATTTTAATGAAAATCACAATATTAAATTTTAAAGATTTAAACTATTAGTATTAGGAATAGTGATTTTAAACCCAAAGATAATTAGATATAGTGATTCAGCAGTTAAAATATGCCGGATTAATAAGATGTTAACATTATCTTTGGACATAGAATATTGTCAGTCATTAATAACAGAAATAAACTTATCATTTTCGAAATGAATTATAAAAGCAATAAATTTGTCCGAAAAAAATTTAAAAGAAATTATAAAGTTAAGGTGCAGGTGAACGTTTAAAAAATGTGGTCGTACTAAACAAATTGTAACGTAGTAACTCATCAGGCTCAATGGTTAAACTGAATAGATAGCTATCACTGAATTTAGGATAAAGTGAAAAAAAAGATCAAAAATAAGTTGAAGAGGAAAGATAAAATGACCAACAGTATTCTGTAAATGAAAGATAACATTTTTTGAAAAATAGGTGGAGATATTTATAATAGCAATTTATCAATAAAAAAAAGTATCAAAATGCTCTCACCAAAATGTTATAGAAGTGAAGATACATACCTGTACATCAGATTAAAGTGAAGAAATTTTTTTTTTTATAACCACTATTTATTTAGCACAAAAAAATTCGAAAGCTTACAAATTAAGCTAGTTGTTTTGACACACAACTGACCCAACATACACTGGATCAACCACAAAAATAAAATAACGTGCTAACACAATAAAATAAAGCAGAAAGGACATTTCGTAAAAAGTACCACTCAAATGCAACTTATTCATAAGATTACGGATTTTTTTTTTCTTCTTAGTAATGTGGACTGGAAAAAAATATCAATTACATTTGACTTACTGAAAAAAAAAAACTTGTGAAAGATAAGGAAAAAATAATTGGTATTTTACTACTAGGATCAGGAATAGAAAGGGTTAGGAATTAAATTTAAAAATTTAAACTAAGGAAAAAGATGTAGAAAAAAGAAAGGGGAAAGAACAAGAAGTACAGTTCTTGGATTAAGGAAAGAAAGGTGTGGCGCAATATTGAATTGGTCGTTGACTCAGAAAATATCTGGATAAGCAATGAAGCATCAAAATTCATAAAGTAGAAATTTTGAAAAACTGAGGGTTAAGTAGGCTTTAAAGTTCTAAAAAGTAAAAAGAAAAAAAGAGAGAACTAACGGCAACAATCTACGATTTTGGTCAAAGCAGACCCATATACAAAGTTTCTGTGACATATTCTTCAAAAGGCAACAAGACATTAATTGTGAGGGTAGATGGGCTATTGTCACTGAAAAGAAATTTGGTGTCAGACGCGAAATGTAATGACAGCTGAACGAAAGGAACTTGAAAAGTTAAGAGTGAAATTCTGCAAGACAAAAATATAATACTCACTGCATTTACGTTTAAATTTAAAAAAAGTACCTTAATTCTTAAAAAAAAATCACTTTAACACTTTGCTTAGAATAAATTCAAGCTGTTATGAAATTAAGGATAAAAAAAGGTTCAAAATGAGTAGAAGAAAAGATTTAAACAACCGAGTATAATTGTAAGATTACATGAAAAGTGCAACTATGACACTTATAATTCTAAATTTTTCTGACTGTTAATCCGTGGAAGAAAAAGTATTGTTTATCTAATGAAAGAACATTTTTGTACATGATTACAGTATTTTCCGCGCTAATTAATTATAATATTTGAGGTTACATCCTCCAATAATTACGATTTTTTTTTTATTACCTTCGCTGAACAGAAGACCCAATTCTTTGGTTTTACGACTACTAATGTTCAACTCCGTAGCGTTGCAATTTTGAACTCAATCCAGAAGACAAGGGAACTCCTGGATCAAGCATCGGGAGAAATTTGCCCTCGTGGGGGACTTTTTGATGGAACTAACCCGCATTTGTGCTACATGGAGAGGGAGACTACGAGAACCTAACACGGTTAGCCTGACGGCAAAGGGACTCTAACCCATGATCCGTCTACCACTGAGGATATTTCACGTCAGACTGTGGTCGGTGCAAGCCTGATGCGGATTCGTATCAACCAGCCATCGCCGGGGTTCGAATCCGGTACACTTCATTGGAAGGCGAACGCTCTATTCCCTGAACCATAGTAAAAATCTCATCATTAGATCAAAAATTATTCAAGGAGTTCCAGTTCCTTTGTGCACTGTACCATAACACGGAAAGTACTACACTGTATTGTTGTTGTTTTTCTACACTACACATTATACAATTATTCTCTTGAGCTAAACCATTGCAGAGTTGTTTATTTCCAACAGTTATAATTACTTTTGCCATGGGTTGAAAATTGGGTTTAAGCTTTGCTGTCAAGGGTGTGGACTTAGAACCTGCTAGCCGGTTAGTTTTGACCGGGTCCCTAATTAATATTCAAATTCTAAATTTTTTTTTTATAATTATAACTCTAGCTCATATTTGGGTCACTTACTTCAAAGCAAAGCAAAATTGAATTAAATGAAATATCATCCAAAATAAATTTTAAATTTAATTCAAGTAAAGAATGGAAATTAAATTTTTTTTTATGTTTTCTGACATTTAAAAATGTAATTAAGATATTTTTGAAATTTATATTGTCTTTTTACGTGAATTAATTTATTGCATTCAATAATTTTATGCTAGTTAAATTGTTACTAGAGTTTTTTGAGTATCTTGAATGTGGCTTAAATAACAAAAAGCTGTAAATTAAGTTTTTCAATCGTATCAGTTCTGAAGATTTTGCTTTAAAAGTATTTGTTTCTCTCGAGCATTCGTATTTGCTGAAGAGTTAATTAGTTTTTATCCACCATCACGGCAAAAAAAAAAGTACTTTAAGCAAAAGGAAACAAAAAATATTTTATTTGAGATACAAAAAGTGAGCGAGCAATCATGAACACACATGAAAACTAAGGAAAAAAATTAATTAAATGTTTTAGTCTAATTTAATGAATCAAGAGTTATTTGATTTCTAGAAAAAAATTTCAGCGTTATTTTCCAGAAATGCAATGAAACAACTAATTTTCAATTTAATTAGCTAAAAGGAAATTTAATAGCTTATCCCTTCGCAAAGTAATCTCACGTGCAGGTATTATTTTTTTTTTTTCATTTTCAGTAAATAGGATGAATTTGATATAAAAAAAAGAAATTAAAGATTGCAAAATTTTAAGTCTCAAAAGAATTTTTAAATCCTTTCAACATAGAGTCTGATTTTTTTATCCTTTTTTGCACAAGTTAAAGTTACGAAAACTAGTTATATTTTTTTGTTTGTTCAATCATTAGTAAATCACTTCGATTTAAAGCAACTAGATTAATTGCAACAATTTATTTAATTAAATCATTTTTTTTAATTTCGCATTTCTAATTAGAAAAAAAAAGATAATCAAATCTTAGTAACAGTTCAAACTCTTCGAAACTGTAATAAATGTTCTCACAAAACGCAAGTTAATAAAAAAGTTTTCGTTGAATATTTAAAAATTGACAGATGACAATTGGTATTGGTAATGTTTTTAAAAGAGTTATATTTGAATAATCAAAATACGCACCTTTTAATAATGTTAATGATTGTAAAAACACAACTATGGTAATTTTTTTAAAATCACTGACATTCTAGAATAACTGTATTTATCTTTTTTAAACCATTCTGCTAAATTAAATCAACAGGGATAAAACTGGAAAAGATCCCAGAACTCAACTAGACCACAAAATGTATCCCGGAGAAATCATAGACGTTCGGTTATGACTTTTTTACTAATAATAATTATATTTATATACTTTTTACTAATAATATTATATTATAATATTCGGTTACGGTTTTTTTAACTAATAATAATTATATTTATCCACTGAATGATCCACAATTACTTTAATATTTAGGTTATTTAAACGAAATGATTCAAGTCAAATGCCACTAAAAAATAACTAATAAAGTAAAAAAAAATCAATAAATATAATATATAGAATGAATTTTAAAAAGGATATGCAGTTATAAATAATTCGAAGAGTATTTCTCATCCAATTTTTAAATTCACAATAACCAAATAAATAAATAAACAAATTCTAGAATAAAGAATTATATTTATCTCATAACTTCTTTGAATGTTTAAAACAGTTCTTTTTTGAAAATCATCGTTCAGTTTATTTTATTCTTTTTCAGTATAAGCGTGCGACAAGAACGAATTCACATGCTGCCTCAGGCTTGTGAATTTGACTGTCTACCAGAAAACTTAATTTTAAGACTATAATTGGTAAAACGATGGAAATATTTCATTCTTTGCATTAAATATTTCTAAAATACGGGTAAATAATTACTAGTCTATTTTTTGTTATTTAATTCACAGCTGCTCATGAACCTTATTAAGTCAAGCTTCCGCCAAAAAGTACTCTATCATTTAAGGTTCCTTACACGAAAAAAAACTGGGAACAGCTGTACAAGATGACAGTTGGCTTTAGGCTAGAAACAGGTCATGACTGCTTAGAAGGTTATTTACATAGATTTGGATTACCATCTATCCAAAATAGTATTTTATGTAATAGTGACTGTGAGATAAACATTTTGGAGTGCATCCGGCAGACTTATCTGGTGACATCTATAGGAGTAATTAAAAGATCGCAGTCCTTGCAGGCTCATTGACTTTTTATTTGTTTAATGTTGAATTCTATTGTTACTTCTTATTTGTCAGGCTTATGATTAACTCAGGCGTATGATGTATATCAAGTGCTACAGATGGAAATAATTTTTTTTAAAGTTAAAGGAAAGATATACTCACGCTTTTAAAAATATTAAAATGAATTTAGTAGAATGTTTAATGTTTATAATTAACATAGTAAATAATTTTTAGAAAATTCGCTGTTTTAGTGATTTCTTTTTATATTTTCCCATTACTACCTATTACTTTTTTATAAAGTTAGGATACCTATTTCATTGTTATACTTTTTTTATTTCAAAATCTAGAAAGACATAGCAGCTGCGATATTTTTTTTTCTATTAAAAAGAGGGATATTTTTTCCCCAATTTTATAAAATATCCCTTTTAAGCCATAGTGTGCGGATCGACTGAAATATTTTTTTTTCAAAAATATTCCAAAAGGGACAAAGCTGGAGTCTTTTCTTTAAAATCGATTTCTTATATGTATATATTTTTTTGCTTAATCTTCCATTTCCGATTTCTTGGAACCTACTCACGTTCCCATTTTTCCGATTTCGGCAATTCCTTCTTCCTTTCCGCCGATTTTTCCTTGCAAAATTTTTCAGAAGAAGAAGGGAAAAAAAAGGCAGCTCCTGGAAATATACATGGAAGTGGATATAGGCCTTGCGTGCATGGAACATTGACGGCAAAGGAAAAAAAGCACCGGGGAATACTTTTGCAATATTGAAGCAGTTTGGAAAATAGATATCTGCCATACTTGCCTTTCAGCATTTGGCTGCTACGGCTATGAATTAATAAAAGCGAATACTTTAATTGCATACTTATGAAAGTGTTGCAGACAATACAATTGTAAAAATGCAAATATTTTTAAAGCGGCTAGTTATCCTTGTGAAATCACATTTAAAATATAAGGTTTTTAATAATTTTTTAACTAAGAAACTTTTCGACCCATTTCTCTCTAGTTTTGTATTTTGCCATGCAAAGTAACATTCCTAAAACTAATGTAAAAATGTGCATAATTTTTAATTAAAAATCTTTCCGAATATTTTTGAATAAAGTAAAATAATAAAATAGAATAATAATATAAAGCACACTGTTAAAGTTATCTTTCTAAAATTATGGTAAAATAACTGGCCGCTGTCTTTCCGTCCAATTAACGGTAAAGTTTACGGTCAAGAACATTATTTTCCTTTACGGTTTTGAAACCATTTACAAAAAGTACGGTCATAAGACCATGAATACAAAACTTACGGTTTTTCAACCATTTACAACTAGCTTTTTTCAAGAACGTAAAAAAAATTTATTATTTAACTAGACATAGGAGCTTGACTTTTCGTAAGGAAATGGGCATTGGAGAGTGCCGGACACTGGAAATTCTTCATGTGCTTAAGGAAATGGAGGAAATATTGTGGCGTCAAAACTTGGACTTGAACTCCAGTTCTGCCGGTCATGAGATTGACAGATAAGTCAGCTCGGCTATGATATGTGCGCAGTTGCAAAGAACTAAGTAGCTTCATTAGGTGGTTCTAGTTGGTGCGATAAAATTCTGGTTGTTTAACCGTATTAGGTGAAAGCATTTAATAAACAGTTTTTCTCAAACTTAACAGTTTAATTACTATTTTATTTATGGTTATTTCACTGTTTTGAATATATTATAGTAAAATAACCATTCAATACATAGTTATTTTACCATTTTTTCTGAGAAATTTCTAACGGTGTGATAAAATGGAATAATAAAATAGAATAAATATGTATTAAAAATAATTTCGCTTGCATTGAATTATTTTTGGATTAACGAATTTCACTGTGAGCACTTATTTTTCTTGATTCGGATAAAAAGTTTTCAATAAAAGCTTAAAAAGCTTAAAAGAAAAGCAAAAAGTAAGTTCAGCATCAAATGGGTCTAAGTTTTAAACTTCACCTGACCAAAGTTTTGGAACATTATGTTTCGCAGATAGTGGTGTCACACAAAATCTTCCGAAAAACAAACGTCTTTTTATTCATGGAAATATGTTTTTGTGGCTGATTTTGTAACTTAAAATATTTTTCGCTCTAGTTAATTAGCATATTTAAGGTAAGGCTCTCGAATCATTAAGATAGAATCATACCACGTAAAGTTTCAAGATCAAAATTTATTTTGAGTGTCAAATTTTTTTAAAATTATTTTTTTCGCACACTGTACAAAATCTAAACCTGGAAATGAAAGTTTATTTCGGAACAATTATCTCTGGGTTAGAAAGAAAAGAAAATGACGACGATTATATAGTTGTTTTTATTCTCTTATATATATATATATATATATATATATATATATATATATATATATATATATATATATATATATATATATATATTTTATATATATATATATATATATATATATATATATATATATATATATATATATATTATATATATATATATATATATATATATATATATATATATATATATATATATATATATATATATATATATATATATATATATATATATATATATATATATATATATATATATATATATATATATATATATATTATATATATATATATATATATATATATATATATATATATATATATATATATATATATATTATATATATATATATATATATATATATATATATATATTATATATATATATATATATATATATATATATTATATATATATATATATATATATATATATATATATATATATATATATATATATATATATATATATATATATATATATATATATATATATATATATATATATATATATATATATATATATATATATATATATATATATATATATATCTAATGATTTTTTAGTAAATTAGTATTGAGAGCAACATGATTGAAGAGTCCAGTTGTGCATAATCTTCTTTTATTAAGTTGCGATGGTGAAATAGCAGTTTAACCCCTCTCCGAAGCGGGAGAGGGGGAACAGATATCCCGTCTAAGCTGACGGATTTTATTTTAGCAAAACAAACAACAAAAAGCCACGCAAAAATTAGCGCTCTGCATTTTATAGGATGATTAAACAGTGTGAAGAGGTCCCAGTCATATGCTTTTTCTGTATTCTTACGCTTCATCAATTTATTTATTACTCAAAGCAAATCGTTTAATCTTTCCTTATATGGAAGTGAAAGATCTTAAAATAACTTCTCTTTTGAAGTATTAATCTAATTATTATTCATTGGCATGTTTTTAGCCTTGAAGTCCCAAAATAGAATTTCTACCCTTATCTTTTACTAAAGATATTTAATGAAAAGGAATGAAGTTTTAATGCTTTTATTAATACAAAAGTATTTAATTTTTGTATTACATCCCCCCCAAAAAAAATTTTGGTAAGCCCAAAAAAAAATTTTAGAATACTATGAATACATAAACTTAATGTTGATATGACTGTCCTCTTTCCTACTATAAATAACCTTTTTCCAATATGTGAAAAAAATTATTTACAGCAACAACAATAAAAACATAATAATACAATTTATCTATTTAGTGAACTAAACAGAAAGAAAAATTTAAACATTTAATATAACTATTCTAAAAAACTTTTCAAAATTTTTCCCACAAAAATATACAAAATTTTTATGCAAAACGACCTGGACAACAAGTGTCATTTATTCAGAATTTAAGATTCTGTATGGTTAAAATAAAAAATATTCACAATTTTTATGTGAAAGAGATGGACAACTAAGTGTCATTTAATCAGAATTTAAGATTCTGTATGGTTAATGGGGTTTTTTACTTGATGAAATTCTGTATTCCCCGTTAAAATGGAAGAAAACAGAATTTCATGAAGCACTGTGTAATTGAGAGATCCATACTGGATAAAGCAAAAATAGTTTAGAAAGTTTTTTCTCAGTGTTGAGAAAGAAAAAAAGTTCAAGTTACTTCGCCCTCACTCCTAACTGATGCTGAGGTAAACATCTCCACACCACGCGATTCGGATCTCTCAAAAATATAGGGATTACTTCTTCCCTTGAAGAAAGTAAAAATTTCTTTTGGTGACTATTCATGATTTAATTTTAACATTTGTGGGCTGTGATATTTCCTAAGCTTTGAAACATGTACTATTTCAAAATTTTGTTTACTTAAATTATTCTTTTTATTTATTTTGTAATTAACTTCTGAAATTTTTTGAAGAATTTTATACGGTCCACTAAAAGGAGGTGACAACTTCCTCGTATTAGGATAAGTAAATTCTTCAAACAGAACTAATTCATCATTTTTAAAGTCTATATCTAAAAATCTAGAATCATAATAAATTTTATTTCTTTCATGATATTCTCTAGTTCTTTGAATTGCTATTTTCTTAGCTTCTTCAACAGGTGGATAGACTTTTTCATTTAAGGGATTTTCGTAGGGGAGTCTACCATGCATGAGGTATGCAGGTGGAAACTTTGTTACAGAATGGGGAGTTAAGTTATAAGTATTAACTATATCTTTTAACAAAACAGGCCAGGGAGTTTTAGTAGGTTTTTCATTAATTTTACATTTTAAACGGGTAATTATTGTTTGACCAAGGCGTTCAACCTTGCCATTAGACTGCGGATGATGTGCAGTTGTCAATAATTGTTGAATTTTATTATGTTTCAAAAACTTTTTAAAATGAGAAGAAGTAAAAGCAGCGTTTCGATCACTCAACAAGGATTTAGGAATTTGATTTTGAAAAATTTGATGCAAAAAATTTGTATAAGTTTCTGAGCTAATGGATTTTGATGCAAAAGCCCACATGTAGCGTGTAAGGTGGTCAATAATTAAAGTTAAATATTTTTTTGTTGAATTATAGTAATTCAATCCACCAACACTATCTATTGCTAGTAAGTCATAAGACTGATTAACAGGGGGTAAGGATTGTAATAATCCAAATCTTTTCTGTCGCGGTTTTTTATTTAATTGGCACGTATGACAATGTTTACAAAATTTTGTTATATCTGAAGTTATGTTGTTCCAGTAAAAAACAGGGGTTATTAAGTTAATCATTTTCTGAACTCCTGGATGATTAAACTTATCATGAGCATTTTGCAGAAGTCTTAATCTTAACGAAAATGGAACAACTATTTTAGTAAAATTTTTCTTACGTACACACAAAACATTATTGATATCAACAAATTTACCTTGTAAGTTATCTTTCCTTTGAGCTTCCACTATTTCACTCAAATTCAATAAATGTGAAACATGAACATTATTATTTTTACTATTACTTTGGACAATTGAATGTGTTGCATCTCTCGACAGCCAATCTGCTTCAAAATTAGCAGAGCCTTTTGTGTATTTAATATCATATTCATACATACTTAACAATAATGACCATCTAAATAATCTTCCTTTTAAATTTTTAACATTTCTTAGCCAAACTAAAGCAGCATGGTCTGTATGTATGGTGAATTTTTGTCCAAAAAGGTAATGATGGAATTTATTTAAAGAATCTACAATAGCAAGACATTCAAGTTCTGTAATTGCATAGTTTTTTTCATAGTCCCTTAATGAACGAGAATGAAAAGCTACAGGATGCAATACACCACATTCATCTGTCTGTTTTAGCACACATCCAATTCCAACTAATGATGCATCAACAAAAAGATGACATTCATGATTAGGGTTAAAAATTTTCAAAATTGGTTTACAAATAATAGCATTTTTTAAAAGTTCAAAAGATTGTTGACATTTTTCTGACCACACCCATTTTACATCTTTCTTTAACAAGTTATTTAAAGGATGTCGAATACTCGCATAATTATCAATAAATTTATTGTAAACATTTATTGATCCGAGAAATCTTTGTAATGATTTTACATTTTTAGGGGGCACTAATTTTTTAATCACTTCGATATTATGGTTATCGGGTGATACAATTCCATTTTTAATTTCATATCCTAAAAATTCTATTTGTTTTTGCAAAAATGAACATTTTGAAAGTTTTAATTTTAAGTTTTCCTGTTTACAAATATCAAAAATCTTTTTAAGATGGGTTAAATGTTCATCATAAGAATTAGAAAATATAATGATATCATCAAAGTAGTTTGTAGCAAATTTAATTTTATGTTTATTTAAAATTCTACGAACTGTACGTTGAAAAATGCTCGGGGCATTCTTCCAGCCAAAAGGTAATCTTAAGTATTCAAATAGACCATTGTGAGTAGCGAATGCTAATTTCTCAGTGTCATCAGGATGAATACGAACATGATGATATCCCTGTGATAAATCTATTTTAGAATAATAACTACTATTAGACAATTTTTCTATTAAAGTTTGTATTAAAGGTAGAGGTTCAGAATCTGTTTTTGTAATTTGATTTAGTTTTCGATAGTCAATACATAAACGACTCTTTTTATTTTCATCTTTTTTAAAAACTAAAGTTACTGGGGCAGCATAAGGGGATGAACTTTCTTTTATAATGTTATTTTTTAACAATTCCTCTATTTGTAAATCAATTTCTTGTTGTTGTTTTGGGGATGTTTTGTACGGCCTTAGAGATATAGGTAAATCTGAGGTTAACCTGACTCTTTGCGGTTCCATTCGAATTTCTCCTACGTCGTGTTTATGTTTTGCAAAAATATCATCATAACTTTCTAAAATTTCTTTTAAGTCCACATTTTCTATTTTGCTTTCATTTTTTATTTTTTCGTCGATATTAACCTGATAATGTGTGCACCCATTACCTTGATCTATCTTCGAATCATTTGAAATTTTTGGACATTTTTTCTTTTTCCTATTTGTCCTTTTCCTTTTATTTTTGTTACCCTTTACATTATTTTTTTCAATGTTTACTTTTACTGAAACATCTTCAACTTTTATTTTTTCAACATTTTTACTCTTAACATTTTGAGAATTGTGCTGTCTAATGTGCAAAGATAAGTTGTCACTGTTAAAATTAGCAGAGGTGATCAATCTCTTACCAAATTGAGTAACAACTGGCCCGACACAATCAATAAACAAACAAAACTCTTTGCAAGCCTGCAACCCAAGTAAAGCATATGGTAAATCAGTATCAATTACAAAAAACTTAACTGACTTAACAATTTTGCCTAATTTAAGGGGAAACTCACAAATTTTGTTAAGTGTTAGTTGTCCTTTCGTTTGGGTAACCTTTAATTCCTTACATTTTTTAATAGGAATATTCAATTTTAACACCAAATCTTTTGGTATTACATTTAATGTTGACCCGGTATCAACATTCAATAATATCTCTTTTACTTTTTCATTTTTATTTTGTTTTGGACGTCCCTTTACGTATTCATTTTTCACTTTATATCCATTTAGGTACCTATTTTCTACTATATATCCATTTTCGTACTCATTTTCAACTATATATCCGGATATTAGTAATTGCTATTGATTACTTGTCATATTTTGAACGTTCACATCAACCACATTACTAGGGTTGTTTACACACGTGGAGCCCATGTGAAATTGATTCATAAGTCCTTTCTTTGAGCAATATTTACATTGATTCAATGGGTTCTCCTGTGTAGTATGATGTATTTTGGGTTTTGTCACATTCGGGGTTACATTTTTATTTTTAGGACAAGCCGGGGCTTTATGTCCTGGTGCATTACACTTAAAGTCATATTTCGGGTTTTCTAACTTCCTAACATATGGTCCCTTATTAGCTTGAAATTTATTTTTATCCAAGTCACTTTTAATTTTTTCATAAAGTTTAAGTTTTTGTTTAAATTCAAAAAGATTACTGGCTCCATAAAGAACTGTTTTATTATTTGTTTGGTCTGGTATTCCTTGAATTATATAAGTGATTAGAGCTAAGTCATCAATATCACTTTGAGTAGCTATTTCTCTCATTTTTAGGAAATATTCTTGAAGAGTTTCATTATACCTTTGTTTTCTTTTTTGCAACATTGCATGTACTTCTGCACTATTGCAACTGAGTCCAAATTCTTCAAGCAAAAGATTTTTTAATTTTTCATACGAATTTAACTGAGTTTCACTTCTAATTAAAGTCAATGCGTTACCTTTCATGCATCTTTTTGCAAATAAAAATTTTTGCATATCAGACAATTTAAATAAATTAGCATGAGTTTCAAAATTTTCAAACCAAGAATTTATGTTATCATAGCGATTTCCATTAAACATAGGGGTAACTGCTTCAATATCTGAAAAACTAACTACTAATTTTGTTTCATTTTCCCTATTTATATTATTACTAGAATTTTGACTATCGGACACCATATCTTCATCAACACTAATTTTTGTACATATAGAATTTAAATTAACTTGTGTAAATTGATTTACACAAGTTTTAGTTGGTAAATGTGGTTCAAAATCAGTTTGAGTGTGTTTACTCTCAAACTGAGTAGTTTCCTCCTCATCTTCGGAGGGATTTTCCTTTACGATCGAATTTTTTAAGTGATTAAAATCACATAAACAATTTAAAATATGCTTGGCAATTTCCTCCTTATTTCCTTCACTGGAAATATTTAGAATGTCTGAAATTTTGATTAAATCCGAAAAATTAAAAGTATCACAAATTTCTTTCAGTTTGGTTGCAAATTCATTAGTGTTAGCTTCAAAAGAAAATTCTGAAAAATTAAGAATTTTGTTACGGTTTAATCTAGACAAATCATTTGGAAACAAAAGTTTAAATAATAACTTAATTTTGTTTGCCTTCGTTACTTTAATTGACGTTTGAACCACATCTATTTCTTTTAAAAACATTTTAAAAGCAGTATAAATGCACTATATCATAATAATTAAACTATATATCATAAAAATAAAAAAAAACAATATAAACACAAGAATGCACTTCATATTATTATGAAGGAGAAAGGAAAAAAAAAATGCAGATATGCACGGGATTTATCTTTGTAATAAAAAAAAAATAAGCACTTTTATCACACTTCGAGGGAGGGAAAAAAAAAATCTTTTTCCTATAAAGGAATTTTCCATAGGAGCAAAAGCTCCTCTAATTTTTCGAATAAAAAACGCGCACATATAACAAACGCGCACATTTTTCTTTTCTTCTTTTTTTTTTTTTTTTTTTTTTTTTATTTATTTTTTTTTCTCACAACATCTTGATTAGGACTTTCGCACACTTGATTAGGACTTTTTAAAACACTAATCGCACACTTCATTGTTTCTGAGGGCACTAACAGGCATTGTAAACACAAACGTTTTCATGGCTGTCACAGTCTCAGGCAAAATCGAACGATCTGTCTCCAAGCGAAGCATTCTGGTACCGTAAATTCACCGATGAAGCAATTTTTCTCCCGGGTGGGTGAGGAATCCTTCTCGACGAGGTAGCGGTCACGTTAGGCCAAGTCCCACGAGATAGTATTGCACAAAAATTTTCTTTCAAG
This sequence comes from Parasteatoda tepidariorum, assembly GCF_982258835.1. Lineage (NCBI taxonomy): Eukaryota > Metazoa > Arthropoda > Arachnida > Araneae > Theridiidae > Parasteatoda > Parasteatoda tepidariorum. The sequence continues at coordinate 34,792,462 of NC_141757.1, read as the reverse complement.
GGGTTTCCTGCACAAAGCAAACATCCTGCAAGGCTTCTAATGATTTTTTAGTAAATTAGTATTGAGAGCAACATGATTGAAGAGTCCAGTTGTGCATAATCTTCTTTTATTAAGTTGCGATGGTGAAATAGCAGTTTAACCCCTCTCCGAAGCGGGAGAGAGGGAACAGATATCCCGTCTAAGCTGACGGATTTTATTTTAGCAAAACAAACAACAAAAAGCCACGCAAAAATTAGCGTTCTGCATTTTATAGGATGATTAAACAGTGTGAAGAGGTCCCAGTCATATGCTTTTTCTGTATTCTTACGCTTCATCAATTTATTTATTACTCAAAGCAAATCGTTTAATCTTTCCTTATATGGAAGTGAAAGATCTTAAAATAACTTCTCTTTTGAAGTATTAATCTAATTATTATTCATTGCCATGTTTTTAGCCTTGAAGTCCCAAAATAGAATTTCTACCCTTATCTTTTACTAAAGATATTTAATGAAAAGGAATGAAGTTTTAATGCTTTTATTAATACAAAAGTATTTAATTTTTGTATTACATATATATATATATATATATATATATATATATATATATATATATATATATATATATATATATATATATATATATATATATATACAGTAGAGAACCGATTATCCGGAACGATCGGGACTATCGCTATTCCGGATAACTGATTTTTCCGGTTTTCTGAATCGCTACAAAAGCCGTTTTTTTTAGTGTTAAACACAACTAAAAAAATATATATATTTGTAAATAATCTTAAAAATAAGAAAAAACGATGAGGTAATACACTAATGATTATTTCTGAAGTGATGGTAAGGTAAACATCTTTCAAAAAAGAAAGAAAAATCCTAAAATCTTATGAGGAAAAAAAAATTTTTTTTTTTTAAAAAATTGCGGGAAAATTTATCGAATTTCGTTCCGGTTTTTTGGTTTTCCGGTTTTCTGATTTCCGGATAACGGGTTCTGTACTGTATATATATATATATATATATATATATATATATATATATATATATATATATATATATATATATATATATATATATATATATATATATATATATATATATATAAAAGATAATTTGTATACTTCATTATTGAAGTGTCAGAAAAGCTTTCTTTTAAACCTCAAAATTCTCCTTCACAAAAAATCTTTTCTCGGATTCTCCGCTGAACAATTTTTACTAATTCAGGCTTGTATTAGAAGTTAATTAAGTCTGCAATAGTTCATAAAAGTGTTTTTACGAAAAAAATTCCATTTATTAGCAAATAAATTCCTTTCGCTAATTAAAGCGTTGGGATTTCAAACTTTCATTTCTGATAGTATGGGTAAATGATGCTCAGGCTTAATTTTTTTTCTTCTTCCAATTCAACTTGAGTGGAAAATAAATATTGTGAGATGCGGGTGTTTTGAAAAACTATATATTTTGCTTCATAAAAGTACAACAATACATGACGTTTTACAAAGAAATGTTTAGTAGAGAATACACTGAAGACAAATATTGGTCACATTTTATAATATTCAAGTAAGATTAGTTTTGATAAACAATACGAGAACAAGCAATTAAAAAATGTAAAAAATTAAAAAAAAAGAATAGATGATTACTGATAGTAAAATTATATTGCATATCTAAATATAAATAAATATGGAAAAATGTATTTTTCAGGCTAACTATGAATAAAATCAAATTTAGGGGGGGGGAATATAAAGCCTTTATTTGTTGATTAATTCTCTATGCTATTAAGCAAAGCATTATAAATTTAAAATCATGAAAACAAATATATGAGAAGCTATTTTTTACTAAAATATAAACGACAAAAAAGGAATGCACATAAACTTAATTGCGAAAGAATAAACCATTGAACACAATATAATAGAATTGTGTTTATTTAAAAAACAGAAACAGATTAGAAAACAGCTGAAATTCTTTAAAAATAAAACGAAACCTTTCATCGTAAATTCTGTATAGTTTCATGATTTACTTGGAAGCAGTTATAAGATGATCTCTAGTTACTGCTATGAATGAAAAAATCTTGAAAACAAATATTTCAAATTCTGAAACTATTAGTTTTTGAACAAAATTGATAGTTAAATAATTAAGGAATGACGTAAAATAATCATAATTATATAAGTGCGTCAGATAATAATAATGGAAATAATAATAATAATAATAAAAGTAAGTTTCAATGAACTAATACAATTTTTAAAAAAAAAATTCGTCTTTTAATATTAAAAGTGAACATAAATAAAACTCCTAGTTTAAATAATTCTTTTGTCAATCACACGTCATCGTGTACAAAACTAAATTAGTTGTCTATATCACATACTATAGATATTTCTCTAGCTATGATCACTTAAAGAGAAATTAATAGTTAAAGACACGTATAGTATGTGATAATACTAAATTAAGTGACGTGATTGGCATTTTAATATTCATTAAGACGAAGTGAAAATATTTGTGTTTGGTAAATCTTTGTTCTGATAGTGACTGCGCTTGCGCAAAACAAATATATTCGCCAAATAACCTGTAGCCAAAATCCACGTCTTAAAAGCTACCAAGTGTGTTCTATATACAATTTGTACTTCTGCCATCGGGAGAAGTAATAAATAATAAAAATTGAAAATGTTTTAGCTTTATTAATTGCGTCGGCCTACATCTTTCAGTTCTGTTCATGATTTCATACTGTTGGTTAGTACCAATTTTTCGTTTCTTTTTCCAACCGGTGGAAAAACTTAACAAAACTATTCAACTATATTCAACTTAAACAAAAAAAAAATATTTTTCAGAAGTTGATAATTTGAGTTATTAAATATTATTTATATTGCAGTTTTTCTCATGCCAAGTAGAATGAGACCTATTACCAGATGGCCAGACTAATAGCTTAAAAGCTATAAGCGTTTTGTGTACAAATAGTACAAATATTGTACTGCTCTTATTTACACTTCTTACATTGTTATACAGCAAATTGTGGTGCTGTTTCCTATGTATTTTTTCCCGTCTAATCGAAGGAGATCAAACACGAATTAAAGGAGCTATTATTTCAAAAGTAGAAATGGCTTATTTTGTATAAAATGTACTACTTTTGAATTACTCTTAATACAAAGAGAAAATATATAATTTCAAAACTATTTATCGTATTACCTCAAGTTTTATCACAATCAATTGAGTATTAAAAATTTCTTCTGAAAATGACCGGGTACAGAAAAGTAAAAAGCGTACTATATCATATCAAAACTAGTTCTTCTTTTACATAGGAACACTTGCTACTTTTGAACTGTTTGTTTGATTGACTCGTGTTTAGTATCATTCGATTCATCGTAAAAGGAAACAATGCCAGAGCTGTTGTCAGAGGCATAGCAAATACAAATTTGTACTTTTTATGCATAAAAAACTTATAAATTCTTAACTATTAGTTCCATCACTTCAATATTTGTCTCAATGAATTCACCTTAAAAAAGCATTCAGTGTTTCATTCAATTTAGTGCGTCGGAAACAATGCATCAATTTTCTCCTTAGAAAAAAAAAATCAACTTTCCCCTCAGATCAACTTATTTCCTACAGAAAAGGGGGAAGCGGACTCAGGAGAGTTGCTGGGTTTTCAGGTATCATTTATAACAGCTTAATAATGCTTTTTGTCAACAAAAAAATATCTCGGGTTTTATAATTTCTGAAAAAATAAAAACTATTTCTTTGCTAAAACTACTGGACTATGAAAGTTTCTGATTAAATTTATAATTTCGCCTGTTGAAAGAAATTAACATAAATTATCGCAAAAGCTTTCGATAAATGCCTTAAAAATATATATAAATTTCGAACAAAAGCGCCAATTTAAGACATCCATGACAATGAGCCAATGCTGCACAAAATAAAATTCATACTTGACTGTCAGGAAAAATTTATAAAAACCAATTAGGTACTTCAATGCATGTCCTAAATGTAATAGAGTACCAAGTTGTTATTTTGGCAGAACATGGATTAAAAGAAGTAATTTGAATTTGCTTATTAATCAATAACATAAAATTTCAACTGTTTTAAATATTTTTTTAAGTTTTTAACTGATTTCTGGAACAAAATTTTATTTTACACGTGAAATGTAAGACTGTCCCAATTATGTCGCTCATGGGCTGCAATAGTGGCACAACTCAAAAAACAAGCGTTTTGGACTAAGAGCAGGTGTAAATATAAAAATACACATTCTTTCCTCAGCAATACTAGCACAACTCATAATTCAACTTGAAGGTAATCTTCGTTTTAGCAAATTTAAAGCATTTCCTGGGCATTTTGCTTAGCAATGAAAACTTTAAACCCACTTATCCCAAGACTTGAATTTTTGAGTTGTGCCGCTATTGCAGCCAATGAGCAATGTGTCGTTTTTATTTCCGATTGTTTTTCCGTAAAGTTATTGTTTAAAATAATCTGGTAAAAAGTGAAAAAAAGTTATTACAGTGTTAATTTTATTAAAAACTAAGATATTTTGAATAAGAGGAGAATATTTAGTGCATATAGCATAGATATCAATAGAATTCAAAATCAGCTGCTGTTAATGTAATTATTACTATCTTTTGAGAAGTGCTTTTTTTTACTCCGGAAACTAAAAGCAAATTTATAATTAAAAAAAAACATTTTTTTAAAACATGAAATTTGTTTTATTGGTAAATAATGAGGTTTTATCTCGTGGTATGAAGCGTGATAGGAAAAGAATGTCAACTTATTTGATAATAAAAGCAGAATTCATTTACTCACTGAAAGTTAGTGTAATAAGCAGTTCGCAAAAGGCAAAAGATATAAACAAACAAAATTAGATTTCTGCATAGTGCGTGGAAAGATGGGGAAGTGCTGAGCATGTTGTAACCTTTCTTGGAATGCTACTTCAGGTCACAATAACAAAAAGAGAGCAGCGCTCTTATTAAACGCGAAGAAGATTTAACTATGGAGCAAAATTACTCTTTGTTTCGTGGCAACAGCCGCATCGTCCCCATTTTGCTTTCAAGAGGGCGAAATACCGTTTGTTACGAGTGTGTGTTCTACAACAAAGAATGTTTCTTTTTCTGTGCCCCGTATATGAATATTTTTAAAAGCAGAGATGCCGGGAGAAGCACAAACACTCTCTCACTGTGATTAATTTTCTTTGCGGAAAAGTTTGTTTCTGCGATGTTTGAAAGTGGTTTGCACTCAAAACTCCCATTTTCGATTTTGTTCCCTCCCGAAAGGACAACGTTCTGTAAGCAAATATAAATTTATGTCCACTGGAGCAGAAATAGATGAAATGCAATAATTATAGAAAAAAATGAACTCTATAATAATAATCTAAATCCTAGTTGTTTTCGATGCATTCCTATTGATCAGAAAAAACATATAATAGTAAGCAAATATAAATGTATGTCCACTACAGCAGAAATAGATGAAATACAATAATTATATAAAAAAATGAACTCTGTAATAATAGTCTAAATCCTAGTTGTTTTCGATGCATTCCTATTGATTAGAAAAAAAACATATTATAGGATCCTTAATTATCAAATAAGAAAAGAAAACCTTCAGCTGCCATCAGCTTAAAATTATTCAAAATTATCACGGTTATTACGTGCAACAGTATTTTCTTTATTCTGTCATATTTTGATAATAGATATTACATTTAATGAAATAAAAACCTGAAAGTAAAAGTGGATATTACATCACTCGTCTCCAAAATTTTATATCTAGGGATCCTGTCATATTAAAATATGCATAACATGTTTCCTAATAATTAAAAACTAAATTATTATCGTACTTAACCCATTTTCACTTCATAAAAATCAATAATATGATCGGTAATCTTTTAATTCCACAACCGTGAAGCATACAATAAATCTGCACGTGAGGCAGAATAAAATCTATTTTTAGAGATTCCATCTACATCTACCTAACATACTAGCACAGAATTTGAAAACCCTTATATGGTTGCTAATATTTTGGATTCATTAAAATTTCTTATAATTTCTCACGCTTTCTTTTCCGCTAACACGTAATGCGAATGCGTAAGGTTAAAAAAAAGCCTTGGCATTAAATGTTCACAATTAATAGCCAATACATGGATTTCTTAACTTTCCTTAGCGAAAACTGTTTTAAAGTACACATAACACTTGCATTTTCGATTTCTTGGTGAATGGAGGTGACCTGTGAGGCTTAGCCCTACAACTACACCCTCCGGGCTATTGTTTTAAATTTATAATTTGTTAATGTACACCTATATTAAAACTTGAGATTAATCTTTACTTTAGATCTCCACATAATTTCAAAAATAAAGTATTTTCAATTATTGTAATTTGATTCTTTATTAAGCAATTTATGATTTTTGATAAATAATAGCTTGCCTACATCACTTCGGAATCAAATATGGACAGTTAAAAATATACCAATCAGTACCTTCAATACATCAATACATTAAATACATCAATCAACATTTTCAACTCATTGATATTTCATCCAACAAGAAACCAAAGCGTTTTCTTAACAGATCCTTAGATAAACGCTCTTCTTTTAACGGACTTCATCTATCCTCAGGAGATATTAGAATATCGAATAAATATAATATTATCAACACATTAATTAATATCAAATCGGATATAACGAATATTTCAGACATTCACCAAAGGGACTATGAGATTGTTGACATTCACCAGTGAAATTCGAGACTCTCTTGATTTCGATCATTCGCATATATATTAGTAATATAATTATATATATATTATATTATTAAGCTAGGTTGCTAAGCACAAATAGTTTAATTTAAGAAATTTAATTTCTCTCGTATGAAAATCAGAGTGTAAATGTATTTCATATTTCAGAATAACTAACTCACATATTATTTTTAATAAAGGAACAAAATTTATCAATAAATCAAATGCAATAAAAAATTTTCAATTTAAATTTTTTTGAAACCTTTTTGTGGTAAGAAATGCGAGTTAAAGAAAGAAAACTAAGAGCGTCAACTTATGTGCATTTTGTGTGTTGTTTATGACGTGCCTTTCAAAAGTACTTTACGAACCAGGCTGAATTGCAGGAATGAACGCAGAGTCAAAGAAACAATAAAAAAGTTATCTTTCGGTTGAAAATGCATTTATTTCGAGATAGATTATTCTCAGCCTTGAAGAGTGAATTAGCGCCAACAACCAGAAAAATGTTAAATAGTAAAAATGCTGTGGGGTGACGTCGTTTTATCTCTATGCGCCATGGCGTGACACAATGATTTCCATTTGCACGCCATTCACCAACTCTTTTTCCACCTACTGTTTCTGACTCTACGAGAATATTTCCGTGAAATATTAATAACCCGTCACTTAATTTCGTTCGGTTGTTGGCAGTCTACATTTTTTTAATGCCTTTCCCTGTTGAAATAGGAAAATTTGTACCTCTCAGTAGATGTTCGGATTACTAACTAAAAATTAAAGATAACAAGTATTTCTTGAAACAGATATTTATAAAGTGCTGGAGATTGTGCGAATATTACTTGCTCTTATGATGTTAAAGTCAAAACCTATCATTAAAAACGTAATATTTCTTACAATATATGGTTAAGAGTTTTTAAAAATCCGCCTTAAGAAATATTATTAATTCATGACTTATTTAGGTTTTTATTGACCAAAGATTTTATTGGCCAATTCCTTGGCTTTTGGCCATGATGACTTATTTCGGACAATAATTAAAATCAAAAATGAAATTAGAAATCAAAAGTTTAAAAGTTGTAATTCAATCAATTATGGCTAAACAGACATATAATTTAAAATTGTTACTATATTATAACCTTTTTTTTTCAAAAAACAGTATTTTATTTTTATGAGACGAGATTGCAGTCCTAACTTGCAGTTCAACTAATTTTTTTTCAATATATTTTTTATCAGTGTTTAAAGGATGTGTTTTATCAGTGTATAGGATGTGTTTTATCAGTGTATAGGATGTGTTTTATCAGTGTATAGGATGTGTTTTATCAGTGTCAAAAGGATTAATTATGTGTTAAGTACGCAAAATAAAAAAGGGGCCACTCTAAAGACTTTTTATCTAATTATCGGATTTTCATATGGCATTATTATCTTCATTTTTATAATAGCGTAAGAATTCTTAATGGTTCAATGAGCTAAACTAAAATATGCTACTTAGTTTCAGCAGACTATACATTGAATTATAAAATCAAACAAAAAAACACACTTTCTCGGAATAAACATCTTTTCTGACGAATTTGATTGCTATGACACTCGAAAATGTTAATATAATTGCCTCTATCGTTTTTAAGTATGCATATATATATATATATATATATATATATATATATATATATATATATATATATATATATATATATATATATATATATATATATATATATATATATATATATATATATATAGATATATTCATTTATTTTGTCGACGTATCCCTAATACATATTCCTTTTTTTAACAATGTCGAGTGAATCCTAGAATTATATTGCATTGTTTTGCACAATTTAGTTAACTTCACGAAATAAGTTTTAGATAATGTATATCTTTAAATCCGACATATGTTAAACAAGAGTATTGTTAATGTTTTTAGATTCCTTTTTTTCCCTTCTGCTACTGTTTTTCTTTATTTTATCTTATTTATTTATTTCTTGCAGAAACCATGCTTCAGACTAGTTTTTGAATGCATGCCAGACAATTGAGGACAAGATGTCCATTATTCTCTATTCCCCATTCTCATAAATCTCAGAAATTTCAGTCATTAGTTTAGAAATAACTTAAATCCGTGGATTTAACATTCATTACGGAGATTTACGTGCGGGTAAATTGCAGAAAAGAAGACTAATTAAAGTAATACTTTATTTTATAAAAAATACAGCTGTAGTCACAGTAGAAATCTTAGGCAGAAATCTACAGTAGATATTTATAATGTTCGAAGCAGTTTTTGGCCATTTGATCTAATTATTGCGATTTGAATAGAATTGTGTTGTGTAGTGTATGAAAGAAATAGTGTGTTAGAAAGTCAACAAGAAATTTTAAAAAAAATCTATGATTTTTGTGCAACAAACATTGGTGAAAAAGGAAAATCAAATTTAAATGTTATGCAATTCAAAGCAGTAGAAATATGTAATTTCCTTTAATTTTTTTCTCTGGTCTTATATGACAAAGATAACGATTTTACGCCTCCTTAATGAATGAAGAAAATTCAGTAAACACGAGTAACTTAAGTAATAGGGTAAAAAGTAAGAGGGAAGTTACTAGTAATAAGTAACTTAAGTAATAGGGAAAGCAAATCACAATCAGACAATGAGCGTTAGGCGATCTATTGCATTGGGTTGGGAACTAAATTCCAGTCGTTTTATTCTTTTTTTTTTTTTAAATTTAACAATACGCATGCAATTTTATGACATAACGATTCAGTTCAGTTGTGATGGCTCAGGGGATAGAGCGTTCTCTTTCCAATGAGGCGATCCAGCTTCGAATCCCAGCGATGACTGGTAAATGCGAGTTCCTCATCTGGCTTGCACCAGCCACAGTGCTGACGTAAGTCTCAGTGGTAGATGGATCCCCCCTTAGTTAGAGTCCCTTTACCATCTGGCTAACCGCGGGAGGTATTCGCGGTTTTCCACTCTATGTAACGCAGATGCGGTTTAGTTCCATCAAAAATTCCTCCAAGAAGGCAAATTTCTTCCAATATTTGATCCAGTAGTTCCCTTGTCTTCTGGATTGAGTTCAAAATTACAAGACTACAAAGAATTGAGCATCAATAGTCGTAAATCCAAAAATTGGGTCCGCTGTTCGATGACGGATATAAAATAAAAAATAAGCAAAATTACTATTTAGTTCCTTAAAAAGAAGATGTTTTGCTTTACCTAAATTTATATTTTTTCTTTTTTTCTCAAAGAAAATTCATGTTAATATTCAAATCATTAAAAGGGAATGTAAAGTTGAGAAAAATGAACAGTTTTTCCCCTCTACTTCTTTTTGTTTCAAATCAAAGTTCAAAATATCTGCTCGTGACATTTGAGCTACGTATGAGAGAATGATGAAAAACAGATCTGTGATTGATATGCCACATTTGAAAACGGAAATTTTGACGCATCTTGTTCTGGCCAACTACTTGAGTTCGATGAGCAGCGATTAAACCCACTTTAGTATGAAAATCCGATACAAAAGGGAACTGGCAGAGGAAATTGCTTAAAATAAAAAAAGAAGGCGCGTAGTAATTTAATTGCTTACCTTGGAAACAAAGAAGATTCAGAAAGACCCGAGAATCTGAATAGTAAAATACAAATAATCTTACGACACAAATAACGTTATGATAGAAACCGTGATGCTTACAAAGTCAGTCAATATTATTAAAACATAGCACAAACCAACTTATATATTTATTTAGATGACTTTAGCCTATTGATTTTTAAACAATATCTTGTGCAAATTTGGGATTAATAAGCCTAGGAAGCAACATGAGAGTAATCGAAAAAAAAATATTTCGAGAGAAATCTGAATATTCATTTAATTATTTTCTATTTTTAACAAATAGAAGATCCGAACTTTAATGGGATTAACAAAACTAAAAGCAGAAAAAAAATAGTAAAACAAAAAGCTCCTTAAAGAAAGTTCTTGTCAAGAAAAATATTCCTTTTTTTCGTCATTTGCAATTCTCTATTTCTGCTTATCATTAAAATGATTTCTTTTTTTCAGTAGAGTGCCCAAAAATAACTGCGAAAAAAAAATAATCCTTGATAATAAAAAAACCCCAGTTTTTTGTAAGAAAAACTAACCTCAAATCAAGATGCAAATCAGAAAACAATCTGAATCGTTCAATTCTGATAGAAAAAAATCTTTAACGACAGTCGCTTATTTAATTAATAGCAATTTTCCAAGTAATATAAAAAACGAACAAAAATATCCTTACGCTACATAAATTAAGTTGCACACTTTTTTTTTATCCATAATGACTCCTTGACCGCATATTTGGAGGATAATATTTAGTGTTCTTTTTTTCATTATTAAAAGAAATACTTTAAGAACCGCTGTATTTCTGAAGATATTCTAGTAAAAGAACAAAAGATAAGAAATTTACGCCTCTCTTTTTTAGAACATATATGTTTCCATCATATTGTCAGACAAGATGACAGAAAAATTAAGATTGAGACAGTAAAATAATGAATGTGAAGCACTGTCTTGATTGTCTTCTAAGATTACGAAGTGAGTAGTTTTATTTCCTTAAAAAAATTCCTAATAATGAAAAAAACTGAAACAGCTAAGAAAGTGAAGAAACAAAGGGAGCTTCATTACCCAGAATCTTAATTGTGATTAAGGCAGAAATTTTTCAGTCGAGATTTTTGAAATGAGAGGCAGAATAGAGAGGAAAGGAAAAAACGTAATTATTAGAATATTCCACAAAAGAAAACTCTTTAGTTAAAAAAGTTTCCTTTTTTTACTTCTATTTATTACGTTGCTTATTAGAGAACAGATAAGAAAGAGCAAATAAAATAAGTAACAGTAGTTTTATACGCCATTTATACTTTTATATGAATAATATTTTGACTTTTCTTTCAAAAAAAAAGTATTAAGACGTTGTCAAAAAACTGTACAAGAATACACTTGTACTTTTGTGGGCAAATCAAAAAAATATATATTTTGTAATTTTAAGCTCAATTCAAGTGGTGAAAATGAACTAAATTTGCCCTCTTTGCCCTCTATCGGTGCATCCGAAAATGTAGTCTCGTCACCACGATTGCTCCGTTCTCGAAGGAGGTAAAGTAAGGATAAAAAAAATAACAATAAGAAATAGTTCAAAACAATTCATTGTTAAAATATTACTGACATAAAAAAGACCTTCAAACCGCAGAATTGTGCCGGAATTTGCGATTTGGCACTTTTAAAGCTTACAAATTATTAAATATATTCTATTGGGTTTATCGCGAGTTTATCGCGATTAAGGTTCATCGCGAGTTAGGTTAATCGCGATTAAGGTTTATCGCGAGTTAGGTTTATTGCGAGTTAGGCTTATCGCGAGTTAGTTAGGTTTATCGCGAGTTAGGATTATCGCTAGTGAGTTTACGCGAGTTGGGTACATAATTATGGATTATTATATATATTAAATTATAGTTACATTATAGTTACATAAATTACAGTTACATTATAGTTACATAAATTACAGTTACATTATAGTTACATAAATTACAGTTACATTATAGTTACGTATATTATAGTTACATTTTATGGAGCATTGAAATAGCAACATTTTAAGTAATAAATGTTATAAATGAATTATTTTTCATTGTCATTAAACTCCATTTTATAATATCCTTAAGGAATTATTGTTTCATGTTAATCATTTATAACCGTCGTTGAACAGCCGACCTAATTTTGGGTTAACGACAACTAATGTTCAACTCCGAAGCCTTGTAATTTTGCACCCAATATAGAAGACAAGGGAACTCCTGGAACAAGTATTGGGAGAAGTTTGGCTTTTGGTATTGAACCTTTTGACGAATCTAAACCGTATTTGCGTTACATGGGGAGGAAAAACGCGAAACTCCCATGGTTAGCCTGACGGTATGGAGTCTCTAACCCATGATCCGTCTGCCACTGAGGATGTATTTCATTCGCACTGTGGTCAGTACGAGTCGGGTGAGGAATTCGTATTGACCAGCCTTCACTGAGATTCGAACCCGGTTTACCTCATTGGAAGGCGAATGCTCTATCCCCTGAGCCACCACGGTTCAGAATCATATTATGATATAATTCCTTTCGCGTGTGTAGCAATCAAATTTTTCTTACCTGAAATAAAGTTAGTTATTATTTAGATTAAAATAAATATTCGTCTACAAGCGTTATTGATAATTCAAATCTCTTCATCAGTACCATTAACTGAAACTTTTGAATGCTCTACTGACTTAGCTATTGGAACCTGTTACCTTATAAATTTCTCAGATTGTGGCTAATGATGCATAACTTAAAACATTTTAAGGCATAACTCAAACAATTTTGAGGCGCAACTCAGAATATCATCTGCACTAATTAAGTAACGTATTTTAAGTGAGCATTTCGAAACCCTAAAATGGAGTCTTAGTAGGTGAAAATTTGATTATTGGATTTAAAGTTATTCAGAAAGTTATATATATATATATATATTTTAAGATCTAACAAACCAACCATTTCAAACTATAAAAACTTCTGAACGTCGTTATTAGATGGTCAAATACATGGTAGAATTGTTATTTTCGTCAGTATAAGTACAATACCCAAAATAATTAAATAGGTTGATTTATAGTTGATGCCTTTTTAGTCGGTTGTTATCAAAGGTTGTAACCAAGAAAGCGCGAGAATGTTCTCCATTTATGAACGTAAACGGCATTGGATATAAATGACTGGTTTGAAGATTACTTCTGGAATTTTTGAAAATAAATAACTAAAAACCTACAATAATTCTATTTTCTTGTAATATTTTTGATTTTGCTAAATTTTGCCATATTTCAAAAGTCTACATTAGCTGAATGGTAATCTTTTAAATCCGTATTATGAACATTGTCTTGAGTGAATTTAAATGAAAATTAATTACATCAAACAAAACTGTCGAGGGGGGCGACATTTTCGCGAGAGATTATTTATTGCTCGTTATTAATTTTTAGAAATGAATCAGCTTAGTACGAGTAAACATGGAACGTATTAATCTATATATAATAATCTAAACTGTATAATCCCAGATCACAATTTTGTATCATCATGGTAGAAAACAAATTACCCAGCTATTGAGCACATATTAGAATCGGAGTAACCGGCTTTTGTTAAGGTAATTGTTTTTGTAATTCAATTAAACGCTGATTACGAACTGAAAACTTTTAAACTTCCATGTTTCATTTTAAACCACTAAGTAAAATAGAGCACCCACAGCACGAAAACTGGAAAGGGAAGTGGGGGAGAGGGGAGAAGGTTGGCAATTAAACGCTCGCGTTTCTCTTCGGAATGGCGTTTAATCTTAATTTAATGAATAAAATCTACTAAAGAGGCCGCTTTCTATTTGTTGAAGTCTGAGGAAACTTGCACAATGTACCCAAAACTAAGCATTTCTCTCTCCCCTTTTACACAAATCAGCTTAGGCATTTGCTTGAAGCAATTATTTTATGAGACTTTCAGCCTTTATATTAAAATTATGAGACTTAAATGGAATTATATGATAGAAGGATTAATATGAATGACTAGTCTTAAACTATTATAAGCCAGTAGAAAACGCGATGTGTTGGAGTTTGAACATTCTAATAATTGATAAATATGTTTCCTTTTATTCCAACATATTAATTTTTAAAGTGAATAAAGATTAATTCTTAAGTAGTTTGCATGATTGCTCCTGAAAATGCGTTTACGTAATTTAAGTGACTTGGTTCTTAAAATTATATTATTCTGGCATGGTTCAAAGAAAGTAGTTAGTTCTATAAAATCAGCCGCATTACCTGTTTTCAAGGTTCCAAATCACATATGTGTTATTGAGTATATGGTACAAGAAAGTTAGTTTTTTTATGATTATCTAATACCTAGGTGTAACAAGTCCTTCTCGCTGTGCTTACCAACATCGGAAACTGATTTCCCTGTTTCGATTAAATTTCTTCGGTTAGATATAATATTTTAAAATAATATTAACTCAGAAACTATTTGTCCAATTAATATCAAACTCATTCTTTAAAATTTTACATTCCTTAAAATTATAAGAAAATACGAAAAATTATGAAAAAATTTATACTTAAAAAAATATATTTTGGCATCTGGGAAGTTAAGGTGATCGGTGAGCAATGCTGACCACATTGCATATTGGTCTAGAAATGGTAGAGTCATCATTTCCATCAACTCTTTTTTTGCGCTGTTGCTTAAGAAATGATGGTGTTCAATTTATGTTTTAAATGTTTAATCTTCAGCATGTCCAGAGGGTGACTTATTAATTTTAAAATTAAAATTTTCGGGAACACATTTTATATAAAAATTTTGGAATTTAACTACAAAAATTGCCAACAGATGGTGCTGTAAGCCATCAATAACCAAAATCACTTTGTCGTTCAAGATTAGGAGGTTTAAATTGGATGTTCTAATCAACAACGTGTGTTTCTGTAGCTGGAATTGCCGACATATGGTGCTGTAAGCTATCGATAACCAGAATGATTAGTTCTAGCGTTAAAACACGAAATGATTTCGTTGTTCAAGATTAAGAAGTTTAAGCCGGGCATTCTAATGAACAACGTGTGTTTCTGTAGCTGGTATTACTGACATATGCTGCAGCTAGCCATCGATAACCAGAATGATTAGGTTTACCATTGAAACGAGAAATAATTTTTTCATTCAGGTTCAGAAGGTTTAAAGTGTGCATTCTATTGAACAACGTGTGTTTCTGGTACTGCAAAATCACAGTTAGATTACAACTTAACGACATTTGCTTTTCAAGAATTTTCCGATATGTAGGAACAATTTTGTAATTAATTCCAAAATTTCTGCATACGTTTTTTTCACAGCTTTCACAATAGACTTACCGCATATTTCTTCCTCTATCATCTTTAGTTTCCAAGAATATAAATTTTGGAATTATTCAGTCATCCTCTGGACATCCTGAATATGTATTAAAGGTGAAATAAAATCAGAATTCCTTTCTAAGCAGGGGATCGAATTGGTTCTTCGCATGAATATCGCACTTCATTCGCGAGAGACTTCTAAGGATATCCAAAATTGAAGAATATAATGTTCTCCCTCCGGTATATTTCATTTCAATTCGCCGAATGTCCTTTTCTTAGCTGTGAAGAGATCAATGGACGCCGAAGTCTCTTTAGACTTTCCAATTGACTCGGAAGTGTTTCAATCAGTGCTTCAACTTTCAAAGGGCTTCTGACGGACTATTAATAAACTCTATCTGGTCGGCGAATATTTTAATGTGAAATGTTTTCGATAAGATGGGATGCAGCTTTCTGTACATACATACCGAATGCCCGAACATTTGCTTAGGCTTATAAAATATCGGTATTACAGAATTATAGATCTTAATTCTCATTTTGTCGTCTTTGAATTGTATTATTTAAAATTGTCTAATGATATCGCATTTATTTGGTATTGTATTATTATTGTCATCTGCCTTATTTGAATAAAGTAATTAAATGCTGAGAAAAATAAATATTTATCGCACATTGTTTCCTATAGTATAGCGCAAAGCTTATGGTTACCACCAGTCAAAGGGTGACTAAATGTATCATATGGTGATTAAAAAATTGTCTACCTATTCCACTGTTTTTGTCATTGATTTTGTCAAATTATTTCTTGTGTCATATTATTTTTTAACAAATAAGTAATTCAGAACATTGAAACGAAAAATATTTTATAATGTTCCGAAAATTACCTTATCCGACGCTTGTTTATAATAAATTTGTCTTATTTTTGATGAATCATGAAATGTTTAGAAAAGTTTTGGAATTACTTAAGAAAATGCTTTAGATGTTTCTAAAATCAATGAGTTTTTTTTAAAAATCATTTAAAAATTTATATTTTCAAAAAAGGGACAAATGTTACTACTAGCCCATTCCTAACAGCAAAATTTCCAAATGTCGCCCTTTATCCAACAAAAACCTTTATGTCGACCTTTAGATCTCTAGAAATTCAATTTAACACTTAGAAACGTATTTTTGTCAGCTATAAAAACTATTTTCTTTTTTATGTCATCCAATGCTAAGATAAGTGGGTTTTATTTAAATTCCTTCGATAATTAATTGTATGGTTTTGGCTTTGACAAACCATGCTAAACTAAATTCAACTTGAGAAATATACATTATTGAAGAACAATTCACAAAATTTTATTCAAATGCTCCCTATGAGAGCAGTTGCATGAAAATTTTTTCATTGATCTGAACTTTGCAAATATTATGCTTTAAGTATGTATACTTAAATAAATTACATTTATTATTGTAACTGTGAATGACCAAAATTGGTGATAGTTGACAATCACATAGCCGCTTTGGTAAATGTCAGAAATATATACTAGGTCCAGTTAGGTGCCCCTTTCCTGTAGACATTTGCCCCGTATGCCCTACATCAATCTTTTTCTTAGGGTCAAGGGCCAATGCCTGGTATACATTTGCCTGGTACTCCGAACACTAATGTTTTTTCTAGTCTATCCTTAGCAGATATTAAAGTATCGAAAAAATGTAATAATATTAAGGAATAAATTAATATCAAATCTGATATAACAAATATTTCGGACATTCACCAAAGCGACTATGTGATAGTTGACATTCACCGATGAAAGTCGACATTCTCCTGATTTTGGACATTCACGGTAACATTCAGAAAGATTTCCCTCCAAAAGATTAAAATATCAAGGATCAAAAAGTGCATTTTTGTCTATGTGTAGAAAAAAAAAACATAACATAATTGTTAGATAAATAAAAGTTGGACAGAATTAAACGCATTTAAATTCTGAAGAATTGTAGACATACGTTAAGAATTTCGTATAAATTATATTTGATGACATTGCGATGGTTAACAGTTTTGAAAAACTCCTTATCTAATTCCTTGATAATTTAAATTGCAGTGAGTATCTATGTTGCCTGAACCAAATTGCTTGAAAATACGTTTGATGTTTATTTTAGAATTATTATTTTATTATTTTAGTAAGCGGAAAGTAAATTTTAAATAACTTCGCAAAATTATAAAGGGCATTTTAAGTAGCAAAACTGAATACTAAATTTTATCAGTGCATTTCATAAAAATAAAATTTGGTTAATGATCATCTATAACAATTTCATTTCTGCTATAGGGAAACTTAATTAGTTTCTTTTTATATAGGAAGTTGCCTCATAATCGTGTATCATTATTATGCTCGGTTATTTATTAATTTAGTTTTTAATTTACTTTATTGGTCATATTGCCAGGGTCAATGAAAACAGAAAGACAGAGGAAAAGATAAATCGATGAGAATGTGAGAGTTCTCGAGTCCTAAACAAAAGAAATTATAAAGCAAAAATGCAAGACAAACAGTTTTGTTATAGAAAGATTAAGAAAGCCGCAGTCCAACAAGAATTATAGCACCAGGAAGAAGTAAATAAGCAATTTATTTATTCATTTAAATTATTTTGGAAAATAATATTTGCAGAACAGTGAGTTGTAAAATTTCAAAAAACGTGTTACTAAAAAAAATAGTAAGTTTTGTTTTTTCTAACCTACTCAATTGTCTTTAGCTAACTCATAGCCTAAAAAATTTACTCACGGTAGAATGGTTGGGAAGCGTGAGAAGGTGATTACTACCTTCTTCTGCCCATTCGATCTAAATTATGAAGAAATAGCGCATTCGCTAGTATTGTCTTCGGATCCCCAATAAGATAATCCCAAAACATTACCTGTTGCCTATTAGTCAAGACTGTAGTACCAAATTCACTAACATACCAGAGGAATCATAGGCAAATTGGCAGTTT
This sequence comes from Parasteatoda tepidariorum, assembly GCF_982258835.1. NCBI lineage: Eukaryota > Metazoa > Arthropoda > Arachnida > Araneae > Theridiidae > Parasteatoda > Parasteatoda tepidariorum. The sequence goes on along the minus strand of NC_141757.1, from coordinate 34,774,021 downwards.
CAATTCATTCATAAAATAATTTCTGTTAGACAATATGTATCTATTTTATTGTCACATTAAACGTAATGATCAATGATTTATATGTATGTATAAGACTTAACTTCATTAAAATATAAATTATTTAGGAATGTGGATTTTCCTTCGGTTATTCGATATTTATAATCTTGTAATTGATTTGAATGCAAAAAAAAGGAAAATGGGACCAAGTCTGAGTCAAATTAAAGTCTGAGTAAGCTTAAAAGAAAATAGTTTACGAAAAGTTCTGAAAAGAATAAAGTGAAGTAGTTCTTATATAAGCCGTTGTTAATTAATGTTTAATTAATGTTTAATTAATTTTTGTTAATTCCTCACTTGTTTTCGAAGGATGATTAATTGATGGAAACAAAATGCGAATCAATTAATCTGTTCATATTTCTATCACGTATCTTAAGAAAGTGTTACGACGAAAGAACAGATTTCATCTGAATGAAGAAGGAAATTTTTCCACTGTTGCCACTTGAAGAAGAAAATTTTCCGAATCGAGCAATAAATTCCATCAAACAATCTTCAGCAATTACCTCTGTCGTCTGCGAAGACACGGAAACTGCCGCTGATGGCATAATTATCCCAGCTTAATGAAGGTCCCCCCCTCCGGAATCTTCCAGAAGTAAAAGGGAAAAACGTCGAACAGTCAGATAATTTGATTACTCTCGGAATTTAATGTGTCGTTTAGAGGCGAGTTTCACGATTTATTGCAAACGATTTTGAAAAATATTTTAGCCTGCTTCGGTTATAACGTTCGATGGTTGGTGATTAGTTTCAAACGAAAAGTCTCCAACAGTTACTTCAAGCTGTACGACTCCTCTGAATCAGAAATTATTGCTTTTTCGTTAGTGGTGTGAACTGTTACTTCCGATAACATTAACTTTTCACTTAAATTTGAAACGCACGTGATTGTTTCGATTGCCATAACTTTTGGCCCCTAAATTGGAGAGAATTTTTGTTCGCCCAGGTTAATGTATCATAATTTTTCGGAAGAGGGAGGAATGATTTAGTTTAAAATCAATTTTGGAAATGGCGATTGCTCTCCTGACGATGACGTAACGACTGAATTACGGTTTGTATTACAGCTGATCGTGAAGAGGGGAACTAACTTTTCAAAGTACTCGTAATGTATTGATAACTCTTTTAATTATGTCGGTACCTCGATATTAATTTCTAATTTCGATATTATAATAAAAGGGCATCGTCAGAAGATCTTTCTTTATACATTGCGATAGTCATTAAATATGCATCATAGCGAACATCTTTTATCAATTTATTTGTAAAACAAGTTAGTTCAAGCGAAAACTTTTTGCTCATATCAACCAAGAGTGCGAAAAGCACGAAAATGTTATAATTGTTATAATTTTTTTAAATCTGAAATGGAGCAAGATTTTGCAGAACTTGTTTTTGATTCCCGCGTACCACAACTGATTGGTCTTTTAGCTTTTTTTTTTTTTATTTATTAACATAGTTATATTGTGACTCACTGCTTTCACCTCCTTTCTTAATTGACTAACTCACTCACTCATTCCTTCACATATTTTTTTGTAAAGCATTCCCGCAACTGTCATTATGAACTATAGGGCTCATAAAGGGACATAATTAGGGCTTCACATCTTCATGACCTACATCATGATTATGGCATTCATTGAGTCATGATTGAGCACATGCCACTTTTACTTCTCAGAGAAGCTAGTACCCATTGACCTGTAGCTGGTTGGGCTTTAAGACGCAACTGGTGATGACAGATCAATGCCTTAACCTTTAAATCATTGAGGGCTCAATATTTATTTGTCCTTAGATATACAAGACTTTTTTCACTTACGTTAATTTCAGACTGCAGTTGAACAACATTGTTTTTCCCATACCAATGTGACAATTAATCTTTCTCATTTGAATCTTTTCATCTAATTGTTTTAAACCTTTATTTACCCTCAATCTCATAACAGTTTTCGTGAATACTATGCAAAATTTACTCGAGGTTTTTCTTAACTAAGGGAATTTTCTTAATTTGAATGTAAATATAATGAATATTAATTCTTGCTTAGTGAAATTTCACTTCTCTTTTGGAAAATGATTTCAACTTTTTATTCTCTTTTTAGCTTTCTGGTCTGGGTTTAAGCTTCTTATGGGCTAGAAAGGTGTCCCTCTTTTATACATGTTCTTTGTGTCTGTTTTTTTCCTCTACAAAATCGCATACTGTAAGAGTTAATTCTTTTTCCTTTATATTTTTTTCGGAGGACAAGCTTCTTAACCAATCCTAACCGTCAAGTTTTCAATCACTTTATTTCGCAAATTTTAATTGGTAATCTCTTGTCTGGAGGGAGGTTTGTCCTAAATTTCATCAGTAAATATTTTTTTTTTCAATTTAGTGACATTTCGTTTTCGTGTAAGACGAAAGATCATCGACTCTGAAAGGTTTACTTTTCTGTCTCCGAGATGCAAGCTTTGATTCGGATGGAAGGAATTATTGTCTTTTCTACCTCTTTAGTTACTGGCTGAAACAAAACCATCATTCCATAAAGTTAATATCATTCATTCACAATTGAATGAAACTGAGCCAAATCGTGTAACTAGTGAAGTTATCATTTTAAAAAAATTCTGTTCTTTTGAGAGTAAGAAATCGACTATTTTAAATGGCAATTTTTCAGCGTAATCATCACTTATTATTATTATATTTTTATTGTTATGGCAATAAGGGAAAGGTACTCACGGAATAAGATAGTGTATTTTTAGTTTTTACCATTCTTTTAATATTATGTGAATAAAAAAGTGAAGACTTATCTGACAATTTATAAGCTTACATTTTGTAAATGTATTAAAGTTAAAAATAAAATAAAGTAGGAAAATGTCTATGCGAAAAATATAATTTATTTTACCTTTCACGGGATTTGAAGTCCAAAGAGAAACAAATGTCTTTGTTAGGGAATGTTATTGAAATACGCTTTCGAGTTAGTTATGAATAACAGACTTATGTAAAGCAATGTGACAGTCGCAAATTTTATGGAAAGTGACAGGGATTACTTTTTTTCAAATTTGCAAATGAGAAATTATCAGAAGATTTGGAGAATAGGCCGTAAACTTATACGGCCAGCGCCCTTCTTTGAGAAAATGTCCAGTGCCCGTAATTGTAACAAACTTCATCAGTATTAATAGAGTTGACTGTTTACTTATACGGTTATTAGAGGAAGCATTTTTTCTCAATTCAGGAATGTGCACCCTCCTCCGTGAGGGTTAAAGCATGAGGCCACGGTCTCAAAGGACACGGGTTCACTTCTATCTACATTGGTAACGACGGACAATGAACAAGCATGTCTCTCAGCCCTCTGTAGATGGCGCTATTTCCCCTCATCTATGATTTGATTTGATTCGATAAACAAATCGCTTAAACAACGTTGAAGCCTGAGCTAGCTGTGATAACTTTCGGTGATAACTTTCACGGACTTGACGTTATTTCACGGTCAATGGTCATATATTTTGCGAGTGAAAATTACGGGTATTTATTTTCATGAAAAAGTTATTTATTTCCGTAATTAATTATAGTCTTTAACCGTAAATATTTTTACAGTTAGTAACTGGAAAACTTTCAACCTGTCACTTACCGTAATATATCTTTAAAACTTTTTGTATTATGCAGTTTAATTTACTTGCAAACATATATGTTTCTAATGTCTTGGCTATTTAAAGGATCAAGAAATCTTTGTAATTTTATTTTGAGAGTAAAAATAAATAAGGAATAGACACAAAGAGAAATACAAGTCCCCACTATTTTGTTTTTTCAGTTTTTCTTTTCATTCAATTTGAAACTTAATTTAATTTGGTGGAGCCATTTTCATTTTCAACATTTTCGTAGGCTGAGTGATAAAAGTAAAGAAGGAAAAGAGGAAAAAAATAGGAGAACAAAACCCAAAAATGAGTTTTTCTGAAGAAATTTAATCTGCGGGCTACAGGAAGAGATGAAGTTTCTTCAAAATAAAAAGTGAATTTCTATAGGTGAACTGCCGAGGTTAATCTGTTAGAACGTACCAATGGAACAGTTTCGAATGTCTTGTGGGTGAGCGGAGCAAACAGCGATAAGAACCATTTTGCCATTCCCTTATACACCAAGAATATGTTATACTGTAAATAAGAAATGAAGTGAAAAGGGAGATAGCAAAACAAGTGAAGATGAAATCGAAATGCAGCTGAAATTGTGATGTGTTTTCGCTTCTGATTCAGAAAAAGGAGTTTTTGAGGGGACTCAAATGCATTCACACTTTTATAAACTTCAATAAAAGAGAAAAACTTGCGCTTGCATTAAGAACACTACATTGAATTGAGGTAAGAATGCTGATGATTGCCTTATTACTGAAGTCGTATTATTTTTAAATACTAGGATTTATTTCCATTTAAAATACTTCTTTTAAACTAAGGGAGAGTGGGGTTAATTGCAACATTTTGTACTTAACTATTTTTAACTAACAAGAAATCCAATATATTATTAGTATTAATTGACACACGAGTAAAGAAGACTACCCTCTACTAGAAAAAAATAATTATCTTATTTTAAATGTTATTATATTAGTTATTAACAATTTTTGACAGTCGTGCACTTGTTACAATTGTCCCCACTTACGGAGTCAATTGTAACAGTTCATAAATTAAACTAAAACATAGTTAACTATACATATTATCATAGTTGTGATATATTTTTTATTGATCAAAATAGTAGTGGTATTTTAGGAGTAAAAATAATAATGAGCAGAGTCCTAATGGGTTAAACTTTTAACTTTAAGGGGTTAAAAATTTTAATTTATGATGTGAAAGGTGACAAATAAAATAATGCACATGCAACATAATATAAATAATATAGGAAACTATTGGTGGTTCTTAAAGAGTTAAGTAATGGTTTGTAAGCATAAGATTACTTATTTTCAGCTGCTACAATCGTCCCTTTACTTATTGTTACAATTGTCCCCAAGACGCCATTTCAGCTTCATTTGTTAAAAACAATGCTAGTTAATTAACAAAAATAATCTTTTTTTTGAAATGCTAATTAAGGTGTCCACTTACATATTCGGTTAATAATTTTTATTTGTTTAAACAAAATTAGTTTGTTACAATATAATATTCTAATACCAAAAAAAGTACTTACGTAGCGTGAAAATATTTTTTGTGATGTAACTCTTTCAAAAGTACGCTAAAATGGTTGCCAGCAGGGGTGTACATGTAGATTTATTAAATACACCTCGTGCGTCACCTAGGAACCAAATCTAGAACCCGATACTCCAAATTTTTGCTCTGTTACAATCGTACCCTGTTACAATTGACCCCACTCTCCCCTACTCAACAGAAAAATGAAGCAAAAATATTCTAAAGATTTTTTTTTCTCTCCATTTTATGCAAAAGTTATGAGTACTAAATCAATTCGGAAAGAAGGGGTATTTTATTTCTCTTAAAGAATAAATTTCCTTTAAATATTGATTTGCAATTTCCTTTATTGCCGGCATTGTTGAATTCCATAGCTAACATTAACAGTGTTTATGTTGCATGCGTTGTGAAAATGGAATACAATGCTTTGACTTTCTGTCGAGAGTTTTCCTGCTAATTATAGCATTTGAATATTAATATATACTTTATCTAGGCATAGTATACAATGACAAATGCTTATTACGCAGAGTAAGACGGAGGGAAATCAGAAACGGATTGTTTTTCTCTTTGTTCCCTTGTTTTAAAAATTTAACCGAAATGACGATTAAGGAAAAAATATTTTTTTTATTCATTTCATCATTTTTTAAAGGAACTATAATGTTACTTTAACTCTCTTTTGTAATTATCATAAATAATATCGAATTAGAAAAAAAAGTGCCTTATACCAGGCAAAAATATTCAAAAAATCTTTATTTAAAAAAAAAAATTTTTTAAATGCACACTGTTTGAAAAGTTACTCAAACGCTTCATTGTCTAAGCTCATAAACATTCATAAAAATTGTAAACTTCCAATTAATTTAATCTAGATCTCGCCAAATTATATTCAACCGGTACTCCGAACACTGATATTTCTCCTAATCTATCCACAGTAGATATTAAAATATCGAATAAATATATAATATATAATATTAGCAAATAAATTAATATCAAATCGGATATATCAAATATTTCGGACATTCACCAAAGCGACTATATGATTGTTGACATTTACTGGTGAAAGTCGACATTCCCTTGATTTCGGTCATTCACAGTAACATATACACACCAAGTTGCTAATTTAATAACTTGGAAAATATATATTTGAAGAAAATTCAAATTAATACGAATTACCAAGTTAAAATAAGATTAAACAACCATATACTACAGTCACCCAAGATATCTGTAGAATCTGTAGTCACCCAAGATATCTGTATCTGTTCATAAGATATCTGTAGAATTTCAATTTATCAGTTGTGGTATGAATACTTACATGGATATACTAGGTAAATTGTTTGTTAAGAATCTAAACCTTCTATTTATTCTTATATATGATTCGGGATTTACTTGGATTATTAAAAATAACAAAACAGTTATTAACTTTATTAATAATAATTTCTTTGCTAGCGAGTCTTTGGAGTTTAAAGACATTTTTACTGATATAACACTTGTGAAACTTAATTTTGTTTTCTCATACTTTTACGATTTTAGAAATATTTTTGAAACGGATTTTGAATACTGGTAAAACATTATTTATTCATCTTTTTTTATTTATGATTTCAGTAATATTTTTTATACGGATTTTGAATACTGGTAAAACATTATTAATTTATAAATTTTTATTTATGATTTTAGAAATATTTTTTATACGGATTTTGAATACTGGTAAAGCATTATTAATTTATCTACTTTTATTTATGATTTCAGTAATATTTTTTATACGGATTTTGAATACTGGTAAAACATTATTAATTAATCTATTTTTATTTATGATTTTAGAAATATTTTTTATACGGATTTTGAATACTGGTAAAACATTATTAATTAATCTATTTTTATTTATGATTTTAGAAATATTTTTTATACGGATTTTGAATACTGGTAAAACATTATTTATTCATCTATTCTTATTTATGATTTCAGTAATATTTTTTATACGGATTTTGAATACTGGTAAAGCATTATTAATTTATCCACTTTTATTTATGATTTCAGAAATATTTTTGATACGGATTTTGAATACTGGTAAAACATTATTAATTTATCTTTTTTAATTTTAATTTTATTTTTAATGGAGATTGTGTTACTGCCGATTATTGGCGCACCCCACGGTATTTATTTCTAGCTAACCTTTTCTTACATCACAGGAAAAAACTCTGGTAAAAAACAAATCTGTCTAAGTTATCTTCGGATATTAAACTCGTCTAACACTCGAATTGATGCTTGGATAAAAGGAAATTACTTTCCATTCACTGTCAACAGATTAATTTACTGTAATTCATCTATTTTTATATGTATCCACAGAAAAGTAGTCTATTTCAATTTAATCGTAATAAAATTGCTCGAAATAATAATTTGCATATTTCCCAATTGAACTTGTAGACAGAGATTTGCTTCAGTAGAGGATTGCCTTCCGAGGAGAAGGAATGTTTAGGTTCATGCTATTTCACCCTAGCATTGAAAGTGAAGTTGGTTCAACGTGCTTGTCCGTATTTCCAATTGATCAGTTAGGATTTATTTAATATTTTCATTCTTTTTCTCTTCCCGCTAAATTATAACTTTAAATACTTAATTAATAGTTTTGTGGTTTTACTATAACTAATTTAATGCTCGAACCTGGGACACATAATTTTCATCTGAAAGATAGAGTTTTTCTTCAATGGAATGAATTTACTTCTACTTCGATTCCGGTGATTTTAGTATACGGGCTTCATTTTACCTGCTTTTGTTTCTAATTTATTCCCCCTGAAACTTTGTCTTTTTTTTCCTTCGTAAAAGAGCTTCTATACAATCTTCGACTGACTGCCCTTTGAAATTGTTCAGGGCACAAAAGTCGGGGTAAAAGATGGCCCCTCTTGATTGAAACAAATGAGAAGAAACGAGGCTAAAGTCGGAGTAATCAAGAGAAGGGGTGTGTGTGTCCAGAAGAAGATTCAAAACTACCTCCAATTCGACGAGAGACAAAAGACAGAAAATGCAATATCTTGTGTCGCTATAAGTGGGGGGAGGAAAAGAGAGAGATAAGAGAAATGGGCTGTTCCATCTCGAAACGTCCCACAAGTGCGATCAAAACAGTAAAACAGTACAAAAAGAAGGAAGAGTTCCCATTTTCAACGGCTGATTCCGTATTTCTCCCAGAAATATCTTCTTTGTAGACTGCGGATTGCGTTGCATTAAATTACATACTAAAGATACGGAGAAGATTTCGACTCATCCAATTGTCTGTTCTAGCAAGACTTGTTCCAGTTACAAACTTCAAATATTAGATGTAGGAATCGGAAAAAAGAAAGAAATAGACTTGTGAAGAGACTTAAAGATTGGAGATTGTAGAGAACTATCGACTAAAGGGAAGAATTTATACAAGCTGTGTAAAAACTGAAAAAAAAAATCTCTAACTTATACACTGTCTACTTTATAGTTGCATAAAAAATTGCTATCTAATAAAAGAACAAATGCATTTATTTCTCGGTTTCTACTTTGTTGGGAAACTCTAAGATTAAAATTGCTAAAATCGTCATGAATTTCTTTCATTTCTCTCTATAACAGGGGTTTCCAACTTACATGAGGCCGGGGGCCATAATTAAAATCTCCAGTCAAATGGCGGGCCGCAACTTAGTCAAAATTTTATGTTTGAAGGAACTTTAAATATCACTGTCAGATTTTTATCAAGCTGTTCAAAACAAAAGGGTTGAATTACAAATAATAATAAATATTTTTTGAATAAAAAATTTCTTGGATGCAAAACCAGAGAAGCAAATTTTTGTAGCACCGTTGGTATGTTAAATTTCACAGAAACGAAGAAATTAGTTTTTTTTTAACGAAAGAAGAGTATTTTAAACCCATATGGATTTTTAACGAAAATTCTCTGCAAAAAAATAACAACTAATGTATTTTAGTTCGCAGGCCGGATGCGGTCCGCGGGCCGCCAGTTGGTAGCCACTGCTCTATAACATTAGAAGATAACGGTCTGAAATCGCTTCTCATAGTTTTTTTTTTTTTTAATTTAATTTTATTTTTTTTATTTCCAATGAGCTGCACAATCGATGAGCAGACCTAGTGCGTTCTCCAGAGGTGGAATCCACTCTTTCAGGACCACCACAATGGGTGAGATACCGTTGGTCATGTTAATTTGGACGTCTAGTTTCTGCCACACTAGATGGCAGCACCGACACTCTAATTGGATGCTAAAGTGCACTAGGAATTTAATTTTGCCGGAAATGCCAAGAGCCAATAAGGCACTCCAGGGATCTTTTACATGCCGCATAATCATACGACATGGCCGCTGAGGATTTTCTGCATCCCGAAAATCCGGTGTCTGGGCCGGGGGTCGAACCCACAGACTTGAGCTCAGAAGGCCGACCACAAACCAACTGCCGTTTCTCATAGTTGTCTTGATGATTCAAGGGATTAGCAAATTATTTTGTGGTGATGATATTTTATGTTACGAAGTCTGACACGGAAGAGTACTTTCTCCAAATTTTTATTTCGTCTATTTTGGATTCTTGACTCTCACAATATTCTTAAGTATAGCCGCTCTCTAAAAAATGCGGTCCGAAAAGCTTGGGGATGAAAGTGGGTAAAAAAATATAGTCTTAAAAGTTAATGCGCCTTAATTTTGAGTTCATTCATTTAATACTGAGTGGTATCAAAGAAGTGATGGTAGTTTGAACTTTGCAAGATTTTGAGCAATTCCATTCATATTGTATGGTTTTTACATTTGACAAAAATACGGTGCTGAGAATCTCCAATTTTATGCAAGCAATGCACAGAATAAGTAAAAGACAACTGTTGTCGGAAAAATTAAAAAAAAAAATTAAAAAACTTTTTACTGCGAGGAAATAGTAATTTAATTTTAAAAAATGTCTCTAACTATATATCTAAAAATGTTTTTGCCCAATCCTGTTATATTTGTAATAATTAACTTAGAATCCATGGAAGAAAAAGTTAAAAAATAATAAATGTGATTATTACTTAATTAATTTTTTTTTCTGAGTTGAGATACAAAGCATTAAAATTATATATTTTATTTAAATAAGTGTGTCCACATAATTTTTACACGCCTAATATCATGAACCTCTCTTCATTTAAGCTGATGATGGAGATTTTAACTAGGTTTAATGCAAATAACATTTATCGTAAAAACTCTGCATTTGCATAAATCTTTGACGCAATGAAGAAAAAGGAATGAGAATATTAAAATGAAGCAAAAAAATGTAATTAAACAGATCATTTCTCTCAATTAAATTTGCCGCTCTATTCCTAATTAGTTTATACAAACACAGAAAAAAAAATTTGTTTTTTTCTTCAAACCATGATGAATGGATATTCAAGAAAGGAAACTAATTACTTTCGAAGAATTTGTTGAATGTTATATGAATATTATTATTTTTTTTTTCATTATAATTCCATTTATTTTACTACTAATTTAAGTTTTATCTCTCTTGCAGCTGCCTTCAAAAAATACTTCATGTTTCCAAAAATAAAAGGTGTACGTTACCGTCAAGGAATTGAATCCGGCATTTTATAGAATACCAAAAATGAACAGGTAATTATTATGAAATGATAAACATTTCACACATTGTCTAGTTTAACGGTTCCCAATTTTCTCAACTTTGGAGCCCTAATAAATGATCGAGCTTCTTTTGACAGAAGCCTAACTTTATCAATAACTTTACAGTGTATTAGCAACTTTATAGTTAACCTAATACTAACTTTATAATCTATTAGCAACTATGAATATGTTACCGCGAAATGACCCAAATCTAGAGAACGTCGACTTCCACAGGTGAATGTCAACAATCACATAGTCGCTTTGAATGTCCGAAATATTTTTTTATAACTGATTTGAAATTAATTCATTCTATGATATTATTATCCTTATTCGATATTTTAATATTTGCAGAGGATAGATTAAGAGAAATATCAATGTTTGGAGTACCGGTTAAAAGCACACTAGGCAGTGGCATTTGACCTTAAAAACACACTGATGTAAGGCATACCGGGCAAATGTGTCCCTTGCACAATGAGACTTCACTAGACCTATCATATATTTCGGATATTTACCTAAGCGACTATGTGATTGGCAACATTCACTAGTGAAAGTCAACAACCACCGATTTCGGTCAATCACAGTAACCTATATACTTATATATAGCGACCTTATAGAGGAATAGATAACTTTCGCTTCCCAAACCCCGTTGTTTCTTCTCATTTATTATAGTATTTAACTTAACACTAAACATACCAAACCGGTCAATGACCGTTTAAGAGCTTTTGCATCGAAAATGCGCTTATCATCTTATCGTTTTTGCACGTTTGACTTCATAACTTTTTCTACCAATTATATACAGTTAATATTCTATTATTATTTTTCTGTATTTTGTTCGCTTCGAATAATAATTGTCGTGTACTTACTTCTACCACAACCGGTCATTTGACTGGGAGAACAATTTATTGCTTTATAAGGTCATCTGATCAGAAATTGCGAAGTAATGAGTGTGCAACGTATTGCATTCGATTAGTTACACATTTCTGCTAAGACCGCTGCGTAGTTAGTTCAATCAGAATAACTGCGAATTCAAATTTCAAGAAAGTACCTAAAATTTTTGATTGGCATTTTTGTGTAAGGAAAAGTGACAAAAACTAAATGTTCTTGTAAGTAACTTATATTTTATTTTGATAGCTTTACTTCATTGCGAACTGACTGTTAGTTTTTACCCAGAAAAATGGCAAAACAATCGGGACAGCACAAGTTCTTAGAAGAAATAATATTATTTATAAGAATAATAATTCTTATATAATCCTATAATTATAAGAATAATTATGAGAGTTATAGAAATAATAATAATTAGAAGAAGTATGTTTGTGGGAAAATGTACAATGAAAGCGCTGCTTTGAGCAATGAATTAAAAATTCTTATTCTTTGTGTTTGTTATACATAAAAATTAGCAATATACAATTTTGTTTAACTATAATGATTTTTTTTAGTTTATTTCCCTTCTAACATCCATATTTCATACATTAAATTAAGAAACATTAAGTCAGGTCATTTGATTGGCTATGGTAGAAATAGATATAAATTAAGTGTTGGCATGTATAGTGTTAAACGTAAATATTTTCTCGATATACAAAAATATATACATAATAAGGAAAAATATATGTAATTTTTGTAATTGTAATGTAATAATTTTTTACTTATATGTAAATTGTAACAAAATGAGCATTTACATGGAATTGAGAAATAATTAACCCTTGCAGCTACTTTATTAAAAAATGCAGCAAACGTTAATATCTGTTACGCTTTCTAATTTAAAATAATAATTTTTAAAACACCGTATAAAGCAATCGTATACGTCAGATACTTGAAAATTAATTTGCAAAATCCTTCCAAATGAGCACTAAATATTTATATAATAAATAATAATAATACATAAGTGCAAAATTCTTAGAGAATAATGTAAAATAGCTGATAGTTTCCATTATTTGCAATTTCCACTCAAGTTCTTAAATATTCACTAAGTAAAAATCTTATACCATGTTTAGAATTTTATTTCCTCAATCTAATATGCTTCGTTTATAATACCAGTGAAAGTTTAATTCATAAATACATATGAAAGTTAATAAAATGGATTTAACGAAAACAATATATATCTAATTTATCTATTTTTTTTATTGCTTCGGTGTTTATTGAATGAAAAATAATAAATATGAAACAAAGATATCCAATTTAAAAAAATCCCGCTATGAATCTTTTCATTTTATATTCGACAGTTTTTTGTTATTTTATTTTATACAATCATGTTTCTTTTTTTCCCCTCTATTTTAGTTCGTATATTATGCACGATATGCGATACCCTCGTTATCTGAGTCTAAAATGTTGAATTTACTATTCTTATCATATAACACTTTCCCATTTTGATTGTAAATCGTTTGCTGTTAAGGTTTTTATTTTCTCCTTTTGACTGAATGATTTGAAGATCCTTTTGCTATCTATTTTTGGTAACATTCTGTGAAGCGAAAGCTTTCATACCTTCGCGGCGTAAAAATGGAAATTTATTTGTTTCTATTACAATCATCATTTATATGAAATCTATTTCAAGGGATGAAGATTGCATCGATAGAAAAATATTGAAACGGATTTTTATTTATATATACTTACAGCAGTTTCTTTCGTTCTTTTGAATTCAAAAGCAAAAATTCGTGATAAGTGTTCCTTTTTATTCTTCTTATGAATCAAATTTTTGAGGTCAGATTTTTTTTTCCTTAGATGAATAATACAATGACTTTGTTTTCATTAATTTAACCTAGTGCATTGTATGTGTTTAGGATTAGTAGTTGAGTAAATTAATTCCGTTCAAGGTCAACAAAAATTCGTGATAAATGTTCCTTTTTATTCTTCTTATGAATCAAATTTTTGAGGTCAGATTTTTTTTTTCTCAGATGAATAATACAATGACTTTGTTTTCATTAATTTAACCTAGTGCATTGTATGTGTTTAGGATTAGTAGTTGAGTAAATTAATTCCGTTCAAGGTCAACAAAAATTGTGATAAATGTTCCTTTTTATTCTTCTTATGAATCAAATTTTTGAGGTCAGATTTTTTTTCTTCTCAGATGAATAATACAATGACTTTGTTTTCATCAATTTAACCAAATGAGCGGTGCATTGTATGCGTTTAGGATTAGTAGTTGAGTAAATTAATTCGGTTCAAGGTCAACAAAAATTCGTGATAAATGTTCTTTTTTATTCTTCTTATGAATCAAATTTTTGAGGTCAGATTTTTTTTTTCTCAGATGAATAATACAATGACTTTGTTTTCATTAATTTAACCTAGTGCATTGTATGTGTTTAGGATTAATAGTTGAGTAAATTAATTCGGTTCAAGGTCAACAAAAATTGTGATAAATGTTCCTTTTTATTCTTCTTATGAATCAAATTTTTGAGGTCAGATTTTTTTTTCTCAGATGAATAATACAATGACTTTGTTTTCATTAATTTAACCAAATGAGCGGTGCATTGTATGCGTTTAGGATTAGTAGTTGAGTAAATTAATTCTGTTCAAAGTCAATTAAACCTAATATTAACAACGTTTTAATGTCATGGGGTATGACTTCAAACTCCGAAAAGTTCTCTCCCGTCATCTCTACTAAAAAAAGTCTTCACTGACTAAACCCATTCCTGATCCCAGATTGAAAAATATAACTGGTTGAATGAATGGTGAAAAAGTAGTTTATGTTCTTCTTCTGACGTAATTTTCTTGAAATCAGGCTTTGTGTAAATCCCATGTAATGTACGAGAATATGCAAAATGAAATAGCAAATTATGACCCGATTTTTTGCATTATGAATACACCTTGATTACATTTCATAAAATGCATCTTAATAGGTGAAATTAAAACCAAAATTATCTTTTTCCGGAAATATTATTGGGCTCTAGCGTTGTTGGCTTCTGTAACGGCGACGCATCTGAAAATCGTGAACGGGCCAAAGGACCTGGCATACATTATAAAATTATTATTCTAGAAATAAACCCATGACGTTTTTCTTTTTTATAATTATTGAAAAATATCATTAAAAGATATGACTTTAAAAACATATTTTTAAGAGCTAATGTAAAATTGAGTTGACTATTTTAATATTTTACTTTTCCTATAATCTCATTATGCTAACTAAACTGAACAAGATGAAGAAGAAAAAAAAGCAACAAATGCATTCGTAATTTTCGTTAAATACTATTTTACTTTTTTTTTCAGAAAAAAAGATAAAGTTTAAACATTTAACTTACAGCGATAAGAGAAAACAAACGAAGAACAAAACTCTCGAATACAGGCGACACATAAACACCTTCATTTGATAAGGCACTCCTATAGTTCTGGCCTCTTCTCTCCACCGACTTTTCTTAAAGCCCCCACGTGACAAGACTTCAAGTCGAAAGCGCGGTCTCTCTCCCCCCTCAGAACACGAAAAGGGAAAAGAAAGAATTACCCACAGAACTAAGGAATAGGTTCACAACTTTATTTCTTCTTCCATCATGTGATGACCCTATGGATACACAACTCTTCTTCTCTTTCTTTTTTCCGTAAAAAAAAAGAACAAAATTAAAAAAAGAGAGAAAGAGAGAAGTTCTAGTAAATAATAAAGAAAGAAAGAAATCCAGGAGTAGAGAGAGAAAGAGAGAGAGAGATCAGTTTGAAGCCTCGGATGATTGCTTAGATAGGATTTTTCTTTTACTCTGTGTTTTCTTTAGATTTGTTCCGACTGATTACAGGGAATACCCCCGGGGGTGCACCTCTCATTAGAAGGATAAAAAAACTGCTGCGTTGGCGACAAAGAAATGATGAACTGGTAGCCAATAATAAACAAAAAATTATAACTTCTCCGCTGATTGTTTTAAATTTCATACTGAACTGAAAAATCAAAAAGAGATTTAATAACTTAGTTAATCAGTTTCTCTTTCATGAGAAATAGAACATTTGCTTCGAATGCTATGACTACTTTTATTTATTTTATATCGAAAATATAATACTATAGTTACATATCCAGTGAGTGTTTACATTTTGTACTCTTTAGGAATGCATGGTACAACATGATAAGCAAACGCTTTGACTTACACCGAAGAGCCATTACATTATGACCTCCCTGTTAATAACATATAAGACAACCTTTAGCCTTCAAAACTGCTAGCACCAGCCGTGGCATTGATTCCACAAGGTGCTGATAGGTAGTCTGAGGAATCTGGTAACAAGCGCTCACCAACTGGTCCTGCAATTTCCTCACATTGCGAGGGGGTAGCATGGCAGCACGAGTTTGGTTTTCCAAGTAGGACCACAAATGCTCTATTGGATTAAGGTTAGGTGAATTTGGGGGCCAAGACATGACTTGAAAGTCACTGGAATGTTCCTTGAACCAATCCATGACGATTCGACCCTTATGACATGGTGCATTATCCTGTTGGTAAACATCATCCCCTGCAGGAAAAATTGTTGCCATGAATGGGTGAACCTGATCTGCAACTATGTTCAAATAGCTTGCAGACGTCAGGGATTATTCTATAAGGATTAGGGGTCCTAATGTGCCCCATGGAAATATTGTTCCTGGGTGAGAAACCATGAAACCTGGGCGAGCCCATTGTTATAGATGGAGGGTGTTCATAAAGTAATGGCTCTTCGGTGTATATTACGTATCAATGCTGAGTGATTCATTGTGAGCAGTGAAAATAAAGGATTTATTTCAGGGAGTTTAGTAGTTGGTATAGGATGGAGAAGCATCTTCTAATATTTAATATGCAAAATATCTTAATGTGGTCACAAAATCGTTGAAATTTTTTATTTCACATTGGAAAAGGAGAAATGAAGCGAACTGAGTTATAAGCCATGTTAAAATAAACTGTAAATATTTTACTTTATCTTAACACCAAATGTTGTTGCAACTACTTTAGACTAAAATGGGAAATTGAAACACTACAGATAACTCGTGGCTTTTGGTATTTTACTACACCAAGAAGCAAGCATAGCTCCTAGTGCAGTAAAACAGCAATAATGTTCTCTTACACTAGTTGGTGTAGAGTAGTTACCACCATTTTTGGTATTCGGTAACATTTATAATCATAATAAGATATGATGCTCTGTGCATCATACTTCATTGCAATTATATGTTTTAGCAAAACAGAAGACATTTTACTTTTTAGTGTAAAGAGTCAGAAAAGTTATATTTATAAGATAATATAAATTATTAGTTTAGGATGTGTGCATATATATATATATATACTAATTTTTAAATAATTTTTAAAAAGAAATACGCATAGCACAGAGAGAATATTGTGATACCTTTGATGAGGCTTAACAGATCAGTTTCGAATAAAAATTATCGACTTTGTGTATTTATTAAGTGTCGATATTTTTCAGTATTTAAAAAATGCTGATTCTACCGGCATTTATCAATTGTTAATTATATTCATTTGTCGATATTTTGATTTTTTTTTTTAAATTTATTGCATTTTAAAATTTATTAATCTTTATAATCACTTATATTTTTCGATATTTATCACATTTACAATGTATTATGAGAAAATATTCATCATGAGATGTATTTATCATGAGATGAACACAGTCAGCTAGAACTTGAATTGATGCTGGAGGCTGGGAAGCGTAGCGAAAAAGAGGTGAAGTGTCCCTAGTAAACTTTTTTATTCCCAATATTTCAATTTCATTACGAATCATTTCTTTATTATTTAAGTTATTGTACATAAAAAGTTACCTCTATACAATAATATGAGTTGCGTTAAATTTATTTTGTAGCCGGAAATCAGTTGACTATTCTTTTGCGGAAATCACTTAAACATTCATTGTTTTTATACTTAGAACAACTGTTGTAATTTACTTTTGGTAGTTGAAAATTATTTAAAATGGTAATTGGCAGTAATTTCCATTTCGCGAAATTATGATGATAAATTCTATTAGTAGCAGACAGAAAATAGTTAAAACTTACTTTATATTTATGTACCCTGTTGCAGTTGAAATAATTTCAAAGTT
This sequence comes from Parasteatoda tepidariorum, assembly GCF_982258835.1. NCBI lineage: Eukaryota > Metazoa > Arthropoda > Arachnida > Araneae > Theridiidae > Parasteatoda > Parasteatoda tepidariorum. Next base: position 34,756,302 of record NC_141757.1, on the reverse strand, counting down.
GCGGAAAATCTCAAAATAGTGCAAATTTTTTTATTTAAGATCAATATAATATTCGACATTAATTATGCTGTAAATTCTGCTTGCATGTATCAGAAAATGACTTGAACTTGATTGTATACAAGCTCAGAATTCTAGCAAAAATACAAATGAACTAACTGGTCTTCAACGATGTTGAAATTCAATTGATGAAATCAACCAAATTGTAATTAAAATAACAATAAACTCTAATTATGTCAGTCAGGAAATAACAAGAAACTTTGTTTGTCATCTGGCAAGGAGAAACTAGATAAATAAATTGTAAATTAAAATCTGAACATTCTAGCAAATCTAAAAGGAAATTCAATTTTGATCGCAATATTAATAAAAACGTAGTAAAAATAGGAATAATTTGAGAAAATGCAAAATGTTCATCCACAAACCATTTGAATCAGAACCTGCGACCTGTTTGAATCAAAACATGCGACCTGTTTGAATCGAAACCTACGACCTATTTGAATCAAAATTGAAGCGCAGTATTGCTCAAAATTGTCCTAAATAACTGCAAAGCAGAAAAAAAAATTTAAGTGAGAATAAAAAATGATTAATACTTTCAATGATTAATACTTTTTCTTCAGTTGTCAGTTTCAAAACAATTTATCTATACTGATTTACCAGATATGTTTCTCCTTTAATTCCCCACAGGTGTGTAAGAAGAAATATTCTTTGTAGGTTTTTTTCTTTCTTCTTTTTGATGACATATAAGTTAATGATACTTCATACAGCTTCAAAAAGCTTTTTATATCAATAAATAGAAAGAAAGATAAAAACCCATGAAATAGTCTCAATGAATTTGCTTCATGAAGAGAAGTGAAACAGTGTAGATTAATCTCTCTCTGCATATATATATATATATATATATATATATATATATATATATATATATATATATATATATATATATATATATATATATATATATATATATATATATATATATATATATATATATATATATATATATATATATATATATATATATATATATATATATATATATATATATATATATATATATATATATATATATATATATATATAATATATATATATATATATATATATATATATATATATATATAACAAAATAAGCAAATACAAAAAAACACGAAGAAAATTATAAATTTCCCAGAACTTATAGAAATTAAAGTTATAGAAAAACAATAAGTTTCAGTTATTGCGCATAAGCTGCAAGTAAACAGAACTCATTAGATAAATTCAAAATGAAGATAAAACAAAGGAAAATTACAGACATATGAAAAAAGAGGGAAAAGGGAAAAATAATAATAAAAAATATAACAAACAACTGGATAAAAAAAAGGATAAACATTTTTCAAAAAATCTGGAAAATAAAAGATGTAATATTTTCATCAGTCCACACTATTATATCCGCAATATATATATATATATATATATATATATATATATATCCCATAACGAGGAATTGCCATACGATCTTTCATATGCATATATATTGGGAACTATTTCATTAAAAGGGAATCAAAGAAAAATTGAAGAAAAGAGAGTGGCATTTTCGCTAAGCTTCGTCGGATAACAACTTGTTCTCTCTATAGGGACTGTTCATTCAATCGTCTGAGAAATGTGATTGCTAGTTCCCCTGTTCTGATGAATTAAATTAAATTGATGCAATTAATTAACTTTTAAAGCAATCTCTAATTTTGAATACGCATAATTTCCATAATTAGACAAATTATATGCTAGACAAGCTTTGCTTGAGATTATGCATAGTCTGTGTTCGATACCATTTATAAACCAAAGTTCATTGACAAAGTCAAAGTTTAATGCATTGATTTATTAGTACTATTAATACTACAATTAACTATAAATGAAATATAAAAAGTGCTTTTTGTGACATTGTCTTCGAGTATTTTCAGTATGGTTTAGAAGTTAAAAAATGATAGAACTGATCTACCAGAAGTACTCAAATGATATTTTTGACTTTGTTCTTAAAACTATTATATTTTTTGACTTTGTTCTTAAAACTATTATATTTTTTGACTTTGTTCTTAAAACTATTATATTTTTTGACTTGTTCCTGAAACTATTGATGTGAATACCAAAAAAGCAAATCTTCGTTATATAATTTTTATACAATTTTATGAGTCTAATAACCTGTCAATTAGTCTTAAAATATTTGATTTCAATCGCATGGATACAATAAGCTACGACTTCGTATTCTTTCAGCTGAATTAACTCATAGTTCTAATATGTTATCATTGGTATATTATTGCAGGGTATTTTAACATGTATAAATATAATTTGTATTTCCTTAAAGAGGAAAAAATGTCTAAAAACAAAATTTTAGAATGAAATTTCAATAAGAAAGATTTTTATTATTTTCGCGTTTTTGTTATTAACTATTGCTAGATCTTCACATAGTACAGATTCTTTCTCAATTACACTGATCAGATCTATACTTGGTACAGAATAGAACGAAGAAAATTGTCTTATTACTATTCTTTTAGGCAAGTAGAGAATAAACGTTGTTTCCGATTATTGGCAGGCTTATCAACTATAGGAGTTCTAAGTAGCTAAGCCTAATCCCAATTTCTAATGCAAGATTCCATTTCTGTCTGCCATCCCATCGTTTGGTTCTTCTTTTTTTCCCCTTTTGATACACCTGGCAAACTATACTGCCACTTCTTCTATCCCTGGGAAGTCTTATTAAGTCTGAGATTGGCAAACGAAGGAAAAATCAAAGAAGAGAGAGTGGCATTTTCGCTAAGCCTCACCGGACAACAACTTGTTCTCTCGATAGGGACTGTTCATTCAATCGTCTGAGAAATGTGATTGCTAGTCCCCCTGCTCTGCTGAAAGGTACCATCTGTTTGAGGAGTCTTGATAATTGAGTTAATCTAAGCAATTATTACTGAACGACTGCTTTCACGAAAGTATATTTATGTTAGAAAAACGGCAGTTCTATCTCACTTTAATTAAGTGGACACATCAGAGCAATATTGCCAGCAGATGGTTATGCAGTAGTTATATTCTTCAATAAAATCTGGTAAGAAAACATCAGGTTAATAATATATTCACACATTAAATCTAATTTTGTATCTTCTGTATTTTATACATTTTGTTTCAAATGGAACTTTGGGACACATATAATAATTTCTTTAGGCAGTTATTCACATCTCCCACATGAATTCATGTAGAGTATGCCCTAATGAATTACTGTAATGCATTCATGCTTCTTTTGTTCTAATACAATTTATTTTTCGATTTCGAACTTTTTCCAGTTTCCTTTTATTCATAATTTTATTTTATTTTAATAAATTTACTTGCAACAGTTGTTAATGATTTACAGGCTATTTATATTTATAGTTCATCCTTGGCTAGCATTTTCTATGCTTAATATGAAAATATTTTCAAACGTTAGAATGAAGGAAATAGTAGTTTTGTGACAGTAAACAGCGTTTGTATTTCAACATTTAATGCTTGAAAAGTAACTTTCACGCAGCAGTATTTGGACTCCTTAAAATAGACAAAAATTGAAAATTATTATTATTTTGATTATTTTGAAAAATTAGCCAAATTGGTGAATTTTATTGAAAAAAAGTAAATCACTTGTGCGGTCAAAAATCTAGACAATTATTTTCAGAAAAATAGTATATATTAAGAATTCCGCAGCAGCCTGTAATGAAGTTCAAGGCTCTTGAATCTCGAGACCGAAAATCTTCTCTTCAATGTGTTGCATAAGAATATCATTCTTATCAAAAGTTTTTAGAGAATCAATTGTATTCTATATTTTGTTTAAACTCTCTGCATTAAAGAATCGCAAACGCCGTCTTTGTTATAACCGTTTAACTTAACGCTGCATTTAATTTTGCTACTAAAAAATATAAGACTTAAAAACTCGAAATTTCAATCATGTACATGAAAGAAATGCTCAAAGAAAAATGCACAGAGAGCACGATGGAATAAAAAAAATTAAACATTAAGAAATAAGTTTGGGAATTATTAATTGTTAACCTTGTAGTAAAAAATACCATGGGGTCTGATCTTCAGGTCACGGCAATGAAATTTGACATTCTGAGAGAGTCATTTTTGCTTATGAACTTAACACAAGCTTTTAGCGTAATTATGTGCTCAAAAGTTGTTGCAATTTTAATTGCTTTTCGTGAATTCGTTCTCATTATGTTTGCTTTATGTCCCATTGCTTGTTGTAACAAATTTATAAGACTTGGGAATTTTGAGCTATAAAACTGTGTATAAAAATGTACAAGGAGTTCAATGGAACAATAAAATAAAATTCGATTATTATTTTGAGAATTATCAACTGTTAAACTTTTACTGTTGCAGTAAAAAAACTGTCTTGGCCTATCTATTGGCCTTTAAAAAGCAATTATCGAGTTGAAATTTGACACGGTTAAAGAGACCGTCTAATAAAAAAATAAAATTAAAATATTTAACGGTTTTAAGTATTTTAAAAAATATCGTAAATTCAAATAAAAAGGAAGCTTCTTCAAAAACTAATTGAACTTTTTAAGTAATATGAGTTGTGATTGTATTAATTAATATATCTTGCACCTACAGGGATTTAAAAATTCAGGAAAAATCACCATACTTGGATGGTAAAGACATTTCTAGTGAAAGAAACCACAATTTTAAAAATTAAATAGTATTTAAACTTTTCATATGGTAAATTTATTATTCGATGTTGTTACTGTTTACCAGAAATTCTGCTTTCCACAATTATAGTTTAACACATTACTCTTAATAACAAATGCGTGTCTCAAAAGTAAATAAAATCAAATAAAAGGTTTTTATGCAATGCTCTAAAATATCGTGAAAAATTACAAAAGTTATCTTCAGATCTATCAATCCTTTTTTCGATTTATTTGTCAATTCTATATATTTCTACGGTTCATTTAAAATGTCAGTTTATTTTAATGGTTGATAGGAGCTAGATGAATGTTAACTAATTCTAATATAATTTCTTAATTACAACTAGGGTTAAAGACACAATAATTAGGGATTGAAATGTTTAATTAAATTATTTTAAAGATACTAAACTAAATGGTGACTATTTTATCCCTATTTTATGAGGCATTTGGATTTATTTATTCATATACGAACATATTACGATGTGGAATTCTTTGTAAATACAAAGGGCAACATAAAAACTCTTTTCAGTTTGAAAAACTAATAGCATAACTTCACGAAAGACAACAAGAATTTAAATGCTAAACCTGGATTCGAATCCACTGCATAAACGCTTTTAAGCGGTTAGTGGAATAGCAATATTTCACGTCGAGGCTCAAGTAAAACAACCATATATAATTGGGATTGCCGTGGGGAGTTGCCTAGGAAGCGTAAGGGTAGCGAGTTTAATAATTTGGTGCTGTTTTTCTCATTTTTATGCTATCTGCTCTGAAATTTGACAAGAAACAAGCGATTATTTGCATTAGATCAGTTGCATGTATCTAAACCGAATTTATTTATTTTTTGTTACGCATTCCTGGTTACGCTTTGATTTGTATCCGCTGTCTGAATCTTATATAGAGTTTGGGCCGAAAGACAAGACTGATGCGAAAATTATTTAAAAAAAAAACATCATTACTACTCGTTATAGATAATAAGAATTTTCCACATTTTTGGTGGAATTAAAAGCATTATTGTATATAAAACTAATAGAGCTTTTTCCTACGTTCCCCTAGATACTGCGTATGATACTGTTAATGAGCATTATTAGGGTTACTTGGGCACATTGAACTCTGCTTTTACTAACCAAGGATCTACTACCAATTTATTACAAGTATTTCCAACAATCATGAACTCAACCTTTACAGGCGAACAAAATGTTACTTATAAGTATGTATTTAAATGTGCGTTTCATTTCATATTGTTTTTAAAAAAAAATTGGGACTATTATTTTCCGAGCTGTTAATTTTTAATGTAAATAAATTTATCGCTTTTATAAGGAAGAAATCATTCATTATTAAACATTAATTAAATTCACGACTGCAGATCTTCCAAAATTTTAAATTATTTAAATACCTTCTTTCACTAAGCTTTTCATTGTGTATTTGTGCATTTTTTTAATGGCGAAAATTGTTGCTGTTATATTTATACAAAAAATCAAATAATATCAAAAATATTGATTTTTGTTTAATTTAAGCTACTTATGGTGCATAATATAATACATATATTAGCATAAAAAAAATACTCGTTGAAGTTTTGTATGTTGTTCTGATGTTCCTCCGCTAAAAATAGACAAATTAAAAAATCCTTTTTTTCTTAAGTATCCTTACAAGTAAATCTGCTTATACTAATATGATAACTTTTTTGATTCTACTATTAATATTAAAGATGTTAAGATCCCTACTCAAAAATATTTACATTAATTATTAGTGCTCGACATCGTATGCAAGTCGTCGGACTACCAAGGCAGGGGAGCCATCCCCTCTGCAGAGGATCAAAACTGCGATGGCATGTCTTCGGATTACCCTCAGGGATGTTTCCCAGACCATCGCCAATAGCCCATTGTGCGTCTGTAGTGTGACGTAAATAAAGTACCTACCAGCATTAATTATTGAAAAAGATTTGTATTTGTAAATTTGTACAATTTTATTTTAATTTTAAACTTTTTATCGATAATATTTTATTTACATGCTAGCATAATTTCTACACTTTACCTTACAGTAAATCAAATAAAAACAGAGTACTTTCATTTCTAGTTTTTTTTTATTTCAATCAAAAATCTCTGTTATTTCAGTTTTACAAGAGTTTAGAAGACAGTTTTTAAATGGAATACACGATCCTCAGTATACGTGTAAAACAAAATTGTTTTTTTATAGTTATATTTAAAAAGGAAGACCGTGTTGTCATTGTTAAACACACTATATAAGCCCTTTTCAAAATTTAGAAAAGTTCGCTCAAATTAGCGAAAATTATTACAAATTTGCTTCTTTTGCAATGTAGAGGAAGCTAGTTTGAATCTCACTATGCCACAAGCTGCATGTGTGTGCTGCTATTCGCTATCTTGTGCTATGTGTATATCAACTAGACAAGGGCACATTAGCCGAGCTTTGTAACGAGCACACAAGCTTGCGCATGAGTGCATAAGAATCAATAATCAAATATAAACAAATAAATGAATATAAATAAATAGATGCATCCAGGAGGAAGGTGGAATTTGAATCCGCTAACTCTACTCTTCCATTTTAGGACGTTAGGACAGGCCTAATGTAGTCAGTTTATTTATCCTAATTTAGTATTTATTTATTGACAGTTAAACTACTGATTAATTCAGTTTTGTTCAGGCTTTTGTACATTTACAAATGCATATTTTTAATAATTTTAAATGTTGTTGAATGTTAACTTATAGCTCACTCAGGAAAAAAACCAAAGGCGGAAAACAAAGTTAATGAGTGTTTACTGTACTGTTAAAATTACCAACTCTTTTTCATTGCTTAATTTTGCCACATTTACTACCTAACAGCACGGTAATAAGAACCATATTTTATTGTTAGCTTTACCAAGATTTTCTTACCAAAGCTCTTTGGTATAAATTACTTTTGTTTTGGTTGCTCACTTAGAGGCAAAAACACGGTAAATTTGACCATATTCTGGTTGCTTCTACCATACCTTTTCTTTCTGTGTAGTATAATGCGAAATAAGGTATTTTAGTTAATTTTAAACATTTAGTTTATCTCATTGGATTACAATGAAATCTTTCATACGAATATCTGAGAAATGCTATTCATGATATGAGAATAAGCCTTCACCACACACGATTTTTAATAAGAATTAAAAAAAAAGTTATTAAATATATGCCATGTTAATTAAGGTCATTTGTGAAAAAAGTATAAAAACGATGTACAACGTGAAAATAAAAAAGTGAACATCTTGAATTTATTCATCGAAAAAATTTATGCTTAGTCAGAGAAAGGTACGTTTTTATGTTTTTAATATCATATGCGCTAATTTATTAACATGCCTTCGAATCTTAAATTTGAATGTAGTGAAAATCCGATCATTACAAATCAAAAGGAATTCGGTTTTCATTTTGTACACAGTGTGTTTTAAGCCTAATGGATCTTTATGACATGTAAAGGTAACAAACATTTTTTACGTTCGAAAAAGTTTTCCTTCCCTTCTTTATCTTATCAATTATTTATTTATTTGAGTTAATAATTTAGTAATCGGTAGAACCATTGCAGTCATACCAAATCTATATCAAATAACTTTACATGAATATTTATCAATATATCGCAGAATAAAGGAATTTTTTTTAACAAATCTATACTGTCATTTTAGGCTTCAGCAAGAAGTATAAACAAGAAAAACCATGACATTTCTATAAGTATTGTAATTTCAGAATGGAAGGGAAATAAAAGGAAAATTGAGATATTTTTTTGAGAAGTGTAATTGCTATCTTCAACCTAGGCCCATGTGATTATTTCAGTTCAGTTCACATACTGGTAATGTCAAACGAAAAAAAGAGCAAAGACATTCCTTTGAAAAGAAAATTATAGGCAGAGTAGAGTAAAAACGTTTCCTTTTCGTCACAGCTGGGAAATTAGGGGATTTCAAACAATGACTATCGTTTTATTTTTTTTTTCATCTGAAGAACATGCTGAAGTACTAAAAATTTTGAAGTAAAAAACGGATACTTTTTTGTCACCTGAAAATGTACACCACACAAATTTATAAGGACTAATTTCACAGTAAGAAACTCAAACTCATGTTGTAATTTTCAAGCGTTTAAAAACAGTTCTACGTTTAGTCGCTTACAAGGAATATCGCGATATTTTGCTGCTTCAAACTGGTCCCGATGTGTTAATATTTTACCTGCCTCTGATTTTAAATCAGTTTTGGAATTTACAATTGTCGATAATTTGGATAATTTCGGCATAGAAGAATGGGAAGAAAATGTAAAAATTGATACAATTTTAGAATTCAAAAATAAATTGTTGTTGTTGTTTCTAATGCCAATTGCCAATTTTTGGCATACCTGCTTGGTGTGACCAAGCGAATTTAAAGCAGAGGGTGCTCTTCTTGTTTTTAAGTGGCGCCATCTATGATCAAGAATACAACATCAGTCACACACACACATCACAACCCAGTTAAGAGGGTAGGCCCATTCATATTCAATCCATTTATTCATCATCAGATCGTACTTTTGACCAGAAGATGAGAAGAATGGATCTCCCATTCAGTACCCAAGAGGTATTGATTTGTTATGGGGAGCTTGGAGGACTTTGTGACTAGACAGATTTAACGAGCAAAAAAAAAGAAAAAATTTAAAAAAAGAAATCGTATTACTGTTTATGTATTCGTGATAATGATTGCATCACTTAATTGACAAGGAAAATTTAAGGCTATTATGAGTCATCTTGTTATTATGAATCAATATTTTCTTCTGTTGTACTCATAAATTAAGAAGGATAATTTCTGAATAGGAGGAGGTAGAAAGAGGTAAGCAATGCGATTTCAGAATTCATAAAGAAATCTTATTATTGTTAAAATATTCGTGATAGTGATAAGAAAAAAATACTTGTTTGAAAAGAAAAGTTTAGGGGTATTATGATTCATCTCTTACAAATCGAGAAGGATGATTTCTGTATAGGAAGAGGAAAAGGTAAACAATGATTAGTTTTTAAACTTCATACAGAAATCGTATTATTAGTAAAGTATTCATGATAATGACTGCATTACTACACTGGTTAAATAAGTGTCCTTCTGAGGTTCATAAACTTTGGCAAAAATTTCTAACCACCGATCACGAAGGTTCAGCTAAAGACTAACAAATAATTAGACGATTGCCTATAACCTATATTTTTATATGCACGAAGGAATAGAACCGCAACTCCGTGTCAGCTCAGATCACTGCAGATCAGTCCGGTGACTACACTCTCTAAACGCAGCCACCGGAAGACTTTTATCAACGTCTACTGTCCGTAGAGGGCTTCATAAACGTGGTTTGTTTGCTTGGCGACCAGTCATTTGCGTGCCACTCTCGTCACGACATAGAAGGGAAAGTTTGTTGTGGAAGCAATAACACGTGTCTGAACGGCTGACCAATGGGAGGCTGTTCTCGTAACAGATGAGTCCAGGTTTACCCTTCAAAGCAATAGTATGCGCTGTCTGATTCGGAGAGAACCTATAACCCGATATCATATTTAAAACATCCGTGAAATAGATGGATACCAAGTTAATGAGAATCATGGGATGGGAAGATAGGAATCACCATGTGGAATCGTGAAATTTTACGCGTGTAGAACTGATAATCTTTGATGTTTATGTGAGCATTTATGCTGGTGCAACAGATAAGAATTTTGTTCTATAGGACGATAGCGCACCACCACACAGGGCTCGCATCGTTTTCTTAGCTTCAGCAGAGAAACAACTCAGCCCAAGGAGTAACCAACTCGATCTCCGGACTTGAATCCTATTGAACATGATGCTTTAGGATGCTTTAGGAATGTTTTAGGACGACGTGTAACTGTTCTCTTTCTTCCTCCTCAAATCCTTGCCACGTTTGAAACTGCTTTGCAAGAACAATGTCTATCACTTCCAGCGGAACTGGTACACAGCATAATTGAAGGCACCACATATCGCTGTATTGCTGGTAGAGGTGATCATACTCCATTCTGAAAATACTTTTTCTATTCCTACTGACACATCTGATTTATTAATTTTGTATATATACAAATTATTTTTGTAGCCACACAATTAACTGGTTAATACTCTTTGTGTTGTTTTATACATCCATAGTGCCTAGAGTATGCACATAATGTGTGTCAGTTTCATTAAATTCTATAAGTAACTTTTTTGCTTATGGTCATTTTTGTGATTTTTCTTTGATCTATGATAATCAGTGCGGCATAAATATTAAAATATAGAGTTATATAATAATTCATAGGAATATGTTGGGAAGAAAAATTTAAAAATGAAAATATTTTAATAGTTAGAAACAAAAACAAACAAAGGAATCTGTATTAATTCTTGTTCATATAAATTAATATATATGAAATATAAATACATAATAATATAAATTAATATAAATATATATTAATTCATTTTAGTTTCTTTGAAATTTTAATTTTAAACCTACCAAAACGTTTGCTCGCTAAAAGGAAGATTGTTTACATTTTGTTAGGATTGTAGTGTTTTCATATTTTTACTCAACCCTTGTATATATTATACCAAGTTATAGCTCAAGAGGCACGATTTTCGACAGGTGGATCTCTAAAAAGTCCTCCAAATATATTCAAGGTGGAACAAACTATTCAGGAAAGTAATTTAAATCGCTCCGAATTTCGCATTCACTTCAATTTTGATAATATTTTTTCCAGCATGTATCGGACGTCGATATTAGCAACTAGTACTCAAATATTTGCGGTGATTAAAGAAAATATTATTTATTTTTAAAAAAACAATCAATAAATTTTGAGAAGATCTCCGTATCGTAATCTGCAGCAGAATAATCAAGTAGACTTGACAATTTCCAGGCAGAGGCTCCCAAAAATCTTAAAAGAAACAACAAAAAACATTTTAGAAGAGTACCAACTCGTAGCCACACGCAACAATCCTCGATGCATTTGGCACGACAAATCACGAAACGGAAATATCCCCTACATTTAATAGTACAAAATTTACCACCGCCTGACCATTTTTTGAGGATCTTTTACAGCTCAACCTACAATAATCGGCCAAACCTCTCCAAACAACGAAATATTTTTCAGTATTTCTGCCATCTACTATGTAGAAATACTTACGGTTGCTTGCGTAATTTAATGACTGCCGGACAGATTTTAAAATTTCACTAAAATTCAATGCATATTCAATATTTAGAAAATTTTGCATATTACAAAAAAATTAATACTTTGAAATCCAATTACTTCCTCGAGTGCAAAGCCACAGGGAACAGCTAGACTGTGGGTAATAGTGGTTAATATATTGTAAAAAATATTTTAGGCATTAGGATTGAAGGAGGAGTTGAAAGTTTTGAATATTTAAATACAGTTTACTGTGCATTCGGCTTGGTTTTCATACGATGCAAAAGATAATTTCGAACGGTGGCCAAACTGGACGTAAATGGCGGCTAGTTTATTATAATTTTATAACATAAGATATAAAAGTAAAATTAATTTCGTTTAAGTATTCTTATAATGGAAGTTCAGCTCATGAGCAAAATTTTTTCAAATAGACTGCGTAAACAATTTATAATAAAACGTAGAGGCTTTCTGATGTTTGAAGTGACGGGTCAAGCCGATAAAAGTTCACCACGGAACTAAAATTACAGCTTACAGCTCTCCTTCTATCCCAAAATTTAACTAAAAATATTTTCGCGAAAATATTTTTTGAAAAACTATATTTCATCTCTTTTTTGCATGTTGCTGTTTTTATACATATTGCCTTTATACAGTTGCCATTGTATTTTGGTATTTTTTTAAATCAAAAATTCAAAATACAGCTAATATTTGAGAAGATATAGCTCATAAGCGGTAATATTGACATCCGAATAAATGTTTCTGTAGTATTAAACTAAACTCACTTTATCTGCTTAAAGAGATGCTGAATTCGGAAGGATTTCAATGAGCCAAAGCGGCTTATAAAACTAAACCAGAACACCAAAATATAACCGAAATCAGTAATAAGTTAAAATTACATTTAATCTAGTCTAAAGTGACGTCTTAAAATATAAAAACACGATATTCGAGCATAGTTAACAAAATGGAATGTAACCATATGAAACTGACTGTACGCAAAGCAACAAAATAACATTTTAAAATGTTCTACTATGAGAACAAAAAGTTAAAAATATCGAGGGAGTTTAATTATTAAGTTAATGTATGCCTTGATTTATGAGATTTGATTAGAATACTTGTGTTTCTTCATTTGATTGGTGACAGAACTTACTTTTAAACTAGTAGGTTTAATGAGATGGCCCTTCATTTCGGATGCTGTTTAATTGTGACATATTAATGACATGAATTTAATGACATGATTCAGTTTAATTTAATGATATGATTAAAATAATCACTCAGATAAAGACGCAAATGTATCACATCTTCCTTATAACTATTTACTTGAAATTAAATACTTTTTCCCCTTAAAAAATAGAACCAAGTATTTTTTTTACTTATGTTAAAAGTAATTTTCTCGCAGATGAATAATTTTTTACTTATCATGTAAAGTATAATAACTACGTAAAAATTGTTCCGTATAAATTTCCTTTTATTATTATATCAATATGCCTCGAAAGATCCCTATTCAAATATCAACTAGGTCTAATTGTCAAAATACGCATTACAATATTGGAAAAATATTCATAAATCCTAAAAAAAAAATGCTAGTGAAACATAAATTACATGTGATAGAACTCATGAATACGCGTGTAATACGTGAAAAAGTTACATATTATAATTTTTCGTAGAAAACTCCTTAATACTTTGAAAAGTTTAGTACAGAAATACGATTTCTTTATTTTTCCACTTTTTAATATTTGATGTCCGATAAAAATACTGCATGGAAAGTTTGTGGAGAAGAAAAAAAATAGAGAAATAAAGCATAATATCGATCAAAAGTGCTCATATTTGCCAACGATCAATAATCTTTTTTAAAGGAAGAAAAATTGGGATCCTTTGAAAATAAAACTTCCATGGGTTTATCATACAATTCCAAAAAATGATACAAAATTGATTTTTTCGGGTATTCTCTTTTGCTTTTCAGTTAAGTACAGATATTTAGTTTGTGGTAAACCAATATTTTTTTTTTGAATTTCTTAAATAAAGTAACCATCAATACATTCTTAAAATTGTTGAAATATATTTGTAAAAAAAATGTAAGAAGCTGATGGTAATATATAAAGGTTATTAAGTAGGCTATATTTTTATTTGCTGATTTTCGTCATTTGGCAAAAATAAATTGCTAAATGAACTAAGAAAATACTAAGTGAGGACGGCAAAATCCCTGCTAAGCCAATGTCATTATTTAATACAGCAGCTTTTAGTTTCATTTCATTTTTAAATTTACCTTTCATTCTCTAATCATTTTTTTAATAAATATAACAGGCAACGTATTCCTTATATTTCCACAAAAGCGGATATATTCCCCTTCTAAATATTCTTTTTAACTTTTAATGCATTAATATAAGAATTTAAACCGATGCATGCTTTCCAAATTTTCGTAATGACATTTGTATATCATCTTTTACAGATTTTTCAAATATAAAATTCGCTTTCAATAATTTAGCCCAATCATATTGCCTTCTTCGACCTGTTAAGCTATAAATACATGTATTTCTTTTACATTGTTTACTTCTTTGTTTCTTTTTCACGTTGGTAAGAAAGAACTAAAAATTCTGAGTGCAAACAGTCATATGCATAAAAGTTTAAATTCACTAGTTTACCGACTTCCGAAAGAAAATTATTTTCTCGCATAGGCAACGGAAAGTTGAAACAGACTGAGCTATAATTTGGGAAGAAATAAGAAGTTTGTGACGACACTAATTTTGAGATACTATTCTAGGTTAACCTAAGCATAAAATGTTGAAGTAAATTTCATGGTAGATAATTGGGTATAATATAGCCTACGTCACAGGTTGTGTTGTTCCTACTAAATTTAACCCATGAACAGCATTTTCTGCGAGCCTAACTTCAAGCCACTAATAAACAAACGAAGTGTTCGATCGTTTAAATAGCTGCTCGCCAGATTTTATTGCATTATAAAGAAAAGTTATTGAAACTAAATACAACTAAATAAACAACAACTAAAACAAATAACAACAACTACTAATAACAATAACTAAATAAACAACAACTAAATTCCATTCGTTTAGCATTGCGTCATATGTTGTTCCTACTAAATCGAAGTAGTTGTGTTTTTTTCATATTATACACAATTATGCAGTTTGAAGTAGGCTTGTAATTATAAGTCTGCGTCTCTTTAAATACCGCCCTAATATTCTGTAAATGAAATGCATATTGTTTCAAATCAATAAACTATTTATTTGTCGGGACACTTAGCTAGCGCAACAGGATGACAAAGAATTGTTCATATCAACAAACAAAGTGTTAAATATTTTTGTTTTCGCAGAATCAGCAACAGTTTAAAGCTATATTAGTTATAATGATGGGAGACGCGTTTTGATCAACACAGATCGGCCAGCTAAGCACTTTGTTTAATTCTCTTATAGTTCCATTTAGTTTTTATTCATTTAGCAAGTTTATGCTCGAATAAAATAATTTGTATAAGAATCAAAATTAATACTTTTTGGAGATAAAGTCGCCAACACAAACTTACTAAGTGCAAATAAATTCCACTGCTTTATTTAAAAAAATTAAGTAAGTAGGTAAAATAGCTTAAATTACTTGCTTGCGAAATGGGAAAGTACCTCAAAATTATGTTGTGTTCCCAAACACAGAAATTTCAAATTTTTAATAAATACTTCGTAGCGGCAGGGATAACCTGTTTGATAGGGCACTGGGCCGATATCCAAGAAGTCATGGGTTCGATCATCGCCAGCCGAGTAATCATCGCCAGTGTTGTAAATGGGAGCAGGTGCACGTTAAATCTGTCGGGCCACAAAGTCCCCCATGTTCCATTTACAAATCATACCTCTTGGGGTATAGATCCGGGAATTTCCTTGTCTTCTGGATTGGGTTTAAAATTACAAGGCTATGGAGTTGAAAAGTAGTAGTCGAAAGCCCAAAATTGGGTCGGCAGTTCAACGACGGTTATAAAGTATAAAAAGTTCGTAATCGTCTATAAATCAAAGGTTTCTCAGGAAGTTTAGGTTGTGTACTCTTAGAACTTTATATTAAAAAGGATATCAGCGAATAATTAAAGTTAGATTAAATATGGAACTAAACAATGAGCGAGAGCTGCGAACACGAAATGAGATGTAATCCTAAGGGAACCACCAAAGGCTAAAATCACCATCAGGATCATCAAGCACTACCATCATGAAGGCACTACCATCATGCACTACCATCATCACCATCAGGCACTACCATCAGGGGCCTGTCCCCCAATTATTTAATTAACTTTTGATTTAGCAGGTTCTACACTCCTATATAACTTGCCTCTGGTACAAAATTAAATTTACCATTAAGTTATTATATAATAAGTTTTTTTAAAATTAAGTAGATGCTCTGTCTATCAGCCTTGTTGATAATTTTAAGACATGATATAGATTACAGTTGAACCAGTTGCCTTAAAAATAAATTAAGATTTCTATAGTTAATTCAGCCACACTTCATCTAGATAGATTTTATCTACAACTTTTTGATAGATTTTCAAATGTAGCAACTCAGAAAAACATAAAATCCTTTGTCTCAAATAAAACCGAATTGACCAAAACCACAGCTTTTAATAAAACTTTATTCTAGACGTGATGTTAACTAATATCCCCAATATTTTTTTTAACCACATTTCATTGTTTCCTATAGTTGCACGTTCTCCGTTGCACTTATTTAATTATTCATTTAAAAAGGATGAGAAAACTCTAATTAAGGTGATTGCTACTTCTCCTCTTTTTAAGCGATCAGGCAACATAAATCATGTTCCTGTGTGTGTGGGTATCCCCCGTGGGTAGCTTAAGGCGCCGCTGGGAAACAAAGTCACGTCCACTTTTGGCTTCTGTGTTTCGTGTTTAAATTGTTAAAGAGGAAAGGCAAAGATTAACACCTCTTATCCCTTTCGCTTGTGAAGATAAAAGGAGTTACAAAAGAAAAGAAAGTCTTTTGTTTCCTACTTTTTCAGTTGTTGTCCTGGCAGAGACGAACGAGTTTCTGACTGATTTTTGAACAGGACTCTAATTAAACGGAATGCATTATATTACGACGTTTGATGTTTTTAATGAATTTCCTTTTCGTGGTTTAAGGTTGAAAACTCATGTTATTCAACTTTTGCTTTTGTTGGTGCTTTATACACACACATTTTGCGATTTTTCAACAAATGATAATAAGCTGGTTAACAGCAATGCTTTTGTTATGGGAGAGATTTTTATCTCAACCACACCAAATATCTCAAAACACGTAAAAAATTATTCCATTATGTTTCCATTTATTCCCTTTAAACTCACATCTCTTATGCATTTTGTATCATGACTTTTCCTTATTTAGTATTCTAATTGAAGAATCATGGAATTGTAATTGGATCGAATGGTCAAATGGTCAAATGAAAAATGGTTCGGATAAGGCTATAATATAAATGTCGTGTATTCCTCACAAATACGAATATTATTCCGAAAAATGTAATAAGAGTGTCATTAAAAAAACTTATTCAAAATACTTAAAGAGAAATTAAAGTTGTGCAAAACAAAATTTATGCATTTTATTAAACTAAACAAAATTTTCATATAAAAAATAAGAAATTAGAATTAATATACATGTTGCAACATGTTTAGCTTGAATAAAATTTTGAATTACATTATATTACATTAAAAACGTATATGAAATGTAATTCATACTGCCGATTTTCCAATTGGCATTTTATAGAATGCATAGAAAATTTTTGAAATATGAATCGTTTCATACATTAATCATACATGCGGGTAGCTTTAAGCCATTTAGCCACTTTGTCGGTAATATAAGCAATGCCTCATTTCCAACTTTTCTGTTAATTGTACACAAAACGTATTTACTAAAAAAATAAACATTATGGCAAATAAACGATAATAAAGAGCATATGGCTAATAGGCAACCATGTGTAACAAAAAAGTAGTGGAAAAATGCAAACTAATTATCATAACCTATTTAGAAAAAAAAAGTTTGATAATCGCTAGAGATGCTTACATTTTTATCTAAAATATAGAATTTCGAAAATCTCATAATTATTTTCAAGACCAATTTTTACTTCGCTTGTTTCTGTCTCTTCGTTATTAATTAAAAGTTAAAAAAATTCTGAAAAGTTATTAAAAAAATTCTGAAAAGTTATTAAAAAAATTCATAAAGAATTTCAAACAAATACATTTATTTTTAATGAAAGAAAATTTCAGCAATCAGCCATAGACCCCATCAATAATTTGTAAAATACTGCTTAACTACGAATTTTTTTTAATTAAGCTTTTATATCACATTCCAGGAAATTTTTGTGAAATCCTGAGATCTTAATTTATACGGCAAGCCCCCTTTTTTAATAAAAAATATCCAGTACCAGCAGTTTTAACAAACTTCATGAAAATTTATAAATTTGACAGGTAATTTATACGTTTAACATATAAAGCTTCCGAACTCATTTCGGAAATGTGCAGTCTTCTACGAATGCAAAGTCTACGAATATAAAGGTTCCGAGTTCGAACCCAACCGATTCCAAAAAACAACTCTCTCTCTTTCTCTCTCTCTCTCTACATTGATGATAACTTTTACGAGCATTACGAGAATTTAATTTTTAGCCGGTGTTTATACATTACACGAGAAACATTTTACAGGTAAATCTCTATTTTTATGGCTATATTAGTTGTCCGGACAAAAATTCCTTTTTCGGTCAGTGAATAGAACAATTTATGCCGGTTACTGACTTCAATCTAGCTGCAAAATTTCTTAATAGTTACATATTTTTAAAAAGTTTATTTATTATTTGATAAAATGCCTAAAATCATTTGATTTGGAAGGATCTTTCCACCTCCTCTAGTTAATGGTGCCTACTGGTGCTTTACATAACGCAGAATAGTTAATTATACAGTAATGCATGAACATTTTAAAATTTCAAATATTTACAGATGAAACATTTTAAGAGTTCAGTCTCATTTATAGTAACGTTGATGATTTAACTGCAAGCATTTTAAAAGTGATTTGATTATATGATTCTGTTATAGTGTAACAAAAGTTCCATAAGAGCTGACACATTTAGTGCTGGATACATCTTATTTAGCTTATATGCCAATTTTCAAAAGAAATAGATTCATTTCACATTGGTAACTTACATTACATGCTAGGCAGTAACTTACGCTACACATATTGAATAGTGCACAAAACAATAAATAAATAATATTTGAAAAGAAAACTATTGCTGCTCATTTAGTGCTACCCTCTAAGAAAGAAAAAATATTATTCTTACTTTTGTATCTCATTGTTCTTTTTTACACATGAAAACTTTTCCTAGTTTTTGGTAACTTACGTTACATGCATTAATGTTTAGTTGAAATTTATATAATTAAGTGAATTTAACACCAAAAACTTAGTTTAAAACTGTAAAATATTTCTACTAAGTATAATAAACAATATTTATTTTTTGGAACATTTTGAAAGGAAGATAATGTTAACTTACTGATTTTTAAAATTTGACCATGTTCTTCACCCAAATCAGAACAAGCAAATGCCAATGTTCAATGGGTTACCAACACTTAAAAACTAAATACTCAAAAAAATTATTATAAATTATCAACCTTCAAACTTTTCTAATTCAGAAAAAATCCAAATTAATAATATTATTCTGATTTGAATTTTCCAATGTTTTTCCCCTTTTTCACGGAATTGCCCTTATATTATTTTTTTTAATTACCATACTTTTTGTCATTGATGTCATCAAATTTAATGATTAGAACACTATCATTGTTTAGTGATCACTCTTTTTTTATCAAAATTACTGTGCCTCTTTTGTTATTAAAATAATTTTTTTTAAGAAAGACATAACTATGCTGGTACGTGATCAGTAACTGAGGAAAAATAATCATTAAATGAATGTAATATGCCAGATGTTTCTGATACATGAAAAAAAGAGAAAATATATATAAATGTCTTATATCCTGTGTTAAAGTGGTGTGCGAAGTGACAAATCGATCATAATTGATTAGACCGCAGCGAGTAAGATAAAAGAAATATTTTTCCGGAGAACATATGGATTTTGGTCGATAAGCTCCGTCAGGGGTAAAGAAAACTCAGAGTTGATATAAAAGAACAAAAACTCAGCAAGTTGTCCAATCAATTACTATTAGACTAAAAAAAAATAAAGATCAAATAGTCGCTTCAGTTAATTTAGTCCGGTAAAAGCATATTTACAGTTAATGCAACCTGACACAATACCAATTCGTTTCACTAAGATAAGTAGCTTTTTTTTTTTTGCATGCATAATAAAATGATTTCTGAATTTTTTCCTTTGCTCGAGACCTTTTGTAAAATCAAGGACAATTTAATGAAAATAATTACATTTTAAGAGTTTTCTCTACTAGATTACAGTAGCAATTGGTAAAAATATTCCAGTCATTAATTTCTGTTTTGTCAAAATTATTCACGTACAAATATTGCAATTATGAATATCTTTAGAATAAACTAAAATAATGCGGAGAGGGTCATTTTTTTTTAAATATCCAATTGAAGTAAATAGAATTAATACATTTTAGTTGAATTTATTTTGTTCAAGTATGATTCCAATGTGTCGAAAATTGCACACAAAAGCGAGAAGAAGGACCTTTTTGTTACATAGTTTAAAGATTTTAGAATTCTCTTCCCTCACTTTAGTACTCTCATACAATTAAGATCTATTTAATAGCATAATTACTGGACTAAACTCAGTGGCACGACAGCCCATAAACGGCCACGGCCTACTGTGCCCCTCTCAGTTTCCTTGACCATGGGCTTTGGGGTGCAAGAGCAGATATTCCAGTAGGGTGGTCAGCTGAACGCGGAACCTACAGTGTTCAGTTCCTGAGCACGCTTGGTACTCATTTTATCTGCCCACTTAAGGGATGAAAGGCTGAGTCAACCTTTCCCAGCCAGAGGATCGAACCAAGGACTTGTGGCACGAGTGGTACCAATCAACCACCGAGAGTTAGTGAAATTTTACTGCTATGTGAAATTTTACTGCTAGATTACGGTCAGTGGCTGGCAAAATATATTCAAGTCATTGAATTTTTTGCATTGTCAAACTTATTCGCGTGTAGACATTGCAATAATCATTACTTTTGCAGTATAATTAAATGATATGGAGAAGAATATTTCTTAAATATTCTTTTGGAGCAAGTGAAACCCATGAACTTCAATTGAACATGTTTTGTTCAACCTCTGTCGAACAATAGAAACTTTTAAACGGGACAAAGAATTTCCTCTCCAAACACTTTGCATTAGTAGTTCCAAGAAGTACAAGCTGATGATAGTTAAAACCGTTTTAAAGACTGTTTCAAAATGTAAAAATTTGCCATATATATGCATTTTTGGACAAGACAATAACTTGCACTGTATAGAGTATATCTTAAAGCCATAACTGACAATAACTACTTGGCACAAAAAGTTTAGAAAATTGTGTAGTCAAACAACACAAATAGTCCATCACGCCATTGAAACTTTTGATAATAAATTATAATTCATGGAAAACTTAGTAAAGTTTTCTTTCGATAAATTTGCAACATTAATTTATAAGTTTTACGCTAAGTTTACAAATTTTAATTTACATTAAAAACGATGAATAATGCATACACTCAACAATGCTTGAAATAAAATTAGTTTTATCAACTCTACATACATTACAAACATTTTACGTTTACTACTTACTACAGCAACAAAACATTTTCTGTTTCAAATATTTTTCCTTTTTTCCTGCATGTCTGGCGAATTTTCAGTCTATTTTAAGCCCTTTCATGTCTATTTTTCAACGTTCAAAATATGTATCCATATTTGCATATTTTTTGAAGCTAAAGAAGTTTTTATATTATGAAATACATCTTTTCGCTTCAGATAGTATAGTTTATTTATTTACTTTGAGCAGATTTTTAAGATGGTTAAGCAAAATCTGTTTAGCAGTAACGGCTGTTTTGCTAGGTCATTTTGTTTGACATAGTTAATTGCATAAAAAAATATTTATTTGTTTAAACAACTGAATAATTTAGCTCATAAGTATTCTAGCTAAAACAAAACATAATTTTAGAATTTTTTTTTAGAATTATTTAGAATCCTGAATTTTTGTTCTTTAAAAGGCTATATTCTTTAATTAATTAACCTTGTTACAGACATTGTAAGTTTAGTAAGAGATTTGTAAGCATGTATAATATTTTCTTTTCTCAACAAAAAATAGTATGAGCCCTTTTGTGCTTTATACTTTACGTTATATTTCGTTATGATGCACAAAAACTATAACACTTGCAAATTTCAAATTACGAAGAGGCGTAGAAAAATGTACAAGAAATACGACAGAATGAAAAACATTCGTTTATTACATTGAGTATTATTGACTGGTAAGCTTGTAGTAAAACATATCATTCCGTACAATCTGCAAATCACGGAAATGCAACTACAGAGTAGAAATTTGACGTGCTGTAAGGGTCATTTTTGTTTATAAACGTAAGATGAGTTTCTATCGAAACTTCAATCTGCTCAAAAATTAATGCAATTTCAAGTGCTTTTTTAAAATTTTTTTTTCTCTACTTTACTTTGCATTTTGTATTGCTGTTCCGAAACTCCAATACTTACGAAGTTAATAGGTGTGTAAAAAATGAACAAGAAGTTCTATGGAATTAACAAAATAAGATTCAATTATTAATCTCGAGAATGATCAACTGTAAACTTCTTGTAAGAAATACCATGCAGGTCGACCAACTTCTGGCTCAGTGAAGCTACAGAGTTCGAATTCGACATGCTGGAATAACTAGTTTAATTTCTGAGCTTTTAATGAATTTTTTTACGAAAATCAAATTTGTTTAGAAGTTATAGTAACTTTAAGACCCTTTACACTATTATTATTTTTCAATTTTAGTAATGATTATTTATGTTCAATGAAGTAGAAAAATATATTTATCTTTCTCAATATTCTCATTTAATGATACTAATAGATATCCGATATAGATAATAAATAATTAATAATCTATATCGAAATTTTTAAAAATATGTAAGACTCAAGAGCGATAAAAGACCATTTCCAATCTGAAATGTTATGTAACTTCACTATATACAGTTAACTACTAAAATTTATTTTAATTTATTACTTCTTATTGCATACCGACCGGCCTTGCATCAGAAAATTTCTGGGTTCGAATCACGGGCAAGGCATGGATGTTCTTTCATTCTCTGTACTATCTGTCCATATAGTGGGAGCAACGTTGGCCAACAAATCTGCCCTTCAGATGCCTGCATGACGAAAAATGATTCTCCAGGTGGGAATTGCAGAAAAAAAACCTTCTTATTGTTTCGCACTTTCTGTATTCCTAAGTTTAAATATTTTTATCGAATACAGTTGATTATTTTTCTCAATCCAAGTTTTCGTTCATTTTGTTACGATTAACATAATATGAAAAGCTTCTTGCTTAAAATTATAATAATTATAAACTGTAAAACAAAATGATTTTTATAGAAAAATATTGTCCTTTAAGTAGTATAGAAAAAAAAAATAAAGAGGAAAATGAGCAATCACGGGGATGACCAGAGTGAGTTGGGGTCAGAATCTCCTAATTATTTAAAATGTTAAATTTACTTACCAGGACATTTAATCAAAAATATCAACTAAAAGTTGTTTTTTTTTAAAAAAGACGAACTGTTTAACAAAATTTAAAATGCACGAAAAATATTTGTGTTTAATTTTTAAAAAAAAAAAAACATTGCATATTCTATTAAACGTTTTTTATTTTTATTTTCTGAAAGATACCAAATTTTGAAAATGACTCATATACGTGCGAAAAAAGAGTAGAACTACTTAAATAATACTTATATCATTTGAATATACGCAAATACAACGACCCACTGCACCTTGTAATAATTGTTAAAAGACGTAGTAATGCAGATTCTATATTAATAATAATCAGTAACAACTGTATTCGGTGAATTTCGAAAATCTGTTGGCAATATTCAGAGTGTCACGTTTGAAATGCACTTAAGGTTTGACTTGAGAAACTGCGATGACTGTTTGCCACACAGATAATGAGTCGAGATAATTATTAGAATAACAATGTCTAGTCACACCCCCTCTCCTAAAGCATTGTTTGGCTGAGTTAAGTCCCAGGAAGCATGCTGGGGCTTAGAGAGATGGATGCTCACCGAGCAATTATTAGGTGGATTCGCTGTTGCATTTCCCACATAGACTAAGTACATTACTTGTGTTTATTGAATCAGTTACATTGTTAAGGGAAATATTGATACTGATAATTTGCTGAATTGCTACGGTGAGATATTAACATTAATGATTTGATATTGATTGCTTCAGTTGTGCTTTCGATGACTTCAGCTGTTTTCCGATGAAGCGTGATTAGTAATAACTCATTACAATTACATACGTTGAAATTTTAATCCAAAATTCAACTTATTTTTTCATTGTAACGAATCATGAGTTGAAAAAATATGTCATAAAAAGGGGTTGTCTTTAAATGTCATTGGTTGTATTTTTAGCTACCCCGATTATAAAAATAAATAGGGGAGTGTCAGGTACCCCCGCCCACTGTCAATTTCATGTGTATAGAATATTTTTTCAAGTCAATGGGCCATCGGACATTAATTGTTATATTAAAAAAAGATTATTTTCAAAGTTTCAAGTATTTATGCAGCTGGTAGCATGGTAAACAATAGTTTTGAAAATATGTTGAATACAGTAGTCAAATTTTTTAAATTAATATTTTTTTAAGTTAAACTATTCTTTTTTTTGGTTTATTTTTTTGCATTATTTAGTTAGATGATAAAACAATAGAAACATACAAAAATATTGATTATTACTCAATATTATACAGAAATATAAGCAATACTCCTTAAGTGGACGGGGCTACCCGACTCTCCCCAACTGTTTTCTCTGCAAAACTACACACAAACTACAATGTCACTAAATAGTATTTAATATTGATAAATTATATTTTCATGTATGATGAAACGAGTTCTAAAATTATCTAAATATGTTGCTCTAAATTCAGTAACATTTATTATTTATATTAATTCGTAAGTAAAAATAAAAAAAAAATAATATAAAAGATCTAAATGAATGAATATATTATCAGAGATTCTTCTTTTTCTATTGGCGTGACAGACCTTTGTGGTCCAGAGCCTACTCTAGAACCTTCCTCCATTCTGCCCTTTTATTTGCGATTGTTCACCAGTTAGAAATTATTAGGATTTTGAAATCCTCTACCACACAGTCAAGCTATCTGATCTTAGGCCTACCTCTAACTCTAGTTCCCATCTGCTTGTAATTGAAGATTTTTAAGGAAGAGTGTGCGTTTATTGCTTTTAAATGGCGCTATCTATGGTCAAGGGCATGACTTCAGTCACGCACATCTCACTACCCGTTTTATACTGCGGGCCCATTCATACATCCATTAATTTATCCGTTGAGATCACAATTTTGACCTGAACCAGAGAACGAACAATCAGTACCCCCAGAGGTACAATTTGTTATGGGAACAATGAGGACTTTGAGACCCGGTAGATTCAACGTTCACCAGTCACCATTTACTACGGGGAGAATTCGCCGGCAGAATCAAACCCACGACACGACCTCTTAGGCATGGTCCACTCTTAGACATGGTCCCAACCTCCTACCAGCCAGGCTATCCCGGCGCTTTTGGTTTGTTAAACAGTCATTCTCAGAAAATTTCCCACATGATTGAATCTAGGGATCTTAATTTATTTTTATATTTCAATTTAATTATAATTTTCTATTTCTTTTATTTTATGAATTTATTTGAAGGCGAATTTTGGACTTAAATTGCTTGCGCGCTTTCTTGACTTTGACTTAGTTTTATTATTTTCTGTGCTACATTTTCAAACTGATTTTACACCAGTTCTTATCTAAGAGCATGATTGAATTAGATTATCAAGTGCTTCACATTCAGGTAAAGATATGACTAGCGAGAACTAAATGTAATTTTACAATTTCTTATAAGTATTGTCAGTCTAGAATTTAATGAATATATTTATATGCTCTTTTGCTACATATGTAGAATCTTTACACTTCATGCCATTACTTTATAGCTTGCAGCACTTTTCTCCTCGAACTTTTTACTATAAAAGTACGATTTTATTTAATCTTGAGCTTTAATTAAAAATTATTAATGTAATGTTGAAGATTAAAATAATATCAAATGAGATTTTACTTCAACTTCATATAAATAGCTTAAAATAAAATCTACATAAATATCAGAAGACGTAAACATAAATAAATATTCGAACACAACTATTTTATAACTGTAAGCCATAAAATATAATAAAACTTCATGGATCAACCAGTACCAATTTCGTTTATTCAATCTCTTTAAGAACCTGCAATGCTATTTTATTCGAACAGAATAAAAACGTTATAAATAAATTTAGTAGTGAAATCATAAAAGCCTTATTTTATTCCAATAAAAAAAGGGAATGTTTTTTTTCTGTACCCATGAATCACTCTTTACTATCCGCAAATTTACCTATCTCACGCCATTTATAGTCCATGTCATAAATTAAATCTCCCTCAAGAAATCTCTATTTTAGTTTTGTCCGAATGTATGTTGACGTTGCACATAAGTTGATAAAAATCACCTAGGCAGAATCAAAGATATCTTCGACATATCTACACTTTGTTCGAGATCTATGTTCCTTGGACTCATCCCGGTCATCTCTACCAAATAAAACCAGAATAAAAAAAAAAAAGAAACCTATCTTCTTTGCTTGACTCGTAAAACAGGCCAACTTGGCATTCACCCAAGAAAGACTGAGTGGCAAAGGGGTTTGCGGAGGAGTAGGAGGTGGGTGTAGAGTGTGCGGCCAGTTTTATTTGAGACGAAAAAGCGAGCATAGAAGGTTTATGAAAGATTCATCTAAACAAGCCTTGCAGGGAAAAATGCCTCTCCAAAAGAGGAAATAGCTCGGCCAGCATCAGATGGGAGCCAAATAGCTTTTGTGGCCATTTTGTGTCTTGGTGAATTCGACTCGACTTGGTTTATGATAACATCTCTAAACAGGAATCACTGAATATTTGAGTATTCAGTCCACTTTTGGCGTTCAATAAGAACTGAATATTCAATATTCAATATAATACATTTTACTTATATCAAAACTTTAAAAAAAGGGGGGAAAACTTTGCTATCAGTTGTTGCAAGTGTATATATATTAATAAGTTTATTAAAAATGGTGTGTTTCAAAATATATTAAATTTAAAAAAAATAGTGTTAAATAGTTTACGTAAGAATATATACTTATAAATATTAATCTTATAATATAAAATTGAGTTTTTTTAATTGATTTCATTCTTATTTAGTTCTTATATATTTCAGAACTCTTGTTTACATTCATTATTAAAGTACTGTAGGGCCTGGTATAGTACCAAGAAACAGTGTTAAAAATCGATTCTGTTTTAATCAATTTGTATTTCGAATCATAATAACTTATCATTTTATTTCCTCATACAAGTAATACTTAGATTTATTCAGATAGATGGACAATTTTTTACAGTTTATAAAGTCTAAAAGAAGAACATTCCAACATTTAAAGTGTTGTAGAAGAGCATTGTAACCACCTCATGAATAGGTCAAACGAGTGTGCAAATTTTCTTTAATGAAGACCAACTCGAGTTTTCGTTCCTCTTGATGAGGAGAGGAAAAGGAATTCTTTCTTGATCAGACGCTTAATTGTATTAAATGGGACATTACTGCGTGTTAGTTGTAGAGTACCAGCACCCTTCTTTCCATTAGCACTTAGTCCGCCCAGAATCTGGATCTACTGAAGAATAATGGTTTTAACCATCAATGACAACTTTTGATCGATAGTTTACAATTGCAGAAGGTGGGTTTTAAGTCAATGCACTGGATAACAGCTCTGAAATCGCAAAATGATGACAGCTTTTTGAAACAACAAATAATTAATTGTCGATAAATTCTTGTAGGAGGGAAAAAGGTAAAATGGTCACAAAAAATTCCTGCCCCGATATTAAGTTGGTGATTAAGGAAAAAGCTATAGACACTTAGCTGTATTCTTGTAGGGCTGTATCAGAATACAAATTATACATTAAGCGTTGTTTCATACAATAAGAAACGGGTATTGAAGATTTAATTCGAAACTTACGTTATGCATTAAAAAGGTTTAATGGTTTCAAAACATCATTCTCTGCATCAAGTAGATGGAATTATCAACAAAAAAGAAAGTGAAATTTATATATGTGTTTAGTGGTTTCACAAAATAATTGAAGATAAATTTTAAAAAAGCACAGCTGTATTTTGCACAACTGTACTTGACGTTTTAACTAACTGATTGTTTATGGGTCTTTCCTTCACCTAAAGTATTCCCTGAGGAAAAAGTGATTTTATCTTAGTTTTTCAATGAAGAAATTGTGAATTTAGGTGAAATTTCTCTACGATTTTCCTAGTATCATAGTTAAGCATTTCACTTGAGCAAATACTGCATTTACTTATTCTTAACCATGACAACACATGCATGAATTATTTTTTAAATAACTTATCTTCATGTTTTGTATATCATGATCTTCAATTAATTTTTTCAGTGATTTTTTTCTAATTCAGTTTATTCCTACAGTCCTAATCCTAATCAGTTTAATAATAAGCTCAAGATAGTGTTAACATTTGGTTGCTTTAGAAATTTTTAACGATTCCGTCTTAATTGTTATTTAAAAATGAGGTTGTTTCATATACGTTTATGGTGAGCAGCTAAGAAAATTGTAGTTTGATTTGGATGGATTCAAATTGTCTTTATACAGGTATTTAAATAAATATTATACACTTTTTAGAGTCTAAGTGCTAAATTCAAACGTACATAATGATGACTTTTAAGTTATACAGATCATAAAGGAGAGTTTAAAATGAGTCATTTCACTGGGATGAATAAGTATTCCGAAATTAGGAGCTCAGAAATACCAACAATTAAAAGTAACTGTTTTCCAAAATTGTAGAAATAAAAAGGATAGTTATCTAAAAAAATTCAAAAACTGGCAAAACATTTAAAAGGTAAACATTTAAAAAATATTCGCTATAGGGGGACTACAGACTTTGTTACATGGAGGATATTTTGAATGTTATTTAGTTCTCTAATTAAAATTTAGTTTTAGAAGCAATTCACAGTAACTAAACTTCGTTATTGAGGGATTCAACAAATTTTGTTAGTGAATAATTTACAAAGAAAACTATCTACGATTACAATTACTTATTCTTGCAATATTAATGCAATATGTTAAAAAGTAATTTTTCGAAAGTTTTGAATATAGTGAACCATCGTTTATTATGAACTTATTGCTCTGGGTCCACAAATGATTCACTATAGTGAGGTCCGATTGTATCTTTCTTCTAATAAACTGCATTTTATTTTCCTTGCAATTAAGTATCGATATTTAACGTGCAAGCAAAATACAAAACTAGAATCTGCTAAAGAAATTATCCATTTGAGTAAATTCAAAATTTTATGAAAAATGTGTTAATATTTTCCTAAGATGAATAATCAAAAATTTAATTAAAATATGAATCAAAATTTGCACATCTTACTTGAATTAGAAAATAAGATTTTCTGAGAAGGAGAAAATCATATTACAGATCATACATAAAGTTAACTTAATTGAAGGTTAATCATAATGATAAAATAAATTAATGTTGTGTATTACTCGCAGAAAAATATATTTGTAAACCGCTATTAAATTTTTAACCACACATATTTTAATACAAAAATCTTGAGAAAAATTCGAAATATCTTTACTGTGGCAAGCAACAAAAATAAATTATAAAGTTAGAGAGAATAAAATTAATCATTAAGACGACTTTAGTTTCATTTGCCACTACATGAAATTAGCGCCTGACATAGTTAATATGATTTCATTTAAACTAACTAGATCAAAATTATGCGATATTACAACATAAACGAGACCTGTATAGTAGAAGTAGCTATAAATCATTTATAACATGAAGTAAGGTTAGAATATTAAAATCACAGGGGCCTAGTGCAGATATTTTTATTGGGGTGAACACCCATGTTAACCATTTTTGAAGTGTGATTTAAAAATTGAGTTCTGAATAACACTTAAAATATAATTTTTATTACATTTAGTTATTACATTACATTAATTAATATTTTATTACATTACATTAATACAAGCATCATAATTTTACCTTTAAAAATTGTGGAATTTATTAAACCAGACACGTTTAATTTTTATTACAAACAATTTTTCCAGCTACTTTTAAAAGATCTTTTGGATTCGTATAATTACTCCTCCTAAAGAAGAGAAAATTATAATTTTACTTTATTCTTCACAATATTTAAACCATCTTATTTTTATAGATTACATTACAAATTGTGTAGGATCTACTGGCACTGAAAAGAAAATTAATGATTGAATAGTTGATGCAAAAATTAAAATAATAATTTTGAAAAAAATTTAAACTTTGTTGACTTTACAATTATAATGCATTTAAAAAAAGTTTCTGCAATTTTCGTGTTGTTAAATCTTGACAACTTAACGCATGAAGCAAGTGATACAACTCCTTTCAGTTTAAGAAAACCTCTTCTTACTCATCATCATAATTGGATTGCAGTAAATTTCATTTTTTGCCGCATCAGAAAAAATGCTCCAACATTTCAAAACTCGTGCAGAACAGCATTTACATGAACGTGATCGGACGACTTTTTATTCTCAACCCACGGCATAACGCATGAGACAAGGTTTTTCCACTCCAGTTGCCCAAGATCATATGAACATGATTTCAGTTTGGAAACTTTATTTGAATTTTAAAACGACACTAGATAGTTGTTTCTATCAATTATATATAATTTTATAATAAATCTTGGCATACGTTGATCTTAAATATGTGCTTTCATTTCTTATTTTTTCTTTCTTTTTTAATTTGATCCATGGTATTTAAATTATAAATATGTAAGTAACTGCACGTGATCGAATCTTTCGATATTTTTGGGCACGTGAGATTCATTTTGGGTGATATTTTGACTGAGTGAGGGAAATTATGGAATACTTATTCGTATATATTGGTGTAGATTGGTGTTTGTTAGATAGTATTTTGAAAGTTTTGGGTCAGTTTTTCTTTTTTTTTAATATCATGAATTTCATAAATTAAAACTCGAATTTGGTAAATTGCAAATTGTTTAATACGAAATTAATCTAAAAATGTTTATAATTTGTACTATAAAATTCAACTTACTTGTTAGTAAATGTGTTATGCTGTCAATACAATTCCTTAAATGTCATTGCTTATAGTAATAAATTTGACTAATTTGTCCGCAATTCTTTTAAGCTTTCTAAACCTAAGTTTTTTAATAAAGTTCGATGTGAGGTATTTCAGTTTTTTTTAAAAAAAATATTACTTTAGATTGTTACTCTGTTGCTGTGTTAGACAATAAAAATATGAACATGAAAACAAGTTTAAATCGAATACTTATTCATATCTATCCATTCTTATTCGAATAAGAAATTGGACGGCTCGAATATTCGATATCATTTCGCGAAAAATACGTTACTTTATTAAATTTAATTCAAGTATTTCTAAAACTTAAAAAGTCGAAGAAATCGAATACAAATTTAAAAGTTATTTCCTTACTCTCGATGGAAATCAACTTGAAGGTCTCTTTGACTCTTAAAATGGCGGGGAGCAGTGAGTCAAATACATTTCGCTTTGTTTAAATTTTACGTTTCTGCTTCAAAGCAAATATTAACATTTGGGTGTGTTTGTACAATACATAAAACGGATCAAAACACAGGAATGTTGAGTTGAGTTTGTAGAAATTTCAGCTTTCATCATCTTAATCTAATTATTATCCTCTATACTTCTCAGTTATCAAAAACAGAACAATGCGAAATCATTTGAATAATTCATCACACTGAAAAGCTACTCAAAGGTTCTTTTCGTTTAATCGAAATGCAGTTACAGTTATAGGAACAAAAATTTTAAATTACATAATATCACTTGGTAGTAATACAATAAAGGCGACAAAGGGCTTTCAAATTTTTTTTTTGAAATTATAAAGGGATTTGCTTGAAATTTTCAGGATACATTTATATTGCTAAAAACAACTTTTATACAAAATTTCAAAAAAATATTTCAAATTTTAAGAAGTTAAAAAATTTAAATTTTTCAATTTTTTATGTTTTTTTATATTACTCCTCGCGTCTGAAATTTTGTCAAAATGACAAAATTCTTTTAAAATATTACATATTAGGTAATATTGAAAAAATTGTTGGAAGTACTTATTTTATTTCTTATTATAGAAGCAAATAACATTAAAAAAACAGTAAAAAACCTACATTTTTAGGAAAAAATCATGATACCTCTATAAAATATCATGTATAAAAAAAATACTATTCACTTAATTCAAAAAAAATTTCCAACAAAATGTTAATAATATTCATAAATATTTAGCATTAAATTCTCAGGTCAATAGAATGGAAATTCATTACACTGGAGCAGTTTGAAAATTGTAAATTTCTCAAAAAAGACATTTTGAGAAAAATGACTTTTAGTACTTTTTCATTGCAAGTTTTACATCTGAACAAATATTTCTTGTTTTTAATATAAATACCTATAAATATTGTCTAATGAACTAGTTTAATAACTACATACTTTAAATTTTTTTAAAAACATTAACAAAATATTCATCTAATTTCAAATTAATTTTAAACTAAACTAATTTTAACAGTTACCTGCAGACAAAAAAAGGTAAAAAAAGAGGCGTGGTCAAAACTGAAATGGCCATAACTTCATCAACTTTGCTCTTATTCTAGAAATATTTTTTTTTAAATGTTCAGTTAAATGCCTAAATTTCAAAAATATAAAATGTAAAATATCGATTTTTTGACAATTTTTTGCTTCTTTGAAAGTCCTTTGTCACCTTATATTATGTTCACTCCAAAATATAAGCATATAAAATACGGAGTTCACTACACCATTTCAGCAGTACTTATTTCTAGAAATGTAATTTCTTTATATATATATATATATATATATATATATATATATATATATATATATATATACACTGGTTATCATAAATTAAGGAAAATTCACAAAAATCGCGATAACTCAAGAAATTACACATGGAATTTTATGAAACTTACCCACAATATACAACACATAGTAAGGTATTAAACAACATAAAAAGAAATTATCAGACATTAATAGTAGTATAGAAATTAGCACATGTATGAAATAAACAAATTGGAAGTATCGGTTTGCAATAGAAAAAGTACCTTTAATATGGAATATGATTGCCTCTAGAAGCAATACAGCACAAACAGCGATGTGTGATGCTTTCAATTATGCGGTCTATCAGTTCAATAGGAAGTGAGAGCCATTGCTCTTGTAAAGCAGTTGCAAGCGTGGCAAGGGTCTGAGGGGGCGGATTGATGGCAGATACACGCCTCCCTAGAGCATCCCAAACGTGCTCGATAGGATTCAAGTCCGGGGATCGAGCTGGCCACTCCATGCGAGTAATTGTTTCCTGTTGAAGATAATCATCAACAATGCGAGCTCTGTGTGGTCTTGCATTATCGTCCTGTAACAGGAAGCAATCACCAATTGCCCCGGCATATGGGCGCACATAAGCATCAAGGATGTTGTCTCGATAAACCTGAGCATTCACGGTTCCCCTTGGAAAGACATGGAGGTATGTGCGCCCTCCTAAGGATATGCCTCCCCAAACACAGACACTGCCTCTTCCGTATGCATCTCTTTCACGGATGTTTGATGGATGATAACGGGTCCCAGGTTCTCTCCATATCAAATAACGTCTACTGTCACTTTCTAGACTAAACCTGGACTCATCCGTAAAGAGAACAGGCCTCCATTGATCTGACGTCCAGTGGACATGTTGTCGGGCCCACTGCAAACGGTCTCTCCTATGGCGTGATGTGAGCGGCACGCAAATGGCTGGTCGTCTCGCATACAGACCACCTTCGTGGAGCCTTCTGCGCACAGTTGACGTTGACACCAACCTTCCGGTGGCTGCAGCAAGAGAGGATCTAAGATGTGTCGGAGTAGCGGTTCTATTCCTGCGTGCACTTAATGTCAAATATCGGTCATCGGCACTGGTCGTAACAGTTGGCCGTCCTTGACTGAACCTCCTAGATGCCGAATCTGTGGTTTGAAATTGCCTCCAAAGTCTATGAACCACAGATGGACTCACATTTAGCCATCTGGCCACTTCTGATTGACTCTGCCCTGCCTCTAGTCTCCCGATGGCTCTCCATCGTAGTTCTTTAGGCAAATGATGCCTAGAGGTCATTATTACGAATTGGCTATCTCAGATTTTCAATGTCGCAATCACAGTAAAATTTGTGTGCTTTCTCTCAAACTTGGACTTTTATGCTCCAGGCAGATGACGTAAGCCGAGTGCAGCGCCACTAATTTGCATATTGCAATTTTACTCAGCTACTCTTAGTGGACAACATATGCAAATTTTGCACGGTTTGGCTTACTTTTGAAAGAGTTATCGCTATTTTTGTGATTTTTCCTTAATTTATGATAACCAGTGTATATGGGTTTTTGATCTTAAAACTTTAAACAGTAGAAGATTTTTTGATTTGGAACATGAAATTTAAAAAAAAAGGACAAAATACTAATGTATGATTTCTTTTTACCAATGTCCAAAAAGGTAAATATAAAAAAATAAGTTACCTGAAACAGTAAACAGCTTACAATTCCAGTCAAATTTACTCGGTAAATCACTAAAATTTCGTTTTGTTAAATTACTTGAAGAAATAAAGCTTAATAATAAATATTTGGTATTTAAATGGAAAAAGGTAACAGTGGGCAAAGTTGGCAGCAAGCTAAATGTTCTTGCAATGCAGATCACTGAAATTTATTAATATTGATGCCTATATTTCTTTAAATAATGTTTGGTAATGTCCTCTTTAATAAATTTCTGGTATTAAAGTGAGAAAAGATAACAGTGAGCAAGGTTTGCAACAAGTTAAATGCATTGTATTTCAGATCACTGAAATTTAGTAATAGTTTTTTTCCAATGCCCACCTGTGCTAACATCCGTCAATTCAGGCATTTATAGAGCGATTTTGTTGGCCTCTCTTTCAGGGGCACCATATTAGGTGTGCCAACGTCGCTCCCGCAGTGAGGACAGATAGTACAGAGAAGGAAAGAACATCCATGCCTTACCCGGGATTCGAACCCAGAACCTTTCTGATGTAAGGGCAGTTCCCTGCCCCCTACACTGGCCGGTCGGCAATTTAGTAATATTGATTAATATATTCCTTTTTAATAAACTTAAAATGTAATAAAATTCTAAATTAAAAGTTAATCAATAGAAACCAATAAATAAAATTACTATTAGCATGGTAACAGAGTGGAAGAACAGAGGGAGAAAAGGTAACTACAAGTAAATTTATTGGAACAGATGCATTTGAAAATAAGTATTGTTCATATAAACCTGAACGGAGTAATTTGATCATATCATAAAAAAATCAAATATTCATTTGAACAATAAATTCAAAACAATTATGGTAGTAATAGAGAGAAAATTAATTAAAACATCTTAGCTTGTCAAGGCTTTATTTTCTAAGAATTCAGCAAATAATGAAAATTTTTAAAATCGCTTCCTTATCTAAAAATAAACCTTCCTATAAGACATTGGGCCCATTTTCACAAACTCAAAATAAATAATTTAATACAATAGTTGTGGTAACAGAATGGAAAAAAGCCTGGGATTTAATTTTTTTTTACTCAAATATTAAATAATCTGTCCTGCATATAACAAAAGACGGAATTTTCACAGCTAGACATATTAAAAGCATTTTCAATCATCTGTTGGTATAATTACAGTAAAATAAAAGGCAAAAAAGGAGGGGGCATAGAAATGTAACTATATCTGACATATTGAAAATTATTGCACAGACATTATTTGTAAAAAAGAATTACTACGTACATACATTTACTAATAGCATCAAACATTATACTCTATTTATGCAATATGCTTTTCTTTTTAAATTAAATTGACGTTATAATAACTTTTTACTTTGACTATTTGGACATCAGAATATTTTTAATAATAAATTTAGGGAAAAAACTATCAGCTTTCCATTAGATACATTTTTTTGACAATCCTATATTTATTTCATACGTGTAAGAAGGTATCATTTTGTTAAAGAAATGTTTTATAAAATATAAGAAAATGCTTAATTATATAAATATTTATATTAAGGACGAATAAAAAAGTTTCAACTGCTTTCTATAATGTACTTTTTTGTTAAAATATAGGGTGGCGTCGTATGTTCATTTTTTAGGCATGCACTTAATAGCTTTTTCTAAACATCATTATCCTTTCTATTAATGCCATTTGTTAAGAATATTATGCAAAAACAATCTGATTTCAAATTTATACACTTATTTTTATTTGTAAACATCTGGACACTATTAAAACATTTTAATGTTGTATGGCACAGTTAACATCCTGAATGCTCGAAATTGGCCCACTTGGTTGAAAAAAAGGGCTGTACTTTTAAGTTTTTAGAAAACATTTGCAATATTTCATGTTAATTTCTGTAACTAAACAGACTAAATTTACTCTAAAATTCTATGCCATGAATTAAATTTAAACTTAAGTGTTAAGTTCAGATTTGGGATATGTCTCCACCTCTTGAGAATTGACCAATAGCCACTGTACTGAATTTAATATTTGCTTACCATGGCATGGACCGGTGCTTTGTTCCCTGGAGCTGAAGTCTTGGGTATCTGATAGGAGTTCACCTTTTCTGATCGGATTCAAGATATATTGATTATTGGAATCCATTTTAAGGTAATTCTTCAGAGCAGGAAAAATTCACGCTGCTTTTGGCGGTTGGGGAGCGTGGTGTCGAGAACAGTTGGTTGCTACCACTAATTTCCTCACAATAAAAACTTCAACAGTGTATTGTACGCAAGCGCCAAACAGTGTCTTCAGACAATCACTAGCATTTGCTTAAGACCATCAATCCCAAATCCTCTTAAACAGTGCATTTGCAAAGCTCCAGCGAACTTGAAAGGAACTAAAATATAATATGGAATACTATTTTAGTTCTATTTTTCACCTTCTCTGGTCGGATTCAAGATATATTGATTATTGGAATTCATTATAATGTAATTCTTCTGAGAGTTTCAGAGCAGGATAAGTTCGCGCTGCGATAGGCGGTTGTGGAACGTGGTGTCGAGAAAGGTTGATTGCTACCACTAATTTCCTCACAATAAAAACTTCAACAGTGTATTGTACGCAAGCGCCAAACAGTGTCTTCAGACAATCATTAGCATTTGCTTTAGACCATCAATCCTAAATCGTCTTAAACAGTGCATTTGCAAAGCTCTAGCGAACTTGAAAGAAACTAAAATATAATATGGAACATTTTAATTCTATTTTTAAGATTAAAATTGGGAATTCTGTTTTTCATTTTGAAGAGAACTCAGTTGTTCCAGCAATATAAAGCATTTCTCAATTATAGGTAATACTAAGGCAATTTAAAGCTTTCTTATCAACCTTCAAATTGATTATTCATTTATCACCGAGTACTTTTTGTTGTCAATGACAATTTTTAAAAATATCGCATGCTTTTATAAAAAATAGGCATGAAACATTCCACTGTTTACAACTTAAGAAAGATTTGTTTTCATCTTCTGATGAAACAACTTTAAAACAAACAGTCCTCTTCCTACTTGCTAGTATTTATTTGTTCTTAAACTATTAAATATTTCGATTGTCCATTAAAGCATTCGTATCATATTCCTAGAACAGCCTCGGGATTAACTTCAGTTTCGAATTCATGATTTCTGGAAGAATGTGTCTTTGTGGCATCAAAATCATCTTAGGTTATAGCGCAAGCCAGGATTTTGCATACTATATTATGAAGATAGCACATACACTCTCAAGACATCGTTTGCGCTCTCCCGAATTCGAGCAATTCGTAATAATAATCGGTATCTCATCCATACAGAATGTTCCATTCTACAAATGAATTCTCTTTGAAATGGTTTCGTGCTATTAATAATGCGGCTGCCGAGAACTATGGTGGGTCAATATTCCGATCAAAATCCCTTTGTAGAGATTGGTAGCCTGCGATAGCTAAATATTATCAGTTTTAAAACGATCGCATAGTTGTAATTTTGCATTTTAACCGATGTGGTAGCATATATAGTTCAAATACTTCTCGAGGCTAGAAAAGTGTGCAAGTATACTGATATTAATTTTAGATATTCATCTTCTAAGATTATTTATCTGTAATGGTTCAAAACTGTTATTAGTATTTTTATTTTATCCCCTGCATTACTCATGTTATTCAAAATACAGTTTTAAAAATTTCCTTTAAGCAAGCTGGAAAAACTACTCATAAACCAAGTGTGATTTTAACATTGACTCTAAATGTGATCTTTCTACAATTTTAAACTTTAATTTCTAGCCTCTGTCTTCTGCTGTGTGTCTGTATTTTATCTAAATATTTTTTTGGAAAACCTTCAAGTTAAATGTCGAAGAAATGTTATAAGTAAATCAATTAAGTTTTCTCTTCACTTTGTTTTTCCAAATGAGAAAATTTTTTTTAAAATTTTAGACCCACAGTCTTAAAGACGGCACGTGCTTCCTTTTTTTCATCTTGAAGATAGTCTTTTTTAGCCACAGGAGCAAAAAGTTGTACTTGTAACAGCATTAAAGAACTTTTGATGAATTAACTCAATTTGTCTGTTCGTTATCAATGAAGTTTGCTTAACACCAAGAGAGATCCACCTGCTTCTCCTCGTATCTGATGTCTGAATCGCATGGGAATATAGAAATAAAATTATGCGAAACTCTTTTGGCATGACTCTTCTTGTCTAAGCAACAATAGCACAGACCCGATCAACCAAGAATTAATCCTTCTAGGACGAAAGATTTCGGTAGTATTAAATCTTTCTTTTCTTCAACATTCAAGAAATTCTGAACTTTCATTTAAGTCAAAGTCATCCTTAATTAACTTTAAATCATATCGCAAATGTACTTAATAATTCATTGTTTATTTTTAAACTCAATAATCATAATATAAAAGTTATACTTCGGACTAGTCATAAATGCTTCGCAGAACATTTGTTCGAAATATCTTCTTTTGTTCGAATCTAATATATTAGTTCTCTATCCACACATTCTCAATTTGCCAGGATTGCAGTATGAGTTCAATACGTCTTTTGATCTGTCAATGAATTTAAAGAAGCTTTTAGGATTATGGAGAAATTATAAAATAATATTAGGAATCTGGAACGATCTCTAGGTGATAAGATAATAGCTGAACTTGCTCTTCTCCATCTTTTGACTTCTGATTGTTCTTTTTTTCAAATCTTAAGTTGTCTATTGTTTACTTTTAATAATTCATTATTTTATCTTTATTATTTATCTTTAACTGTTGATTGTTTGTTGTTAACTGTTAATTTTTCATTGTTCTTTCTGTTCCTTTTTGCTGTGGACTGTCATAATTCTGCGGATTTATTTCCAAAATAAAGCTATGTTTAACACATAGCAATTTAAGTGTTTATTCTCTCTATTTTCTTCGAGAATTTTTAAATACATAATTGAAATAAAGTAACAAAACACATCTTGAACAAAGAAAGTGATTTTCAAGTTTCTAAAGCAGCAGCTTTATTGCTGGTACGTAACCTAAAAACAAAAGGCTTCCAAACAGCGACTTACTTCGAAAGCAAAAGGTAGGCAGCAGCAACAGCAGCACTCTCAGCATTTATAACGACCCTCGCGTGCCTTTGACCATTGAATCTCTTACGTTATCCGTGGAATAATGGCCACTGTTCAACAGATCTTAGTGAAATGTCCGGCCAAAGGGAGGGGAGAGCTCTTAGCAAAATTTGGCCTTCTTTTATGACCCTCGTAAAGAGAGGTTGGAGAAAGAGTTTAGGCTGTAAGAAAGAAAAGTCTTAACTGCCTGTTTTAGAGAAATGCGGGGTTGAAAAGTTTTCAAAACGAGTGTTTAATATGCATTTTATGATAAGAAGTTGAGGTTATAAGATGACCTTATCTCACGGTACATTCAAACGTTGAAAGATTAAATCCTTGCAGAATTTCCATATAGGGTGAAAATTTTAGTCATGTAATCTTTGCAACTTTCTTCATTTTAAATAATTCATTTTAAAACTTTTTTCAACTATCATATTCCTACAAATTACCTTTGAATGAAAAAAGCATGTCTTTGTTTTAGATATATTTCCAAAAATAATATCTTCATTTTAAATGCTTCAAAAGACCGTTGATTTGGAGATTGAAAAGTATACTGAGGATCTAAAAGATGATTAATCATGCATCCGTTTTATATCCCTACAATCACTGTATTAAATAGTTTAGTGATTGCAATTATTGTTTTGTTAGGTAAAGGATTATAAAATATGAAACAGTTATGGAAGCAAATTAAATCATAGACTATAAATGTTTTTTACAGATTTTGTTTTGACAGTAATGTATTTAGTGATCTTGAGTTCGGTTAGTTAAATAGCACAAGATTTTATTAACATAAGACTTTAGAAATGCTTTAAATATGAGCAATTATTCATGATATTACTGCAAATAAATTTTGAAAAGGTTTTCTTTTCAGCTGCTCAATTCCCCGCCTCAAACATTCATCAGTTTAATTAGTTCTTTTCATGGTGGGGAAGGAACAATTTAACTTGAAAATATATTCCTTAGATTTCATTTGCATCTAATACTTAGGAACTTTTGTTCATTCCAAATTTAATTTTTTGCCCTCATAGTGATAGTTTTGCAATAGTTATATAAAAAGATTAAAATATTTTCTTTGCTTCAGCTTTGTTTTTTTAACCTCATTTGCATTGAAATTTAATTGGATTTCAGTTTAGATGAATTAAAAGATAAAAAAAAATTATTTTACTCTTTAAAAACAAATTACAGAAAAACCATTGATTTTAGGGAATAAAAATGCTTTAAAATTTCTTTTGGCTATTAAAAACAAAACTTATTTCTCGAACAGCTTCTCGTCATTTAACGGACATTTAAAAGAAATGATTTAAATGACAATTGATCATAAGCTTATCACATGAAATGAACATTAAAAAATAAAGATCTAAAAGGAACTGTCAAAATAAATTTGATATAAATTTTTAAGTATTAATTAATAAAAAATAGTGTGAGATCTATGTATTAAATAGCTGTAAACTGTTAAGGATTTATTCATTCCAAGCAGATTAGTGATAAAGTTTTGGCAACTAAAGTGTCCTATTTGACACTACAGTCGATGAAGCGTGTCTCTTTCCTAATGAAAGAAGAGAAAATTTGGGATCCTATGAATAGTTATACAATCCCAAAGCATTTCTTTTCTGGTTAAAATGTCAATTTGAGAAAAACGAGAACCTCGTTTCCCTTGCTTTTAATCAATCTTAAGTCTCACGACATTTGTGCAACGTGTAGAAAAGGGGTAATAGCTAAAGGA
Source organism: Parasteatoda tepidariorum (assembly GCF_982258835.1). NCBI lineage: Eukaryota > Metazoa > Arthropoda > Arachnida > Araneae > Theridiidae > Parasteatoda > Parasteatoda tepidariorum. The sequence continues at coordinate 34,715,010 of NC_141757.1, read as the reverse complement.
ACAACTCGTGATTGGTTTACTTTGTTTTAAAATGGAAATGTTAACATCAAAGACCTATCGCTATCAATAAAGAACAAATAAACGCATCAGAAAGAAAGTTTGCTTAAATTGACATGGAAAAATGGAATGCTTTCAAAACATTAAATAAATTGTTGAAATCTAGTTGCGCTTCTTACACGTTGCCCCCAAAAAAAGCGGACTACGAGGAGACTAAGATGGAAGTAAAGGTAATAATGATTTTTTTAAAAAAAAAATAATTCTGCAGGGTTTGCTCTGTTAGGTTAAATCATGTTCAAATTTAAATTAATTTTTCCAAATCTAAACTAACAGCAAAAACAAACCTTAATAAAAAAGAGTTTTCTCATGAAAAATTGTATTTAGTCTGCAATAATGTTTTTCGTCAGAGTGAAAAATCCCAAAACTGTATTTCGTCTGAGAGACTAATCTTAAATGATAATCAAATACTATTATTTCGAACAATTATTATAAATTTAATACACTTAAAACATAGCAATTATAGTTTTTTTGGTTTATTAATATGAATCTTTTGCATGATGAAAAGCATATACAAATTACAAATGTACATTTTATTTTACTTTATAACAGTCGTTGAACAGCCCCCTCAATTTTGAGTTTTATTTTATCTTACAACCGTCTTTGAATAGCCGACCCATTGTTTTGGTTTAACGACTACTAATTTACAACTTTCGCAATTTTGAAACCAATCCAGAAGACAAGAGAACTCTTGGATCAAGTATTGGGAGAAATTTGCCTATATTTAAATTTTCAGTTTACGATTATCAATGTTCTTGTAATTTCAAACCAAATCCAAAAGTGAAGGAAGCTATTGGATCAAATATAGAGAGAAATTCGCCTTCGTGGAGGACATTTTTCTGTAACTAGCCCACATTTGCGTTACCTGTAGAGGAAAACCATGGAAACCTCCCATGGTTAGCCTAACGACAAAGGGACTCTAACCCATGATCCGTCTACCAATTGGGATATTTTGCGTCAGCTTTCTAGTCGTTGTGAGCCGAATGCAGAATTCGTATCCACAAGCCATCTCTTGGATTCGAACTCCGGTCATATGGATGGGAGGCAAGCGCTCAGCACCCTGAACCTCACGGCTCTGCAAATGTAAATTTGGTCACTGTAGGTGGCCATCTGGAAGCGGTTATGTGTTTTTTAATGGCCCTCACTTTATAAACCCCACACTCCAGGGGCCCAGACCCATTTGGCAGGGAAATCACCAGCCGCCTCCAGAAGAAATGCGTATGGTGTGATTATTTTAATAACGAATAATATGCATAGTTTTCTTTTTCTAAAACATTGTAACTTTAATGATTTTGTTATTTTCCGATGCAGCCGAAACCTATTTACAGAGTAAAATCGAGTTATGTTTCAAACTTCTTTCAACAAACTTCTTAACAAAACAACAAAAATTTTAAAATCCATGCGTGTTCATCTTACTGACGATTTAAGCAAAAATAAACAAATAGGAGAGAAGTATACAAAATGAATATATAGAAACCTTCGTATAGTTTCTTTTCAACCTGTACAAAACTATCCGAATTCTAGGCACGTTCTAAAAAAGAATCTTCATTGTTTGAAGAAAAATAGAATTTTCTAAATCTCCAATTCTTTTGTAAATACCAACCGTTGATGTATTTTAAAGTCAGACTTTTATTCCGTAGACTTTGAAAATTTCCAAAGTTTAGGTGAGGAATTTTTAAAGAGATTTTGTTCTCAGACTTTTCGAATACACGTAAGAACTTCTTCTGTTCAATTCATTAATATTTCAGTATTTGTCATCTTTCGCAAATTTTGTAGCAGATGAAGTAAAATAAAGTAGTTCAAATTCAATATTTCTTTCCAGTATTGTTGAGTGTGATCTTTTGTTTCCTAAGGGAGCAGATATTGGATTTAATATTTTTAAAAAAATTATCCCGAAACAGCAAACAATAAATATTTAAAATTATTCTTTTGTGCTGTTTGTTTTTGTCATAACAAACTATATTTTAAATGGCTTCAATGAACAAAGAATAATCTATGTGAGTGAGTTTGTGGTAAAAGATGGACATTTCCATTAAAGAAGACATATAACTGTTTATATAACTTTTAAATAACTGTTACATATGAGCTTAAAAATGTTTTCTATCTTAATAAGATTTTTTAGATTGGGTAATTCCAAAGAATTTAAACTAGACTCTTATCACAAACCAAGTGTTTGGTATGGTCTTTGGCTCTCGTGCCAAATACTCAAAAGTAACTAGCCTAAAAAAATTTTAATTTTCTTTATGTACTTGTTAAATTTGTTTAAACTAACAACTTTTGGTCGAATAAAAAGTTATGAGTTAATAAAAAAATGAGTTATACTTTGTGCCTACAAGCACTTAAAAATATGAATGTTTATCCATAAAATCTTTATGTGCATAAATTAAGTAAAATGCATATAAATCAGAGGTTTCACAGAATTTATATGTAAATATTTTTCGATTTTTATTTAAAACAGATTATCATCAAACAAAGATAGACTTCAATGCGTAAGCGAAACGAGTTCGAATTTTGGAGCAGTTCTTAGGACTGGAAAGCTCAGTGAGCACAGGATGAACTAACTAGTTAATAATTATAATTTTCGATTAACTTTTGTGATTTATAATTTAGTAATAATATTTTATATTTGAAAGAATTTTTTTTTTAAAAAAAATGTCGTAATTAGTTCCAATGAGATATTTTTTAATTTGCAAAAATTTATCATTAACGTTTCTTTGTATGATTAATATCAAAACTATTATTTTTTTTAAAAAATAATTCAAATAAATAAAAACCCGAAATTAATCTGAACAGTTTAATATATAAGTATTTCTAAGCATTAGTTTATGAAAAAATTTGAACTCTCAAATTATTTTAAATGCATGATTTAAACACAATGAGATTTAAGCACAATGTTAATTTACAAAAATTTATCATTAACGTTTCTTTGTATAATTAATATCAAAACTATTATTTTTTTAAAAAAATAATTCAAATAGATAAAAATCCGAAATTAATTTGAACATTTAGTATTTCTAAACATTAGTTTATGAAAAAATTTGAACTCTGAAATGATTTTAAATGCATGATTTAAACAGAATGAGAAGCAAAAACATTTGAAACATTTCCCATTGCTGAACTAATGGCAAATGTCAAAGTTTATTGAGTGTTTTAGTTAAAATATGTAAACTTAGGATGTCGTTTGAAGGAAGGGCTTTTCATCTATCATAGTGTATTAAATAAAATCCGCAACAATCGATTCCTATTTTGTATAAAACAATCCAGAATCTATTTTAAATCACAAAAGCTTAGACTAATATTTTATTTTCTGAAAAATATTCAGTTTTAAATTTAATTAAACGTACAATGTTTTGTTTATGGAAATATGTCTAGAAATAATGTTAACTGAAATTGAAAAGGTGATACAAAGTTTCTTCATTTAAAACACTTCATAATGTCTAAACTTCTGAGTTGTCAATTGCATCTGGCTAAAACAAAACAAATATTATCTCAATTATTTAGGAAGCTTATTTATTTATTTCAGGAAAAAAATGCTTTTTCTCTAAATAATATAATGTCGCAATATAGAGAAAAAATTTAACAGTTCACATTTCATTAATTTATATGCATTAAATATTGTATTAAATAATGTAAATTAAATTATGAGATAGATAAAATTTTAAACCAGATTTAAATTTTAAAAAAACAGTTGATTATATAGTTTTAAATAATTTATTTTATCACTTTAATATTTGTCACTTGCAACATGCTTTTTTTTTTTTTTCAAATTGGCTGAAGGAGTTTACTTTATTTACTTTTTGTCAGTTCTGTCATCTATGAGAGCTTGTAATTAAACGTCAATTTGGTTTATTTTGGTTCTATTTATTAATTTAACAGTTACAATTTCGAGATTTTTTTTTGTATCATATAACTCAGATATCTTGTTTATTTTTTTTTCACGAACTCTTTTGAGAAATACATAAACATATATTTAGTTTCATCTGTTTTATGTAATATTTACTACTTACGAGGCGCATCCAGAAAGTAAATTTCCCTATTTTTTTTAAAAAAGAACTCATACTTTCAGGAACATATTTATTGGCAACAAGTACAGCAATGTTTCATCTATTTTCTAACATAGTCACCACCACAATTGAGACACTTGTCGTATCGTGGGATCAACTTTTGTATTCCTCTGTCGTAGAACTCTGCCGCCTGTGAATGAACCACGTGGTGAAACAGTAAACGCTGACCGCTACTGTGAAACACTGCAAAAATTGCGACTTGCCGTTCAAAACAAGAGGCGTGGAATGCTTAATGCATGCGTTGTGCTCTTCCATGACAATGCTCATCCGCATACGGCTCGACGCACAGCAGCAGTTTTGACGAAATTTGGCTCGGAGTTGTTTGATCATCCTTCCTACAGCCCTGATCTTGCTCCCAGCGATTTGCCCGTTTTCTTGCAATTCAAGAAATGCCTGTTCTCCGGTGAGTGTTTTGGCAACGACGTAGAGCTGAAGACGTCTGTCACACGCTGGTTTCATTCACAGGCGGGGTTTTACGACAGAGGGATACAAAAATTGATCCCACGTTGCGACAATTGTCTCAATTCTGGTGGTGGCTATATTAAAAGAATAGCTGAAACATTGCTGCACTTGTTGCCAATAAATATGTTCCTGAACGTATGAGTTCTTTTTTTTTAAAAAAATAGGGAAACTTACTTTCTGGATGTGCCTCGTATAACATACTTGTAACATTAAGTAACATTTACAACTATAACTAGCAATAATTCAGAATCAAATAACTATTTATTTTACTCGAAACATCTATGTATTTCAAAAATATTCAGTAAAGAAATAAATTAACAATGGGAGTTTCTAAGCCATATAGCAAATTTAAATGCGTTATTATGTGACAAATTATGCAAATTAATTATTCAAATTTAAATGTTGAATTCTGCAATCTATTAACTATTTTTCAACTATGCAGGAAAGTTGTCTTTTTTCTGAAGGAAAATGCAAAAATTTACAAATTATATTTTAAGAAAATATAAGTTTTCAAAATGGATCAACAATCAAACACATTTTAACATATTGCAATAACTTGTATTTAATTTAATATATAAACAATGGTAGTTTTTCTTGTCTGTAGTTTAGCCAAAAACAAATATATTTTTTATTCATACAAATGTTGAGATAGGAGTCTCCGCATCAATATTGCTGAAATGTGGGACTGCTTTCCCCCTTTTGTGGACTGCAGCTCTGTATACCGTGATGAGTTCTTAGCCATACTTAAATCCTAAATTCTAGAATGTAAAATTATGAAATTCGAAACTCTGGAATCAAGTCACGTGTCCTGTTGTATACAAAACGGAAAAGAACAGGCGTGTCTTTTCTTTAATTTTACTCAAATTTTGTAAGAACTTTTCTGTGCATTGAAGTTTCACAAATGTCTTTTTGGTTTTAATGTTTTTAAAATGCTTGTCATGATAAATACTGTGAAAGTGTTCTCTTACTGAGAGTAGTGGTAATTAATACAATTAACTTCTCAAGAACATTAAAATAAACACCACTAAAAGCTCTTCATTTCTTCCAGCCTATATCTAAAATTCAACTCTCCATTAATTGCCTATTAAATATGGACTTATTTTATATATATATATATATATATATATATATATATATATATATATATATATATATATATATATGTATATATATATATATATATATATATACAACTTGACGCATTATAAAGAATAAATTGTGTCTTAGGATAATTATTCTTTATTTCGAAATATCGCATTTACCATCGTTAAGGAATGCTTCCTGAAGAGAAACTTTACATTTCCCCATTAAGAAAATCTTCAATTTTATTTTATTTTATAATTCTTCACGTTTATAAACTTATATGTCGCACCCCGGCAAGAATATTGTCATAACTCTAAAATGCAGCATTTGAGGAAAATCAACTTAAGGAGTACTATAATTCTTATTCTGAATAGGACACAAAACTGATACAACGCCCTTAGCTGGATAAATTGCGAGTTAGAGATGTGACACTTTTTGAGCTTGATGGGGTACTTCATAAATATTTTTTATTGACATAACCTCAAAATTGCTGTTTTTTTACTTGTGTCCCTTTTCTTGCCTGGTTGCGATATATTAAATACTGTACTTTTCCTTCATTGAATGAAAAAAGTTTAATATTTAAAATTACGTTCTTCTTTGGTGTTTAAATGTTTTTCTAAAAAACTAGACTATTGAAAAGATTAGAACTAGACTTTTATCTTTTCCTATAAAGAGCTTTGATTAATTTTAATCAAATTCAGGTTGTAGATTTTCTTAAAAATTTAAAACGCTTAACTTTACACAATAAATTAATCTGGTCTCCAACTAATCCTTCCCTTCCATCGAAAATACATAATACAAGTACGGGAGTGATTAATACGTTGCAATTATCATTAAAAATTTCGCTCTTTCAAATTGCGGAGCAGAATTTTCTCAATCTCATTAGAACGTGTTACGAAGAAGAATTCTATAATTTATTTCAAACTACACCACTCAATTATTTGAAACGACACTTTAATAAGAGTAATAAATATTTTTAATAAATTTAAAATGTCTGACTACTGCTCTCGATAAAATAGAGTAACGTTTACTCGAAAATTATTTATAATTCGTTCCGTCTGATCTATGCGTTGAATATATTGAATGTAACGACTTAAACTTTTATAGGAATTCGAAATATATATGAAATGTTCAATCCATATATCTCACAGACTTAATTTAAATTTGTGATACTTTCAGAATAGCTTCAAATACGAAACTTAGTTGGAGTTACGTAATTCCTTTTAGATGTACTTTCACCATATATATATATATATATATATATATATATATATATATATATATATATATATATATATATATATATATATATATATATATATATATATATATATATATATATATATATATATATATATATATATATATATATATATATATATATATATATAACACAATAAATAAACGCAAAAAGAGAAAAAAGAAAAAAATTAAGAAAATCGGCGAGTTTTATTTACTACTTATAAGCTGCACGTATATAGAAATCGTAAAATAAGTTCAAACTGTGGAGAAAATATGTACAATAATTGCATAATAATAAAGAAAAGAAAAAAAATATTTAAAAAAATTTCTTTTTTTAAAATTTCAATAAACAACTGGGAAAAAGAAGATATAATCTCTTCATCAGCACACACGATTATATCCAAAACAAGGAGTGCTGTCTAATCTTGTATCAATATAGTCAAAACAAAATACATCAGCACGCTATTGTACTGAATCGTTATAATGTTCTGAAAATTATAGTTCAATGATAATATTAATCAGGAAAGATGTTCAAAGTTTGAGCCATTTATGCTAATTTGGATACTTGCGATTTTATCACTTGTCCTTTTGTTCTCCGTGAATTAAAAAAAGCTCATCTCTATTAAAATAATCGAAAAAAGACGCAGCTTCTGTCACCTCTGCTTTATATGTTCAATTTTACGTTACATTTTGTTGTACTACAAAGCAACATTACATTGCACTACAAAGGAATGAAAAAGTTAATGCCTGATAATTGGTTCGAGAATTAACTGTTTAGTTGTAGTAAATTTGGGTGAATTTGCAGCCGGTAAAAATTTAGTTTACTGAAGGTATAGTTTTTGTGTGTGGACTAAATTTTTCTCTTCCAAATTACAACTTGTTCTACTTTTTTGTAATTGCAATGAATGCTTCTAGAAATTTTACACCCTTTTCTCTTTTAATTTAAAAAGTAGTACTCAGAAAGATTTCAATCGCTTTTACTCAATTTTTTTTAATTTTATACTTTTGATTTGATAATTTTGATAATAAAATGACGTAAGATTTTATATTAAAAACTAATTTCTATCACTAATAATTCAAACAATGAAAGAAAGTATTCATTTTTAATCTATGATAAGCATTTATAAAATATAAAAGTTGCCATGGAATTGTTTCTGAACAAGCGATTCCTGAATTTAGTTCAAAAGTGTTTCGATTTGCTGAGCGCTTACAAATATAAGGTAAAAGGAACAAAAGGTAAAACTGACATTGAAGAAACTTAAATTCCAAGCACTTTACTGATTAAATTATTGGAATCATATTTGTTAGATTTCCACTCATTACCTTATTTTTTGGGTCAGATATCTGAATACGGTGCAAAAGTGCGTGCTTATTCAGAAAAAAAAACTGTTCTATGTTTGATTTCTTAATTTGAAAGATTCGTATGAAATATTCACGCATTAAAATTTTTCTATTGGATCACAGTGACATTTATTTTTGGTTTTTCTAATTAATATAATTTAAGCTTAGGCATCTTTGCTATATTGTTTAAAAATCTTTCAACACATTGCTTCGCTTGGCATCTGTTTGATAGACGAATTTTAGGTATGAGTCACATTTCATCGGGCTAACAATAAAAGTTTCCATAATTTGTCAGAACAACGAAATCCACTCAAAAACGAGCTTACTGTAATTTTTTTTATTTAATATTCTACACACATATTTTTTAATTATTTTGTTTGGAAATATATTAAATATCACCACTTCTTTATACATTTACAAAGGTTGTTCTAGGTCCTATAAATCTATAATAGTGACATTGAATTGACGTTAAGGGAAATTAGATTTTTTACAAACACTTTATCGTTTAGCACTTGATAATATCTTTAATATACAAAGCTGAAATCCGAGACTTCGCTTATAATGATTTTGCGTAGTGTTTAAAAAAGTAAACACAAGCACAAGAAATATTGCAGTTTTCTGTTACTAAACAAATAAGCTTTGATTTTAATTTAAATGCGAAATGAATTTTTCTGCTCAATAAAAGACGACTGTATTGTCTGTATCAATTAAAAAATAAATTCAAATGCCTGTGCTCTTTGACAAATGAACGAATTAATTTTCAAGAAAAATGAAAATTCACTATTTTCATCGAATTCCAAATGCGTTACATTTTTATAAACATCTATTTTCTATAATTTTAAATATCACACAATCGAAACAAAAATGCATGCCTCTTCGAGTTTTATGGAATCGAGCAAAATGGACTGTTTGAAGGAGTACCGTCTCAAATATAAGCAATTTGGGGTGCAAAGGGAAAAATGAGCTTAATATTTTAGATCACACACACAAAAATTTAAAAATAAGATTTGAATTGTATATAAGTGTAGATTTTCACTGTTGTGCGAAAGAAATAAATATTTGATAAAATCGAAGAAGTGCTCGTCTACTTCCCTTTTCAAATAATTAAAATTTTTAAGCTAGTTTCATATAAAAGAATTTTTCTACTTCGTTCGCAACGTCAGATTTAAAAGTAGATCTTTTGAAGTGGATGTTTTAAATAGTTTGAAATAATTCTAGATGGTTATCTAGTTTCCCATTGAAAGAAATGTAGAGCTGAAAATATTTTTTTTTTCATTTTTAAATCGTTTCATTGAATGAGATTTGATAGTGACTTTAATGAGATTTTCAACGAAAAAGTTTAAAATTGATAATTAAAAATCTAGCAATGAGAATAAAAAAACGAAGTAATTTATTCTCCTTTTTTTAAATAATTTCGTAGATTTCATTAAAATATAAATTTTTGTTAAATTAGCAAAAATAAATTTGAGTTATACCAATTGCGTTGATATTAAGCTTAATACATTATATAACGCTAAAAATACTTGCATATAACTAAAACGGTTTTAAAATAACTTAGAACTTTATTTAGTTTTAAGCATTAAATTTTGTTAAAAATACATGCTACTGATCCGACTCCTGCTTTCCTCTCACACCGACCACAGTGCTGATATAAAAGATCCTCAATGGTAGACGAATCATCGGTTAGCATTCCCCTACCTTTGGTCTGACCATTGTCAGTTTTTGCAGTTTTTATCTCCATGCAGCACAGATGCTAGTTAGTTTTATCACGAAGTCTTTTATGGCTGCTGTTTGACCTTATTCTTGATTTAGGAGTTCTCTTGCGTTTTGTGTTAGGTTCAAAATTCCAAGATGAATGCCAAGATTAATGCCAAGGTGAACAGTGTGGTAAACTTAAAATTGGGTCGGCTGTTCAATGTTCCGTATATAAAATTGGATCGGCTGTTCCGTATATAAAATATAATTAAAATGTAAGGTTGAACTTTGTTATGCTCTTTAAGTTCCATTTTTTGATTACCCAAAGTATTCAAACAGGTGAGCGTGTACACTGTTGCACTACCACACTCTGCGTTTTTGCTTATATTTTGACGGAGTGAGATAATGATGGCACTCTTATCGGGTTTAGACTTGACGTTTGCAGTTTTGTGTTTGTGAAACAGTATTTTATATGTTCTGAATCAGATTTTTTCCGCCAAGGGGAAGAGATAAAAATGTTCAATTGAGAGTGAGATTTCTAAATTGATGAAAATATCAGATAGTAAAGTGGGTGGTTTTGAGCTGCAATAATGATTATATAATTTTTTTTCAATAAACCAGGAAAGTAGTTGGTTAGGTGTGTACGTATACTTTAGGAGCGTGCAGGTTTGAGGAAGTGATGATTTCCACTTTTGTCTGTTCTGAACAGGTCAAACTCTTAATGAGTAGGCTAAACGAAATATTTTAGGCAATTTTCTAGGCTAATAAAGAATATATTTAAATTTACTCAATTGTGAAAATAGCATCGAAAGCAAGCCAGAACCACAATGAGAATTGATCCTTTAGAGAAAAAAAATTTCAGGTCTTTTCCAACAAATTGGTACGTGTTTGTAAAGAAAGAGAAAAACAAAAAAAAGCATGCATCTTTATTACTGTTAATCTAGTCACCATATTTCCATGTACTAGGACCCAATCATAATAGAATGAGGGACTAACCCTGAATTTGAAATCATAACCGTATATTTGACGAGATCTGATACAAAAACGCAACACTGCTTTGTGAAAAATTATTGTCTAGTGTTAATGAAATGTAAGTTATTTTTAGTTTAATATTTTTCATTTTATGAAAATTTTCCACCACTACGAATCTAAATTTTAAAGTAGCGTATGACATACAACTTTATTGCAGTTATAACGTCGTGACACTTTTAAATAGTGAGAGCAATTATCTTTATTCTACAACTCATAATATTCTACAAGTCATAATATTCGCTACTAATTTTTTAAAACTTTTCCTGAAAGCGGAGTAGTTCTCATCCCTGAAAACTTTCTTTCTATGAATAAACTTCTCTTTTTGTCGGATCTGGATCTTTAACCCCCAAAATAGCAAAGAATTTACTATGGTCTCAAGCACTTAAGCAAGATAACGATTGAAAATTAGTGTCTCTTAAAGCAGTTTCTTTTTTGCGGATTTATCTTTTTCAAAGTCGCATTTTTAAGTTCTTATGGAAAAACTATTCGACTTATTATAGATTTTTTAATTTATCTTGAAGTAAATAAATTTGTAGGCAACATATTTAAACTTTTTTCTTGGGAAGTCAAATGCTTCATTTAAAAATTCACAATTTCTCTTACAATCTTAAACCAGTTTTTTTTTTAGAAATTTTTGACTCGCTGAGGAAAACGACTGATTTCACTTTTAATAAGATTTAAATTACGTCTTAGTTCTTAGTATTACCAATCCCTTTTTTCGGGGTTTCAACTTTTAACAATCTTAGCAGGAAATCCATTTTGAACTGTGCCAGAATTATGTGATCAATACAAACTACATCATTCTCCAAACACCCGCAATACATCAGAGGAAGGATTTAAGAGCCTTACCCTTAACACCACCCAACCATGACCAAGCATTTTGCCCCGTTTTCCAGGTAGTATGATGCCAGGAAGTATGTGGACAACGACTGAGTTTCTGCACACTTCCACCCACACAACAGCAACGGTAGGCCACGACAGATTCAACATTCATTTTTGCTGCATATACAAGCTGGTTGTTTAGTCGGCAGTCAGGATCAAACGCACGACCTACAGATCCCCACTAATAGATATCTGTGTAGCAAAGCTGAGTCTTGAAAACGTTGATGATTAAGCCCATGACACTCAGCTTTAAACTCGCTGTGTGAGTTGCTTTCCAAGAGTGTGCCATTAGAGCAGAGAATATCGTTTGGGTTGAGTGCTAAATAATAAGAATCATAAACTTAATTCACAAGGGAAAAACTATTAACATTTGGGTTTTTTTTCCAGAAAACAAAGTGATTGTTCTTTACCGGCGAGTATAATTCAGCCATCCAGAAAAAGCAGATTAATGAGATATTAAAAAGGAAAAACAGTTCTGAACAATGAAAATTTGAATAGTATTTCTCTAACCATTTTAATAACCGCATTTAACTACCATTTTTTATTCTTTCAGGTACTACGGTAGGAAAAAGAAGCGTTTCTCCAGGCCCCTGTATTTCTAGTATATACGTATTAAAGAGTACGTATATGTACTAATACGAGATGTATTACGAAAATATCTAATTGAAACACGTTTGTGTGATCACGGGCCACTAGAGTAAGAAACGCTCGTCTCGTATATGATACCACAGACCGTCGAGGGAGAATTGTGAGATTACTGTCCTGAACTGTTAAATAACGACGTTTCAATAGTTAAAAAGTAGATATTAAAAGAAGCGTAGTTCATTTCCTTCTATGAAATATACTCTAACGACTTACCTAAACAAACATGGCTAAAATATTATTTAATTAAAACTTTTCCATTATCCCTTAACTGAAACCTTATAATTTCGTATACACTGAAGAATGAGGCATTACTCTGCATGAGAAGACTATTCGCAACATCAAAACTTGAACTTCATTAGAAAATTTTAGGTTTCGATTTAAACTGGAAACCTTTCAAATAGATTGAATATCGAAGTAGCTTTTATAATCCGTTCAACTTTTCGAAACTCGTTTTCGCGTTAGAGTATTATGTTTGCGGAGTTGCAAATCCACGGAAAATTCAGTACAAAGGAGGTTTACAGGCAGCTGCACTCGAGTACCTGAACATTCACAAAAGGAAAGTAGTTGGACGATCGTTTGTCCATAGATCATTAGACTCCTAAACTAGACAGTTAGGGGGATCCAATTTGAAATGCAGATTCCCTAAGCGATGAGATTCCCTAATTAACCTGAGACAGGAAAGGGATCATTGGCGCCAAGTATCAGCGCCTCTTGGCATCGTTCTTCCTTGATGATACGATGGTTTTGATTGTGTATTTTATTCCACGGGGTTTCATCGCCTTATGCGTGACCTGCTGATTGCAGAAAGGTTCAGAATGGATCAATGAAAGTCCTTTTATGTAAAATTATCTGAAACAATCTTTTTTGGACGTGGTAGAACTAGCTTTTGCTGAAATGGCAGTTATCAGCGCAAAAAGGACGTTTAAAATTTCCTTATTTAAAAGCATAACTCGACATTAAAAATACATCATTCCAAGTAGTGAAAAAGGCGAATTTCAATACAGTAACGAAAGGTTCCTCATTTTATGAAAGCAAAACGTATAAAATTACGAATGACTTATTCTTTCCTTTACACGAAATTTATGCCTGTGCACACTTAGTGTACAAATGCATAGATTTTGTTAGTATCAAAACACAAATAGCAAAATAAAAATTACAGGCATTTCTAATATTCAACCAAACACTTAATGTTTTGTGAAGATATGTCATAATTTATGCAGATAATATTAATACGGTATATTGCTGGTTCATTAGAAATACAATTACTTCTGCGTATTATTTTTCGAGTTAAATTTTATAAGTGTTAACAAAATCAGTTAAATCTGTGAGAGAAATCTGTCTGAAACAAAATAAAGGGTAACACAACATAATTTCTTCTGATTATAGAGGTATATTACCAATAATATGTCTCCTCAAACAAACAAACATTGGTTGTAAGATATCAAGAACATAAATTGCAGTAGACATTTTTTTTTTCAATTTCATAATTTGTCTGCGAGAATTAAAAGATTCTTTTCTATCATAACTTATTAATGATCTACACTGTAAGAAATTGGCTCTTTTTCATATGAAATAGTGGCTAACAGTAGAAATTAGCCCTTTATTTAATTCATTATAAAAAAAAGTCCGGAAAATATGGTTTAATGTAATTGTTGCTTTTAATATTACGAACGTCTAGACATCGACGTTGCACTTATCAAACATGACAAAATTAAATTTGAGTGCTATTTACACAATGAAAGAAACAGGTAGCTTTCATTGAAACAAGTACTTTCTGTAATTAGCCGGTAGCTATTTAATATCCTAATACAATGTAACCTTAAAACAAAATAGTAACATGCTTTAAAATATTATGAGCATGTGTGGACCCGGTTATAAAAGTTTAATTGCATGAGGTTTTTTTTTTTTGTGATTTCTAATGTTTCGAGATTTTTCGTGAAATCACAAATTACATCGATCTAGAAGGAATAAAACAGCTTAATTTTCCAATTTTGATTTAATCATCCCGGAATCATTTTTATTAATTGAAACTCTGTGACGTTGTTTTCTTTTTTTTACACCCCTTAAAAGAAATATAACATGTTTACCTGCATTAAGTTTTTTGTCAGTTTTTCCCTTAAAAATCACTTACTTAAATCCAAAAATTTAATAAGTTTCTAAAAGATATTTGAAGTTAAAAAGTAAGATAATAGAGAATTTTGTCGATGTTTATTTAAAAATCTCTAAATAAAACAGGGTTATGAGTCCTGTACTGTCCTGAGCTTCTCAAATCAGTGATATATAGGGACAAAAATACTTTTTATATCTGAAACAATAAAATGAAACCGTAACTCAATATATATATATATATATATATATATATATATACTTAACATTTTAAATATATTAAAAATCTTCTTTCGTTTAGAATATTTCCTGTCATTATCTAAACAATGGAACAAGAGAGGGAAAAAAATAATGGATTGTATTTTGCTCATAAATGTGTAAATGGCAGTTAAGGTAATTTATTAACTGTTCCTTTGAATTCAGTTTATGAGAGTTAAAATGGCTCCTAAAATAAAAGCGGAGGAGTCTTTTGTGTGAATTGAAGCGTCGGACGAAATGACACAAACTGCAATCGTGAATTGGAGCCGCCCCGTGGTTCCACCCTATTATGTTAATTAAACCATTTGAGAGGACAGCTTGGTTACCGAAACATTCAGAATTTCAAATATGACATCGCACAAAATAAAGAACATGTTTGAACTGCAATTTCATGAATCATTTATGGCTGGGCTTTCGATCTGGGAGAGCGTTCTGGGGGAGGAAAGGGGTTGCGTTGTGTTTGTAGAAATGAATCGTTGGTGGAAGTATTCTTCAGTTACTCGATTTAAGGTCATGGTTTGACTCGCATGAAAGAATGTGTTGATGAAGAAATCAGAACAACAGCACTCAAAAATGTAGGTGCACTGAAAATAAAACAGCATTGAGAAAAAGTTTCGTATAATGGGTACATGGAAACGTTACTTTTTAAAAAAGATAAATAATAAGTACTTCAATTTACTACGTTAGAGCATTCACAGTTAAAATACGGTTGAGGATCAGGGAAAAAGCTGCAGTCAGTCACATATTGTAGAAATACATTTATACTGTAGGGACGTAAGCTATAAGGACAATAAAAATACTACAATCCTGACCGAAATTTTTCTCTCTAACATATTTGAATGTTATTAGTAAAAAGTTTTTCTAGTTAAAGTTTTCTTGATCCCGGACCTTTATGCTTAGTGAGACTAAGGCGATTGGTTTGTCGAATCTTGGCGAGCAATGGAACGAGGTTAAGTATAGTGTATCGTGCTGCTATCTGCCAAGAATTGAGAGAGTCACGTGTTCGTTAACAGCAACGTGGAGGTAATGCGAAAGCAAAAGAGATGTCTATGGGGCCAGCTGGGATCAAACCTGTGACTTTCTCATCCGTAGCACGATTTCTCATCCGTAGCTTTAATCACCATGAAAAAAAGTGTGCTTTATCGAATTGAGTTAAGAAGCTTCAATAGGCTGGTTGCATAATTTAGCAGACGAATCTACTAATTTTGCTGAATTCCGTTACAATTAGAGTCCCGGGGATTTTTTTCCTAAGAAAAAAGACGACCCTATAATTGAATGGTCAACTTTACTAATTTGGATGAAGTTCGTTACATTTACGAGTATTTTTTCCCCTCAAAAAGTAATTTCACAGTAAAAATTAACTTAATCGATCTAAATTTTACTTAATCGATACAAATGATAATTGATGTTTATATATCTCCACGTTGCTGATAACGTTAAAAACAATAAGAAGAATTTGTCTAAGTTAATAAATTTTTATAACTATCTCTTATAACCTCTCTTATAACTCTAGAAAAGTCTATTTTAGCGTCCTCTAATTTGGACAGTTGATGAAAAGATCAATTTAAGTCCCCATCCAAATAATCGTTTAAATATTTCACCTAAATCGTTCTTCGAAACATTTGAATGCTCGTCACTCGTTATGAACTCGCGATTCATATAAATTAAAATGCAGATGATTCTATTTTTTTTTCTTTCTTTTTTTTCAAATATTTTAATGATAACAACAGTAATGTTTGCTAACTCATAGATCTCTTTAATAAAAAAAATTAGTTTTTTTGCACGTTGTTTGGGGTTTTGCAATTATTTATTTATTTATCCGCTCCGCTTATGTCATCACGTGAACGTGATGACATAAACAGACCATTTCTCCAAATTAGTATTTAAGTTATATTAAACCACGTGTTTAGTTTGCTTATGATTATACTTTAAAAAGTGAATTCGAAAAAACTAAATAACTTGAAATCCTGGTTTTTCGAAATGAAAAAAATGTGCCGAATGTACCGAAATCGAAAATTATGTACGGAAAAACAATATTATTTAATTAAATAGCACTTTTTGCAGATGAATACAGTTATCTGCATTTTGATGGGATAGACAGCTGAAATCGTGTTTAGCTTAATCCAATACCGTAAAGCCACGGGAAGGGTGACTTTACGGTATTGGATTAAGATATGTTGCTAAATAAAAACTTTATTTCAATTTCTATTTTGTTGGTTTATCAGTTTTTTGCGTGATTTCTTAGTGTTGCTCAGAACTGATTTACTGATTATTTTCCCCCATAAGAAGAGTGAATGGCCTGTCTCGGTGGCTGAGAGGTAGCATTTTGCGTTTTCATGTAACCGGTCCTGTGTTCGATCCTCGGGACGGGTAAGGTTGACTCATCCTTTCATCCCTTCAGTGGGTCGGTAAAATGAGTACCAGGTATGATTTGGGGACTAGACACTGGGGATAATAATTATACAGGGGTAATAATTATATAAAGACAAATAATTATACTGGGGTATTTGCGTTCGGCTGACTGTCCAACTAGAACATTTGCTCCTGCAACCCAGAGGCCAAAGTCAAGAAAACTGAGATAGGCACAGTACTGTCGTTCCAATGAGACTTAAGAAGAGCAGATATTCAGCTAGTATGAAGTATAAAAAGGGGTATGACGATGTATATAAGAAAGGTATCAGATATTTAAAAAATGTATAATTCTATAATATAGTAAATTTTTTAAAAACAAAAGTAATTAGCTTTCATAAAAATATTATACTTTTGAACAACATATTTACAATTTTAATTTAATTACGATAATTCTTCCTTAAATTTTTTAACACATGTTTGTCATAAAAGCTAGTATAATAATATTTATTAATTAAAAATTGTTTAGAAAAATTTAAAAATTCATCAAAATAATATGAACTTCAACTTTATGCTTAAACAAATGCTGAAAATTTATTAATGATTCAGTCAACAAATTCGATTAATATATGCAAGATTTAGATAATTAGGATCGGACAATAATATTATAATATTTTAACGCTTGTCTTATTAAAAAAATTTTAAAAAATATTTTCTATTTAACGTTGCAATATACTAATACAACGAAAATTTTATTCTTTGTATCAAAACTATTTATTTTCCACTTAAACGAAATTTTCAAAAACTGCCAGAAGGACGCTACATTTATCATAACGGTAAAGCATCATTCATGTCAAATATATAATGCTAGTAATGATAATAAATTTGGATGATAGAAGTTGATGACATGCGTGAAAAGTGGGAATTTTTTCCGATTTGTTTTAAGCTTTTTCAAGACTGTAGTAAATATTCTTACATAAAAATAATTCAGTAATTTTTAACTGTCAATAAGTAGTTATTTTTAAGCTTATGTTTTGTGTCACCATCTGTTGATAATTTCCAAAATATTTTCAGAAATTTCTGTACATAAATATGGGCGACAGAAAAGGTTTGCGTGGGGCCAAGAAGGGACTTCTCTTCCTTGATATGCGTTCCTTCATTTGATGATTGCTCATCGAGAACATATTTCTTTAATTTATAAATTGGTTATTTATGAGAGTTTCAGAAGCTCAAGTTTAAGGGTCATTCTTTACATCAAGGAAAATTTTGATAAATCCTCAAGTGATACCTTCTCTCCACAAAAATAGCCCTAAAAATTAACCCAATTTTAGGTTGTAAGCTAAATCAATTTTTTTTTTCATAAATCAATCTCAAAAGTATTTTAATATTGTTAGAAAAAAGTGGCCCTATAAAGGTTTAACAAAGATGATGATTGCAAAGAGAAAAACCCGATCAGTTATAAATTGATTAGGGAAACTCAAACATTTTTACACTATATGTCATTATGCTACAGTGAATGAAACTACTATGAAACAGTGATATTCTGTAATCATTAGTGATCATTATATTATACAAAATAGCTTGTTTAAAATAATGATATAAAACCGAATTGTAAGGCATGGATGTTTCGTTTTTTTCTTCTTTTTTTGATGTTTACTTTTATAACGAAGCATCGGTTGACCTACACCAAATTGCTACAGGAAGGAAGAATATTCAGACAGTACTAAGTTTAGGAACATTCGTTAAAAAGGTTTTCCGTCCAAACGTATTAATTTTCATAAGTAAATATTTTTATTATTCACGTAACAGAATAAACTCTTTTCTCTCTAAATTTCACTAGCATTGCTGTCAATGAATCAATTCGGAAAAATGTAGCAATATCGTTTCCATGTAATTGGTGATTAATTAATAATAATTTTCACCTAAAGCAATCAAAATAAGTTTTCCCATGTGTAATAATCGTCAAAATTAAAACTATATTCTGTTCATCTGAAGCTAAACCAAAATTTTCTACTTTGTTTCAATTACTGCAGTGTAGTTAAAGAAAAAACAAGAGGCAATGAAAAAAAACTGCTGTGCAAGTGTTCTCATAACATCAAAAATACATTACATTTTTTTGCAACAAATGTTAATCTATCGTATTATACAAATTATGTAAAATCAAAAATTATCTGTTAAGTCAGATATGTAAAAATTCCTAAAAGAAATAACTTTAAAGAAGAATTCCATTTTAAAAACCATTTCAGATTCAAAAATTCGAGAAAATAACTCTCAACTGCAAAAAATATTCAATACATATTCATTATAGAAAAATGACAGATTCCTGTGCAGTTTTCGGAAATTCCCTAAATATTATTTAAGCGTATAATTAATCTGCTTAATGCTGAACCATAATTTTGTTTCTCACTTTGAGCTTCTAACAAATTTGTTGCAACTTAAAAAAGGTGCTCATTTAAATTATATTTCCACTTAATTTGGACCAATGTACCTTATAAGTTTCAAAAGATTCTATTTTATAATAATACAGTTCTTCACATCGTATTTAAGATTGCAGCAAATTTTTATGGCATTATGGTTCAACGCATTTTGCAATTCTGAACAATGTTGCAATATTTTCGGAAGAACTGTAGTTACAAATATTTATTAACAGTTTAGTGACTTGCATTTTTATGTAAAGTTTTAAATGTATGTTTTACAAGCAAAGGGAAAGACATAAATCTTTTACTATCCGTGCTTATATATTATACAAGAGCCATCATATTTAACTTTTCTTTAACATTACAAACTTTTTTTTAATCTTTTTATAAATCACACAACGCTGTGACACGGATAATTTTAGAACTTTAAATGCAAAAGATGATTTGAAAAAGGGTTCATATCTTCAGCTTAACTGATAAGATTTTCATGCAAAAAAAAGAATTTTCTAAAAAAAATCATGTTATTGTATTTTTTGTTAGTCAATGTACAATATAAATACGCTAGTGATGAGTTTTTTCCTTCTTACAGATGGACTTCTTACTGTCTCATATATCGAAAGAGTTGCCATTATATAACTGCCATCAAATAACTGCTTTGAAAGAAAATATCTGCTGCACGTGCATTTTTAATTTTTTTTAGCGTAAATAAATGATATTGTTATTTCCTATTCCCTTTCAATTATTTTTAATTTTAAATTGAAACTAAGAAAAATAACACTGGCCCTGAATTCTGTATTTAATCATTGAAATTCAATGACTTGCTATAGTTAGATACAAACTTTTCAAATGTACCATAATTTGCATCAAAATTTAACTCTACCAATCACATTAACTCTAAAAATTTTGTTCCACTAACAATGTACTTCGTTTGAAGCCTTTACAAAGTCTAAATAATGTTGGATCTTAACATAACGTATACTGTATAACGGAAGATTTTATGAACCATGTCTCAGCATTCAAAGAAAAATTAAAAGAAAAAAGAAACTTGTTAAAAATTTATAAACACTGTATTAACACCCAAATAGACAAATTTTTAAAAGCAATATACATATAACGACTTACCCTTCGGTATTAAAACAACTGCAAACATCATCATCAACAAGTGTGGAAGCATAATGCTCAGCATTCGAGAAGCTTCTGTCATATTAACGGGCACTTCTAAAAGCAAATCTCATCATAAACATATTGATCCGGGCACTTCTCTAATTGCCTGTCAGTTCAAATATTTACAGCTGGAACTCCGGCGACGACGATTTCGCCAGTTAATGATGAAACGATCACACGAAATACGTTCTTCCCCCCCTAGAACCTATTTTCTATTTTGTTATTAGGTTTGATTTCTGATGAACCTGTTGCTTTTATGCCGAATCGAAGTCCAGATCAATAAGAGTACAAAATGCACCGCTTATTGGCAATAATATTCTCTATAAATTCATTCTTTTTGTTCTAAATGATCATGTATAATGCATATTACTAAGTTTTTATCTGTAGTATGCTATTATTCACCAAATAGATTCGATTTGTTAAACAATTCTTTGAAATAGATGTTTCAAGATAAATCGATCATAAACGATGATAATGTAAAACAAATGCACAACTGAAAGTTATAGATAGTGCATATTTTAACTGAATGAATTATAGTGCAGCAATCTGAAAATGCTTCCTTCCAATAAAAACTGACTATTTATTCTTCGATATGTTTTGATAATTGACACAGTTTAAGTATACATTTTTCTATGATTTAATTGAACCTATTTTGATTGCAATAAAAACTGTGGATGTAATTTTAGTTATATTGAATCACTTCATCTTCAGAGATTATTCTGATGAATTCATTTGATGGAAATAATTCGTTCTTAATTGTATAACTTTTTAACACAGTTTCACTGAAATCAGTTACATGCGTCGATAAAAAAAAATTCACAATTTAACGCACATTAGCAAGAGAAGAAAAAAAAATCCTGGTTCGTAAAGCCACGTGGAGAGAAACACCGGTTGCCGGAGAGTAGTGTTCGAAAAGCAAGCGAAGTCTCGCCGAGCAATCGAAGATCTGTCCTTACTATGGAAGCAACTCGTCCGCGGACTTAGGTTTTAGCAGAAGCTCCGATGGCAGCACATTCGAGTGCGCGCAGTCTCGTAGGAAAGGGTAGAGCGCATTTTCCAATTTCAAGAAGACCAGTTAAAGATTGGATATTCTGGATATTCGAACCAATTGATACTTCTACTGATTTCACAAGAACGATTTTTTCTTCCTTTATGCTATAGTGAATACGTCTAAATAAAATATGCGGGAGATACATTATGCATATTTACTTAGATATTCTATTTCTATTGTACAATAAAACCGGTAGAAATATATTTTATCTATACATTGCTGAAAACTACTTTTTTTCGATTAAAAAAAATTCAAATCATTTTAAAATTAAAGAATCTATCTTTTTTCATTTTATTTGAAAATGTATGGTTGTGATAAGTGAGTTTTGATATTATATATTGGCGCAAGTTGGTGAAAAATAAATAATTAGATTTAGAATTGTTATCCAGATTTAGTATAGTAAATTACACTTTAGGCCCGTACAAATTTTAAGTTTGTAGTACAGTCTGACAACTGAAAATAAGTTGCTTTTAGGCTTGGTCTTTTGAAAAATATGCCTCTAATTTGCTGAAATTTAACTGATACACAAATAGCAAAATAAAAATTATAGACAACACATCAACAATAATTGGCATTTTTAATGCCGAATGTAAAAATAAATTTTGAAAATTAGTTTCATTTAGTGATAAATATTTAAGTCATTTTAAATTAAATGACATTTTAATTTGAGACACTACCCATAGACACCACTTTTACTACCCATAATAGAAAATAATTATTTTAAATAATTCAATAAAATTTTTCAAAATATTGTACGACAGTGCTAAATTTTTTCGCTTAAAGAGAAACAAATCATGATACAACGGTTTTCAACTGAAATAAAATCCATCGTTTAAATATTGCTAGCGTATATTTTTCTACTTATTTCAGATTTGTGAAAGAATGAAATTTCTTATTTTAATATTGCTTATTCGCTTAAAAATAGGGTATTGATATTACTACCATTTTCACCTTAAACGAAACTCACTAATAAATTATTGTCAACTGAAATATTTTCTATTTATTTCGAATCTGAAATGTATAATTATTAATAATAAACTTATTATTAATAATAATAATTATTGTTATAATTGTTAATAACAAACATAATAGAAAGTAATTATTTCAAATCCTTAAACTAAGCTGTTTTTTAAAATTATTTTTAGATACCACTAAATTAGGAGGAGGGAGGAGGAACTGTTATCATTTTAATTAAAACTCATTCGTAAAATAATGCTAGATAAAAATAACCCTCTATCTGTTTCATTTTTTGCGATTCTTTTTCATTTAAATTCTTGAAACAAAAAGCTTTTAATTATGCTTCCGGGAGCTTTTCCCAGCACTTTATTTCAGTAAAAATTAGGAACAATTGAGCTTCTGTTACGAACTTTTATGCAAATTTTGGTAATTTTCAAATAAATGTAATAAGACAAAGAGAATTCGAGCTACTGCATATATGAATATATATGCAGAGAGCTCGAATTTTTTTCTCTTATATATATATATATATATATATATATATATATATATATATATATATATATATATATATATATATATATATATATATATATATATATATATATATATATATATATATATATATATATATATATATATATATATATATATATATATATATATATATATTGCGAAAATATGGAAAATAATAAAAAATAGTGACAAGAGAAGAAAATTATTAAAAATATATTTCAAAAGTATTTAAAAAAATATAATTTTTGATATCTAAAAAAAAAATATTAAAACTCCGGAAACCAAAACAAAGAAAAGATATAATCTCTTCATCAGCCCACACGATGATATCCACGAAAAGGAGTGCTTTTAAATATTGTATTAATATAGCCAAAGCAAAATATATCAATACAATAGTATGAGGAGCACTCAGAAAAATTGAAACAAAATTAGAACACATTAAGTAAAAAATATATACGAAAAAACAAAAAAATATATCAAGCAAAAAACAGAAAATGAAATGTAAAGAAATTAAAGAACAGAACATGAAAGGAAATCTATATAGTGTGGAGCGAATTAAAATGAACTTACGCGTACCGGAATCTTTCAAGAATGATTCAAAGTATTTTCGTAATAAGATTGCCAGATTACAAAAGATGAAAACAGAAGCATAAATAAAGTGATATCTTATACTGCAATACTGAAGCGCGTCTAATTTGTTAGTTACCTTGGATGGGCCCGAAAATGGCTGTGCGCAAGGTAATAATATTATACAGGATAATATAAAGTTTGTAGTTAATAAGTTTGATAATTATAATAATTTTAAAAATTAATAATTATTTCAAAAAACAAAAAAAAAGAAACAGGATTTGCTCGTTTTGAATTGATTTTTTCAAGAGCTAAATTATTATTACTACTGAAATCCAAAAATTAGGCTCAAAGAGCAATGCCCTAAACACACGAAATTAGAATATATATATATATATATATATATATATATATATATATATATATATATATATATATATATATATATATATATATATATATATATATATATATATATATATATATATATATATATATATATATATATATATATATATATATATATATATATATATATATATATATATATATATATATATATATATATATATATATATATATATATATATATATATATATATATATATATATATATATATATATATATATATAGAGAGAGAGAGAGAGAGAGAGAGAGAGAGAGAATTATTTCATTTCTTTATTTTAGTGCTTCAATATAAAAACACACGAGGAACGCTTATTCAACATCACATACTGTAATTACAATTTTTTTACTGTAACAGCTGCTATGCAAAGAAGCAATTTTTCCGTATTCCCTCGTGTATATTCCATTTTTTTAATATTCTCATATTCAAGAAGAGCCAATGTTTGTTTAATTTTTTTATCACTGAATTTTTAAGGCTTCGAAATATTCTCATTCGAAGTGAAAGTCATTGTGCATAAACTTACATTTAATCATGGTGTTCTATATTTGAAAAAGCTAAAAGTCGTTTAATATTTTATCAGTCTTTAGATCGTATTATGTATGCTATATTATTTTTGGTATCTCATATTATTCAAAATTAAGTTTTGCATTGCTTTTCATAACGATTTAAAATTTAGTAATAGTGAATTTTCACTTGCTTTTGGATTAAATAATAATTCAAGTGTTCTTTTAATTCGCTGAACACTAAATACAAAACGATTTTAAAAGATTGTGCGGCATTACATCTCTGGCTTGATTTACTTTAAAACAGTGATTTTCAGAAATATGAAATGCATAGTAAGAATATATATTAAAAGAAATTATTTGAATATTGCAACATTTTTCTTATCATTATACGTATCTTCTTGCATTGATTGAGATACTTTTAGTTAATTACAAAGCTTTAAATGAACATCTTATATTTCAAATATTTAACATATATTGGGATAAAAAAAAGTAATTTTATGAGAAAAGCCAGTTTCAAAATTTTAAAAAAGATAAAGAAATTAAAATGATATTTTATCTATGTTCTTTTGCATAAGTTGTATCCTCATAATGTCAAAAAACTCGAAACGTCTTTAATATCTTCGTAAAAGCTATAAACATATAAGAAATTACGGAACTTTTGAATATATTACCAAGAACAGGAAACTATTATATCTTATAGCTTGATTTTTTTCCCACATAAGCATTAGCTTTTACAGATTTAAGTAACTAATATACTAATTAAAGTCGTAATTGTTTAACTACTGGAGAGAGTTTTTTCAAAAATTTAGGAGAGAAGTTTTTTTTCTTTAATAATTCAGTCAGATTTTGTGATTAAACAATTAAATTAAATTCATTTAAAAAATAAAAATTGAAATATCAATGCACATTTACGCTGCAGGATATTTAAAAAAAACGATTTTAAACACTTTAATATATAGCAAGAACGAAAAAATCTATTAAGTAGTTTAAAAAAATAAGATTGAGGCTGCAAAGGTTTATTTAATCAATGAACTAATATTTTTGTTGCTCTTTAGCAATTTTACCTTATATTTCACAATTCAACAGAAGAACTGCACTGGTCAAAAAAGTATGGTCAAATCTACCATGTTTCTAGCTCTATGGGAGCACCGAAGAAAGAAAGTAAATTTTGACCGAAAAGCTTTGGCAATGACATTTTATGTAAAATTAAAAATAAAATATGGTTTTTATTGCCATGTGATTGGATAGTAAATGTGATAAAATTAGGTAGTTTTGAGCAAAAGTTTAAACAGCTCTAGTGTATTGAGATGATTCTAAAAATGTTCATTTGGATAAACTCAATTTCATTTATCAGGTACTAGCTAACTTTGTTTCTTGTCGATTTTTTTTCCTGCAATCTTTAAGCTAACACCTGCAAACATTTAAAATTATTAATAAATATGCATTAGTAATAGTAAAAAATCCTTGAAAAGGCTAAACTAAATCAGTAACTTAACTGTTACTAATTAAATACTACATCAGAATAAGTAAAATTACTACATCAGAGCTTCCCCAACAACCTAAAATGGAAGCGTAGAGGTAGCGAGTTCGATTCTAACAATTAAAAGAAATGCATCTTTTTTATGTTCATCCCTAATTAGTGCTATTTGTTCTTCTTTGTGAAAAGTGCTTGTATTAAATCTTACTTTTTAATAAGAAACAAAATCTGCATATGCATGTGTACCAGTAAATAACAAAAAATACCTAAAATAGTTATGATTTTTAAAAAAAAATTCCACCATTCTCATCTTTCCAACAAACGCTATTTAAAATGGAGGCAGCTGATTCGAATTCCCATAGAGTCGTAACCATGAATGTGTAACACTAAATAAATAAATTTTGTATTGATACATATAAAGAGTTGTCTGCTAAATTTAAATAATCGTTTGTCTCTAGTCTAATTACAGAATATATAGCATGATACTAGCGTTTGGCAGAAGGGTAGCAACCTTCTTTAAAACACTTTAATTTAACAATTGAAGCCATCATTCTTATCCCTTTAACCATTGTTACAATTGAAAAATTATAATAAAATAAGATTTGATTAACAGTCATTTAACGCCCATCAACCGTTTAAATAAACTGCCATTTTAAATAAACAGTAGAAGTTTTTGTTGCTGTCTGCCATTAAGACGCTGGGAGTTGTGTGATTGTTTTGCAGTGGCGCTATCTATGGCCAAAAATGTGAATTCTTCCACACCCATACGTCGCACCCGCTTATAGGGCGGATCCATTCATACAACCATTATTTCATTCACAGATCGCAAGTTTTGACCTGTACCAAAGAACGATCAGTCTCAAATCCTATACCTCCCAAGGTATAACTTGTTATGGGAACATGGAGGACTTTGTGATCCAACAGATTTAACGTATACCAGTCAGTATTTACAATACGAGGAGTCTTCGCCCAGCTGGATTTAAACTCCCGTACTCACGAACGTGAGTCTAGTGCCCAGGCTATCCCAGCCAAACGTAGAAGTATAATCAGATTATAACCCTTCTATTTGGTAACACATCGCAAGATTAAAGTTAGTAAAAAAAATGGTGAAATAATTGTTAGTTCTGAAGATAATTTTGATAATTTTATCGTGACACTTTAGAGCAGGGCATAAAAACCATTTCTTAGGTAAAATTTACTTTTGAGATTTGTTTTTGTATTGTATTGTCCATTCTTTGCAATGACAATACAATTATATAGTAGCCTAAAGTGACCAACATTTTGGATTCAACAAAGTTTCTAAGGAAAAAAAACAGAAATTGAAATAAATGCTCTTAAAAAAGCTTGTATGAACAAGTAAAATATAATTTTTCTGCTGTCTAATTACACAATTGCATTCTCAAAACACAATATTTTGACAAGGTAAGAAAAAAATGTCAAAAATGAAATTTGTTGCTAAAAGTTCCAAAAAGGTGAATGTCTGTTTTAGCCCTTAGTTCATAATATTAAATGAAAAAAAAGAAGGAAAACTAAAATCAGCATGTTACTTAAGTACAAAAAAAATATTCTTAGTGTTCATAGGCGTAGAGTGAAAGGGGGTATAAATTTTGCTTTTAAAGAACCGTTCGTTTATTTTTAAGTTTTACGAATACATACTCTATATATTTCTGCATATTTCTATTTATATATAAATGAATGTATAAAACTTAAAATAAGCAGACAATTTTCTACAAACTAAAAGTGTGCCCCCTCACGCTATGTCTATGTTTGTGACTATATTCTTTTCTATGGATATTCTTAAAATTTTTTTTTTCTACATTTGGTCAATTTTTGTTTCGATTTAGACAACTATGCGTCCACGATTGTTTATATGTAACAAAGTTTACCATGAACACAATGAAATTTTCGAGTAAAAAGCACGCAGAACAATTTTGTATATTGATTTACGGCTTTTCCGCCTGTAAATATGTGCAATTTTTTTTTATTCATTGTATGAAAGTTTATATTCAATGCTATTTTAAAACTGTCATATGTGACCAACGGTTACGAATTGAACAATGTTTGTAAAGAATTGAAAATTGAAGTAAATGTTTTTAAAAATTTATGAAAGCAAGTAAAAGGCAATATTTATTTACATGACTTACATGATATGAACTGTTCAAGACAAATTTTAATTAGGCAAAAAAGAATTCTATTGATGTTGAAACTTCCAAAAATGTTAATGTCTGTTTTTCACCTTAGTTTGCTGTAATAAAAAAGTTGAATCTGTTATTTTACTGGCAAACAACCGACAATTCCATTTCTTTGTCATTGCATTGCTTTATAGACATCAAAATGTTGTTATGATGGTTAAGAAAAAAATTTAAAAACTTATTTTTTCAGTTCTAGCCAGTTTTTTACGATCAAAATTATTGCGCATCGCTCACAACGCTCATGCAAAAACAGGTGGTCCTGAATTTAATCCTGGAATCAAATTAAACTACCGACAAGTATACGAAGAAAGTTGGGTTTCATTGTCGTCGTTGAAAGTCCTCTCTTCGTTTGTAAACTGCTGTTTGTAGAAAATGCAACACCATGAAAGAATCATCAGAATCAAATGAAATTTAATGCAGAAACGACTTGTACTGATACAAATAAATGATGAAATTTTCAAAACAAAAGAAACAAATTAAGCGTCCGAAATCAGTATTTGGTGCAGCCACCACGCGCTGCAATAAGTGCTGCTATACGACGTGGCATGGAGTCAAACAGATGTTGAATATCTGCTTGAGGAAGAGAATTCCATATCGCTTGTATGCGCAACCAAAGTTCGTCTTTGGAAACTGCAGGACGCGGATCACGAGTGAGACGCCGACCAACCATATCCCACACGTGCTCAATAGGCGACATATCCGGCGAATAAGCAGGCCAAGGAAGAAGTTGCATGCGTTGTGCTGAACAGAAGTCTCTAACAGTCCGCGCAACATGTGGGCGTGCATTATCCTGCTGAAAGATAGCTCCAGGGATGCCTTGAAGGAAAGGAACGACTTCGGGCTGTAGCACTTCACGGACGTATCTGTTGCTATTGAGATTACCCTCAATTCGTATCAAATTGGATCGTCCATGATACGAAATCGCACCCCAGACCATAACTCCGGGTGTTCGACCACTATGTCGTTCAATAATACACTCAGGAAGGCAGCGTTGACCGGCATAACGTCTAACACGAACACGGCCATCATGGGTCCACAAATTGAAGCGTGATTCATCTGAAAAGACAACTTGGTGCCAATCAGCTCGCCAGTCTCTGTGCTCAAGAGCCCACTGCCGACGCAGCCGTCGATGATCCGCCGTGAGGGGAATCCTGTATAATGGCACCCTTGCACGCAATCCACGGCGCAGCAGACGACAACGAATTGACGAAGCCGACAATTGTACACCTGTAGCAGTAGACCAATGTGCTGCCAGCTGCCTGGAGGAAGCTGTGCGATCATTCACCGCCATGCGGAGCAGGTGTCGATCATCGCGCTCTGACGTCACCTTCTGTCGTCCAGTGCCTGTTTTTCGAGTTGTTCGGTGCTCGTCGGTCCACTGCTTCCAAACTCGCATCACTGTGGAACTGTTCCGCTGCATACGAGCTGCTATTGCGCGATAGGAAAATCCTCCTTCTCGAAGGCCGATTATCCTCCCTCGTTCAAACTCCGTAAGTTGCTTGAATTTCTTATTCTTCCGTCGTGGAGGCATACTCAGGTCTCACTAAACGTTTGCCACTAACAAATAATCATAGACTATTTTCAACGTCCCGCTACAGCACTTTATTTATACGCTTTCAGCATCAATTCAGAGGGCGCTGCGCGCGCCACGCACGCGCGATGGCTCTGAAACTTTATTAATTTGCATAATATCCTATAATTGACATTTGCTGCGAATTTCATTTGATTTTGATGATTCCTTCATGGTGTTGCATTTTCTACAAACAGCAGTTTAGTATGAGAGTTTGAAAGGAGGGATATCTCCTAAGGCACTGACCACATCGTCCAATTAGATCAAATTTATGTGGCATTTCTGCCTTGGCCTTTTAAAAATAGAGCCTAAAGTAGTAATTGGCCTTGTTTGGATGATTTATGTACATTTTGTATGTTTGAGAATTAAACTAATTGAATGTCTAATTTGTTTTTTAAAGTCCTAAACCACATATTGCTATATTTTTTAGAGAGGAAATTTAAGAAAATTAAAAGCTCCAAAAATCATAATGAACCACACTTACTATTAAAATGCATTAATTAATTTAATTAATTTTAATTTAACATTTATTAGTTAGTTATTTTTAAGCAATAATACTATACAATAAAAAATGCTTCTAAAGATCCCATTTGCTTTTTATTTTAATTTCTTTGACTGCAGAATTGTCCATCCACTTTTTTACACTTACGCATAAAGCAATTTGCCTAAAAATCGGAAAAATCTGCAAGGTTTATATACTTGGCATTTTTTATTTACTTGAAATTTTCAGAACGTGTTCTTTATGTGAAACTATTAGACACGTGTTTTTTCATTGCTATAATACTTTTTTCATAAAATATTGCCTAATGACAATCCTTCATATCAATAAACACTGAAACAATCTAACCAATTGAAAACTTTAAAAACTTTAAATAATTAAGGAGTGAAAGAAATGTATCAGTTAAGCATTTTCACAATGAAAATTGTAATTTAAATAATAGTAAATAAAATAGTTCCTCAGAGATGAAAATTACAGATATCTGAGCCTTGGTTAAACAACCGCGAACTAGAAAAAGTCATATGTCATGACAGTTTATTTGCTAAAATCTTTATAAAATTTAATCAACTTCGCTGTCTTAGAATAAAGATGGAATATAAAGTAAAATGTAGTATGAGCAGTTCATATATTGATTAAACAAATGTATATCAATTATATAAATATGGTTAGGTTCAAATAATTCTGTTAGGTATTTAAATATTTACTTATACGAGAATATAACTATAATTCAAAGCTTAGATATTCATGATAACTATATTGTCAGGATTAAAATAAAATTACCCTATTCACTATAATTATTAGAGTTATTCAATTTTAATTTATTTATAGGATATGTTACATACTAATGCTTGTTTATATAGATTATACAAAAGGTTGAAGATTTAAAAAAATGATTCCGTTTATTTACAAATCAACGGCTTAAAAATGTAAAGTTAATTTAAAATGTAGAAAACAGTTGTTGAAATATCCAATACTGAAAATCATTATAAATATATTGTAATTTTGGGAAAAAAGTTTTAAAAGAAAAAAGAAAAATATTATTCATAACTCTTATTACTCCAATAGTTATAATCTATATGCTTCACTTATTATAAATTTATTTCAGTTATGGGTAAAATGATGTTATTTGTAAAAATGTTTCAAAATTGAATGGAAAATATTCATTACTCTAAAATTATTAAAATCACAGTTATTAAAGTATTTATTTGATTTGCTTTTCGATAAGTATAAGAAATATGCTAAACTATTGCTTCGAACTTATTATCAGTGAATTCAAGACATTTTCATGCAAAAATGTTTATACTTTTGCTTCAGATTTTGATATTACATTATTTTGATAAGAGTCTTATTCAAAAAACAAAAAAAAATTTTTACACACGAATAAATTTTTTTAACGAAATATTGCAAATTATTGCAAATATAGAAAATTGTTTGAAAATTAACTTTCAAATTATGCCTAATTTAATTTTCAGAAAGGTAATTTAACATTTTTTTTGCAATTATTTGTTAAGTGTTTACTTGATGTGTTAAGAGTTACGGATGAATTTTACGTAAAAAAGCCAACAATAGAGCTCTCAAAATGTATTTTTTTCTTTTTTAAAAGATATAATACTTTTGGACGAATGGAATGTACGCCTATGCTACAGCGTTCATGTTTATCATGGAGTTTATCTGACTTCTCGGATAAAAATAATTAAATATTAAAAGAATTGCAATATTCTATTTTCTCATTAAGGAGAGCTATAAGCTAACAAATTACACTGATTTTATCTGTAAAATATTGAATAAAATAGAATTATCTATTCTTTAATCTGAAACAATGGCTAGCTCTAAACTAATGGGAATTTCCGCTTTTCAAAAGTCTCTCATTTCCAATCTGATTGAAAAATTTGAGTTATTTTCAGAATAAGAGGCTAAAATTTTCTATTTCACACCCGGTCCAAATTTCAGGATTCCAACACAAATGTTTCTGGAGTTAAAAGTTAGACACACATGCTATTATCATATGTTATAAAACTTATAAATTTGAAATTTCAAAAGTCCATGGAAAAATGGACAGTTAGTAAGTTTGAATAATAAAAAATGACATACAATAGCTAGCTTGAGAATAATTCACTATTTAAACTCACTCAGTGGCGCGACAGCCCATTGAGGGCCAAGGCCTACTGTGCCCATCTCAGTTTTCTTGACCTTGGGATCTGGGGTGCAGGAGCAGATGCTCCGGCCAGGTGGTCAGCCGAACGCGGAACCCCCAGTGTTTAGTTCCCAAGCATGCTTGGTACTCATTTATCGACCCACTGAAGGGATGAACGGCTGAGTCAACCTTGCCCAGCCCGAGGATCGAACTAGGGACCTGTGGCACGACAGCGCGAAGCGCTACCGCTCAGCCACCGGGCGTTAATTCACTATTTAACTTGTAGTAAAAAATACCATGTGGGCCTCTCTGCAACCCGCAAGAATGCAAGAAAACAAGTTGAAATTTGACGTACTGAAAAGACCATTTTGAATTAATTCAAAATTCTAAAGCTTGATTTGGGGATTTTTTTAAATATTTTTGCTTCAAATAATAATTAATTATCCATTGCTATAGAAAATTTGATTTATCTCTCTCGAAGTTTTTATTTTATATGCTCACGCTTGCGAAACTATAATTGCTTTCTCGAAAGTTCTTAGATAAAAAATAAATAGAAGGTATTGAATATTGAGAAATACTACCTCTTAACGTTTATATTGAAACTTTTAAAAATGCAAGAAACGTTAATATGTAAAAATGTAAAAATGGGAATAAGTCGACTTATAAGTTCAAGTGAAATAAATTATTATTTCTTTTTTTAATAATAACATAAGATAAACGTTATATATTGTTAACTTTTCGTTTATTTTTAATTTTTTTATCATGATACTTTTCATTTATTCCTTCCAATTGCGTCATCCATTCTGTTTTCTTGAAGTGAAATTTTATTTTCAAAGACACTTAAATATTTTTTTCAAATTTAGGTCATCATTCATTTTGATACACTTTAGCGAATTATGTCTACATAAGTTATAAATATTGCTTATTTCACTACAAAAATCATCTTTGCTTCATTTCAAGTATCGATTTTTTAAACGAAAAAAAAATCAAACAATGATAAGCAGTTATAAGGGTTGGTAAGTGGAGTGAGTAGGGGTGGTGTGCCTTGAAACATTGAAAGTATAACTTGAAAGTATAAGTGTGTTTACAAACATTGAGAGTATAAAGTATTAGAAATAGACTATGATATATTCTTTCTTCCTAGAAGTTGGTATCGAGAGATACTTTAATGTAGCTACGTTATAAACCTTACAAGCAGAATTTTCAATTAAAAGGCATATTTCAGTCAGAACTAACTTCTGCAGATATCGCTTCGCATTCTTTAGAATGCCCGCCGGCAGCTGTTCGTTATGTTTAGACGTACCTAAGCCCGGTTGAAAGAGGGTGGATGAAGGCACCGTGACGTTTGACAAACTAGTCGTCACCGAGTTGTGTGATCTGGGGATTAGAAGGAGTTTCTCCCTCGGAGGACACGTTAACACCTCGAGAGGGGATGATTATTAAAAGCAGAGAAAATATCCTTTTAACTTCCGGAAAGAGATTTCTTTATCGATAGGTTATTTGATGTAACGGGGAACATATACACTTTAGAATTTATTGGTATCCATTGTGATAAGAAAGTTACGAAGTAGAATTGGACAACAAGAAAAAGGATAGTTGCATTTTAAATTTTTGGGAGTTGTTAGAGCGTTTTTTTTTATCTCTTCTTTCCATAAATCTTTAGGCTAGGTTTACGAAATTTTGCGCAATTATTGCATATAATAACCAAAATAATGGTTATAAGTTACAAATTTATTACTTTATTTTTTTGGTATAAGGTGTTCAAAAACATTTATTTTCAATTTGTAATTTATTATCGGTCCCTCAAATCTTCAACTTCATTGCTATGTATGAGAAATCGCACGATCTAAACATTTCTAAATCTATAAACTGATTCTCTAAGTATTTTTTGAGAAATTTCAAAAAATGTATCAGTATCGAAGTGTTTCCACTGTTTTGTAAAACCCCAGGATATATATATATATATATATATATATATATATATATATATATATATATATATATATATATATATATATATATATATATATATATATATATATATATATATATATATAATGACGAAAATTAAGAAAGAGTTTTATTTACTGCGCATAAGGTGCAAGTATATAGAACTCATGAAATAAATTAAAAATAAATATAAAGCATGGAAAAATATAAAGACTTACGAAAAGAGAAGAAAAATTATTAAAATGAATTATTTTCAAAAAATACTTAAAAAATTTTAAAATAAAATTAAAAAGCAAGGAAACAAAATCAGGAAAAGATCTCATCGTCAGCTTATACGATTGTATCCGCAAAAAAGAGTGCTGTCTAATATTGCACCAATATAGTCAAAGGAAAATATATTAACAAAATAGTGTGAAGAGCACCCAAAAAATTTAAACGAAAATAGAATATATTAAGCAAAAAATTCAACATAAATCATATTAAACAAAAAGTAAAATGCAAGAAAATTACGGAATAAACTACAAAATGTTACACATAAAGTGAGAAGAGAATTCAAATGTACTTACACTTACCGGCATCTTTAAAAAAATTTATTTAATATTATTCCGTAATAAGTTTACCAGATTACAAAACATGAAAATAGATGCGTAAATAGAGGATAGATAGATAATTTTATGACTAATTCTTACTGAAATACAGAAGCGTGTTTGATTTGTTAGTTACATTGAATTGGCCCAAAATTTGATGTGTGCAAGATAATATTAGAATGTATTATTCAAAGTTTGTAATTAATAAGGTTGAATTTTAATTATACAATTTACAAATGTTAATAATTTTTCTAAAATCATTAAAATTGTATAATTAAAATTCAACCTTAATAATTACAAACTTTAAATTATCCAACATAAGATTATCCAGTATCCAGTTTCGGGTCAAGCCAGTGCTAGCGTTCCGATATGGTTTGAATAAATCTACTGGTTATTGAGCATATCTTAGCAAGTCCTAAACATTCAAAAAGATGATCTAAGATCATTTTCGTAGCTTTAGTAATTGGGAAAGTGCCTGCTAGAAAAAAACAAAAATCTGTATCTGAAAACTAATTAATAAATACTATTTTGTAAAAAATAAATAATAAATTGCACCTGAAAATCTTTTATTTTTGTTTCAACAATACAAGAAAATAGTTTAAAAATTTTTTTGCCAATGTATAACTCTCGTTTTTACTGTAGATTGTAAGCACATTATCATAAGGATTGAGCCGCAGGTAATTTTGCTCTTATCGAAGTTCCTTATTAAGACTGTTCAATTAAAACTAGAGACTTTTTTTAATTTGTAACTTTTTTTTAGTCCAAAATAAAGAATTTTGTTGCCATATTCCTACTATTTTCAAAACATTCTCTTTTGTTGAATGTTCAGGAATATAGGTGGAGAAGAAGTAATATGTACTTAAAAAAATTTTGAAAATTTCCTATAACGATATTTGTTTCATGCCATTCCAAATTTAGTTGCCTCAGAAAAAATTTTTACACCGCAATAATCGCTGCCTCAAATGTGATTTTTAATCAACCAATTATGTTTTCTTGATCTTACAAGTTACTTGAAGATCAAGAAAATTTGTAGATACATACGCAAATCATATACAGATACCAAATGTGTATAATGAGGATGGAATGTTGCTACATACTTTTTTTCGTTACACGATTTTGTGATTTTACAGTTACCGAGGGATTTATTTTGTGCCAGCTATACTTTTTTTAAATGAATTTTAAGATATTTAAACTTATTTTCCTTATTAGTGAGGTTTTATTAAACTTTTCCCCTTTTTATGAATCTCCATCATTTACCAAAACAGTTCACGAACGAAGTCTACCGAACGAAATTCTAGATATCATTCTAATTCATTAAAATATGATTGCATCCAATAATTTGTATCGTCTTATAAAACTGAAGTTCAATTTCTTTTATTGAAATTTTCAGTATAGATTACATTAAAAACGCTTTTAACGAAAAAATATTAGTATGAGCTTTTCTCCTAGAATATAGTTATCCTTCATCAATACTCAACAGTCTATAGAAGCTAGCTGTAGCCCAGTTTCATCTTCTTACTAGATATGACTGTCTTGCAAAGCAATTTTAGTCTTTCAATTAATATTGATAATATATACTTTGACTATCATGAACTGGCAGTGAGCAATAGCATCATGCCAAGCGATGCTAAATATATTTTATCTTTATTCTTATTGAATAAGCTACAAAAAGCAAGCTTATCTCAATAACTTAAGCCCATAGTAAATTGCAACATATAATATTAAATAAAACTTTTAATTATTTTAGTCATAAAAATTGTAAAACTTAGTAGAAGAAACAGGTAAGTGACATTTCGTTTACAAAAAGGTTGTATACGATTTAATTTATTACCAATTTAATAGAAAGCGGGATTTATAATTTTCTGCTCTATTTCATTTACCACCACCTAATTTGAAATAAAAATCACGCCAGCATACTAAAAACTAATATGGATAAGTCATAATAATATTAAAGCAAAGGCATAAGCAGTTCTGTTACATTAAAGATACCAATATTGATGCAACCATTTTTTGTCATTTTCTCTGATTCGTCAATTCCCCTAAAATGTCTCTTTCTCAGTTCTTCCATAAATCTCTTTAATTGTATTGGTATATGCATTTCAATTTTGAGCATGATTTCATAGTGTTTCTCAGTACTGATTTATTGATTCCTTTTTTATTCACCCCTTGAGATGAACGGGTATCCAAACGAAGAACGGGTATCAAAGAACGGATATTTATTCTTATATAAAAATGAATCGTATTTAACTCTCTTGAGAACACGTTTGTGTAATTCTTTAAAATTTCAATCAATACTGATCATGCTTTAATCTCATCTGATTTAAATAAATTCAAAGGAGCTATTCTGCAGAATCTAGTTGTTTCCAATCAAAAAGAACATTTTCTGATTATAACTGAAGTCCATATCATTAACCCTTACCATTTAACTGAGGTAAAATTTTGCGAGTGGATATTCCTTTTCTATATCTATGCAAGCCGTTATTTAGCATCTATTTATATTTTCGCGTATGTTAATTAATTTGAGCAATCAGAAACATTCAGAATTTCACAAATTGTCCTCCTTCAAATACACAATAAATATTTCATTTTAATATTATATCTATAAATTCAAGGAGTATAAGCTTTCACTAAGTTTCAGACCTTTACTATATAGTTTTAAAAGGCAATTTTGTGAGTACTATCAAGGCTTTTAACTCTTCTTTTTCTTCCCAAATCTTGTATAGTTTTTGTCTCCAGACCGAAGAATTTTTTGAATGGAAATGTTTAAAGTAATGCGACAAAAAAAGCTTCTGCAACGATTCCGAAGCATTTAAAAAAAAAGAGCATATGTTATGAACAAAATCTTAATACAATTTCAGTTCAGCAGAAAGAAATGGAAAAGGGCTTCTCGGTTAAGAGTTTAGCTTTCCAAAGTGCAAAAACATTTTTCTCTCAGTTGAAGCCCCTCCGGCGTTTTAAGCTACAATTTCTTCCAACTAGTTATTTCCTCTGCTTACGGCGTTTTTTAAGTGCTTAGACTTTTTTTTAGAATCTATCTTATATTTTTTAAATGGTTGAGCGGATGGTTTAGTGGATTTTTACTTTTAACTTAGTGTGGAATATAAAACCTTGATGGATATTTTAGCTCCACAGCTAAACCTCTTTTTTTCTGTTTTCTCTTTCCCAAAAACTCGTTTTTTCTCCCCTCTTTCTATTTTTTTCCCTTCTAAACTTTGCGCTTAGATCCTGTTGTGCGAGTCCTTCGAGTTTTAAAATGTGGAAAATAGATTTTATTTTTAGTCAGGAATATATTAAATGAATAATAAACTAGTTTGCACCACTGAATGCGCTCTTTTGATTTCAACATAAAATTGAGATATTATAAGATTGTGTTTGCAATTACACTTTATAATATGATATTATAGTTTTATCCGCTATCTAAAATATAGCAAACTAAATTTGACGTTTAAACTTGAGGCCATTTAAGACAAAATATTATACATAAAAAAATAAATACCAAAATAATAGAGAATCGACAATAATACTCAATTATTCGAATAAACCAATCTGATTTAACGATGGTTACAATCAACAATGCCTTTTAAACAAACCATTTTAATCGAAATGAAGAAAGAGTATACTTTGTATTATACATGAAAATAAAGCTAGACAACTTGAATTAAATTGCAATATAAAGGGACTTAAATCTAAAACGGTTTCAGTTATATAATCAAAAAGCTTCCTGAGTGTCGAAACACGAAATGAAAAATAAGGAGATGTTAAAGAAAAATTACAAACAAATCGGCAACAATGGAAAAAAAGTGGTTTAGCCTATAAGAAGTAGTGACCAAGCATGAACTAGTTTATCAAATAAAGGAGAGGATAAAATAGACCTACATTGTGGAGTATAGTAAAAACCTTAGCTGTACAAGACGTAGAAATTAAAGCAGAATGGTTTTCAAAATATTAATAAATAATAAGATAATATATATGCTATTAACTAAATAGTTAAAATTTTTCAAAATGCAAAATGATTCCTGGAAATCAAGGGCAGTTGCTGAAGAGCAGTGATGATTGGTTTTATTGAAAATGATTGAACACTCAATTGACAGACAGAGTTTGAAAGAACAGTCATACGCGTCAAAGTTTCGTCCATGGTGGTGACCGTTGAAAGCTCTTCAATGCTGACCTTTTCACTGTCAAGAAAAGAACTAAGCCTTGTCCCAGCGCATCCTTTAAAAAAATCCTCATCAAATGTTCTCTTAATCATGACATTTTTTCTTCAGACTTACCAAACATAAAATTTGCTAGCAAACTATCTATGGTGGCTTGCAAATTAAATGAAAGTGGTTTCCACTAAAATTTTGGTCCTCACTTCCGGGATTATCCCAGGAACTCCCGGGGAACTGACCACTCTCTTTACTGGTCACAATCGATGTAAGAGTATAGTAACGCGTAATCTTGACGGTAATTTCAATGACTTTTTTCATAAATGCAATTGAGTCTCAAGATAAAGTCTGCTTTGCTTTGTATTTTAATCACCCAATGTTTCGCATTTATGAAATTAAATAAATAGAGTCACAATAAGGGAAAGAATTCATAAATACGGCGACCAGAACCATCGATATGTAGTAGCATTTGCAATTCCCACTGGAGTTGGAGCCAATAATGTTGTTTCGAAAGCAGATCGTTACCATTCATAATTTCTTTTTGGTCGTCTCATTCATCTTTTATTATAAGATTCTATATCTATGGATGTAACGGGGGGGGGGGTGAGCAAAGAGAAGAGCTTTTAGTATTGCTAAATAATAAACGCAAGGTAGGTGGGGCACGTTCCAGAACAACTGGTCATCATTCATGTGGCCGATTAGTAGTTTTTTTCTTTCTTATTTATTCTTGTAACACGGATGTAATCAAACATTGCTCACCGATAAAACGGTACGTGGTAGTAATATCTCTTTACCTAATAACCAATGTGTAATGAAGAGTAACGCCATTTTTCTCTTCTATGATAACGATATTCTGTTATCGCTCTTATCAATATTCGCGCGGCTGTAATTAAATTCCTTGGAATAAAAATACAGGCTG
Source organism: Parasteatoda tepidariorum (assembly GCF_982258835.1). Classification (NCBI taxonomy): domain Eukaryota; kingdom Metazoa; phylum Arthropoda; class Arachnida; order Araneae; family Theridiidae; genus Parasteatoda; species Parasteatoda tepidariorum. The sequence goes on along the minus strand of NC_141757.1, from coordinate 34,674,736 downwards.
GTTTGTAAGGAGCATTGTTTGAGGAAGCATTACTAGTTTCTTCTACAAAGGGAAAAAGAATTTCTTCATCGTTTGTTTTAACTAATTTATTAGAGTCAACATTTGACTGAAATTGCTGGGAGGTAATACGTATGAATTCAAAAAACTGGCATCGAGACAAAGAATTATTTAAATAGAAGTTAAACGGATTTAGAAGCTGAGTTTTTTCCATTTCGTCACCACTTAGAAACATTTATCGTATTTAAGGAAATTTTTAAACCTTAATTTATGTATTAATAAATTATATCAATATAAGTAAGTAATACATTAAGCAAATATAATCATATTTAATATCAATATCATCCTCGTATGTAATAACTAGCACCTCGGAAAAGGATAAAGCAAGTAATTATTCCCCAAAAATTATTTTAGTTTATTAGCAGCATCAACATTTATTTTAGGCGCCACGAATATAATGTCTTATAAATTTTATTTCAAAGGTTGATGGTTTCGTTTTTTAAAATTTTATACAATGTCTTTGATTGCATTTCCTCTCATTCGAAATCCTAAACAGCATATTTTCAACGTGATCAAAAAACGCATTTTGTTCAATTTATGCAATGCATTTGAAATAATTGCTTAAGAACAGTGATATTATTGTAATTTTTGAAAGCATTTTTTCATCACTGAAATATGTGTTATGTTGAAACATCTCCTCATGAGTCTTTCTAAGATGATTGTAAAAATTTGCTTTCAAATTGTCAGAACGTTGAAAATAACATTATTTGCAGCTTTTCAGTACGGACCAAAAGAAATTAAATTCTTAAAGATTTTCATTTCGATGATGTTTTTCGCTACTTTAATTACACATCTTTTATATTAAAAATAAACTACTGACCATAATTATATTATTATTATTATATTATTAATTAAACTACTGACACAAATTAACATATTTTGCTTAAAAATACATTTTAATTTTTTAAAGTCTGATTTGGATGAAGAATTATGTCCATTCAAGAAAAAGATTTGAAAATTTGCTCAAAGAAGATCAGGATTTGGTAACGTAACTACACGTGCTTATCTGTTGCTAAAGGAACTGTTGATTCACAAACATATATTGAAATCATTAAAAAACCGTTTCAGTGTAGAAAAACTTTACCCTGACTGTTTTTTGTTAGCCCTCACTCTTCAAGACAAACAACAAAATGTCTGGATTATGATGGATGAATATTGCATTGCTTTATCTCCTGATCTGTGTCCCATTGAGAATTTGTAGAGGCTTAAGAAAAAATAAAGCAGAGCAGAAACAGTCAAGGAATCTAAGAAAGAAAAGAAATATGGGGCGAAGCAGTTTTAGACACTCACAAGTTTTTCGTAGAACCTAAGCATTTTATTTTAGTTTCTGAATTCTATTTATTTACTTAAATTAAGCATTTTTATTTATAATCTAAATTTTTTGGCCCTGTATTTGTATGCATTTCTCAATCAGTCGCAGTTAGGCATCTGGAAAGCAAAAAAAATTACCCTATTTAGTGTAGTTGATTGAAATTTCTTACTCGTGTGAATCCGATTATTAATATTCTTTCACAGAGACAGCTTACATAAAACAGCGACATAAAATGAGCAAGCTCTTCATTTAAACTTTAGCTTAGGGCTCAGCTTTTGCCAAAATCAATCTGTATTTATCCTGATTATTCAAATTTTCGATTTTAGTATCGTATTTATGAAATAAAATAATTATTCTAATTACTTTTCAGTTTGATGGTCCATGCTTTGTCACTCAAGCATTTATATTTTTCCCTTTTCTGTTCTAGCTTAAGTAGAATTTACGAATTAGCCATTTTGTTTCCAAAGACGATCTTTTTTTTTTTTTTTTTTGAAACAGCATCGAAGAAAATATTCATGTATCGGTAACTTAAGAAGCCTGGCTATAGGATAATCAAAACCCTGCCATGTAATTAGATACTTTTGCTTGTACTAGAATCTCATTGATAATAAACAATACTATTCTATCAAGGAGAGCAAAAAAGCTCCAATCTTATGAAATCCTTACACTGCAGAGTAAAACAGTATTTCTACCATCTGGAAAATTTTCGAACATGGTAGGAAAAAATATGAGTCATCTGATTGTTTAAACTATTTCCAACTTAAAAAAGAGAAAGACAAAAATATTTCATTCATGAATTATCATTTACGACAATTTTTTCTTGACAGATGTATTAATTGATTAATTTTTTGAGTCACAATCCAGGCAAAATCGTCGAATCACCCTCATTAATGTTCAATGCCTTAAAATACAGTATCTGTTTACTTGGATAGTCAAACACTGCTGGTGATCGTGAAGTCTATATTTACGAAATGTTTGTAAAAATAATAGGCAAAATTCATCTGTAGAGTTTTAACATTTTTAAATTTTAGTATTATATAAATCTTTGAATGTAAGAATATATAATTTCTTTAATATAAATCCATGCCAACTGGTTAAATTGCAGAAAGAATCTTAAGAGAAATTGTATTTCTTGACTGCTACAAAACATGTGCAGTTTAAATTTGAATCTAACTTTATTTTTCTTACTGTTAAGTCATAAGTAGAGTTATTAAGTCGCGTGTTTAACCCTGTCTAGATCCAATTATAGTCATTAATTAGCAACGTCCTGATATGACGACTCATGGGATCAATTGCTTCTCTCCTGATGCGATTCAAGTTAAAATCCCTTAAAGTCATATCAGTTTGCATGTTGCTTCCAGTTTGCATCGAATTAAGCGTGAAATACTGCATGAAGATTGGCCAGACTTCTTTCTTCCAGATTGGTCACACTTCTATCCAGAGTACATAATTACAAGTCGATGCAGCTAAATATTTTACAGACGCAAATCTGATTTGGATAAAATAAAATGAATTGCAGGCTCGAAAATGATAATGCCCAGCAATTCTCAGGGTATGTAGATATTGCAATCTGACATACATTTTTTACCGTAAAAATTAAGACTAAACACAGTCTTAAAATCGCCAAGATGGATCAGATAAACGATACTTTTTCGTAAATATTAATGCTCTGAATTTACTCCTTAAATGATTATTAGTGCTTGGTAATTTTTTGTTTATTAATTTTCAATACTTCTGATTTGTACTTAAAATAAAATTGTTAAGTTGATATATTATATCGCTATGTTATTTTCTTTCGTCAGATACTAAATAGGTATATGCTCAAATACACTATACTCTCGATATCTCAAAATGGAAGGGCTGCTGAAAAAAATTTCGAGATAGCGAGTTTTTGAGATAACAAGTTTAGAACTAAATATGTTCTAAAAAGTAAAAAAATATATTACCCTAAAAAGTAAAGTCATAAAGCATAAGAATAACTACTATTGCATATGTATGTAATGATTGTTGGCTATAAGTCTAATTGCAACAATGATGATTTTATGTTGTTGTTGTTTCTCATCCCCACTGGTCTAGCGAAGCTAGACCAGGTCCATTAGTCCACTCCCCCTAAGGAAATCAAAAAACAAGACCGGGTCGCGCTGAAAATCCTCCTTTTTAAAAATCCACACAGCTAAAGAGGTGGGCCGGGCTGGCTGCACAGGAGAAACATTTGTTGCACGTGGGATAGATCTTTCGCTGTTGTTCATACCTCATGCACTTTATGTGACCACTGATGAATCTAGTGAACGCGGCCTGATCGCCTCTATTACCTTTGAAAGTCAAAGCACGACCTGACTTATCCCCAGAGTTCCAGATATGTACTGGGGGAGTATTCCTGACTAGCTGGACACCTTGCTTTCTAATGGAGTGAATTTCTGAGGATGTGAGTGCCAAATTTTCCGGCAGAGGTTCATTTGTGCCAAGTTTAGCCAACAAGTCAGGGAACTTATTCCCGTACAGACCAACGCGGGACGGAATCCACATCAAATAAATATCCCGCTTCACGGAAAATTTATTGAGAAGTTGTAAGATTGCCGTTCCAGTCCTATCTCCCACTCTGGGCCATGCACTCAAATATTGGATAGAGCTTCTACTATCCGTTAGGATCCAGGTAGGGTCTAGCAGCGAATCCTCTTCAATTGCGTGCAGTCCTGCCTCAATAGCAAGAAGCTCCGATCGGAAAACGGAACAAGAATCCGGGTTTCTCATTTTAATGTTGATATCACCATCAGATCTCTTGATGTAGACTCCACTTCCAGTACGACTCCGGTCGTCCCTGCTACTGTCTGTGTAAGCGCAGAGGCCCTCATCTGGGATGTTGTTAATTATTTCTAGAGCCAGTTGTTGCCAGTTGTTAATTTTATGTTTAATAGTAGAACAAAACTAATTATGGATTAAATAGAAAAGAATTAGTTTGCAATAAACTTACATTGCTATTTTTCCAAAATAATTTTGACGTAGCAATGTTTTGAGAAGAAATCCTTCAACATAGGAATTCAAATTAACATTGGGTGGATATGTAATGCCAAGGGGAAAAATATATTTTTACATAAGATTTTCGACATATCGAAGTTCGATATATCGAGAGTATGCTGTATTTTCCTTAAAATTATATCAAAAAAGTTATTTGGTATCTAAAAGTTTCATTCGGCCTTGTATTTTAAATTCTAACTCAGCCGGAAACATATTAAAACATTTTTGAAACACTTTGAACCATGATGCATTGTAATAAAAGTATTATATTTTGTGTTCTTTTTAAGTTTAAGAACAGTCTCATTCAAAGTACTGAGACGGTTTAATACTTTAGATAACATATAGAACAACACAACATTCTTACAAAAGAAATTAAAATAGTTTAAAGTGTATTGCAAGTAAGGAAATAATAGATAACCACGCCACTTACTAGAACCTCATTGTAATTAAAAAACTGTGAAATCAGGAGCTTCACAAAAATCTTAAGAGATTAAAAAGATATCTTTTTGCCACTCTTTAGCACGTTTAATTGGGACAAAACGAACGCAAAACAAAAGACGCGAAACAAGAATTCTCTGATGAACCAGCAATTAGCATTTAGAAAATTAACTTCAATTAAGAGTGCAAAAAAGACAATGATATGTGAAAAGCCTCTTCTTCTACATTCAATATTAAATCCGTCAAATTATATCTGGACGTCCCGGCATCCAACAATCGAATTCAAAGCCACTTCAGATTTTTAAGAGAAGTTTCTGCAATTAGCGTTGGTGCTGATAACATTTTAATGAAGTAGCAAAAATCGATGGGTAGGGGATAATTTCCGGTGACTGTGTGGGGACATTACGAACTCGAGGGAAATAAATCAAACAATCTAAACGAAAAAAAATTAAAATCTTGGTTTTTCACATTAGTGATGGGACATTGTTTGAGACAATTACGAACAGTATAAATCTCATTTTTAAGGGTATAAAAAATGACTCCAGGGAAGGGAAACCTCCTAAAAAAACTCATTTTTTTCATTTAATAGCTTTTTTTTGATATACCCTTTTTAATTATTTTTTTTCATAAAACAAAAAGGCTGGCAAGTTTTCTATGAGTGTTTTAAAGATTTCTTTATAATCTTTTCTTTTGTCTCAGAATACTCTTTTTTAAAAGTTTTTTGTCCTCGTTTCTGATTTTAATCATGTCCCAGTTTAAAAAAAATAGTATATTAACTTAAAATTCTAAAGAATAAAATAATTTTAAAAGAATATGTTTTCTCTTAAAATCTATGGTGTTTTTTCAATACATTAAATGTTTAAAAATTTGTCATCAATATTTTATAATGCTAGAAGTTCTATAAATGAAAGATAAAATTAATTGGGGAAACAGTTCCTTCAAGAGAATTCTATAATTATTTATGAGATTTTTATGAGTTCTTAATTTCTTAGACTGCATTTTGCTTTCCTGAACTCATTCTATGAATCTTGCAAATATTCCACATGAAGAAAACTCTCAGTCGTTTTTTTTTCTTCTGAAAAACGTTATAAATGAAACACTTAGACTCTCTACGCTTTTTTAAGTTAGCGTCTCTGTCATACTTTTGTTTATAATACTTCTGTATGGTTATAGTTTTAACATGAACTTATTCTTGGTAATGAGGTAGCAGACAGATTTGGGAAAGTGGGAAGGGAAGGCGAAACAGCCACTAGCCTCTTATTTACTTACCGAACAGTCTGTTCCATTGAAAGATCCAAGCTTCATCTCTTGTGGCGTATACCACCTGCCCAACACTGGTATCATAAGAGATCCCCTGGTACCCTGCTGGACATAAAATGCGACCGAAAAAACCAGACTGCTTTGGTCAGATTTGCAAGTGGTCATCTTTGGTGCCTTACTTTTGAGGAAGGCAGAAAGATCTTCCCTACTTGCAAGAAATTATGTGCTCAACCAGCTTCGCCGGAACATGTTCTGGTTTGTCTTGAACTTTTTAAGATGGATCTTACATCAGATACCCTTTTTGTTGCCAATTTTCTTGCTGTCAGAGGTGTCCTGGAGCTTATCTGACATATGTCAAATTAAGAGGAGAAGCAAAAACATTTATTGTACATTTTTAGGATGCTGTGCAGATTGAACTCCAGACCAAAACTGTTTACTATTATTTTTCCTAGTTCAGAAGGTAGATGAATATGTTTAGGCGATAGTACAGTCTCATTATTCCCGTTAGAGGTGATGATTTCATATTTGTCGGTGTTTGACTTCTTTAGTTGACCACGTTTCTGATTATAACACGGAAATATAATTTACTTTAGTTGCTCTTAAAATTTGATGGAGAACACAATGATACCTTTTAAATAAAGTTTAGTAGTAGCACCGCATTTGCATATCACTAGAGCTGCACAACGGGCTGCAACAGCATAAACTAATAATATTTCTCTATGTTTTATAATTCTAAAATTAATTAATTCCTTATTTCATTCAGTTTAATTTATTAAAAGAAGGCTAGATTGCTTGAATTTCCGTTTAGCATTTGTGTGAAAGCAAAATTTTCTAAGCGATTCCAAGTCTTTTATCTTAGATTTTAATTATATAATTTGTAAAATGTGATTCGGTAAGATTTTTTTTTCAATCTGCCGTATTATAAATTCTTCTACATACAGATAAAAGAAGAAGAAAAATCTACATTAATAATAACAAAAAAAAAAGCCTTTCAGCAGTAATTATAAACGATATCTCTTTTCCGGGATTGGTTTTTAATTTGTTTAAAAGGATTATTAGTGCATGCCATCCATATAAATAAGTATTTTATTCACCATAAAAATAAATTTAAGAAGAAAAAAATGGGGAGAAATTAACATACTCAAATCAAATAGTAATTTACTTTACAAAATGCACTTTTGCCTTTATTAGCAAACAACATCCTTAAAAATTAATATCTAAGCACTTTATAATTGAAAAAATAGCTAACTAACTAAACTATTGCATTGCATTTGAAAATGCTAATTAAAAATAATAAAGGATGAATAAATTCATTATCTCCCAAAGAGTTTTTTTTTATCCTAATGTGGGACTGAAGTCATTTGGGAAACGTGAAAATGTTGCAATTGAAAAAAAAAGCGCTTTTACATGCACCAGAGTTAGAATGTATACTTTTTATATGTTTCGATGTGGTTGGCATACAAATAGAATAAGAAACCCAGACCCACTAAAGGGCGATGAAAATTGTACGTAAAATGCACGATCATAAAACAAAAATTATTCTATATGTTCATTTACAGCATACTTCTGAAACTGTAAAACATTTATGGCCAATAACTACAACAGAAAAGACTGAATAGTTTTGCTAGACTTGCATTACATTGACCGTTGAATAAAATAGTATACATTCTCAATATATTTTTGAACAGATTTATGGTATATCGAAACATCTTATTATTTGAGTTTTGTGGATTTTACTTCATGACTAAAATGTGAATATATACTCTATAAGAATATTCCACTCTTTTCGAAAAATATTGCATTTCGTATGCAACAGCTAAAAAAAAAATTTTTTTTTCATTCTTATGCGAAACATTTTCTCATATTTATTCATAAATTCCCTTTTAATTGTAAATTAGGTTCACAATTATAAGGATAGTAAGAATGAAAGCTTTTTATATGTTATCGTATGTAAAAAGAACTACAGCATTAAACAGCAATAAAAACTTCTTTCGCCTTAATCCAGATTTTTTTTTTTTTTTTTTTTTTTGCTCTGGCTTTTTTTTTTCTCCACTCGATACCAAATCCATAGAATCGAAACACACTGTCCATGAATTGTGCTTGCTTCTAAATAATTCATAAGCGCTTGTAAAAAGGGTGGAAATTAATAGAAATGTTATAAAGGAGAAGAATTTTTTTAAACCCTGTTACAATCTTTTCATTTTGGTTGGTCCAAATAGCAATAGAAATCATATTCTAAAAGAATCCAAAAAAATAATAATAAATTTGAAAAAAAAAATATTCACAATTTTTGAATCATTTCGAGTACAATATGGGAGGAAGAAAAAAATGTATCTTTCTGTATTTCAAACCAACATTTTAACCAGCTTTTCAGATTTAGACTCCAGCGGATTATACTTTACAAGGAAAAATACAGAAAATGATTTTTGGCCTTCCTTTCATGGAACAATTCAAAATGCATGCGTTATTTTAGTTTTTTTTTTTAGTTGATCTAGTTGCTTTAGAGAAAAGGAAATCTTTGATGGAATTCTGCTTTAAAGTTAGGCCTTTTCATGATAAATGATCGTCTCTTTTACTTATAGATAAAAAAAGATTGATTTCTTTTCGACGAAGAATGACTTTCTTCCTTTTCAGTTACAGAAAAAAAAGGGAAGACCATTGATTCGGACGTGTGTTCACAACCATAAAAATAATTACATAGGAACATGATGAATGGATATATACTATCATTTTTTTACGCCAAGCTTTCGATATTATACAAATAAGATTTCAATGCTTTGTAAATTGAAAAATAAGATATAAAGGATTGCTTTTGAATACAGTTATAACAAAATCGTATGTTCTCCAGACATTCATTTTCAATTCCCATCCTTTTAATACTGGTTGTACGGTAAAAACATTTGGTTTTCTAAATTTTACTTATCAAGCTACAATAAAAGACATGATTGGAAGTATATATATATATATATATATATATATATATATATATATATATATATATATATATATATATATATATATATATATATATATATATATATATTTTAATGGCGGGCACTTGGGGTTTGTCCCATTGGCTACAGAAATGCCAGAACTGCTACTCTCTTCTCGTTACCCAGTGGGCACCTGTGGTGAAGCCACGGCTGCGGAGCAGCGTCGCCCACGTCACACAACTACAAACCCGTTTATAGGGCGGATCACATTCACACAAAGAGGAGAGGACATAGAACACAGAGAGGGAGAGCAACATCCATGCCCTGAGCAGGATTCGAACCCACGGCCAATGGCTCCGCAGTCAGACACGCTAACCACTTGGCCACCTCGTCGGCGATTGGAAATATATAAAAAGATACGTTTTTACCACCAGTTGAAAAGATATATGTACAGTGTTTTGTTCAAAGTTATTCAATTTTCTCAGTCGTATTTTTCTCACCGTTTTGCGTTTCTGTTACAGATGAATTAATTAGAGCTGATACTAAGTACCAAGTGATGTTCCAAGTCTAAGTAGACTGAAATATTTCAAGATGCCTAAGTATGAATATGACGCCGGTGGTTGAGTGGTAGAGCTTCACGCTCCCATGCCCGAGATCCTGGGTTCGATCCTCGGGCTGGACAAGGTAGACTCAGCCTTTCATCCCTTCAGTAGGTTGATAAATGAGTACCAAGCATGCTTGGGAACTAAACATTGGGGGTTTTGCGTTCGGCTGACCACCTAACCGGAACGTCTGCTCCTGCATCCCAGAGCCCAAGGTCAAGAAAACTGAGATGGGAGCAGTACGCCTCTATGTGCTGTCACGCCATTGAGTTTAGTTTAAAAATGAATGTGTTGCATGGCTCTTTTAAAACTATTTATAGATAATTATAAATCATAGTTTTTTTGGTGGTAGGTAGGGTTTAAAATTTATCTTGCTTGACAGGCCTAATCACTAGATTACTAAACAGCAAGCGCGCAGAGCATTTTTTTCAATTCCGAGCTATTCCATAACTGCATGTCGGAAGGAATGCATGTCGGAATTTGTAAAACAGATACAGTCTGCAGAGTTTATTCTCTATTTCAGCATTTAGAAATCGAAAATAAAATTCCGTCTTTCTAATAATAATATGCATTGACCCTTCGAGTTTTTGCTACACACTTTGTCATATGCTACGAATTTCCCAAACTTCAGATTATATTCTATTTTATTTTATTTTTATAACCGTCGTTGAACAGCCGACCCAATTTTATGGGTTTACGACTACTAATGTTTAACTCCGTAGCCTTGTAATTTTGAACCCGATCCAGAAGACAAAGAAACTCCTGGATCGAGTATTGAGAGAAATTTGCCTTCGTGGAGGACTTTTTTGATGGAGCTAACCAGTATTTGCGTTACATGGAGAGGAAGACCACGAGAACCTCCCACGGTTATCCTGATGGCAAGGGGACTCTAACCCATGATCCGTCTACCACTGAGGATATTTCACGTCAGCACTGTGGCCGGTGAAAGCCGGATGCGGAATTCGTTTCGACCAGCCGAATCGACCGGGATAGAACCCGGTTCATCCGGAACTCATCCATCGTGAATTTATGTGCAGTTTGTGTTGGGTCTTTACAGTCAGCGGGCAGTGAGGTTGCTGCATATTCATTTCAAGCACTTTGATTGAGTAACTAAAAATAAATGGAAATAATAAAAGCAGCTCTCTGAACTAGATCAGCTTTAAAACTTTTAGTTGTTGATGTGTAAAAATGTGTCAGCACGAGGAAACGCCTTGAATATTCATTTTTCAGATTGATCGATTTCAGCAGTTGCGATTTTATTTTGTAGAATTTTAATTATTGGAATTGGAATTTAAGCAGAAGCTTCAGTTTCAATTTTAGATCTGTAGTTCAAGAGCAACGGGAAGCAAGACTGGTAACCAATCAAGTACACACTGTTCAAGTCCATTCGTCTGTAACAGGTGTTTCAGAGAAACCAGCTTGCTTCTCGTTGTTGGGATGATCCTAACAACGAGAAGCAAGAATGGGAATTGATCTGGAATAGACTTCTCCTTTCAGTGGATGCCAATACGCTAATTTAAATCTTATTTCACAATTATTTAACTTTATAATTATTGTCATTGGAAAAATGGATTGATTATGTGTATTTTGCTGCTCCCTCAAATTCAATAGTGAGACTATGCATTCAAATTTAGCACTAAAAGTGAAATTATCCAAGTTAATTTCACCAACCGAGCTATTATCAACGTTAAAAAGAGGTCCAATAAGCCAATCGAAAAATTTCTTGGCAAGTTTTAAACGTTTGCAGTTTTCAGCGCTTCTCGTCTTTGCCTTAACCGTTAACCAAGCACATAGACAGTCATTACAAGCATGTGGACTAAATTTTGAAACTCCTTGCTACTTACAATGCATAATATTTAACAACGGAACACCGCTTTTAGTTTTAGAACTTTAATTCTGAATAAAATTATTGCCACACTTTTCATCTTAGTAAACATGTAACAATAAATAATATTGGCTATATTTGTTAAATATAAGTATTGAAATCATTAAAATCAGTTGAAAAACAACTTTAAAAGCTAATAAATATCCTATTAATCAAAGTATAGCAGATTAAAAATACAATTAAAAAAGACATAAATAAAAATTTTACAGGCAAACAGTGTCATCACTTTTCTTCATATTAATAACAGCCAAAGATTGTCACATTTTGCTAATGAAGGAACCCATCATATAATTTTCGGCCAATATAAATGCAATTAAAACATTGAGGGACGTTTCTACGTTTTATTTATTACCTTTTAGGTTCGATAACGTTTCACTTATACTTCCCCCTTTTTATTTTTAATTGCATTAAAAAAATCTTGCTAAACTTATCGCTAACAAAAAGTAAGAAATTAAACCGTTTCATATCTAAATCTCGATTTCTTAGCATACAGCAAACTGTTATATTAGTGTTCGACTGACTTATTTATAATTTTAATAAATTCTCTCCGCTTTTGTACCCTTGATTCCCCCTAAACTATCAACGAAACCTACAACTGACAGAAGGACAAGAATAATAATTTGAAGTTATTTACATATCTCAGTTTCTTCTCAGACAGCATCAAACTTTTCTGTTAGATTACAGTTGCTTTATTAACTATCCTTTCGAAAATTATCCTTTGACCGAATTTTAAAATGGATACTATCCAGGCATAAATATGAAAGTTGAAATAGGAATATTACATAATTCCACGTCCAGCACTCGCAAGATTGTGCTAATTATAACATTTCAGCGATGTGCAGCTATTGAGAGAGGGTCTCCATAATCCGCTGTATAATTACCTCTCTCGAAGAACGGACTGCATTGGAATTCAGCGTAAAATTAGACCAAAATCTGAGGAACTGGTCTCGCATTTTAATCTCATATGCTCTTTGATGTGCGAAGTTTGGGCACAAACAGCGCCAAGGATAGATTCCGTAATTAGAAGTGCTTCTCTCTTAAGATAAGTTGTTGAGCATACGTATACAACTCAACGGTATAATTAAAATTAGTGTTGCGATATAAATTACTTTGTTCTGAAAAGGATACTTTTAATGAGATGCTACGTCCAGAAATGTAATTGTCATTAAAAATTTAATTTTGGATTTGAAATGCTCGAGGAATGGAGAGTTGTTATTATTGTTCTTTTTAGTCGCAAAATGGAGTTCACAAAATTGAATTTATCGCGTTTAGACACGGTGGTAGAATGGAACTTTATTTTGTTACGTGACCGAATTCGGAATCAAGGCATCCGATTAGGATGTTGGTGAAACAAGAGAAAACAATTATTCTCGTTTGTCCTAAATATTATTTGTGGCCGAACTGTTACGCGATTTAAATGTTCGCATCTGTCTGTCCACTCTTAACTACTGCGAGTCCGACAAAGGTGTGTAGCTTTAGGGACTATTCATTTAAGAATGCATTACCAAGAAATTATCTAATATATTTAGTAAGCTAATTATAAATCCAGGCCATCCTCAAATTACTAATATTTTGCAATTCGCCGGGAAAATTGGGAAAGTTTTCAATATCTTCTATTTTTCAAATATTTCTATGCTTATCACAATATAGCCTATACGTCTTTAACATACTTGCGATATGACTTCCAGTGAAAAAAATATTAAAAATAAACATTCAATAGTCTGGGCTTATTGCAAACTATCTGAAAAAATAAAACAAATTGTGCAAAGAATGATAGATTTTTCTCATTAGTTAAAAAGTATATGGGCTACTGAAATGAGCCTGAAACTTGTCCTTCTGACTAAACAATATTTGAGACTTTCCCCATAAACATGGCTTATTGCAAAATAGTGGAGGCTATTTTCAAAGGGCAAAATTATTTAATCAGACCTCGACATATTAGAAATGGTAGAGGGATTTAATTTTTGAAAAAAATATTTTTTTAAGCAAATATTTATTTAATTTGTGCACACAATGGAAAGATGAAATTGTGAATGATTACTAATAAGTGAAATAAACATGAAAATTATATGGATGATTGGAAAAGATCAAATCTTTTCCGATTAGCCTGGTGTATTGAATACAAAGAGCCAAACTATTTAATTAGCCCATGATAAATTAGACATAGTTAAAATATTTTATTTTTAAAAATATTTTTTCATTTTGTGCTCGGAATGGAAATATAAAAAGGCAAAGTACATTCTGATCATTTTTATTCAGTGACGATAATCAAGTTTCTTAATGATACTATCAATTTTGTCTTTGTTTGTTTGTTAGATTGTATCCTTTCGAAAGTTAAGTATCAGCAGAAAAAATTATTTAGTAGAAAATGAGCACGGAAATATAATTGGAGAAGTGATCGCAGTTGCTCATCATCACAACCATTGGTAAGACAGCCTTGGGTGGTTCTGGTTGTTCACTTTGTTGCTAGGTCTTACCAGTTCAATGCCTTGAATGTCTTAACATCTGCATCAGTGCAGTCAGCCATCGAAATTTTTGGACATCCTTTTGCTCTGTTATCAGTTAGTTTGTGTGTAAAATCCTTATGTGTTGGGTTAGTTGTATTTAAACGGCAAATGCGTCCTATAGCCCTCATCCTATTTAACCTTAATTTCATTTTATCCATGCCTTTATAATTTTTTAAAAAGTTTTGTATTTGGTCTTCTTTAGAAAGTATTAAACTGCCTTCTTTAACTTTGCCGAAAATGAGGATCAGTAGATCAATCATTAAAAAAACTTTAAATTTTCTCAACTTAAGATTTTTACTGACATATGATAGAATATTTACTTTTGTTAACGGATGGTGGTACAAGAAGTAGACCAAAATGGTAAGCTTCACCTTGTTAAGTAATATATGCAAAGAGTCACCATCTGTCGTTCATCTAAACATCATATGGTTTTTCAATTTTTATAAGATTTTGAGTCAATTCTAATTTTTATATAAACTGTAAATTGTTATGTGATCAGTTTTAAATTTTTTTTTCAGGACGTAAGAATACTTTAAGATTGTAATTATTACGTTAATTATGGGTATTTTTTATTAATGTAATTCACTTTTTAGCAAATCATTTTGGAATTGTGAATTCCTTCAACCGCTATATCTCACCAAACACGAAGTATGGCGCAAGATTTACAATGGCTACAGGATGACTAAATATAAGAATTAATGATTTAAAAATTGTACGCCAGTCACCACCTGATCGTCACTTCCTTGTCAAAAATGTACGTCATGTGCATTTCATTATTAATATTTTCTTAAAAAATACGGAATTATTATGAGTATTTTATAATATTCTGAAAATTAATTTATTAAACACTTGTTAAAATTTTTCTGTATTTTAGAAATGGACCATGTAAAGCAGGGCTCGAAAAACCGCCCGTCCTCGGGGGTCAAAAATTCCCTGCGGACAACGAATTTCTCGAATCCGACATCCGCGCGGACAGCCATTTTCCCGTCTTGACCTTTGTCATTTAAATTATTTCATAAAAGAAATAAATTATTTCATAAAAGAAATACTAGGTTACTATTAGTAACCTAGTATTTCTTTTATTACTGTATAATGTAATCCTAATATTTGTAATCCAAGTAACAACTGATTCATTGTGCAATTTATATAAATGTTTGTAATAAATGAGAGAAAATTATTTTTTTCTTTATTTAGAAGCTACGGGTTAGTTTCAAAAGAGAACGGGTACATTGTTGGACAAGGTGTCCTCGGGGACGGGTAAAATTTTTATGGTTTTTCGAGCCCTGATGTAAAGTTTACCTAATTTTGAGAAATACTGTATGAATTATTAATATCAACATATTTCTCAATAGTTCAAAATTTCATATTTTTTTTTAAAAAAAAAGCAACCATTTTGAAAAATGGAGCCTGTTAAAAACTGGCCACTGGCCAGAAGTAAAATTTCATATTTTTACCCAAAAACGAACATGTTTTTGGGACCTTCAATTATAAATTCCACCAAACTTTATTTTTACTATATTTGCTAAACTAGTCTATGAAATTTGTATCAACTTTTATGCATCATTCTCCCGCACAGGTTTGCGATGAGCAATTATACTTTATACTAATACTCACCATCTCATAAAAGTACTTCTACCAGATAGTACACTTCCCCCCGAAAATGTAACTGCCTGCTATCGTTACTCTCGAAACAGCGTCAAAGGGTCAAGTCGCAGCCCATTACTCAAAATGATATCGCAAAGCAGCCAGTTACGATGTGGGGACACGCGTACAAAATCAATCATAAGACACGTCGGGGAAAAAAAAGAAAGAAAAAGGAAAAAAAAATCTTTTTTTTTTTGCTTTTCTAGATAGTTTTTCTCTCTCCTCTTCCATGAGCGCAACACAGCGTGTAAAGTTTTACGCTTCTCTGCAAAAGGATAAAAAAAATGGGATAAAAAGCAGCGCAGAAGGATAAAAAATATAAAGTCGGGGGAAAATGATAATAATGAAAATAAAAATAAAATGTCATTCGAGGTTTTTACTATTATTTTTTTTATTTTCTGGTTGGATGTTCGATCCCATGCGCAGGTATTTGTTTTGTTAGACCAAAAGAGCTTTAAAAAGCAACAGCCGCTGAGACTATTCAGTAGCGAGAAATATAGTTAGATATCCAGCGAGGTGGACAAAAGAAGTGCTCAGAGTAAATATGAACATAAACACAACCCGACGGACCGTATATTTTAAGAATTTATTTTTTGTTTCAAAGAATAAATGTTTTAAAGTTTGAATAGTGACATAAAAGATTTCTTTTTACTTCCAGAAAAAAAAGGAAGTCCAAGTTTGAATATTTTTATACGTTTCAATTTTTTTTTAAAGTTTATTTACTTTGTATTACTGAACTACTTTGTCTTGAGTAAAAAAAGTTTTTTTTTTTAAAAAAAGTTTGAAATCTTGAAAGAATGTAAAACAATAAACTAATTTTTTAGCTAAGTTTCTTTCATTAATATATTTTATTACATCACTTTAAATAAACATTAACAACATATTAGAGC
Source organism: Parasteatoda tepidariorum (assembly GCF_982258835.1). Lineage (NCBI taxonomy): Eukaryota > Metazoa > Arthropoda > Arachnida > Araneae > Theridiidae > Parasteatoda > Parasteatoda tepidariorum. The sequence continues at coordinate 34,658,193 of NC_141757.1, read as the reverse complement.
CATGTTTCTAAGAAGCGCTGTGGGCTCATACTATAAAAAATAGATTATCAAATGTTACGAATTTTTTGTCGTTTTTGGCGAAAAAGCTTCCCGGTTTATGCTCCGAGCAAATATTTCGTCAAAGTGACGAAATAACTGTCGTCATTTCTATGAGGAAACGAATTCGTCAAAAATAAAGAAATACTTCGTCATTATATTCGCCCTACCCCAAAACAAACCTTGTATGAATGTATCTAATGTTCACTTTATGGCAGGTACCATGTAGGTGGATCAACGTCGTCCTAACAACACAAGACAGATGAATACAGAAAAATTACACACACGTCCGAAGCGGGATTCGAACCGAGGACATACCTGGCCAGAAATCCAATTTTTTAACCACCATGCTGTCCACGATTATTTTGGCCCGTTATTTTCGATCGTCGATTCCAAAAGTTCCCAAGGAAGTAGGTGCTATTGCCCCCCAGTAGGAGCTGGGATTTCAGAAGATGGGCGATTCCTCTGTAACTTGTGTTACTTTTACATGACATATTACTACTTTAACACTCATTATAACAAATTTGCTTGATATTTTTTCACGCTTTCTTAAATAGTTGTTAAATCTACTTGTGTTTTAAGTTTGCTAAAAAGAAGATTGGAGGTACAAATTAATTTGACATTGAAAAAAAATTCGGCAAATTTTGTTACGTGTATATTGTTAATGTTAGATATATATTGTTAATGTTAGATATATATTGTTAGATATTATGTTAGATATTATAATGTTAGATATTTGAAACTTTGAATAAATTTATTTAATTCTGCGAAGTATAAATATGCAAAACTTAAATATTTCCTTTTATAGAGAGATGCAACATCAAAGATGTGTTTAGTGATTTTTTTGAAAATCTTTTCAAAAAGTAAAGACTCCTTAATTTGGTGAAATTGGTGCGTTACGTGTTTTACTCTTTGTAAATATTTCAACTGAAAAGTCATAAATGATACAATAAAACATTAATCTTAGATTAACGGAAGAAAAGCAATTTATTTTAAAAAATTAAGTAGTTAATGGTTTGAAACGAAAGTTTTTCCCCTTGACTATATCTTAGCTAAACTTAGTTCTTTCTTTTCAATCTTTATTTGGGGGCAGTAAGAGAAACCATTGGATTCATCTCCAAATTGATTGAGTGGCCTCCTGGGGATGCAGTTGGCTGCCAAAAGAAAGTGTTGTGACTGTCTGACAAAAGTCTACCTTTCAAAGGGCAACGCTTAAATATTATATAATAAAACGCTTTTCTGAAGTACTGTTCTTAAAAACTCTGTATTAAATGCAATAGGAGTAGCGTGTTTAAAAATTATTTTTTTAATAGAAATGTTCCAGGTCCTAACATTTTACCGTGTTCGGGTACCTGGTGGTAATTGAATCTTATACCCGGCCTCTACCGGATACCCAGAAAAGTTTGGCTAGCTATTAACACAAGTAAGTATTATAGCCTTTACGCAGAACAATATAAAACTCTCATAATATTCTGTATAATAAATATTACGCAGAATATTGTTTTAGGGAAATTTCTTGCGTGCCTACATAGATAAAAATATGTTTTTGCAATTTTAAAACAGTTTCTAAAAGAAATTTGAAATGATTGTTCGAATGTATAACGATTAAACGTAAGGCTGTAAATAAGTAGAGGCATTTGTTAATAACGGATTTTATAATAAATTTATTCTTCATCTGATTCACCTAAAATTATATTGCATAATGTAGCTTCTGTTAACTTACAATATTTTGAAAATAATTTAACGAAATAACGACATATTAAACGGAAAAATATTTCAATTTTCGCTGGATTTAATTTGTAATCATCCGATAACTTTAAAATTTGTGCAACATTACTTGTGAGTGCAAATTTCGTAAAATATTTACCGTGGTAAAAGCAAGACAAATTGGCACTATCCAAAATCAGCAAATGTCCACTTAGAAGACAGAGGTCAGCGATGATTACTGCAGAGATGTATGTGTACTGGGGAGAGTAATCGGGGAGCAACAGTCTGTTCAGATGAACTCAACAAAGTTTCAGCAAACTCTAATGCGTATGGACTTCCCCAGCAAACACCTTCTTAATGCATATGCTGAATGCTGCTCAACGCCGGCTTCAATTCAAATGTTAGTACTGCAACTGGACGTCCAACTGAGTGGCAATAGGTGACTTTCTCCAATGAATCACGGTTTATGGTCTATGGCACAGATGAGCGTTGGTGTATAGGGCATGAAACGTCTGACAGCTAAGAAAGCTTCAGAGAATTGTCAGGATAGTTCAAAGCTGAAGGTGGGCTTACGCTATAGGATTTATGTCCGAGGAGTACATAGGCTATTGCATGGTCAGGATCCCTTTCTAGTGTGTCAGCTGTCTCAGCGTCCCTGTGTGGCCGCGCATTGTCGTCGATAAACAGTCTGGGATTTCCACGCCCTTAAGAAGACAAACGTGATCCAGAATAATCTTTCCGCAATACCGCTGTGATGTAACGTTACCTCACTCGAAGATGTGAAGTGGTGTTTAGACATTGAATTTGATGCTTGCCCATACCGGTACGCCTGGGCCATACCGATCACGTTCATGAACTTGTTGTGCACAACGAGTTCCCCTCTCTTACCACACTAACTGGTCACTTTTCATAATGAATCAGTATTCGTCGGAGAACATCACTCTGAACCTTTACTGGTTACCAAAACCAATACGTTACTTACACTTAATTATTTAACAGTTAATTACAATGCGACACCACACTGAATTTTCCAGAAATGAGTTCATCAACATATGGTGTTATTTTGGTCAAATGCATAACATTATGAATTTTTGAATAATTGAAGAGATTATGTGCACTGCTTTTCATACAGATATCGGGTACCGCTCTGCCACGCCCTCTACACATAATTTCACTATTATAGGTCGGTTCATAATCAGTTGTCTCTTAGCATTTATCAAACCAAGAAGGAGTTGTCCGATTGAAACGAAAATTGGTGGATAGGAAGATGACAATGTACAGAATAGTAAATAATTAAAACTTCAGAACAATTGAATAATTTATTGCAGAGTTACAGTAACAAGTTCAATAAGGTATTGACCCGCCTCTTCCCTGGATACAAGCTACCACACGGCGTGTCATAGACCGATAAAGCTCCCAGATGGTCTCTTGCGGTATTTCCTGCCAAATTCGATCCAATTGTCGAACGAGGTCATCAACATTCCGTGCCAGATGCAATCGCCTTCCCATCACATCCCTGGGAGAGAGATCAGGTGATCTGGCAGGGCAAGGAAGAGTTTGACAAGCTTGCTGACAGTTGATAGAAACACGTGCAGTATGTGGTCTGGCATTGTCCTGCTGAAAAACCAGGCCAGGGCACTGCAAAAGAAACGGTAGCAAAACAGGTCTTAGGATGTCGTCGACGTACCGCTGTGCAGTAAGAGTACCTCTAATGACGACCAAAGAGGTCCGGCTGTCAAAGGAAATGGCACCTCAGACCATAATGTCTTGATGAGGGCCGGTCCTTTCTCTCCCCTGTGCGTCTCCAAACACGTCTTTGATGATCGTCAGGACACAGTTGGAAGCGAGATTCATCTCTAAAGACTATACGTCCCCAGTTGGCATTATTCCAGTCTGATCTGTTCAAAACATTCATGCATACGAAATTTCAAAGCAATCGGATGATTGCTTCTTGGTGCGTCGATTTTTTTGTTATATACGAGGGTTGTAAATTAAATAGTGGCAACTTAACCTTGAAACTCACAAAAGGGCGCGCATGCGTAAATAGGGTATGGGTTCGGTGAGGTGGCGCTGTTGTCGATGTGTAGAGTGCAAAAAACAGTCGATTTGCTTAGAAGGGTAGTTGTTGCGTGGCGTTAAAGTGAGGTGTTTCGTTTCCATCGCTCTAAAGCATGTTGTGAAAAGGCTTAATGACAAAAAAAGACGAGATGCTTGAATCCATCGTGCTACTGTCCTATATGATAAAGCATTTGCTCCAAAGGCTTCCACTAATCCTCGATAGCATTCTGTTGCATTTTCGCCACGGGCAACCTCGATTGTAAGCCACGACCGCTGATCACCTTTTGAAAACATGCTTTAGAGCGATGGAAACGAAACTCCTCACTTTAAGGCCACACAACAACTACCCTTTTAAGCTAATCGACTTTTTTTTGCACTCTACACATCGACAACAGCCCCACCTCACAGCTCCCATATCTAATTTGCGCATGCCCGTCCTTCTGTGAGTTTAAAGGTTAAGTTGTCACTATTTAATTTACAACCCTCGTTTTAATTACCTTATTTAATTACCTTATATATATATATATATATATATATATATATATATATATATATATATATATATATATATATATATATATATATATATATATATATATATATATATATACATAGATAGATAGATAGTTGAATGCAATTTTTCACAGAGAAAGTTTCGTTTTGGAACTATCAAAATTTCAGAACCAGTTATGACATGCTGTGATTTTTAGAAGAAAAAGAACCGATGAATATTAATTTTAATTCGCTGCTTCCGATTTGGATTGAATAGAATAAAGTGTACCTTGAATCATTGATTTATAAACAATGTTGCAGCAAAAATTTTTTCGCTTTTCTTTTTTTTCTTCATAATAAGAATCTTAATTATTTTCGACGTCAATAAGAAATTTTAAGTTCAGGATGTCAGCGAATATTTAAACATGCTTTTTTTTTCAATTTGACATTAATACCGCTTTTTAAGCTTTTAAGCAGTTTATTTAAAATTTAAAAAAAATGCAAATAAATAAGTAAGTTTGTCACAAAAGGGGAAAAACTAATTCTTATACTTTTCTAAAAACTATTTGATGCTGAAATTAATTTTAATTATCTGTCACACATTTTTTCATGACGAAATGTTAATTAAAACGTTTAGGTGTTCAAAGAAAATCATAAATTGTTCTATTCCTACCAATTCCGTTGAAAAAAGTACATTCTACACTTTTAGATAAATAAATATTTTAATTATGGTTTTAAATATTTATTCAACTAAATAAATATTTTTATTTATAAATCAAATCTTTCAAGTTTTATTCAAGTACCACAAATCATACACATTTTTCTTCTTAGCCATAATGAATATAAAATGAATACATTTGCATACGGTTTATATTTATTTTCGTTGTTATTATTATATATAAATTCATTTCTGTTATCCTTGGCATGGACCTGGAGAACCGGAATAGACTTATTCAAATTATTCCTATAGCACTTTTTTTGTATTTCATTGTATATTATTGAATTAGAAAAATGCATTATGTAATGTATTTAAAACAAATAAAAAAAATTAAAACGATATGAATGAACAGTAATTTCTAGTTTCTTATTTTTTGTAAATTTAAATTTCTTAGAAAAGTTTACATACTCAGATATTTCCCGTTCGAAAAAAAAATTATAATAAATTAATTTTGGTTTTGAGTTTAGTTGTTAAGTTATTTGGCCTTTATATAGAGTGCTGATTTGATAGAGTTATGAAAATTTGCAATCACGCATGTGCGGTCCTTATGCCACCTATAGCGAAAATATGGATAGGGGGGCGGGAATTGATGGGCAGAATTGATTTGAAATCATTTCTTTACGTCGCCACTCCTCTAATTCGAGGATTCTACCTTTTTTGAGAAAAAAAAATTCTTATGTATAAATTATGACCACATTTTGTTTGGCTTTTGTTATCTTTATGAATGAAATAGGCCGGGATAGCCTGATCGGTAGGGCGCTGGGCCCATGTCCGAGAGTTGGTGGGTTCGAACCCCGTCAGCCGAAGTCTCCCCGTGTAGTAAAGTGACTGATGCGCGTTAAATCTGTCGAGTCGCAAAAGACCTCCATGTTCTCATAACAAATCAATACCTCTGGGGGTACTGGATTGAAGACCGATCGTTCTCTAATTCAGGTCAAAATTACGATCTGTGGATGAATGAATGGGTCCGCCCTATAAAACGGGTGTGACGTTTGGTGTGGCAGAAGTCGTATTCTTGGCCATAGATGGCGCCACTGAAAAACAAGAAACGCACACTCTGCCTTAAATTTACTCGGTTTCACCAAGCAGGCTTGCCCGTGTGGCAAGTGGCATTGGAACCAACCAACCAACCAATGAATAAAATAGGCACCTCAAAGTTTCACGATTTTCTTAATCTGCACACTCTCCCCCCCCCCTCTGTACTATGATGGTTACGAAAAATCTTTCTTTGTGCCCTTGGCAGTATGTTTCAGTAAGAATGAAGAATATACTGCCGTAAGAGAAAGCACGATTTGTTGAAACCTTGGTAACGGAGAGGTGAATAGACTGGAGGATGGTTAAATCACTTAACATTGAGAAGCCTATTATTTTCACAAAAAATATAGTTTATGTTCAGGTGGTATAACACTCACTGAAAATTGTGACAACACGATCATTTGTTCAAGTTTTATATGCCTATATGACTTTATGCCGATTCCAGTTATCGTTAGTTTGAGATTTTATTCGAGTGGGATTCTAACCAAACCTCATTACATACAAGTGAGATTCTAGCTAACATTTCTGCAAATATGATTTTATGGAAGAATAAGATATTGTTCGCATAATTTATTGATTAAAGACAGATTGTGATCATGCAATCTTAGGCTTATGCCAGTATAAGTACTTTTGGGCTTCCAATCGTGCGATATTCTATTCTTATGACATTATTATTCATACAATATTACTCTTGTGATACTGTTCGAGACAGGTTTCTTTAATCTCTTCCTTCTCACTCCCGTGAAAATGACGAGGTGAAGTTACGCCCTCTATTTCCCGACCCCGTGATATTTCCGGGTTGGAGTGTTCAGCAGTAACGCACCAATAAGAATAAAATTAATTAATTTCTTTTGGCCGGAAAACATTTTATTTCTCTTTTTACTCACCAGATGGCAGTACCAGGATATTTTTAAGGTAATTGTTGATAGTTAGTTTATTTTAAACTAGATGTCAGCACTAATCAATTTTCAGGGATAAAAAAAATAGGTGCTTTTATGACCGTTTTCTTGAAAATTATGGAATCGTTATGAAATATTTTTATGCTGTGGAATGAGAGCAGGATTTAGTCCTCAAATAATAAAATGATGCATCCTAGAAAACTACTTTCATACCTTTTGCAAAGTGTTATGATTTTGAAATTAAATTTACATTTAAAATGTCGAAGAAAGTTATTCTTAGTCAATATAGGACAATTTAAAAATTTCCTCTTTTTGCTCTTTAATGCTTGATAAAATTGAAATAATGTACCTACATTTTGTTTTCTGATTTAAGCCTTAACTAATTGTAAAAAGAATAAAATTATTATTTTAAAATCCGACCATAAAACCTTATGTCTTATATTTTATTAATATTTTTATTTCGAGATTCAGTGTACTTTTATTTATATGTAGATATAAATAAGATTAATTCTTAATGTTGCACTTCTTAAAAAAATACATCAAATATTTCTTTGATCAGTGTTTCTTTTAGGAAAGAAAGAGTTAGAAAATACATGTGCGGTTTTCAAAGGTTAAGATCGATTTTGTATACAAATACCAACTCTTGACATTCCGTTCGGTTTCGGGCGGAGAACCAAATCCGCTTATGTTTGCGCGGTTCGTTAAGTAATAGTATTGCTGATTCAGTTGTGTGGCAAAGGCTGGACATATACGACCCAACGAATTCATTTGGTTGCTTCAGTCAATTTTATTCAAACGAATCTACGTAACTTCATAAAGACTGACAACTAAGTCGAAGATATTTTCTATCTAGCGTAAACAAATGTAAGTTCAAAGCTTTCTCAACTCTTAGAAAACCTTATGCAAGATATAATTTTGTTCAAATAATAAGTTTAAACAATAGTTTGAGCAAGTTTAGTTAATTACTTGTTTTAAAATTATTTGAGTACAAAAATATACAATTAAAATTGAATAAATAAGTCAATTTTGTATCAGTTAGGATTCATATCCATTAAGAATTATAGCAACAAACAATTAAGGAAAAGAAAGAAAAAGAAAAAATTCTTGCAGCAAATTAATGTATTAGAGTACAAAATTTTTCATTTAGAGTTTCAGGTTTTATTTCAAACATTTTTAAACAGATGGCTCTGTAAGTCAATTTTACCATTTTTTAATACCATGATTAAATTTAAAAAAAAAGCTGTAGGATTCTAGTTTGTTAGTTTTAATTTAAAGTAAAATTGAAAAATAATTCCATTTTTTTTTAGTTTCACTGTTTCAGATCCATCTGTTGATACATTTTTGGACAAAGCACATTAAGTCAGGGAGATAACATTTATAACCTTAATTATTAATTTTTTTTTTCTGCAGATATCGTTTTTACCTTTAATTATTTCCTCTTTTAAAAAATAATAGTCAAGTTAAAGACACATTGCATATATTGGTAAAATAATAAAACAATAGGAAAATTAAGCTTCTTTGTTGTATGTTTCAAAATTATTCAATGTTATATTGACCATAAGAAGGAAAACATCAACCCTCAACAGAAGTATTCATCTAAATACAAGCAGACGCAGCATCAGAGGCAATAATCTATCAGTGTAACAGCATTTGTACATGGATTTTGCATTGTTAATTTGAAATTAAAATTGAACTGCATTTTGTATATTGGAAGTTATTTTTGACTTAATAATGAGTCACTTTGTATATCGGAATTTATTTTGAATTAATGTGCCACCTTATGAATCGGATGTTATTTTTGACCCAACTTAACACGAAGTCAAATTTCTCAACTGAATCGGAAGTTTATTTTATTGTTTGAAATTCTATGCCAAAAATAGGTTTTTATGTGCTTAGTCATGCGTTTAAAAAAATTGTAATAACCCGATTTCAGTTGGTAACAATGAATTGAATTATTTATTTATTTATTTATTAAAAAATATCTATCTCGATAATCATTAAAAGAAATCCCAAGTATTATGTGAAATAGTAAGTGCTTCATAAGAAATAGAAAATGTATTTAAATATTTTTAAATAAAGTAAGAATAATTCAAAAATATATTTTTAATACAAAATTAAATTTTTTCGCCTTGCATAGATAAAAGAAAGGCAGCTAAACGAGGAATTTATAAAAAAATTAGGAAGCTAAAAAAATTCGCTGGACACTTTAAAAAAAGAAAAAAAATATTAAATATGTTTCTCTTCTCAAAATTTGGTTTTTACGAGAACAAAGCTTTTGTACTACTGTTACGGAGAAAGTGCAGTTTCATTCTTCGGCTATCTTATAAAGGCTCCTTTCTCCTGCAATATAATTCTTTTTCGCGTTATTATGACCCTCAATTATACAAATAAAAAAGAGGAGAAAATAGTCAATCGTAAGAAATCGTGAGCAAGAAAAACAGAATACTTGTCAGTAACCTCCATTCTTTTAGGTACTGGATATGATTTATTTTTCAATGCTTATATAAATTTTCCATTTAGCGTTTTTTTATCTATGTATAATAAAGAATAAATTTTGACTTTCAAAATTAAACATATTTTCTGCTTTATTATTGTTTTGTTAATTGCATTTAACAACTTTTATGTCTTCTTTGAAAAGTACTTACTATTTCACATTATACCTGAGATTTTTATCTCAGATCCTTGTCTTATTTCTCAGTATAATGTTTTTGTCAAATAGGTGAAAAAAAATTCAGATACTTTTAACGAGTGGAGCAGCTAGTGTATTTTTAGGGAAATTCCCGTCAGAAATAGCGCGCTCCCCTTGAATGGCTTGTATCGTGATATAGCAATACAAAGTGCGCCACTAACTGATTGAAATAAAATTTTAAAAAATGAATTGTATGAAGCAAAAGCTCAAGTAAATTGTAAGTAAATTTTCAGTTATTACTTAAAATAATATAATTCTTTTAGATTTGTACCATAATTTACACTGTCAGTCACTGGAGATTGAAGCGGCCTAAAATGAAAGTTCAATGTCAGTGAGAGAGGACTTTTGAGGAACTCAACGTGATTTAATTAACTGCAATTTTTTTTTTAAATTTACAGTACATTACTTGTAAATTTTTAACTGTATTTTTTTTAAAATCATTAATTTTAACACGACTAAACACAAGAAAGCTTATTTAAAACATAAGGTCTTATAGAATATTCCAATACTTTTAATTTTTAACTGTTTTTTCTTAATCATTAAATTTAACACGACTAAGCACATGAAAACCTATTTAAAGCACAGCGTTTACCAAAACATTACAGTACTTATAAATTTTTAACGTTTTTTTTAAATCATTAAATTTAGCACGACCAAAATAATGAAAGCCAATTTAAAACACAATGTTTTATAAAATGATCTTAACTTTCGAGTATTCCTATTTCAGATGAGAAATTTCGTTTCCTATAGTTAAGACTTTATAAATTGTCTCGCGAATCTACACATTCAGAATATAAATGAAGATAACATTCTAGAATAACAGTCATGTGAGTGTGGTTATAAAAAAAAGAACAATTCGGATATTTAAGTGTCAAGTGATTCGCAATCTTAAGTCAATAACAACGATAATGGTTGGTAATAACAGCTCCCCTAAATACCTCAACAACAATGAACGGAGGTCCCTTAAATGCAGTGAAAATGCTTCTGCTAACATCGATGCAGGCATGAACTGCTCTTTCAGTTAAGTTTTCTTAATTGCAGTCTTCATCAAAAGCACTTTATTTCTGATAAAAGGAACTTTTACGTCGTTACTCCGATTTCCCGGGAGGATATCTGTTTCTCGCGCAGAATTAGAATACCAATTTGCTACACTTCGCCGAGTTTTACCCTTTGAAGACGAATAATCCGCAAATATTCTTGATAAATTTCCGCGGACCACCTCCCTTTTCTTTTCCCTCTCGTTTTGTGTGTTGAACTTTGAACATGATTAAAAGAATAGAGCGATCCCTGTTGTTTGAGAACCTTTCAGGACCTTCTGGGAAATGGAAGGAAATCAATGAGGTTATAATGGGAGACTTAATTATATTTTTTAAAAAAAACATCAAAAGAAATAAACAGTTAGTTTAATGGTTAATCAATGGATGCATCTTTTCTTTGTTAAGTGTATAGATTATTGACTAAGAATGCTTTTAAAACGATTTCAATAGAAATTCATAAACTAAGCTTCGAAAAAAATTTAAATTATACCATTTTCATTTGCCTAATTTCATTCTGAACATAGCTCGAAATTTGTGTTTAAGAAAATGGACATAGCCGTTAACAGAAAATAGGCATAGCATTTGATTTCGTTTTGTAAACTTCTTTTATATAAAATTGTTCTTTTGTAAAAAATTTTTTTATAAAAAATAAACTAATGGATCAAAATACATTCCTAATGTGATGTTGACTAAATCACTTGACTAAATCACTTAGTATATAGTCTCAGGGTTCATACAAATTTATAATAGTGGTATTAAATTAACGTAGTAAGAATATAGGGTTTTTAAAACCACTTTTTGTCGTTTATTGTTCTGAAAACAAACAGATACCTTAAAAGTTGTTTCTTTAATGTACCCAACGGCCTCCCATCCTCAAAGTCCGGGACTTAGATCTGCAATAATCAGCTTTTAAAATAAGAAAAAAGATGTACTAAATTCGTCGTTCCGCTGTTAAATTTCGGTTGAACATTTTAAAAACTTATTTTTTATTCCATTTTCTTAAACAACATTTCTGGCTGTGCCCATTTTCTTAAACAAACGTATCCAGCTGTGTCCAAAATAAAACGCTCTCCGACGAGTTTTAGTATTGTTTAATTGATTGCTAAAGCGTTTTGGTGAAAGAAAACATTACAGCACCACAACTTTATATCGTCTTGAATAGAAATTCGTCTGTTAATCATGACTTCATAAAAAAGTTTTCAAGGAATCTATACGCTGAGCTGAAAAATAAATCCCCAATAATCGCCACCTATTATTATGTAATTTATATAATTAAAAAGCTGTATCTCTTTTGGATTTGTTTTAACATCTAATATTATCTTATAAAATTTAATGCTCACACTTATGTAAATAATTATAAAATTCATGAAATTAATTTTCTGGCACTGGCAAGGAAGAACTAAGCGTAAACTAAGCTCTCAGCTAAGTAAAAATATTAATTTAAAAGCTAATTATTCAAATAAGTAATTATAGCTATAATTTAAATTATGTTACTCAAGTTATAAATTGATACTGTTTATAAAAGCATTAGAGAAATAAAATTAAACAGAAATAAAATTAAGTAGAAATTGAAAAGTAAATTGAAATTAAAAAAAAAAACATGTAACATGTGTTAATCAGGGTGCATTCTGTGTGTGTTTATATGGAATCGTTTCTGTGAATAATCATTTAACGAAACATAAGTGTTTTTCAAATAACTGTGGCAGATTTTATTTTAATAACGCTTAAGAATTTCCACAGGGTAATATGTCCTTTAAATGAAACTGCATACAAAAGAACCTGCGGAAATTGACAAAAAATATAGTTCTTTCTAGAAAAAGGATTTTGTATTTATTACACCACGGTCAGAAATATACAGTTGTGTGAATTATTTCCGCAACAGCCCGTCTCAGACCAGGGAGAGATCAAGGAAGTTAAAGCTCCCCAATTTCGGGGCTACTGGCATGATAGGGGCAATGTGGTCAGCATTGCTCTCAGGCTCGATCGATCAGCATCGTGGTCAGCATCGATCTCATCGTTTTGAAGCTGGGTGGGCTTCGAGCCATCACTAGGGATCGAACCCCTGTCCTTCACAATGACAAAACAGTGCCTTAACCCCTGAGAATTGAGACTAGTATATATCTAAGGATAGCCTATTTTTGTCTTTACTCATCAGATCAATCCTAGATTTTATCTCAACCCTAGAATACCACTTCGACTTTTACGTATTTCTTATTGTGCTTTTAATGTTTCCTTTGCCTCTTCTTTGGTTTTTATGAATATTGCGACGAATAACTCTCCTTAAATGTGTCTCCAAACATTGAAATTTGGAATTTTTAACTACATGTTGCAGAATTTCAGAACTTTATTTTGAAATAAAAACCCTAATTCTTACAAAGCTAGACTAAAATAGATTAGTATTCAGCTAATGAGCGTAGTGAGCACGTGTTGCGGAACAATCCCTAAAGAACAGCCAAATCAGGTCTGAGGGTATGTAAATACAGTAAACAGGTTATAGAATCTCAAATCCGTATTATATTTTTAATTTTTCTGTTTTTGTTTATGTGCTTTTGAGCGAAAACGAGATTAAAATTAATCATTTTAATGTCATTAGATTCATTAGATGAAACACTTGCTTGGATCATTCACAAAAGTATACCAAATTGATATTTTCGATATTCAGATAATACAATGAAGAAATGGATTACCTGGTCTTTTACTAAAAGGAACTTTATCATTAAGTATGTATTTAATGATTTATTTATTTATTTACTTAATTATATATTTAATTTTTTATTTAGTTATTTATTTAATTATTTATTTAGTTATTTATTTAATTATTTATTTAGTTATTTATTTAATTATTTACTTCATTTAATATTTTTATTCCAAAGCAACGTGACAACTTAAAATAAGCCCTCTTAAAAGATTACTACTGATTATTTGGAAGGAAAAAAAATTCTACGCGTTGATCATTATCACATCTGTAAACTTTTTTTTTAAATAAATAACATAAATTTGCTTTTAGTTTTTAATTTTTTGCGCAGCCTCTGCTTTTTAGCTTTATTTTATGCAATACGAATTATGCAACCCACTGCACATACTTATTTCTTCCTTAGTAGATCAACTGAAGTAAATTTTTTTTGTTATTTCGAATTTTATTTATTCCATTTTCATTTCTTTTTTCTGCCTAATTTGCCCCATGTTCTACTCTTTTTAATGGCCATTTCAAACCATTGTTTTTTTTCTTCTTTATCCTATATTTAGTTGTTTTCTAGTCTTTCGAGGCTTTCTGTCTTTTAAAGTTGTTGTTTTTTTAGCGTTAATAGTTTTTTTTAGTTTAAGAATTAGAATATTTAATTTCTTTTAAATCACTTTCTTTGTACATTCTTTATATAATTTATTTAAAAAATAAATTACTTTGATTACTGCAGAAAAAAGTCAATAATATGCATTGAAAATAACCTTTCCAAAACATTAGTTGCGATTAAAATGTATTTTTTTTATCAGTAAATGTACTCGCATTAAATGTATTCACATTTGTAAAGAAAATCACGAAAAATAATTTTCGAACCTTATTTTTATGAGTCGAAATGTTCAGCAAATTTCGAGTTATAAAAAAAGAACACAAGAAAAGAAAAATGGAAAGATATTCTTTAAAGAGAATAAGAAAACTTATGATGAGAAAATAATAATTTTAAACATTTTAAAAATAATAATTATATAAAATTTAAAGTAAAAAAAGTCAAAAACAACATAACGAAAAGATAGTTTTTGATCATCAGCTCACACGATTATGTCCGCAAATTAGCGCTTTTTAATATTGTATTAATATAGTCATAACAAAATATGTAAATACAATATTGATTAGTTTTGTCTCGTAAAGTGTTGTATTTCACTAACAACTACTACAAATGAGCTTGTATTTACGAGCAATGAGGTGGGAATGTAAGGAAGTAACTTAGGCAAACCTTCGAGACCATCAGACTCGTAATTCACTAAAATTATTTTCTTAGAATTTTCATAAATTTTTCCTCTTAACGTTTTTTGACCCTGATGAACAGTACTTTAGAGCCAAAAGGTAACGGTATGCAAACATTAAGTGCTAAAAATATAAAACCTTTACCAATATTTTTCTTATTTCAATAATATGTGGATAATGTTGGAATCATTGAAAATGTATGGCAACTTTTTTCTCAAATAAGTGTCATTATTTTTTTGTAATCTATATATTTCAGGTTTTCTACATCATTTTTTGGTTTTGGTTACCAAAGAGTTCTTTATACTTCATTTTTTAACGTTTTAAAAATTGTTCATATAGATAAATATATGGTGAAAGTAGAAGCAAACAAAAAAGTCAAGCTAGGGCAACTGAAATTTCCCATGTCTGTGTTAAAGAGGAAATCATTTTTTATTTTACTGTTAATAAATATTTATAAATTTCAATTTCTTAAACAATGGACATGATTTAAAGATAGACATGAATATAAAAAAAGTAGTTTGTCGGGTGGTAGTTTTCACAGAATATCATTAAACAGAAAATGTCTATTCGTGTCATAGAAAATTTTCGAAAGATTTGCTCTCACGTTATAGCGAAAAAACTGCTCCAAAAGTGTTTAAAAAATTAAGTATCGTAAATTCTTTTTATAAAAGTGAAAAAGACTATGCATCATTAATAAACTGCATAATAGAAGCTAATTTTTCATCTCCGGGGGGCATAAAAGAATTTTTTGTTTTGAATCGCGTAAGAACAATTTATTTTTTCAAGAACAATCGTTTTTCATGATTTTAATATTTTAAAATTTTAGGAACTGTGGTTGATTCAGCTGTAGAAAGAAAGAAACCAAATGAGTTCTTTATTAAGTTAACTTCAGAATGCAGCCACTGAAATGCTGTTATTTATTTATTTTTAATTTTATAGCTCTAATTTGTTTTGAAGTTTGAAAATAAAACATTCATGCTTATCATTGATATTTATTAACAATGTTTCTCAATAACTTATAATAAAGCTAGCATTCGTGCATCATTTAATAGAATTTAATTTGTAAGATGCGAATTATGAATAACACTTAAATAAAATATTAAATATTTTATATTTTTTCAATTTATATTCCTTTACTTTCATAGAAATTTTCACTGAAGTATTACAAAAAGCAGATCAACCTTTTCTCTAACTGTCAGATTTTCGCAAAATACTTGTAAAATTTAATCTTATTAATTAGAAAAGACAACTTTGTTAATAATTGCAGATGGTATTTTATATAACGGAAACACTCTTTCTCTGAATAAATAATATTTTTTTCAATAAATTCAAATTTACGAATAGGGGGAAGCTGCTGCAGCAATATTCAACTGGGTTCCAATAGTTCAGCCAGGAGAGCAGCTGGGTGCTGAGAACCCTTGAACATACTTTGGGTAATTCACCCTATAAAAATAAGTGAGTATTTAAATTTTTATTTCTCAAGAACTTTTCGTCCGATTTACTACTAATTTTAACTTTTGTTATTCAAAACCGTATGGATTAAAATCAGGACAAAATTCGGTTTTTTTCGACTATTTGCTCTTTTTTATTGAATTAAATTATAAAAAATAATAAATTATTAGAAAGAATACTTTTTTATATCGAATTATTTTTGGATGTGATTGTTTTTAAAAAGTTTGTGGCTTGCCTAAAGCCTATTAAGGAAATAAGCAAAAAGTGAAAAGAACATAATAGGTTTAAAAATTCGATTGCTCTCCTGGCCAAATTATTGGGTCACTATTTTTCAGATAGTGGCTTCTGGGAGAAATTAAAATTTAAAAGTCAGACAAGTTGCGAATTTGATATGAATCTATTTTCACCACTGGTTAAAAAATAAAATAAATCAAGTTTTTCAAAGCTATTTATCAGTTATTCATCACTAAAGCGTAAATAGTCATAAAACTGTACTTGTTTACAGTACAAATTAATATTTACAGATCTTTAATCAAATATCACATCTTAACTTTTTCAAATCTTGCTTTTCATAAATTAATTGCAAGCAAGTAGAGCCACACGCAAGGTAAATTATGCTTCTTCAATAATTTTTTTTTTCCTTTTGGTAAAATTGAATTTTATGTTTCGCTTTGTAATTATTGCTTGCAGAAACCAAAATCGATGTTTCACCAAAAATGAAATAAATTAGTTTATATGAACCAAATGACCTTTTGTTCTATGCTGGAAAAAAAATAAACCTGTAGAAAAGCCTTCACCTACACTTATACCTCTACTCAATTAAAATGAAATAATTCAGCGCTAAGATAACATGCGATCATGTTGATACAATTCTAATTGGAGAGAAGAAGGAAAAAAGAAAGAACAAAATCAACCCCGGATTACTTTGAGTTGCAGAGTAATTGAAGTTTGATATAAGATTGTCTTACAATATTGATTTACGTAATACAATTAAGTAAGCCTTCTTAAATTTAGATAAATCTTTGAAAATTAATTAAAAATGTTTCTCTTAATCGGGGAAGGTAATTAAAAATATCGTTTCAGGCAACGATGAACGTTCAAAGTTTCGATATGATGCATTATGAACCATAAGGGAAGCAGGATTTTGTTAGTAGAAAAATATTAGTCTTGATGATATTTATCAATAAAATGTGAACGAATAATTTAAGTTGAAAATGCGTTAAATAGGGCTGTGGAGTTGGATTCGATGAGTTAGAGTCGGTTGCAGGAACCAGAAAGACTAACTCGACTTCGATTCCATTTCGTCAAAATGTTCTTCAGCGTAAAGGAAAAAAAAACAAAATGTTTATCTTATGAAAATCATTCAGACAAGCATTTAGACACATATTTATAATTATTTAAACAAAAATTACTATATTACTTGAATTATTAATTATAGTAAACTACATATATATATGTATATATATATATACACAATACAATTAAAGATAACGTAGATGCAATAATAGAAAAAATTCCAAAGAAGAAGTATAAAATACATAATTCCAAGTTTCGACAATGCCAAGCTGCAAACAACGTCGAAAATTTTTTTAATTGCATTTTTTATTCAGATACAACGAAAGAATCAAATTTTCTCATTGGCTTGGCGAAAGTCATTGTCTTAAAATAAACTATAGACGATTGTAGGTTGTAGAAGAGTGCGACGAGCTCTTAGCAGCAGCTTATAGCTCTGTCATTCCATTAATGTAGCTTAGGGTTGAGACTTGATAGATAAACTATAGACAATTCAGTTTTGCCAAATAATTAAATAGATAGTCTTTCGCTTATAATAGCTATTCGCGATCGCAACGATCGAGTACGCCGTCTAGCGGGAGCCTGTAAATATCAGACATTAATTTATCACGTTTTCATTTAGTTCCATCGAAATCATTGACAGAATCAGACGCCATTTTTTAGCAGCAAATAAGAAACAAAATTTCCCCAAGGAAAAGGCCGAAGAACTTGAAAAAAATCTCCAGAATATTAGTAAATCTTTCAGGAACAGAACACGCCAAACATTTGAAGAAAAATTCCTCAATAATTTTTAATTTCTATTATCAACAAACTTGCAACTGATGACTTCCGATTTCGGATACTGTACAGATGTGTGTATTAAGGTAAAATGCATTTCTTCTGTCTTCAATTCATTGCGAATTAAAGTGAAGTCAACATTGCTTTCGTCATTCCAGTGAATAAATATGAATTCAGAACATACAGAATTGTAATAGTTATAACATATTTTTCTTCGTTGTAGAATAGTATATATTTCTGTATCCATATAATTCGGAAAACAACAAAAAAAATTATCCAAGTTACTTGAAATAGTGCCATTTGTGCTGATTCTTAATTAATTTTAATCGTTTTCTTGGTAAGTATTTTTTAGTTTTGAAAGAATAAGTTCAACTAGAATTCAGCTATTCTGTTTTTAGCTACATAATCAAATTCATATCAATTATAAAATTTTGCTTTTTAGTATGTTATCTAAAAGTAATGAAGGGATAAACTATGTATCTATTATTTGAGAATAAAGTTTTCAAATAAGGAACTTATCATTTTGGAATTCTCCGGGAATTATAAATCAGGTAAGTGCAATGATTTTTACAATAAAAAATTTGCCTGTAAATATTTTTTTTTCATTTGATGATGGTTCTCTACAGAATGGTTTTTTACGTCTGATTAAAAACTATAAGAGCAATAAAAAAAGAAACTATATGAAAGTTTTTATTTCAATGTAAAGAATTCTTGAAATCGTTTTTTTTATCCTAAGAATTCTTTATTTTCCGTTTTTTAGTTTATAATTTTTTGATAAAAATTGTTCTCAAAATACTTTTTTTGAAAAATTAAATGGTATAACATTATGTGTTTATGTATACTTCTTGTATATTCCAATGTTTGAAGTAATATGATTCAGAAAAGTATGAAATAAAAATTCGGTACTAACGTATTAACGCCACCGCCGCTACAGATTTGGCGGTTTTTAAGTGCCGCTAATCTACACTTAAAATTTTTGCGACAATTCATAAAATAAAACACTTTATTTAAAATCAAAATAGTCAATCGGATTTCGATGGAAAATTAGCCGATATAGAGTTTAGCATAGATTCAAAACAATCATATCGCCATATGAACTCTGATAAATAAGATTCCAAATGAAATAACATTTCCAAAACGTACGTTTACCAAGATAAAGTTTTATGTTGTGGGAATTGGTACATTTTCGTTTTTTCGGTAAAATATTTTCCTCCTAAAAAAATACAATTGCATCTTGTTTTGTTTTTGGCAAATCCCAAAGACGAATTTTTGTAGCACTAAAAATGGCGACAGAAAAGAATTGTTTTTTTGTTTTTGTTTCGTCAGCATTCTTTATTTTACGTTTCTTAGTTTCTAAATAATGATTTTTATTGAAACTTGAAATTTTTTGATAAAAATTGTTGTCAGAAAACTTTGTTTACAAAATTAAATTTCATAAAATTATGAGGCTTATGTATACTTTTTGTTCATTTTAATTTTTGAAGTAATATGATTCTTAAAACTATAGAATGTAAAGTTTAAATGGGCCTTTCATGTTATATCATTAAATTTAGTAAAACTATTTCTCGGGCATTAGGTTTTAACTCTTATAAGAATATACATATTTTTTTCTGTTAATGTGCAAATATTTTTCCGATGTGTTTTGGATATTCCTTCTCTAATAAAAAGAGATACCATTTAACATAACATAAAAAGTATCATACCATTTTTGATAAAAATTATGCTGAAATAATTTTAGTAATAAGTGGTTATGAAAATCAAAAAAAGTGAGCTACATATTAAGGATGGGATACGTAAACTACTGACATACTGTTATTGACTCCAATGATGGTTAATTATTTTTGTTAATATGCACTATACCATTGCAATTGGCGCAGTTTCAGTAGGTGACAAATGTATCACTATATTTTATTTTATATCCGTCGTTGAACAGCCCACCCAATGTTTTGGGTTTATGACTACTAACGTTCAACTAGGTATCGTCGTAATTTTGAACCCGATTCAGAAGATTAGGTGACTTCTGGATCAAGTATTGGGAGAAATTTGCCTTCGTGGAGGATTTTTTGATGGAACTAACCCACATTTGCGCAAAATGGTAAAGAAAACCTCCCGCAGTTAGCCTGATGGTAAGGGGACTCTAATCCATAAATATAATATGTGTGCAAATTTAGGTAAATTTGGTGCTGTACCAGTAACGTGCATTTATATTATGGATACTGTGGAAATAAGTTTATTACGGCAGTTCAAAAGTATAAGTGCTGAAAAAAATTGCTCGATTGTAGTATATTTAACATTGGGTAAGCCTCAACAAACAGCAGTATGCCAAAAATGAAACTGAATACAGTCATTCTTTATTTATATGGGGTGAGCTACTAAAGCCATGTTTTGTTAAATCTAATAACATGAAGTCACCTTGAAGGTGAATAATAATAAATAAGAAAGATATTAAATTATTTCAGCTTTATTAACTTCGTCGTTATTTGCCCTTAAGTTGTGTGCATGATTTTGCTGTGCTCAGTACTGATTTCGATTTATTGATTTTTTTTAATTACAAAAACCGTGTAATCATTTAATTTCAAATAAAGTGTCATTTACTCTAATTGCGTATAAAAAAAACAGAAATATATAAATTGAAATTAATATTTAATTGATAACAATATTAATCCATTGAAATTCCATTTTATTCTACCTGGAATTTTTATAAATTTTAAATGAGTATCGAGTACTCGGGGAGGTCCGGGGTCAAAATGGGAGTCGTAGTCGAACATTTCAACTACTGACTTCACAGACCTGGGTTCAAGAAGCGTAAATAGTCAAATAAATTGGTGGGTGATTTTCCGTGGGTGATTTTCCGTGTGTGATACTTTAAATCAGAATATTCACGAATTTCAAAACTATTTCAAATGAGACAGTGATTTCATTTGCCTTTTTTTACAGATTATATACAGATTTATGGATTATTTACTCTTTGTTTTCACCCCATACAAATATCGGGTATTCAGTTAGATTTAAATATTTCATAAAATTTTAATTTGATTAATATTTTATTTTAGATAAGTATACAGCCGTGCAATTGTATTATTATAACTGTGCAGCAAAAAATTCAAAATTGAGATTTTTATATATTTGGTATCTTTATATGGCTTAGCTACATGTTGTAAAAAATATTCAAAAATAAATTTTGCTTTAACAGTTTTTTGAAATTCTATTTTATCATTCATAGACTTTCACAGAAAAATTCATCGTTCATGGAAAAATTGTGACTTTAAAAAAAAATTAAAAAAACAACGAATTGAAAAAAACAACGAATTGAAAAAAACAACGTATGTGCTTCACGACTGACTCACTTTTCTGGACATCAGTCGTGAAGCACCTACGTTGTTTTTTCAATTGCACGGCATTATAAACGTCAGAATAGTTTTCATAAGATAAAAATGCTTTTACTCTTTTATTCCACAGACTCTTTTACCAAGTAAAATCAAAGTCAAGTTGTTTTTCCCGATCTGAATTATGACACAATTTTTTTTTACTTTTTCTGAATACAGTCATACCTTTTTTCTCTGAACAAATGCATTTCACTCTGAATTACTTTTGATTTAACGATCGGAATTTCAGTTACAATCTTAATAATTCTATTTCAATCTTTATGGTTCGAAAGCTTCATATTAAATATGCTAATTATTTAGTGACAACAATATTTCAAATAATCAAATATTACACAAAAACGTGCTCCTCTCCCTGAATAAACGTATCCTTTTTTTGACAAATTTGTCCCTCAAAATGACGTGGTGGAGCAGGATATTAACAAACTGAAATAAAACCCAATGATGAAGTGGTCGCTCTTTTTGGGCAGTTTCCGTAATGTTTATTTCAATTTTTACTTTTTTCTCCACATCACTCAAACTATGTAAGCGAATTAAAAGAATCTTCCATACAATTTTAAAAATAACTAGTTCTAAAATAATTTAATACAGAGTTATAATTAATAATTTCATACAGAATTAATTTTATTCATGAAAGTTATTTATTATTTTTTTATAATTTAATTTAATATGGGTCTCAACAGAATTTTTAAATTCAAAAGTTCACACATTTTAAATTCTGTAATTTTAAATTATAGTATTTTACGTCTGTGGGAAATTTGTCGAATAGTTTCTAAATAATGAAATTTTGAAATAGTTTTCTCTTCCATTCTCAAAATCTGTTCAACCGATCCCTCTAAAATGAATGCAAAAAAAAAATATATATATATATACTATTATCTTGCATTCTGTTAAAAAGCTAGTTTTGCAATATTGTACAAAATGCCTCATATTCTCTTCAATAGTTTCAGAAATGTGTCAAACTACACAAAAATTGAAGCTAATGTTAAGGGGACCAGATGTTCAGTTGTATTCCTGCTTAAACTTTGAGTGTCAATCAACCAAATCCGTCGAAAAGAAAAAATAATATTAATTCACAGAAAGTACGTTATTGTGTAATCTTAATATGATTACTTTTCATTTTAAAGCACCAAAAACTAAATCTAACGAAAACAACTACTCAGTGCAATTTAAGATAAATATTTTAATACAGTGACACTTCTAGGGAGCAACCTCTCTCTGTTTCACAGTAAAATGGTCGTTGGTGAAGCTTGGTCATTCTTAGAGGTTACTTATATTGACTTCAAAATTATTATCGAAGCCACATGATTTTTCGAAAACGATTTTAATTTTAGTCAGTGTCATTATTTTGGTGCGAAAATGCCATTTTCGTTGTCGTCCCGAAAAGACGGATCAGTAAATAAAATTCAGCATCTATAAAAATGATCCCAAATGTTATAATTATGGTTTTAATGTTCCTACCGAAAGGTATTTTCCAGCACATTGTCTATGGAAAAAATTCCGTGCCTCTCTAAAGTGGTCGTAAATAGAAGTGGTCCCTACATCGAGGTGGTCTTCCCTGGAGGTTTCACTGTATAATACAATATAAGTAAATATAATTAAAAAATGCGTATTAAAATATATTTGAACAATGACTCACATTTAATATTTTATTATAAATATTTATTGATACCGTCATTTTACTGTTAATGTATGAAATATGGCATTCCATGGAATGTCTAATATCGACTCGGTAAAGAATTATTCAGCATTACACTCATTACCATGGGACTCTACACTGTTCATTCTAAAATTATGGTAAAATAACTGACAACAGTCTGTCCATACGATTAACCTTAAAGTTTACGGTAAAGAATATTCTTCGCCTTTACGGTTTTGAAACTGTTTACAACTAGTATGATTATAAGACCATGAATACAAGGATGTACGGTTTTTTAACCATTTACAGCTACAAAAGTTTCAAAACCGTAAAAAGAGAAATTTAACTGGGCATAGGAGCTAGGCTTCTCGTTAGGTAATAGGCATTGGAGAGTGCAGGACACAAAATGGAGAAGGCAGGACATTGGAAACTCTACATGTACTATAGGGAATGAATTTATCAACACTGGGACTCGAACCCACGTTCAGTCGATCATGAGACTGTCAAATTAGCCCTCTCGGCTAAAACATATACGCAGTTGCTACGAGCTAAATTGCTTCATCAGGTGGGCTTAGTTGATGCAATAAAATTCCAGTTATTTAACCGTTTTAGGTAAAAGTATTTAATAAACGATTTATCTCGCTGTTTATGGTTTTATTACCATTTTATTTATGGTTTTTTTAACGGTTTTGTTTAAATACGGTAAAATAACAATTAAATAGATTGTAATTTAGCCATTTTTCAGAAAAAAATGTATAATTGCCTAAAATTGATTGACCACGTATGAAATGGTTATCATATCACTCATTGCCATAACTTACTATATAATGACTAATAAATGGCCTACATTCATTCGATATTATGAATAACCGATTTATCTACGTCGAGTGTTAAATATTGTGTCTAAAAACACCAGGACATTGTTTACAATATTACAAATGTCACGCTTTTTACCCATTCTAACTGAAAGCCGGTATTTCATCATTGAAAATAACATATATTTAATAATTTTAAGTGGTTGTAAATGTCGAATAAGCTCTAAAACAATTTTAATTAAAAAAACTTTAAAAGAAATTAAACGGAGAAAAAAACTTAACATTGTTTTGTTACCGCGCTTAGATACTTTACTAAAATTTAAAGTACAGCTTTTTTAAAAGCGTTTGTTGGTCCATTTAAAATGACTTTTAACGCAAGGAGGAAATATTTCATAATAAATATCAGTTTCTCTCTAATTCTTTTAGAATTCAGACAAATTTATAAACAGGTCACGTATACGAGGTTATTTAAGAAAAGGTTAAACTTTGAAAGTTTTATCCAATCTTTTTAAAATTCATTCAGGGACTCAGCAAATAGATTGGTCAATATATATATATTTTCTTCGACATTTTGAAGGAAATCACGTGTTTAGGGAAAAAAAACTTTCATTTACATAAAATAATCCCAGACATATTGTTTGGAGCACATCTAAAAAGTTGGGGCAAAACACCGGTCTAAACTTGAACCTCTGAACTCACTGTATTAAAATTTCATTCATCATAAAATATTTGGAATAAATTTAAAATTCTGTTCAACACATTCTTGCAAAATTTCTATAAAAGTAACTCTTAAAAAGTTCTTTTCTAACCAAAAGTTATAGTTTGAATATGGGGAAACATATTGGAAAGAAACATATTGGGACATACTTTATGGAAACACATTGGCAATTCTGTTTCTTATGCTTGACCATTCAGAAACCGTAAAAGATATGCATAAAACCAATAAAGTCAGAGAGGTGTTATGGGTAAATACAATAAACTATTTCAGTGCTACTCGATGCTGTATATCATTCAACAATCCATCGTAATCTCTCGCTGAGAGTTCCGTTAATTAAACAGATCTCCATTTTCAAGTCTAAGCTTATATTCACTCTGAATTAACAGTCGTTTGAGATTATATACTGATGTTCCCAGGGTCCGTGTAAATTGATTCAGACTTTACACAATAATTAAACTTGACTATGAATTAATAGAAACGTTGACTGTAAGTTATTGATGATAACGAACTCTATTGGGCCAAAATCTTTGTGAAATATACAATGAGATTCAACTATTAGTATCAAACAAGTAGTTGAGCTGATGCATAAATAGAGCATTCTACTGAATATGGAATGCTTCAAATTGTCTCTTCAATTGTGTTACACACGAGAAATTCAATCATTACAAACTAGGAGTAGTAAATCAAAAAGAGGAAATAACTTGGTTAAAAACTTTTTCAAAACATGAAAACATTTAGTATGTGGCATACAAATCAGAGGAATTCTTTAAATAATTATAATGAACCATTTGCAGACCGTTTTATCTACTACTGGACATCAAATCACAACTCTTAAAATTTTTGGATTTTAATATTAAATTAATTTTTATATCTTAAATGTTTAAACCTTAATGATAGCAGCAAGTTACTTCACGATTGTTATTTATTATATAAAGAAATATTGTGTAATGTATTTAAATGATTTTCTGCTTACAATAAATAAGAAGTTTAAATAGCATTATACTCGGATTTAAAAGATGCTGCAAAAACACAATAATTAATATGTTTTCTTTCAAGCATATTACTTATGAACTGATACATATTTTATAGTTGAAATAATATCTTTCACTGATTCAGAAATAACATAACTTTCATAAAATCTAACCGTTGCCCAATTTGAGTAAAAGAAAAGGAAATTCCTTAAAAGTACGCCATATAACGGGAGAAATTTTTTGTCACAAATTCCCTTTCCTCACCATAAATAATTTAAAATTTAGAGTATAGACAAAGTGAGTTCAGACAAACCAAGAGTAGGTCATGAAGCTTTAATACCTAAAAGAAAATTTAGACTGTTCAAATGAATATAAATGATGAGAGGATAATTTCGATTGAGCAATTGAGAAGTTCTCTTTCAATAATTTGTTTGCATTTTGATATTTTGAATTTTTTTTCAGCTATTAAAACTTCATGGTTTACTCTAGGTTTGTCTGAACTTCCTTTTTCTTTCTTTGAAATTTTAAATTAGTAATGAAGGTGAAAGTAAGTTTGAGATGAAAAATTTCCTCCGTGTTATGCCACCCTCTTAATGTAACAAATTAAGATCTAGAAAACAAATAATATTTCGTCACGTTTCTTAGAAAATATTGCAACTGATGTAGTGTCAATTACAATATCTGTTACGTTTCCACTACAGTCTGCTATTCGAGATAGATTTTCACGAGGAAATTCCTTTCACTATTTAAATTTTCATGACGATCAGACAGCAACCCACATTTCGGAATAGGCAAACATTTTTTGATCAGCATAACAGTTACATCATGGTTTATTATTTTCAGATATCTAGTCGACCATTCGTTATAACGTTATATTCGTTTTATAATAAATATATTTATTATAAAATAATACTTTTAGACTGTTGTACTTTGATTTCAAATTATAGAATTGCATTATGCACTTATATTTGCTTATTATTTATTGATTTGCTTCAAATAGAAATCAAATAAGTAAAATTTAAAAAAGATTTCAGATTAATTTTTAATTAAAGTAAAAATATACTGCAGCGGAAAACCTACGTAGTAAGGAAAAAAATAAAATTGAGGAATTTAATGTTAGTTATATTTAAACCTTTATAATATTAAAAATTAGATGCATGTATACAACTCATAACATACTATTAATTTTATAATATTAATAAAAAAATTATGAAGTAATAAGATTGTGAATTAATAACATATATGATTTGTGTTAATTATTCAGAATAATTATCAATTTGTAATTTTTTCACTCAATTCTTTTTTAAGCTCTTACACTAAGTGAGATTTTCTATATTCAAAATACATTTCTTTATTATGGTGATCATGCCGACCGATGTGTGTAGGGCTCAGGGAACTGGTTTTGCATCAGAAAGGTTCTAGGTTCGAATTCCGGACAAGGCATGGATGTTCTTTCATTCCTTGTACTATCTGTCTTTACTGTGGAAGCAACTTCGGCTCACCTGATATGGTGCCCCCGAAAGAAAGGTCTACAAATCTGCCTTTCAAATGCCTGTATTGGCGAAATGTCATTCCCAGGTGGGCATTGGAAAAAACAATTATTGCGATCATACACTCTAATAATGCATTCAAAATAATCCCATCCCATTCAGTGTGTGAAAACATGTCATTTCTATTTGAATAATAATTTGTTTTCTTTAACACACATAAGATTCAATTGTACCTTAAGCAAGGCAGCTTTCATAGATGATTAAGTGGAGCTCATTCTATAAAGCACCTGTGCTTCATGCAATTTTTTTCTTTATAATTTTCCATTTAGTTCGGGTTGCCTTTCTGCTACTACTTTTTCGAGAACAGTAAGTGTAATGAGGAGAAAAGAAACAACATAGACTCCTATAGTAAAGGGGCACTATAGTCAACTTTATGGCTTGAAAATTGTCCTAACTGGGACTTAAAATTTACCTGTTTCTAAATTCGTCAGTGATAGCTTCTAGTATTAGCGACATTTTTTTTTTAAATATTATATTCGATGAATGAAAAAAGGTTTGAATAAGTTTTCTCCTGGTCTAATCGGAGTACCTGTCACGTTAAATTTAGTGGAATGCAGACCATAGGTTCGCCAATTCTGATCTGGAGCCAAAGAAAGATTATAAAAGATTGTTGGGAAAAAGGACGTAGACGAAGCGAAAATGTGGGCATTTTAAGCAGAAAGTACTCTTAAGAAAAAAAAGCAGATACTCGGTTACCTAAATGTTCAAATCACATTTGAAAATCACAGGCAGCAAGCAAAACATTCATTAGATTCTAAAAAAAAAAACAAATAGCATCTTAAAAACATAAACATAGTCATGAATAGTTACTACAATCAATATAAAGATAAAAGTGCTACAATTTACATACGTGTGAGGGCAGTATCAGATCAAAAGCATTTTCGACTCAAAAAAATATTTTTATTAGCAATAAAAATTCTTTGAACGAGCGATGCGTATACATTTATTTTTTTCTTCTATCACAATATTTTCTTGTCAAACGCTTAGGAAATAGTTTATTTTTAAAGCTTAAAATACGAAAAGGGAAATATTAAAAAGCATAAATGCCACAAGTTCCGTGAATCTAAAAAAAAAAGTAAGAATAAAATAAAATTCAAAACATCGGTAAAAATATCCATCGTTTCAAAGAAGAAGGCTTTTTTTTATATATTCCTTCTTTCCTTTTCTTAAGAGCCGATGCTGAAGAGGATCGATATTCAAATGTTTATCACAGCTCAAAACTCTTTTGAATCTCATTTGCGGTGCAATAAAAAAAAATAAGGGAATCTTTTACAGATCGAAACATTTAAGCCATTCTTCGTAAAAAGAATGTGCCGTATTCTGCAAATATTTGGTGCCATACTTCCGCTCGCAGTTTCGAACCCTAAAAGTGTATATTTCACAAAACATATTCTTTGTGTATCCGGCTTTAAAAATAATGATCCAATACTCATCTCTGCCATTTTTCCTTTCAAGAAAAATTCTTTTACTGCAGGAAACAGGAACTTGATAAATCATTCCTTTTGGAGATGTAGATGCTAAACTTTCTCAAAGAATACTCCTCCCCCCCCCCTTCTGCACCCCTTCATGCAAAAAATGCCAAACAGCCCCTTACATATTGTGTGAGAAGGGAGAACTACTGAAAAGTTATGGCGGCGAAAGTAACGAAAAAATATGCAAATTACCTCATTAATATCGGAATTTCTTTTGACGGCATCCCGTTAAACGCCGACCGCTTTTATTTCTTCTCTAATAAGAAGCAACACCCCCTTTTTCGGCGATTATTTTTATACTTTTGGAAATGTTTATTATGAGTTGACAAGACTCCATTTTTTTTCTCCTTTTTCTGCAACGACAGATTCACCGATAGGTACCTACGTCTCAAATGACACGATTTTAGTGTGTATCATGCATTAAGAATTATGCAAATTTTTTGGAAGCTCCGAGGAAAAATGCTTATAACTTAATTCACGGGTTTTCTTGTCAAAAACGGGTTTTTCAGTCGTTTTTCGAGTTCTCCGGCGGAAATTCAAAGCCAGGAAAAGTGAATGGCTTTTATTAGATTATTGTCAAGAATCCTTTGAAGAGGAAGTTGGAGAGAGAGGAAAAAAATCGAGATCGGTTTCGGGGCTTAATTTTGCATTAGTGTAATCTTTTTAAAGATGTTTAATACCTTTGGGAATTCATTTTTAATTCTACCTGAATTACGCATTTCTTTCTTAAAAATGAAAGGTATTTTAAGAAAAAGAACCGGCTTCAAAGTTTCAAGTGAAATACGCAAAGAATTTTTCTGTTTACACATTATGCGTAAAGGTGTAGAGTGCGCAAAAAAATGTACCATCCTGAATAACTCTTGCTCTAATGATAGGATCTTCATATACTAAGGCTCCATCTTCATGGTTTCTGGAAAATACCTCAATTTTGCGAATCAATTAGAACATAAGATCTTTTTTTATATTTTATTTTACAACCGTTGTTAAACAGCCGACCTAATTTTATAGGTTTATCACTACTAATGTTCAACTTCGTAGCCTTGTAATTTTGAATCCAATCCAGAAGACAAGGGAACTCCTGGATCGAATAATGGGAGAAATTTTACCTTCGTGGAGGACGAAGGTAAAATGATGAAGCTAACCCCCTATTTTCATGAGGCTAACCCGCATTTGCGCTACACGGAGAGGAAGACCACGAGAACCTCCCACGGTTAGCCTGACTGCAAGGGGACTCTAACCCATGGTCTGTCTACATTTGAGGATATTTCACTCCAGCACTGTGGTTGGTGCAAGCCTGATGCGGAATTCGTATCCACTGGGATTCGACCCGGTTCGCCATAGTGGAAGGCGAACGCTCGATCCCCTGAGCCATTGCGGCTCAACAGAAGATGTTTAACGGAATCAGACACAATTACGTACTTTCTCTGAATAAACATCCCTTTTTTTCAGAGAATTTGGATTCCTGACTCCAGGGGGTGGCCGCAATCTGGGAAATATGATCCCGATAGCTTGACCAATTATTAAGATCAGATGAATTTTATTAAATATTGGAGGTGAGTTGATTGAAGAAGTACAGCAGATTAAGTATTAATTTTTTATAATAATTTTAATAATACTGGGCATAATTTTTGATCACAAACTGCAGTGAAAAGAGCATATTTCTTAGGTTTCCAGGAAAAGTTATAGAGTTCTTCTTGGATAGCTAAGAATTTCTAATCTGATATTGATCTGTCTATGTCTGTCTCGTTCTCACACCGGGAAAAGGTACCCTAAGAAAAAAACTGTTTTATGACTGAATTTTTAGCTTCACCAAAAGCTGTGTGGGCTAAAAGATTTTTTCCAACAGGTTTTTCGCAATTGAAGCGTTTTACTGACTTTAAATTGATTCAGATTCTTACATGATGTGAAATTTTTACTGCTGAGTGCTTAGATTTAGTTTAGTGAATCGTAAATTTTGTTCTTGTGGTCAGGATGTTAGATCACTGTAGAACGCATTATATTTTATTGTAATTTATATTCAAATCAGAGAGAAAGCTTAAGAAAGGAACTGAGACTCTCATGTATATTCTTGTCCCCCTGTTTTGTTCTTGTTTGTTATATGCACTGAAAACCGAAATATTTTATGTAATTTTGCTTGTAGTTTAAACTTTAATTTCTTTTCTGCTTCTTTTTAATTTGCAATTGTACTTTGCCAACTTACATCTGTAAGCCTCATGTTATATTTTGTAGGGAATGAGGAGTTGCGCAATAAATTAAAAAAAAAAAGATATAGTTTGGTCATGAGAGAGATCCAAGCATTAATGCTAATTTCAGTTTTTAAGTGTTTCGCCATATAGCTAGAATTTTTCTAGAATTTTCGTAAGTCAATACTCTAAGTTTTTTTATTCCAGATTCTATATTTTACATTCTATTGATTAAAGTTAGAAAATAAATCAACGAAATATTTAATCTGGTTATCATCTCACACGATTATACCCGCAAAAATAGTGGTTTCTAATGCTGTATTAGTGTAGACAAAGCATAATATATGATTACAGTGGTGTATGGAACACCAGAAAAAAAGAAACCAAAAATGAATCCTTATCAAGCAAAAAAGACAAAAATTAACGAAAAATACAAATTAAAGCACAAATAGGTACATAAAAAGTTAGAACGGAAGTCGTGTACAAGCGAAAATCTTGCAAGAATGATTTAAGCGTGTTACTCTGTTGCTATACTACAAAATCTGAAATTACAGCGTAAATAGATGATATTTTCAACGATTTGATTTATCTATTATCATGGATTGGACCAAAAATGACTATGAAACCCAGTAGGCAAAGTATGTGTATAATTATACATAACTGGAATATCACAAAAATGTGTTATGGCAAAAGATCACTTTTTTTCTCTCTAATACTTCCTTGAGTTTGTACAATTATTCAAAACTATACAGATTAAATTTTTTTCCTTTTAGGAGTGAAAATGCTCCATAATGTATTATTTTGTGTTTCTGAAAAGGACTTTAAAAGAATAGATATTAATAAGTTATTAGTAATAGTTGGATTTTAACAAAACATATTCGCTAAAAAAGGAAATTATTCTTTAAATAAAGAATTTCGATTTAAAACGAACCAATTTTTTCTCTCCAGTTTTTTTTTATTTCAGTGTAATATTTTAATTGTTTTTTTTTTAATGCAGTTTGCTCAATAAATGCTTTTTCATTTGAGCAAATCATTCTTCTGTCATGAATTAGTCTTCTTAAAATTTCATTGTAGTCTTTCCTGTATCTCTAATGATTATTATGTCATGCAAATATGAGTAAAGAAGTATTGACAAAAGTTTAGCGCCCAATAATTTTTTTTAAATCCTAATTGTAATATAATTTACCCATTATTCAATTTCTTTAATACGAGTACTACATTTACAAGTTTCTTAAGGCATAATATAACCCCTTGTTAAGTAACAAAT
Source organism: Parasteatoda tepidariorum (assembly GCF_982258835.1). Lineage (NCBI taxonomy): Eukaryota > Metazoa > Arthropoda > Arachnida > Araneae > Theridiidae > Parasteatoda > Parasteatoda tepidariorum. Next base: position 34,626,041 of record NC_141757.1, on the reverse strand, counting down.
TTAAAAATTTTATTTTAAAATTTGAAAGTCAAAATATTATTTCAAAACCTAATGTTCTTTTTTTAGAACATTGGCACATGAAGGATTCTATTTTTAGACATCAAGTATTTCATTGAGTTGCGTTGTGTGCGTCTCATTCAATTGATGACACTTATTTAAAATAAATAATTATGCTTTTGGCATGATTTCGCAGGTGGTTGATTATAGATGGACTAACAGATTACTCAGAAAGTGTCCTACTTTTTTATTACTCAGTGTTTTTTTTTCTTTCGTTAAAACTCTAACTATTGTAAAGAAATGCATTCTGACATATTGATAGCTTTCAGAGTATTGCTATTTTCTTCTACTGGGTAATATTTGACACTGGTAATATAACTTAGCATTAAGAAGGCTCTCAACAATATTGATATATTGCTCTTTGCTATTGATATAGTTTTGCCACCCAGTAAGTTAAAGAAAAGTATCTCTGTTTTTTTCTTGGTCTCACTTACAAATTCTGCTTGCTCTTGGCACCATGTCTAAGAGATGCATAACGCAAATATATACAACTTTTAATGCGGGAACATCGCAATTTCATAAATATAATGCAATAAAATTTATTTAATAACAAATTTGTTTGGACGCCAATGATGGCAAATTGAATATCATTTCTAAGCATATCTTGAGATTTCGCCCCATCGTCCATATTCCATATACTAATATTTTCAATAATCTTTTGGGTACTTTTCCGTCAGCTGGGCGAAAATGTCGCCAATTGGGAACCAAACGGGTGCCAAGTTGCCAAGGGAAGTGAATGTCAAAACAATCAACGGAATAAAAGTCGAAAACGTTCAACTATAAACATATATTTATTAATAGTAAGCAAGACAAGTTCAACTATAAGCAAATATTAATGAATTGCAAACAAAACAGTTTAACAGTTCCCGTAAGGTTATAAGTAAGGCCCGGATTTTGATGACATTTGCATTTTTTTTGCATTTTTTGCATTTTTGGACACTTTTTGTCCTTTAGAGCATTTTTTGAGATTTATAAGGCATTTTCTTTAAATTTTGGGGCGTATTTTGAATTTTAAAGCATTTTTTAAATTTTTTGTTAATTTTTTCTAATTTTTACTACTTTTTATAATTTTTTATTATTACACTGGCTTTCAAACAATGAAGAAAATCTCTAGGATATTAAAAGGTGAAGCAACATCTTTTCAAATTGAAGAAGAATTGTCAGTAAGTGTGACCGTCCTTTTCAAGTGCGCACCAATAACATCAGTAGACGTTGAAAGAAACTTCTCCTGGTATAAAAATTTGCTTTCAGACAAGAGATGCTCGTTTACATTTCAAAATATTAAAAAAAAAAATTAATAATCCACTGTAATTCTGATATTTAGTAATATTATGAGATGGAAGTTGTTATATTCACTTAAGTTTCTATGCAAAATGAAAATGTTTTGGAGTCAACATATTTTCCTCTTTTTTTTGCTATTTTAGGATAGAAAACATATTTTTCAAACTTTAATGAACGTAGAACAAGTATTGCATTGCTTTATATTTTTTGAAACGACTTATAATAATTTTAAAGAGTAAAACATTGTTTTAGTTCATTATTTTTACTTCTATTTAAGTCATGTCATAAGGCATTTTTAGCGCAATTTTTTCATTTTAAGGGCATTTTTTGCACTTTTTAAGGGCATTAATTGAGATTTTTTAGGTCATCAAAATCCGGGCTCTAGTTATAAGAAATTTGGTGGGATTCTACATTATTTGGTGATTTTTCGCTTGCACCCGGCTAACGGAGAAGTGCCATCTTGTTTGTAACAATATTAAATTTCTGAGATCAGGATTTCAAAAATTATCATTCAACAGTAGATATGATGATAAGTATTAAATATAAATTGAACTTTTAAAGCTATTATTTTAAAAAAATATATAAGTAAAAATCCGAATTTCTCGTAGTCTTTTTCATTTTTTTTAACTCTACTGATCTTTGAAACGACAGATTTATTAACGCAGTAAATCGACATATAAAAACTACGTTAGACATGAATCGTCAATAAATTATGTCTAATTAGTCCTACTAACCAAATTTCATTTTCAATTATCAACAGTAATTCGTTAATGTGATTAATGTGCGTAATTTATGGAATTTACCCCAAAACTTGATTATTTATAATCATTAAATTGATTACTTTATCAGATTTGCCAAAATGTTTGGTAAATGTGATAAATAATACGCACTAACCAGTTAATAATTGCCAATGAAGTTTGGTCAGGGTGATTAATTAATATGGCTTTACAAGAGCTTGAACTATTTTTTTCTGAAATCTGATTCGCTGTTTTTGTTACAAATGAGAGTGAAAATTCAGTGAGGTCATGAAACTGATTTCTCCAGAAGAATCCGATAACGAAGCCTCTGGCTTATTAGGAGAGATACCTATTAAGAAAACTCAAGAACATAGCGCGGAGAACATTGTGGCAGCAACACTTTCACAGAATATTTTTCTCTTCATTGTTTCGGGTATTATGAACCATTATCGTCTTTATGAACAAGGATGCTATGAAACTTATGGGGCACATTCTTTTGAATGAGGGTGCGTAGTGGCATCGCTTCTTATTCTCGAAAATGCTTCTCAGTAATAGTCTGATTACAGGTCACAGACTAATATTAAGAATTTTTATCAGCATTTGTGTTCAACATTTAGTAGTTTATTCCAACATTTTGTGTTTGATACTTCTCATAAACAATGTAAATGCTGTTTTTGATAAGTTGGAAATCATGCACGTGTTGTATTTAAGAGTATTTTTTAAGCATCAGTGTTTATCCGTTTCATAGCTTATTTTATTTTATTTTATTTTATTTTATTTTATTTTATTTTATTTTATTTTATTTTATTTTATTTTATTTTATTTTATTTTATTTCATTTTATTTTACTTTATTTTATTTTATTTTATTTTATTTTATTTTTATTTTATTTTATTTTATTTTATTTTATTTTATTTTATTTTATTTTATTTTATTTTATTTTATTTTATTTTATTTTATTTTATTTTATTTTATTTTATTTTATTTTTATTTCATTTTATTTTATTTTTATTTCATTTTATTTTATTTTATTTTATTTTTATTTTATTTTATTTTATTTTACTTATTTTATTTTATTTTATTTTATTTTTATAATTGCAATGATTAAATAAACCGCATTAAATTTCAATATATGTTCCCTTAAATAGATCATAGTATAATCTTAAAACTCCGACCGTCCTGTGTGGGGGGCAGGGAACTGTCCTTGCATCAGAAAGGTTATGGGTTCGAATCCCGGGAATGTTCTTTCCTTCTCTGTACTATCTGTCTTTACTGTGGAAGCAACTTTGGCTCACCTAATATGGTACCCCTGAAATAATAGCCTGTAAAGAGAGGCCAACAAAATTGCCCTGTAAATGCCTGAATTGACGGATGTTAACACAGGTGGGCATTGAAAAAAACTATTTTTAAAATTTTATTTAATCTTCAATATATATATATATATATATATATATATATATATATATATATATATATATATATATATATATATATATATATATATATATATATATATATATATATATATATATTATCATATGATAAATATGCTATAAATGTACGCATTTTTTAATGCATTTGATGAGCAAAATTTAAAAAAAAAATTAAAACTTACTATGTTGAATTTAAAATTAATGAATTTCACGTTATTTAATTATACATATAAAACCTTTTTTTTTCAAATGGTTCCAATTTTTTCAAACTTTTTCTTCGCTCAAATGGTTTTAAACAAACAAATATTACATAAAGTGAATTCAACTCTTAGAATTTAAAAATCATAGTTTTAAACTAACAGCAATTTTTTTTCCTTAATTTTGTAAAATTTAATTCTTTTTCTGCGCAAACATTTATTATTTAAAACAGGCCAAGTACTTCAAAATTATTTACAAAAATTTGTTGTGCAAGAGACTTTTTTAATGAGGTGCAATTAGAAATGCATTGTAAATAATATCATCGTCCCATATCAGTTTTTTTCTTCTTTGAAATAGATACATGAGGTATCTTGCATATGCGTCACTGACGCGTGAAAATTCTAGCACCAGAAATAAAAATTAAAACAAATACGATTTCAAAGGTAGATGAGTCCTTTAAGATAAACGAAAATATTTTATTTAAAGTAATTAAAAAGTGTGAAGGAATGACGTCATTAAAGTAGTTTATCCAATTTCATAAAAGCAAATAAAAAACTTATTAAAATTTATTTGGATGATAAAGACTAAATTTTATTATTAAACTGAGTTGTTTTTAAATGATGTTTATATGAAAACGAATTTAGGAGGTAATACTCAGCATTTTTTTTTTTTGAACATTAAATGTTATTTCATTTCTTATGAGAAAATCTTCAATTTGTCGACACTAAAGAAAAATACTTTTCTTTTATTGATATCTGCGCTGTTTAATACTTTAACGCATTATAACTTTTCATCTATATTTTTACACACTATTAATAAATTAATAAATGCTAAAATCTACGAAATTTTGCCTAATGTTAATCATTTATAAACATGTAACCATGTGACTAGTTCCATAAAGCATTTTTTTAACATTTATGATTTTGATATGTATCTACAAAACAGGGAAACTCCAGGATCAAGTAATGGGGGAAATTTGCTTTCGTGGAGGAATTTTTGATGGAAGCAACTTGCATTTGAATTACATGGAGAGGAAAGCCATGAAAACCTTGCACAGTTAGCCTGACGGCAAGGGGACTCTAACCCATGATCCATCTACCACTGATGTTATTTTACGTCAACACTGCTGGTCGGTGCATACACTTCTGTATTAGAAATATTTTTCATTCAGTGGCTGGGTGTCTGTCAGCTACTGTACTGGACAACTGATCAGTTTCCTCATTTAGGGTACAGATTGTGGCTATTTTCGTTTGCCTATACATTAGTCTTACATCGAATGATGTTTTGGCCAGATCTTATTGCTTTGTTAGTTCATTTTACTGAGAAAAATGTGTCCTGTCACTTGTTTTCATCCATTCATTACATTGGTCTTACATCAAATGATGTTTTGGCCGGGTCTTATTTGCTTTGTTAGTACATTTTACTGAAAAAAAATGTCCCGTCATTTGTTTTCATCCGTGTATAAATACACTGTAAAAATATTGTATGAAATGAAAAAAAAAAATTGCAATTCTAAAAGTCATCCTTGCCTAAATTGGTTGACACCAGTAAAATATACTTTGATATGCTTGTAAAAATAAAGCAAGTCAAAAACCTAAGAATTCGCAAATTATGTCACCGTAATAATTTCCGTTTAAAATTTTTGCCTTTGTTAGAGAGAAACTAATCTAAATTAAATCAGAAGTAACAAAAACATATTCTCCTTCTCATGTGTTCCTAGAATAGAATCTCAAATATTCCACGATTTGTTGAAATAAATAAATTGAAACTTATTTTCTATTCAATCCCTCAAATTTTACAATCAATCGTTCAATTTTTATGTACGCAACATTAGTGTCTTTTAGATGTATTTTTGCATTTAAGGGTCCTGGCCAAATAACCAGGGCAAATAAAACTTTTAAATTAATTGGATTTTATAATTATCTAATTTTGATCTTATGAAGTTTTTTTTTGTAATGAAGACTACTGTCTTCTTTTTTATGAAAAATAGACCAAAAAAATATTTTCAAACTTTCAATGAAAGAACTAATTTTAAGGAATTTAATATTTTTTAATTGGTAAAATTTTTTTTTTAATATCAACAGTTGATTCTTAGAAATGCGTGGCACTGGTCTAATGCCCGTTTTTGCCACCCTTAATGGCTCTTAGTACTTAAGTTAATCTAGTACAGTGATAATTTTAGAACAGAAAATAAATCTATTCAACGAATTAATTTGTAAGTATAATACGTCTTTGAAAAAACGTCTTTACAGCTGAGGACAGATAATTCTGAAAGCAAAATCTTTCAGTTTTTATCGCGTCAAATTATTTCTTTAATGTAGATTCTTCCGTTTTTTTCCCCATTTTTTTTCTATTTTCTATTTAATTTATATTTGAATTACTTCCTTCATATTTGAATAATTTGAAATCAAGAATATCTAGGTTAAGTGAAGAATCACATTGCGTGGAAAGCGAGTTGTGAAAAGAAGGAATGAGAGATTGATGCTACAGTGATGGCGGTATAGAGTTCAAAATGATGTCAGTCTTGGAAAGACGCTACCGTATTTAGAAATTTATTAACCTCTGAGACTTTTCGGATACTGAGTAATTTTCCGCAAGCTATTTAAACATATCATGATCCAATGTTTGCATTCCAAACGCAATTGCTAAAGATATTCTTCCTGTGCTGATTTGCTGAAGAAGAATCAAAAGCGGAAAGTAAAAAGCTTCTAATTTTTACACCACCTTAAAATGGTTACAATATTTTAAAACTAAATGATCATTTTCTTAATAAAAAATTTAATTCGTCTATATCTTTTTCAAAATCAAGAAACTTCCTTTTCAGTTGAATTGTTACTTGTGTAGCGTATTTACCACTACAAAATTACAACTACAATTCATTAGTATATAAGACGTGCTAACTAGAATCAATCTTGGGGTACCTTTTCATAGATGAAGGTTGACATTGTCGATAACCCCTAGCTCCCACATTAGTGACATTCGGACGTGATGTGAACACGCCTACGTTGACAGAAACGCCCACTTCGATATGAACACGTCTACCTAGGTAGTAATGCCTACTTCGATGGATGGTCCACGTGGAATAGTTGACTTATTACTTGTGACTGCGACATTATCCTCCTCCTCGCACTGTTGCTACTCAGTCTCGTCTCGATCACGCACAACGTCAACCTGTATACACCCGACTGCTAAAGACAACACAGGAGCGACTACGACCATGATCTTAATACAGCTCTCATGACTAATATTCAAAACCCGGTGACCTTAATTCAGCTCTCCCGGTCTGTCACAAATACAGCAACTAGTGGTATCGAATTCTATTGCAGCTATAATTCTGGTGGGGGAGTACTGTAGCGTATTTATCACTACAAAATTACAACTACAATTCACTAGTATATAAGACATGTTAACTCGACTCTATGTCGGGGTACCTTTTCATAGATGACGGTTGACATTGTCGTTAAATACTAGCCCCTCGCTTGAATTAGAGACTGGCATAGACTGTGGTTTGTGGAAGTGTTGACTGCATTGATGAGGACTTGTCAGACAATAAGAATGACCAACTAAACTCTCTGGTTAAGAAAAGAACAGAGGCTTTGTAAACATATTTCAAAAGGCAAAAATGATTTCCCTTCATTTCCATGAACAGAACCTAATTTTGAATTCTACAGATATTTTTGTTATATGCACTAAATAATCACTAATTATGTAATAGATTTGTCCATTTAAATAACATAATAATGACTTATTTCATCGAGTTTCTGGATATATTATCTTAATCTATTAATTTATGGGAAAAAAAACGATCGTTGTTGTGTACAGATCATTTCACGTCGAAAAAGAGGCATTCAGAATTGAATATTTAAACAAAATAGAACATTTACAATTATTTCAGAAATTTATACCGCAAAAATATTTTCTCATTTTATGTAAAAATTGTTATGAAACGAACTTGTTTAATAGCTTCAAAACTGCGCTCAAGCCATTAATGAAGGACCAAAATTGATTCCATGTCAGATTTCAAGAAGTTAAAGTCATCTTTTTACTCTTTTTCAAAAATAATACACTATTTCCATAATTGGTTCTAGTGAAAATCTTTCAGCAAAAGAGTAGAATTGCAAATGCATCCTGCATCAAACTTTTAATTCATAACTTATAATTTCTAAGAAATCGATCCTCTACGCCTCAGTAGTTTTTTTCTTCTCTTAAATAGTGCTCACCTTCACTTAATAAGCTCATTTATTTAAAGTAAAATTTGCAGCATCATATTCGTTATACGAACAAAATGCATCCTCTGAACATTTCTTGGTAACTTCACGTTTACACAGATAAAGCATGAACCGTAAATACTTATCCTTTCAAAGATGAGTCAAATTTCATTGTAAGAATTAAGACAAGGTGGTATTTTTGGTTTTAAAAATTTCAAAGAGATAATTCTTGTCTCAGAGTAATCTGATGCAGAAATATTATTGAAAGTATAAATAAATTTAATTGGACAACGTAGTCAGCACTTCAACAGTAGCTTTGACAATATAAATTTCAAAATAAAGTAATATGAAAGAGTTCTGCAATCCCAGCAATTTAAATATTCATGCAACATAAGCTATCGTTATGATATTCATGTTAAGAAAACAGGCATAGATTTTTTTAAAAAGACAGTTAACTACTCAAATCAACTTTACGAGGATTTCAACGAAATGAAAAGAATTGGAATAACCATGTATAGTTAAAGAATAACAGTTTAGTTACATTATTATTGTTCAATCCAATTTCTCATACAGTTGAGACGAAATGAAAAAAAAATAAAACTTGGAACTCTTAATATTTTGAGTCTGAAACATATTTCTCTCAGAATTCATTAATTTAAAAAGAAAATGCTTAATTTAACGAAATGTTAGTCCAATTGGAATATTACATGCATTTACAAATTAGATTACATTTATCTAGCACGATTTATTGCTGTCAAAATATTTTCAAACGTATCTGAATCAAATGTGAGTGGTGTTTCAATTCTTTATTAAAGTTTAGAAATTATTGCGCTTGAGTTTAAATAGATTTTTAATATGTAAAACTGAAATTCTCTTTCTTCCCAATATGACATTTGGTGCAATGTAAACTTTAATTTAAGTGTAGAGTACTAAAAGTATGATGTGGATGAACTTGTGTGCAACATAAATTTTAACTAAAGAAGAAATTGCTTTTCTGCATCATAGTATTTCCTTTATTTGGAACAGCTGGAACATTTCTGCTATTTATCACTCGAAATTTCTCGGTAGCTTTTGGTGTTTGGCAAACCTACGTCATAATTTCCTATGCAATAGCATGACAACACACAATTTATGTTCCAATTTATCTGAATGTTCGTAAATTTAAGTGTTTTTCACGCTGTTTTCTCACTCTCTTTTTATTTAAAAAATGGTTAGTTATCCAGTGCTGCAGAAAATTTAATTTTTCTTTCTTGAGATCACAATTTTATAAGCTTACACTTGAGTTAATGACAGATTTAAATCATAACAATTATATTAAGGTTTTTTAAAATATTAATAGAAGGAGCTTCCATCTTGAGGGGCTATAGTAATGAAGGTTATCTATCGTGAACGTGTGTAATTTCATTTATTATTTCTTATTGAGTCACTCATTATGTATTCTTAAACTAAAATATTTTTTCGAGTACATTTGATTGCTGTTTTTATGCTAAGTAATGCATACTAAGTAAACATTCATCTTGCTGTTGTTGTTGCTTATGCCCACTTGACCAACAGAAGCATTAAATCAAGTCCATGAACTCTTCCAAAAAACTCACAAAGCCATGTACTATTGCAGCAGGGTTGGAGACCAGGTGGCTCTTCCGGCAGCCAATACACGATAGGATGTGGGCAGGAGCAGACTGGTTCACATTGCACTTAGGGCAGGGTGGATAGACTTTAAGGCCCGCAACGTGACGTTGGGATCGAGTGTGCCCGCCTCTAAGTCAAAAAAACTTGTATTTCAAAAATTTGCACGTGATGCTGGTTTACCAAGTCCAGCAACTGATCTATTTTCCCTCTTGTGGTTGCCGTACATAGTCCATTTATATTACATTGCAATATTCACAATCGGTCCTGCCGAAAGGAGATGAAGTAGACTGTAGCTTACTTTTCGGACGGAGGCCTCTACTAACACTCCGAACGCGTCCCTTTTTATTCATTTTGTTACTATTACCATGCTAACAAATTTGCTCAAGACAAAATTCTTGATGAGACCATGAAGATATTTTGATGGTTTATGTTCGTTTCCTGATAACCCAAAACTATTTGATTGTAACCATCATCCAATAATTCCCATCATGCGGTAATGACTTTTAATAGGCCTACAAGCATCCATCATTTCATGTTGGAAGAGGATATCTTACTATATGATAGTCAACAAACATGTTATGCTAAACATTCCTTGACCATCAAATCCCATTATCTCATGATAGAAAATGTCGTTTTAGTACTATGATGGTCAATCATCAAAGGATGTTTATAATTGGTGAACTAAAAACACCCATTATTGGATGATGGTTCTTATTTATTTACCATTACTAGACTAGTAACTTATCAAGTAATGTTTGATATTATCAATGGAAATTCATCATTTATTTAAAAATGGAATAAGTTATAATAAACCGTAAATGATAAACTGTATTCTTCATCTCTTGCTGATAATATTTTTTGCCTAATATTTTTTTAACATAAAATAATCTTTACAACTACTATATTTTACAAATATAAATTTGTTTTATGATAAATGCCAATTGTCGGTAAATTTAAAAATCATTTAGCGGAAACTACCAGTAAAAGTCTGTTTTTTAAGATGTCAAAAAGAGTAGACCAAGGATGGACAGCGGTGATGGAAAACACTCTCTTCGCTTGCTTCGGGGAGCAACTAAAAACGATCATCGCCTGAACGCAAATCTAAAATGATCATCACCTGAATACAAATCTAAAATGATCATCGCCTGAATACAAATCTAAAATGATCATCGCCTGAACGCAAATCTAAAATAATCATCGCCTGGTAACGCAAATCTTTTAAGATAAGATACACTGTTTGAAGTGAGAGAAGCCCGCTCACCAAATCCAAGCGAGAGTGATTGACTCAACATAAAGCTGGGCCAATTTCAATATCGGGGTGTTGGACAGAGATGATGTTCCCAACAAAAAACATGATGGTTTGTGATGGAAAATTATAATAGTAGCCAGTAAACTACGTTGAATCGGGATGGATTTTGTTTTGTTGGCCCACTATAAAAATCCATCATACTATAATGGGTATGCAATGTTGGCTCAACAGGAGAAGGTACCAATTCCTAACTTGGGTGTTGAGCAGATTTGATTGTCCTATTAAGCTGATATGATGGCTTTTTTAAGAAAATTCAAGCTGGTAACCATCAGATTTTTGTTGGTTTATTGAAGGAAAACCATCATGATTTTTTGCTTTGGGTATTCTTGCACAAAATTATACTAATTGTATAATTTATTAACATAATGATATTCTTCTTCTTTTAAGAAAAAATACAATAATGACTGAAAAACAATCACGATGAGAGGAGAGAGATGTGAAAAGCAAAATTTTCAAATTTTAATGCAATTAATACCATTCAAAAGAATTCCAATAAGACTTTTTGGAAAATTTATTTAAAAAAATGCTCGCTCCTTTTGATTTTTGCTAAAAAAAATTATTAAATTTAATTTTTTATGCAGAATGATTGTCTTTTTATAAATAGATCTTTGTATCTATGCTTTGCTATTGCTGTCTTTCGATGGTTCAAAAAATAATTCTTGAGTATCCAGATCAAGGACTTCTTATTTTCATTTTATTAAGTGATATCTATGGTTTTTTTAGGAATTGTGTAAATTTCTTAAATTTCTTATGTATTTTTAAATGTAATTTCGGGGCAATTAGTGGTCAATACGGCAGGAATAACACTGAAGAGCGAATTTTTGTTGCATTTATGCAAATGCTTGATATTGGCTAATTTAATGCTGAAATTTCAAATCTGAAATTATTTTTGCTTCTGGAGCAAAAGATTTTTGTAATAATATTTTCAGTCAATTTTTGTAGAAATGTACAAGTTAAAAATTGTTAGATATAACAGGGAGTTGACAAAAAAAGCGAAATTTTTGCAGAAAATATACTAAAATGGATTAAAATGTCATTTTAAATAAAGCTAGGGCTTGGAGAGAGATATCGATTGGTGATTTGAAATCAGAGATACGAAAGTATCTAAGATCCGTTGATAAATCTCATACAAAAGAAAATTAAAGAAATATTTGTTCCCCTGGGTAGTTCATGAAAATGACTTAAATATCACTAAATGTGAACTAAAATATCTTTAAAAAAACTAGAGCTTGGGGAGAGAAACCGGAAACCGGAGGTTTAAAATCAGTGATACATAACTATCTAAGATCTATTAAAATATCTCATGCAGAATTAAAAGTAAAAATAAAGTTCCTTCCTAGTGTAATTCAAAAAATTGGTGTACTATTAATCATTTTGATCTTAACGGGGAAATTTTTTTACAAACATTACACATGCATTAAAAAATATAAAAGAGCCTTTTTTTACTTAATTTAAATAAAAATAATAACTTTCAGCACCGAAGAATCAAAATCAGTCGTAAGGAAAGAGGTCACCTGTTGAACAATTCAACGCATTGATTCATGGGGGGTGTAATTCTAAAGTTGTTAAAAATTACTTGTGTGATTATTTTTTTAAGCATTAATTCCAGTTACTCATTTTCGAGAATTATCTTCTTAATATAAAAAAGATTTCTTCTTTAAAAACATCAATTAATTTTATTTTGCTTCTCTAACGAGTTATTTATAAAACAGTCATAATACACCAAGAAAATAATCTCTCACACTTTGATTCTTGTAAATAAGTAAAATTTCCAATTAACTCAGAGACAAAACAGTGATTCCTTAAGTCGATAAACAAATTCAATAAACAAATAAATCAGTTTCAAAAATGCAAATAAAACTAAATGCTTTCGATTTAGATTTCCCAATTTTGAGTCAGAAATGAAAACTTGTGAACTGTACAGCTATCGAAAATGTAAATAAGTTAAATTTTATTTTGTAAGTCATACATTCATAATAAAAACTTTCAGTAAAATCAATTTCAAATTTACTATATTGAATAAAACTAAACAGAGTGAAAAAATCACAAATAATTCCACATAAACGAAATCGGTTTAAAAATGAAGAACTTACCTCTGTATACAAGCAAGAAATACTGTTTAGTCTTTAAAGAATGACACTTCATCAGTGCAAAAATAATAGCGGTTTTGAACTGTATGGACATTGAACCTTCATAATTTTAAAAATAACAAGCTTTGAAGTGCTTACTCTCTTAACATTCTTAAATGTGAAAATAAGAAGCTTTGAAGTGTTTAGATGCAAAACCTTTTTCAGAGTAAAAACAACAGAGACTTTGAAGTGTTAAGATATTGAACCTTCATCAGTGTAAAAATAACTGAGTTTTTGAAATGTTTTGACATTGAACCTTCGTCAGCGTTGAATTAACAGAAGCTTTGAAGCGATTTGACGCTAAATCTATATCAGTGTAAAAATAAAAGAGACTTTGAAGTGAAACTTCATCATAGTAAAAATAAGAAGATTTCTAGTGTTTAGACACTGAACCTTCATCAGTGTAAAAATAAGAAGCTTTAAAGTGTTTAGACACTGAAACTTTATCAGTGTAAAAAAACCAAAGACTTTGAAATAAACCTTTATCGGTGTTACAATAGCAGCGACTTAGAAGTGAACCTTCATCATTGTAAAAATTAGAAACTTTGAATTATTTCGACATTAAATGTTCTCAAGTGTAAAAATATGAAGCTTTGAAGTGTTTAGACACTGAACCTTCACCAGTGTAAAAATATCAGAAACTTTGAAGTGAACCTTTATCAGAGTAAAAATAAGAGGCTTTGAAGTGTTTAAACACTGAACCTACAACTGTGTAGAAATAACAGAGGCTTTCAAGCGTTTTGACACTAAACCTTCAACAGTGTAGAAATAACGATGACATTGAAATGTTTAGACAATGATTTTCACGTTGTTTAGCTTTATTCGCCTGTAGCAAAAAAATTAAAAATATTTTTTCGTTTGGATCGTGCTAATTAAGAAATAGGTGCTGAACTGTATTTCCGTTTTAATTGATTCATAGCAAATTCAAGTTTAAGATGAATTAAATTGCACGGTAGTATTTTGTCTACTTGACATCGAAATAAAATTAATTACGAGATAAAATTTCAGCTACTGACAATTCCTGTGACGAGCTTAACAATTATCATCTAAAAAATAAGAAGTAAACTCCACTGATAGATTGTATTCCGATAGAGCAGTGTTTCCCAAACTTATGACTTTTGTGTACCCTTTCTAAATTTTTCGTAGCGCTGTGCACCAAGTGAAAAAATTAACGTATTTTTTACTATGAAAAAATTGCACAAAAATTAAAAATCACAACTGGTTGTTGACATCACTAATTACAGTTAACTGTTAAAAAGTAGCCAATAGAAAAATACGTAATCGTAAATTTTCATGACTAGCTTTATTTTTAAAATTTTTTTTTTTTTTTAAAATTTAGTTTGTTACAAGCTATTTTAGATAAGAACGCGTAACCCCACTAAACTGTTCCCGCACCCCTGGGGGTATGCGTACCATACTTTGGGAAACACTGCGATAGAGTAAGAAGATATTTAATATGCTGTATAAGTGTTAGATAATTGGAAAAAGTGGCATTAAAAATAATCCATATGCCCCATTTTATGTTCAACAATGTGCTCCAACCGCAGAACCAGATTTTCACTGTTCTGATGTTTGGCTGGTTCTCGCGCAGAAGTATTTTTATGATTCAAATTTTGTGTCATTTTATTCGATAGAAAGTATCCCTCTGACGTGGGAAACATATTCCTATACATAAAAACTTTAAACAGGCCTACTTAAAATTTCATAATTAAATCAATAATTATAAAAGATGTTCTCTGAGCAAGCTTTTATTATTCTGAGTAAATTTACCCAAGACAAGTTTTTTTAACCCTCCAATTAAAGATACATCAACCGGATCATGTTGTCTTAAAGCTGAATTATTACATTTTGATTGAAAGTAGCTGTTCCTCAGCGCTCGGACGAAGATTAATATAATTCTTTTTTCTGAACATCCAATTAATCTTAATTTTTTTGAACATTAAAAACTTTTTAGCAATATTTTTTTTTAATTTCATAATACATCAATTAAGCTCTTGATACGTTGCTTATTACTTTAGACGCAATGCTTCACATGTTTTGTTTCTGTGTGTTTTACGCTATGCGTGCTATTAACGATCAATACTAAAATTTGTAAATGTGTTTAAAGAAAAAAAAATACTTTAAAGTAATATTTAAAAGAATTAATTGAAAAAATAGGAAAACGTATTTTTTCACGCGGCTATAAACTTTTTTTCGCTGCAATTGTTTTTAATAATTTGTTTATTATGAAAATACCTTCAGTAGTAAAATAATCTTACACATTTTCTGAATTCATATGCTTCTTAGCAGAAAAAAATAACCAACTGCTAAATAATTTTTTTATTAATTTTACTTTTTTAAGCTTTAAATATGCTATTATACAGTTTATATTCATTAAAAAACTAAATTCGCTCGTTTCAAGGATTTTAGTGCATTAGGATATAAAAACACTTTTAAAAACTATATTGTATGGCTTTATTTTGTTTTTAATTTCAAATATTTTCAAAATATTTTAAAATTAAAAGAAGTCAAAATTATGACCATTAATAATTTTTATTAAAATAGTTTTTATCGCAAATACTGGATATAATTTTTTAAGAAAATGCAAAAAAAAAAGCGCAAAGTATTCATTTTTTAAATCTCATACGAGCTTTTTTTACCACTTTCTAATAATCTTCATCAGTTAAGCAATATACAATTGTATTTATATTTTCTTAAACTAAAAACATTTGTTTATTTAAAAATTATTTTTTTAAATACGCTAAGAGTAAACAGATAGTTAATAGTAATAGTTAAAAGTAACGGGAAAATGTGGTAAAACATTTTCAGATCTAAAGCTACAGCTCATTTTCTGCTGCTTGTTAAGGTATTTCAGGTGAAAAATATTTAAAGATATTTGCCTTAACTCGAAGTAAAATATATTAATTATGCATAAGCTCTTAGCAAAATTATTGTACGTATTTTATTTTAAATAATTATACTTTTTCAATAGGTAAATTACATAAAATAAATTGCTTTTTTATGTAACTTTTTCTAAATTTTTTTAATTAAAGCAAAATCGGTTTGATTACTGAAAGAATTACATTAATTATTTTAGGAGAATATTTCTTTTTATTATAAAGTATCGAAAGCACTGCAGCAACTGTTTGGTATGTTAAACTCAACGTTACATTTTGTTCGCTGCACAAAAAAACTGTAAGACTTAAAAACTTAAAATTATGATGTTCTGCAGATACATGTGCACGAAGTACGTAGGTCTAAAAAATTAACATACGATGCTTAGTTTGAGAATTGATAAAAATTAAACTTTTAGTAAAAAATGTTTTGCGGGCTGATTCACAGGACTCAGAAACACAGCTGCTGAATTGAAATATGACTTGCTGAAAGGGACACTTCCATTTGTGAACAAAACTCAAGAATTTTTATTTTTCTAAGAAATTCTAATTTGTTCGATATTTTTAAGTAGATTTTTTTTTTCGAATTTTTTTAAAAACTTTTTTGCTTTACAATCGTGTTATTTTGCTTCGTTGCGCAAAGAACTATGAGCCTTAGAAACTTGATATTAGGAAAGATGTGTAGAAAAATGTACAAGAAGTATCATAGAACTAAAAAAAAAATTTGATTTTTACTAGTTTAAGAATTACTAGTTTAACAATTACAATTACTAGCAATAGTAAACTTGTTGTAAAAAAGCCCTTTACCTATAGTCCGCTAAATTGCTACAACAGAGTTGAAATTTAACTTACTTAAAAAGCATTTCCATTTAAGAACTTGAGTTGAGTTTCTGTTCATACTTCCAATTTGTTCGAAAGTTATAGCAAGTTTAAGTGCTTTTTTTCTCTATTAATGACTATTTATCCACTGTTGTGATCTCTCTCGAGATCATTCCTCATTCTCGCACTTGACTTGATGCTAAAAACAACAATAAATGAGAGATTAGATGTGGCCAACTGTATATATATTTATTTTTTCGTATCAAACATTTTAAAAGAAAAATGACTCACGAGATATAAAAAGTGCTTCCAATTTGAAATGTTATTAGATATGAGGTTCTAATTACATATTATATGAAGTAAAATTGATTCTTATTTATAGTTTTATATTGTATTGTACATTTTGTATTCCTATGTTTAAATATTTTCAAGTACAGTTGACTCTTTTTTCTCCAAATTTTGGTAATCGTTTATTACGGTTGGCAATCGTTTGTTACGGTTAACATATTAACAAAACGCTCATACTTGAAATTACAATAATTAATTTTATTATCTTTTTTTTAGGTAAAAAAAAATCGACTTTTAAGAAGAAAAAAAAAGAATGAGGTGTAACTAGAAGAGATGAAAGGAGCAAGGAGCAAGGTGAAAGGAGCAAGGAGGAAAGGATGGTGAGGAGCCGAATCTGTTTTTTGAGCTTCTGTTCTTTTTTTGAAGTGATACTTCTTATGCGACTTCCAACAAGGTTGCGTTAAACGTTTAACGCTACATTTTTATTGGCCGGGAAATCACGGGGTAGGATCCAGTTTTCCCTCATTCATTTCCATATTGTTTTGGTTCTCACTAGCATAAAAATAATAAAAGTATTGTCTTTCTATAAATATTTTAGTTTGATTTGATACACATATAATTTAATAGGGTAATATTTTTTATTTTCAAACTTAGTGGATAACAATTGTAAAAAATGAGTGAAAACAATCCTATGGACAATGCGACGGATTTAAGGTTATGTCAAGGCACTTCTCTTGTGAGTATCAATTGATTGTTAGGTTTTCTCTTTTCTAATTGCCATTTATATTTCACCAATTGCAGCCATGAGGGATATTAAATTATTTATTGCAAAATCTTTATTGCCACTATCCACTGCAGGTTCACAAGCTCTGGCAGACGTTACTGGTGAAGAAATTGATTATTGTGAGCGGGCTGTGATCCTTGCAGGAGATTTTAATGTGAATTTCTCGTTACCTGAAGCTGAAACATTATTAACCTTCCTTAAAGACAAATTTTGATTGGAAATGATAAATGGTAGGAATGATCCAACAGCCAAAAGGAGCAACTACCATTGATGCAGTTTTTGCAAGAAATATTGAAAAAATAGAACTCAAACATTTCGTATCTTACTTTAGTTATCATAATTCCATTGTAAATGTTATAGATTTGGATATTTCTCCACTCGAAAATGATAATTAAAAGATGCGATCAATTGTGAATTGTAAGCATTGTTAATAAAGTTTGTCTTGAAGAAACAATATGATTTCACTAAAAATCAATTTCTACCCCTTCCTATTTTCATTTCCACATTACGAAGTTTCACTTCTTCCGCACGGAGGGATTCCACGCGCTATTTTTTTCTCTTTTCTTCCCTTTAACATAAGTTTATATTAATAAAAATTATACACTAAGAATATAGACGGTTTTCAATCATTTTTAGATATATTTAACTTTAATTAGGTGCCTCCTTATCTTGCAATTATCATTTATGTCTCAAAACCAACATCTCTATTAAAATAAACATTGTTTGTAAGACAATTGTTGTTGATTTCTTTGAAATGGGGGAACTGCGGGATAAATACTTGATTTAGTGAGATAGTTAAAACCAAATAAAAGAGTGAATTAGGTTAGAAAAATTATATTTAAGATCTATAATTAAGATCTATAATTACTCTACTTTTATTTCATTTAAAGTAGTGCAAAATTAAATTCGTCATATTATACTAAATAACTTAAAACAGCTCTTAAATTTCCCTGGGATAAAATTCACACTAATAATAATGCCCATCATATAGGCACTACCCACTCATATGCCTTGCCCACAGCCAAAAATAACGATAAAAGCAATGACACCCATGGTTATTATGTCATTAAAATTATCGTATTAAAAGCAAACCTCAATGAACTTTTATTATCCATGATCTTAAAATTTATTATGATATACAAGTTCATCGCTTAAAACAAAATCCAATGACTTAAATAATGGATTTTGAAAAAAATTACATTTGAAATACTACAAGAGAATTTATCCTTTTCGTTTCTTCTGTAAAAAAAATTAAAAACTTGTTTGTTCGTATATCGGTTATGTTTTGAAACTTATTTTATGGTAATAAAGCTGAAGGTTCAGGCGTTGCATTGAAAAACGCTTTTTAATAGAGAATAAGATATTTTCATAACTCTCGTGAGTTTGTAATAGTTTTTCATGACATTAAAGCTCAAGTTTTGTTTATCTTTAAACAGCGCCTTTTATGCAAATTCTGAAAATATAGCATAAATTGTATAGAAGGGAAAAGTATTTGTGATCTAGTTTTTTAATGTTAAAAAAAATGACTCCAAAGCGTCATTATTTGGGAACATGAAAATTTCCAAACACAGAATTATTCATTGATATTAATAATGTTTATAAAGGTAGAAAAATTATGCCAAACTTATAATTTTAAAAAAAAAATTCTTCTATTGTTTAAATATATAAGCTGCGCAAACTTTCTTAAGCTCGTGTTATTCTTTCAAACAAAACAAAATGAATGCTAGAAAAACTCTTCATCAAAGCAGCTTACAGTGCAGATTAATTTTCATCTCATATTTTAATTACTTTAAATTTCAGAAGTTTTCAATCAATTAAATAAATGATTAAAAATTTCTGAGGCTCAATTTTCATTAATTAATTTTCATTCATTTTTGAAGAAAGCGAAATATTTTTAGTCATTAACTTACTTATTTGGAAACTGGATACATGTAGATTTATTCCTTTTTTTTTTGCAAATGAAAGTATTATACTTTCTAAAATCTGCTGCGTAATATCAGTATGAGTTTGAAAAGGAACAACTTTCGCCAAAATTTCTGTGAGCGAACACCAGACTTTAAATTAATGGCAAATCAATGGTACATATACACGTTAAGGGGTGTAGTTCAATGTACAGTGCTTGGAAAAATAAACGGACCACACTGAATAACTTTTGATCTAATGATCGGATCTTCACGTTCTAGGACTCAAACTTAATTATTCGAGAGGATAAGATCATTTGTGCTAATTAATTAGTGCAAACGATATTTTATGTAAGGAAAATAGACACAAACACGCTCTTTCTCTAAATAAACATACCGTTTTTTTTTTCATTTAAGAAACAACATACCAATCTGAGAAATATAGACCGAATAGTTTGGCCAGGCGAGCGGTCAACAGTATTTTACCCCTTAATTTTAATTTTTCCCTTTGTATATTTCGCTATATCTCTAACTTTTCATTTCAGCACCAAAAAATACATAAAGTTCAGCTGTCAGACCCCTTGTATCTTTTAATGGTAGGCCTGCGTTATAAAAGGAAAGTAACTGAAGAATATAATTTGACTCCACACTCAGTAGCTAATTTTCTACCAGTTAATTTAATGGTTGGTTCTGACCCATTTACACACCTTTTATCAGAAGAAATTTTATCACCAATGGAAGAAGCAAGAAAAATTGTTGTTATTAGAATAAAACAGTAACATGATACAAATAATATCCATTATGATACTAGATTAAATCATATCGAATTTTCCCCTAACAATATAGTAAAGTATGAAGATTTAATACACCCCAAATACTAAAAAATTTAATCCTAATTTTAGCAGACAGTACCTAATTCTTGAAAAAAAAAATTTCTCATGTTAATTATAAGATCAATTAAAGGAATACTCATAGTTAATAATAACTCATAAATTAAGTAGAAAAATAGAACATTTGTTCCTAAACCGAAATTGTGAAGGTACCACCCACCGGAGAAATTAAAATTATCTCATAAATAATAAATAAATATAATAATTTTAATACTAATATGGTTTATGGCTAATAATTAAATTAATTTAAAATTTATCATAAATTTCATAATTTCTTTATATTAAATTTTCTGCTTTAATGGTTTTTCATTGTTGAAAATTTGATTTACTTTTAAGAATAATACCAAGTCTACTGTGACATGGTTCTGGTGAACATGTTGTCCATCTTCTGTTTGAAAGATCCGACCCTGAGTTTCTGACAAAAATATATGAGGCAATGCTGATTTTTCCTTCTCTCTGTTTGTGATCAACACCTCAAATTGATAATTTTTTTCTATAATGCATGTGATTCCATAATGGACATTACATATTTCCTAGCTTTTAAAATTTCCTTAATTTCTTAAATTTACTTTTTAAGCGAATTTTAACTAAATTAAACCAACTATTTAATTTTTATTACATGTTATAAAAAGCTAATATAGGTATTTTATTCTTTTCTTAACAATCAACGCAACGGTTAACTTTTTATTTCAATGCAAATGCAAAACTCAATAATTCACTGTCGTGATTAAATCGAAAACAAAATCTATCTATAACTTTTTATTCCTTGTTTCTTACCACAAGAATGTTTCAGTTACATGGTTATATTAATTCTCACAGTCTTTTGGTGATTAGCTTTCGCCAAATTATTTTCAAGTTTAAGATTAATTACGGGAGTTAGATCTTTTTTGGCTATGTTATCTTTCTATAAATCGCCAATCATGGATCTCTTCTGATGCTCCTAACTGTCCGTTTGGACAATTACAGTAATTTTTTTTTATAATCTTAATGCATTTAGAATCCCTCCAAACCACAAGAAAACATTTTAATACTTTTCTAAAAGTGCGAATTATTAAGTTATTTTTAAGCAAAAAATGTTTATTTTAGTTTTCATCTGAAATGGAAAGTCACGTGATTATTCACGAGCTGACTTCTCTCATGTAAATCTGCCATTCCTTTACAATTGCCGTACTGTGAGAGCCATTACGTTTTTGATTTCGTTTGAATTTTCGTAATTAAATCCTACAATTTCAGATGATAAATAACTATAGGAGAGCAAAGAGATTTATAATAAATTGTGGCCTAATGTAGCTTAATAAAAATGTGTCTTAAAATAACGCATTTTTATTATATTTTCTAATAATAATGGAATATATTAATTTATATGGTATTAATTGAAACATTGTTAAGAGTTGATGGGCTGAATATTAAAGATATTTTAGTTCAGTAAGAAGGATGTTAGAAGGAGTTATGGATGCCTGATATTACTTCGTAAAATTATGAGTTTAAAATACAAAATAATTCTGTTATTTCATTTTTATAACCATGTTAATCTTAGCTTTAAGGTATAACTCTAATTATTTTCATGTGAAGAGAAAACAATTTTGAATAAATTTTTTATATTGAGTACTTTTAGATTTTAAAAACGCAGAAAAGCTTAAGTTATTGATTTTTTTATTTATTTATTATAGCTTGAATTTAATGCAGGGAATTATCTCCGGCACAGCAGTAGCCCTTTAAAAAAATCGTGATCCCACCAAAACTTTTATGGAGGCTGCACGTTTCCATTCAGCACATGCGACGTCATAATAAATCAGGGATCGTTTTTTATTGCATTATATACGGTGACCCTTTAGCTCAATGTAATTGTTTAATAATTAAATAAATACATATTTGGGGGAAAAAACAATCAGATTTTAGGATTCAAGAGAGACTTTCCAATGAGTCAAGATTGAAATTTTAAGAAAAAAATTTTATGCTGTAATTGTCCATTCAATTACTTTTATCTTTTAATTCTTAGTGTAAGGACTGGGGGGGGCTAATTAACTGTTCTTCCTGATGAGAGAACAAATAATTCTCTTCATTCCTTTAAGGGACTTCGTTTTAAAATTTCAGAATGTGGCCATGTTCATTATAATAAGATTTACATAATTAATTAATTTTTCCTAAACGATTTTATTTATTTTTCTGATATAAATATCCCTTTATCATAACAAAATTCAGATATATCTCACACGGCCATTAATTATACTTAAATTCCACAAAGAAACTATTTCCACTATACAGTAAAGAATTTGTACTAAACAGTTATGAAAATGTATATCGAATATTTGAAATTAAACATCTTTCAGCCCAAGGTTGCTGAGATTTGGGACAGTTTTTCTCCTTTAGGGAACTACAGCTCCTGATTCAGCAAATATAACCTGATATTTTTTTTCGAAGAATTTGATACATCTAATGAAAGACAATGGCAGAAGTAGCTTGTGTGCACAAGTCATTACTCTTCTGAGTAGGAAAGAAGTGCCACAATGGTCTTCTTTTTATATACTGAACGCTTTTTATGTGGAAAGGGAATTTCAACAGTTGTTACAATACGGCTAAACTATATTAAAAAAAAAAACACCAATTAGCAATGCTACAACCATCTTTACCATTTTTAGTTAAATATTTTAGTTCAGGATCAAAAAGCTTTTATTACATATCAATGTAAACAAAAAAATAATAAATTGCGTCTTGGGTACTATGCGAAACTCTGGAAGTTTTAAGATAGTTTGTAATCCTAAAAATATCCCTAAGAAAAGTAAGTTTTTTCATTTTTAGCGTGGATGTGTGCCATCAAATAAATAGATTGTAAATGACGCGAATGATTTCCAAAATATGAGCAATTTCAGTTTTGCATACTTATTTTTGCCATTTTTCTTGAAATTTTCTTAAAGCGTTTAACTCCTTACAAGTTTCTCAAAAGTTTTTTATTTTGAGATTTGTTGGTTTGAGTTAGTTATATTTTTTACAGAGAAAGTACTAGCTTGCCTCCTATGTGACTTTTCTGAAACTGCAAGTAATATACGCCAACTATGTTCTTTCTGGCGACACAAGACAAAATGTTAGTCATGCCGTCTAGTCTAGTGGAAACCGATAAGAAAATTTCGCTAGTAGCTTTTATTTCAAATCATATGCTAATAACTACAAAGGTATGTATGTAACCGTTTTACGATATACTATTTTTTCTGAAAATGAAAGACATTCTTATCTTTTTAAAATAAGACTGTTGAAAATGCAGGATAATGCAAAAAATGATCTTTACTAAATTTTATAATGATATTTGAATCAAAATTTTATATTTATACTCATTTTCATATTGCGGTCAAAATGACCGCAACGGTCATTCTAGATAAGGTAAAAATGTCGGTCCTTCTAGTATTAAAGCTTTTTGCGATATATATATATATATATATATATATATATATATATATATATATATATATATATATATATATATATATATATATATATATATATATATATATATATATATATATATATATATATATAATATCTCTCTCTCTCTCTCTCTATATATATATATATATATATATATATATTCTATTAGTTATTCTTAACCATTCTATTAATTTGTTACGCTTTTCTTTCTCTTGACTTTTTTAATTTTGTTCTTCATCTGCGCATTGTAATAGAGGGCGCTGTTTTCTTTAGTTTTTAGTTTTTTCTTTTAATTCTGTTTGCTTGTGAAATCGATGTTTGATCTGTGACTATGTGAGTTTTTATTTTTCTGATGATTTTGTTTGAGTTTCTTTTCTTAATTTGTAATTTGTATTGCATGTTCTTTTTCCTGGACTTCTATACAAAACCATCGGGGTACCAGGGGAGTTAATTTAAGCATTTGCTTCTCCCTCAATTAGAAATGGTTTTGTTTTTATGGCTACCGAGGCCGGTACCCCCTGAAGACGTCGGCTTCGATGGTCATATTTTTATTTTTATTTCTTTCGTTTTCTTTATATATATATATATATATATATATATATATATATATATATATATATATATATATATATATATATATATATATATATATATATATATATATATATATATATATATTACTTTGCTCGTATTATATACACACTAGCTTGAGCTGATTTTCCTTAAATTGTGGCACTATGATTTTTTGTTTCTTTTCTTTTAAATAAGAATTTTGACCCATAACATAGATGTCCTTCCACTTACGGCGAAATCGAAATGGCAGTTATAATGCAGCATATGAATACTTAATTTAGAATTAAATATGGACGTTAAGTTTGCAGTGTAATTATTCGCTAATAGTTCAGAATGAATTATTAAAATCCCGACGCACAATAATGTTTAACTAATTGCAGCGAATCATTCCCAAAACAGGCGTGACAATTCTACTCGCTTTCATCATTGTTAACTTTACATGAAATGAAATTCAAGCTCTTCCGAGATTAAATACATTTTCTAAGACAACTGAAGGAACATTTTATCATCAGCGTTTACTCGCCATTTTAAAGGAGTGGACTTATTTAAATTAAAGCAATAAATGTCCAATTCCATTTATTTAAATTCTTTTGGCTATTTCAAGCATATTGTTTCACTTCGCATGGTGTTGAATGCTAGTTTAAACCTTATAACAAATTTTGAAGGAAAAGTCTAGGATGGATATTTAATTTTATTTTATAACCGTTGGAGAACAACTGACCCAATTTTTTGGGTTTACGACTGTTAATATTAAACTCTGTATCCTTGTTTTTTTTCAACCCAATCCAGAAGACAAGGGAACTCCTGGATCAAATATTGGTAAAAATTGGCCATCGTGGCGGACTTTTTGATACAACTTACCCACATTTACGTTACGCGGAGGGAAAAACCGCGAAAATCTCCCACGGTTAGCCTGACATCAAAGGGACTCAAGCTCATGTTCCGTCTACCATTGAAGATATTTTACGTCAGCACTGGGGTTGGTGCTAGCTGGATGCGGAATTCGTATCGATCAGCCATCGCTGTGATTTTGAAGGGTGACGATTATAATCATACTTTCTCAATCTATATCAATAAAGCAGAATGTTTATATGTAAACGTGTAGGTATGTGCCTACAACAATGGAAGAAACATTTTCAGTTTTTGACATTTTTCTAAATTTCTCAAGAAATACTAAAATGAATATTTTATAACTTAAGCAATGTTTAGTTAATGCAATTTCTCATACTTAGCAATAACATTTAACGCTTTCAAAGGATTTGCAGACCGACAATAAATTTACGAGAAAAAAAAGTATTAATGATGTCACTACTTTCTTTTTTTTTTTTTTCCTTTTTTTCTTCCTTCTGCGCATCAAAAAAGGGGGCGTTGTATTTTCGTTTATTTCAATTTAGTTGGTGATTGGCAGTTAGTAGTTTACTTTGGTTATGAGATTTTTGTTTCAAATAAGTTTTTGTTCGTATTATTCTTATGTAGTTTGCCTTGATTTTATACTTTTGTTTTGCTTTATATATTTTGCATTTTGTATACTATTTTCTTCCTGGACTTTGGCAAAACCTTTGGGGTACAAAGAGAGTAATTTAGACATTTGTCGTGCTCTCTCGATAGAAAAGTTTTTGCATTTTTGGCCTCTGGAGCTGGTACCCCCTGAAGACGTCAGCTTCGATTGTCCTATTTGTTCGTACTTTCCATTTTGCAATGTTTCTTTTGTATCAATTCCTTTTGGATTTTCAGCGGCATTGCGCGTTTTTCCACTGGAAGTATTGTTTTTAATTGCTTTAATTATTTTGAATTCTTTTCTTATTATGTAGAGAAACTTATCTCAACTTTAATACGCCTTTTTGTTGTTAAGGATTAGCTGGCGCTGACGTTACAGGTCGCATGTGTCGGTATGGGGGGTCTTCTCCTTCTTGAAGTGCAAGTACCCAATTCTCATAGTCACTTAATTTAGTGACTTTTTAATCTAAGTAGAAATTGCATGAAACAATAATAACAGTTATTTTATTGTCATCTGCGATTCGTTCTTAGAAAGAAAAAAATTATAAATATAAATTCCTAAAATCATTTAAAGACTCTTTGTGAGAGAGGTATCATACTGTGGTAAAAGTGTTCGTAGTTTTCAATCTATAATAACGTTTTTACTGTATTTTTAATGATGACAGAAATGTGGTTGCAGCAACTTAAAAGAAGCGAAAAGGAAGAAAATTCCCGAAGCCTACACATGCCAATATGTGAGCCAGCCAAGCTGTTCTTTTTCATATTTCCAACATCTTTTTGGCTCAACTGTTTGCAAGTACTACTTTACTTATCAGTATAATCAGTGTTTGTTTGTTGTTTTTTCTCATCTTTCTTTAGAATTTTCTTAAAAAGCTTATAAATATTGTGAATGAGAACAATTTCATAGTGAATGAACATTGAACTATGTACAGTGTTTAAAGGTTAGGTTCCACGTCACTGGTAGCAGTCCAAATAGGTGCGTAAAAAGAGTTGCAAAGGAATTATTTATGTTCTTTCATGATTTACGCAAATTCTAATCAACTATCAAAAATCGACTTTGTAGGAAAAAAAATTTTAAAAGTTGAAGTACAAAGAAACCACTTTAGTTTGGTAAAATTTATTTCCTCTAGCGTAAACATCTCGACATTTGTATTTAGAAATATTTTCGTTTATCAACCAAAAAATTTTAAAAAGACAAATTCCTCCCCTTTCCAGAAAAAAGTTTTTTTTTTAGCTTCAAAATAGTTAGATAAAAAAAATATATTTCCCAGGAGATTACAAAGAAGCCACATATAAAATGGTAAAAGAAATTGAAAATAAGGCAAGTCTAAGAAAAAAAAGACGAAAATAGCACAAATTAGTGAGGTAAAAAAAGTAAAAACGAAAGGAGAAAAAGTCGAATTAAAAATATCATTAAAACCGATCAACGAAACATACAACTAAATGCATAAGACAGAAAAGATATATAAATATATATCTATATTAAAGGTAAAAAAAGTTAATAAAATGAAGGAAAAATTAAAAGATAATGTGGAAAAAAATTGAAACTAAAAGCCATTTCACGTTAAGATATCTTTAGGGAGGCTTTGAATGGAATGAGGGATTTTTCACCAAAACAGACTACACTTTTAAGAGAAAAAAAAAACATTAGATAAATAGAGTATTTGAAAATCTCAAGAGCAGCATATAATAGCATTGCAAGCAAAAAAAAATATAAATATATATATATAATATATTTTTAAAAAATTAAAAGAAAAAGAAACACAAAAAAATTATGAACCTAAAAATTAATAAATGTTAACGGGTATTCAGAAAATCATTTATTTTTATTGGTTACTTTTATCTTTTTAGAAGCTGCCAATAAATTGAAACTTATTTTTTTAATTTAATAAGTAAAATTTTCATCCATTCAAAAAATTTTTCCATTTATCTATTTTATATATTATCACCAGTGAGTGAAATCTGGCTTTATGAAGAATGTCTAATATTTACTTTCAAGGTATGAAATAAATAAAGCAAAACACTGTGTACAAAGTACATATCATAGAAAAAAGAGATATACTAGTATATCATCTGTTACCACGAATAACCGGAATCAAGAGAATGTCGACTTTCATCGGTGAATGTCAACAATCACATAGTCGCTTAAGCGAATATCCGAAAAATTTGTTATATCCGATTTTGTATTAATTTATTCGTTGATATTTATGTATTTAATCAATATTTCACATCTGCTGAGGATAGAAGAGAAGAAACATTAGCGTTCGGAGTACAAGGCATATGCATACCGAACAGTGGTACTTGATTTCAAAAAAACATTGATGTAGGGCATACCGGGCAAATGTATACCGGGAGCAGTGACACTTAACTAGACCTAGTCCTAGAAATTGTCCCCACTTACGGGGTCAATTGTAACAGTTCATAAATTCAACTAAAACATAGTTAATTATACATTTTATCATAGTTGTGATATATTTTTTTATTGATCAAAATAGTAGTGATATTTTAGGAGTAAAAATAATAATGAGCAGAGACCTAAAGGGTTAAACTTTTAACTTTAAGGGGTTAAAAATTTTAATTTATGCTGTGAAAGGTGACAAATAAAATAATGCACATGAAACATAATATAAATGATATAGGAAAAAATTGGTGATTCTTAAAGAGTTAAGTAATGGTTTGTAAACATAAGATTATTTATTTTCAGCTGTTGCAATCGTCCCTTTACTTATTGTTACAATCGTCCCCCAGACGCTATTTCAGCTTCATTTGTTAAAAGCAATGCTAGTTAATTAACAAAACTAATTTTATTTTTATTGAAATGTTAATTAAGGTGTCCACTTACATATTCGGTTAATAATTTTCATTTGTTTAAAAAATTACTTTGTTACAATTCTAATACCAAAAAAAGTACTTACGTAGCGTGAAAATATCTTTTGTGATGTCACTCTTTCAAAAGTACATAAAAATGGTTGCCAGCAGGGGTGTACATGTAGATTTAATAAATACACCTTGTGCGCCACCTAGGAACCAAATCTAGAACCCGACACTCGAAATTTTTGCTCTGTTACAATCGTACCCTGTTACAACTGACCCCACTCTCCCCTGTTACAGTGAATGACCGAAATCAGGAGAATATCGACAATCACAAAGTCGCTTAGGCGAATGTCCGAAATATTTGTTATATCCGATTTTATATTAATTTATTCTTTGATATTATTATATTTTAATACTTACTGAGGATAGATTAGGTGAAAGATCAGTGTTCGAAGTACTGGCAGTGGCACTGCCCTACATCACTGATAACAGCGTAGGACATACCGGGCAAATCTATACCAGGCAGTGACACTTAACTAGACCTAATATATATTTCGGACATTTACTAAAGCGACTATGTGATTGTCAACATACATCCGTGGAACTCAACAGTCACCAATTTCGGTCATTCTCAGTAAGATATGCATACGTTCAAAAACCACGTTGAACAAAAAATTTTATTCAATTATTCAGCAAATGCGCGATTTATTTTTAATATTTAAAGTTTAGAATTTGTTTTTAAAAATTAATGGATTAATAATACAAGTCACGTGCTGTAA
Source organism: Parasteatoda tepidariorum (assembly GCF_982258835.1). Lineage (NCBI taxonomy): Eukaryota > Metazoa > Arthropoda > Arachnida > Araneae > Theridiidae > Parasteatoda > Parasteatoda tepidariorum. The sequence goes on along the minus strand of NC_141757.1, from coordinate 34,596,423 downwards.
AAAAAGGAAAAATAATCATTCTTTAAACACAGAATTATTCATAAATATAATATTATAAATAAATGAGTTTTCACCATTGATCATTCGCGATTTTTCAAAATAAACTATGACAACAATTTTAAACAACTTACATCAAATTAAAGTTATCAAAAGATAATTTCAAACACGAGCTGTGGTGCATACTACTTAAAAGGCATAAAAATGATACCAATTACATTATTTCTGTATAACACAATGAGAAAAATTTTATCATTTCAAAATTGTTAATAAAATTTAAACATAAAAGGCAATTTTTTTATTTAATCAAATCATAAATTTGGAAATGAATATCAATTTAATAAGTCTCTGATTTCAATTAAATAGTGGAAATATACTAGAAAAATATAAGAAATAAGAGCAATTTAAAATTCAAAAAAAATATACAAAACAAAACGAAATGTAGCAGAAATAGTAGGTTTCTAAGGTGAATAATTGTTCTGATAAAATTAAAAATGAAACCATTTGACGTTGAAAGAAATAGGACAATATTTTTGCAGGAAATACATTTACTTCCTGATAGAAATTAGCATAATAGAGATAGCTAAATAAATTTTACCCGGCCAAAGACGATTTAAAATATAATGCTTACTTTGTTTTCAATAATAAATTAAAAACAGCGTTTACACTCGTTTAAAAAATCACATACAAAATCTTTTAATTTATAATGAAGCTGTTCAAATTATAAGTTCTCCAAGCAACTTTAAAAAATGGAGTGCATTAAAAACGATAACAACTCATCAATTAAAACTCATAATTAATTGGGAAGGAAGTGTGAGAAATCATTCAAATTACTTCCTTTGATAAAATATTGTAATATTTAAAAGCTAGATATTTTTGTTAACAAAACTAAAATTAATAAAAATTGCTTGCACTATATATTATGAGCATAGTACTATATATTATTTGTGAATTATATATTATTTGTGAATTATATATTTTTGTGAATTATATATTACTAGGAGGCTTCGCCCCCTGCTCGCTGGCGCTCGTCAACCCCCCGAACTGCTTTCGCAGTTCATTTCGGATTGCTTCGCAATCCAATGCTCGCTCATTGGATACGTTCTTAACGTCTAGTTTTTGTATACTTTTTTGAATACTGAAGTTCCGAAAACTTTTCACTGTAGAAAATTCTAAACCTGTACATTTCAATATTAATTTGAAATTGCAGACAGTTCACATATTTTGCTTAATCACACTATTCTAAATTTCAGTTGTTGAGAAAAGTAACTGTTGTAAGTTTTGTTTTAAAGTCTTTCCCACCAGAGGGCTAAGGCCATGTGTTGTAAAACAATATGAAATAGTAGTCTGCCACTGAACGCCGGATGTAAAGCATCGGCTTCGATGAAGATAATTTTGTATTTTTAATTCTCCGAAGGGCGCCACCCTAATAATATGGAATTTGTAAAATAAATTTATATATTTTTGATTGCTGATGAAGCCTATCATTTTGTGTTTTCATCAGTGTTCAGAAGCAGAACAACTATAAGTTTTTTATTTTATCACAAAAATATAAAATGTATAAAAAACAAAGAAAAGAGTAAGAAAATAAGTATAGTCATAGAAAAAGTTAAAATTATAATATAATATTTGTCAGTTAAAATAAAACTCTTTGTTTAAGTCATTGTTAACAATTCAAATTTCTCCGAGGCAATTCTAAACTTTAATTTTGTTCTAAATGTCAGTATTCAGACACACAACAAAAGTTTAATATGAAGTTGTAAAATGCATATATATATATAACATAAGTAATTATATAAGTAAAAATTAAGGTAGTATTGTTAAGTTGAAACACAATATTTTTAGTTTTGATGTCAGCAATACAATTCAATTTTTCACAAAAACGATTGTTTCCATTATTAAATTCAGTGCCAACAATTCAAATTTTTCTGAGGCAACTCTTAACCTCTAAATATTATTTCTTTTATCTACACATTTCTAAATGTCAGTATTCAACCACAAAACAACTTAAAGTCCTCAAATTTAGCATGAAGTTGTAAAATGTAATGAAAGAGGGTCATGGCAATAATGTAAGTAGAAGTAATGTTAGTACATACTGTAAAATTAAAACAATATTTTTAATCAATGAGCCAAGTTCTTCAAGAAGCAGTTGTAGAAGCAGCTGGATAGAAGTTTTTTTATTTAAAACTTTTTATAAAATTTCTTTAAAAACACAATTGTTAATCTGGGCATTTGGCGATACAACACTTATAGAATTAAAGGATTTGTTACGTCAAGCTCTCAGGTATCATAATTTTGATATACACTGGTTATCATAAATTAAGGAAAATTCACAAAAATCGCGATAACTCAAGAAATTACACATGGAATTTTATGAAACTTACCCACAATATACAACACATAGTAAGGTATTAAACAACATAAAAAGAAATTATCAGACATTAATAGTAGTATAGAAATTAGCACATGTATAAAATAAACAAATTGGAAGTATCGGTTTGCAATAGAAAAAGTACCTTTAATATGGAATATGATTGCCTCTAGAAGCAATACAGCACAAACAGCGATGTGTGATGCTTTCAATTATGCGGTCTATCAGTTCAATAGGAAGTGAGAGCCATTGCTCTTGTAAAGCAGTTGCAAGCGTGGCAAGGGTCTGAGGGGGCGGATTGATGGCAGATACACGCCTCCCTAGAGCATCCCAAACGTGCTCGATAGGATTCAAGTCCGGGGATCGAGCTGGCCACTCCATGCGAGTAATTGTTTCCTGTTGAAGATAATCATCAACAATGCGAGCTCTGTGTGGTCTTGCATTATCGTCCTGTAACAGGAAGCAATCACCAATTGCCCCGGCATATGGGCGCACATAAGCATCAAGGATGTTGTCTCGATAAACCTGAGCATTCACGGTTCCCCTTGGAAAGACATGGAGGTATGTGCGCCCTCCTAAGGATATGCCTCCCCAAACACAGACACTGCCTCTTCCGTATGCATCTCTTTCACGGATGTTTGATGGATGATAACGGGTCCCAGGTTCTCTCCATATCAAATAACGTCTACTGTCACTTTCTAGACTAAACCTGGACTCATCCGTAAAGAGAACAGGCCTCCATTGATCTGACGTCCAGTGGACATGTTGTCGGGCCCACTGCAAACGGTCTCTCCTATGGCGTGATGTGAGCGGCACGCAAATGGCTGGTCGTCTCGCATACAGACCACCTTCGTGGAGCCTTCTGCGCACAGTTGACGTTGACACCAACCTTCCGGTGGCTGCAGCAAGAGAGGATCTAAGATGTGTCGGAGTAGCGGTTCTATTCCTGCGTGCACTTAATGTCAAATATCGGTCATCGGCACTGGTCGTAACAGTTGGCCGTCCTTCACTGAACCTCCTAGATGCCGAATCTGTGGTTTGAAATTGCCTCCAAAGTCTATGAACCACAGATGGACTCACATTTAGCCATCTGGCCACTTCTGATTGACTCTGCCCTGCCTCTAGTCTCCCGATGGCTCTCCATCGTAGTTCTTCAGGCAAATGATGCCTAGAGGTCATTATTACGAATTGGCTATCTCAGATTTTCAATGTCGCAATCACAGTAAAATTTGTGTGCTTTCTCTCAAACTTGGACTTTAATGCTCCAGGCAGATGACGTAAGCCGAGTGCAGCGCCACTAATTTGCATATTGCAATTTTACTCAGCTACTCTTAGTGGACAACATATGCAAATTTTGCACGGTTTGGCTTACTTTTGAAAGAGTTATCGCTATTTTTGTGATTTTTCCTTAATTTATGATAACCAGTGTAGTTGCTTTTCTATATCATTTTGATTTATGTTGCTAAGTCAACTTTCACAAAATTCTATGGCTGACAACAGCATTTATATTTTTTAAGTTGTTTATTTTTATTTCTTTCAGAATTCATTCCTTTTTTAGCGAAATGTTTTTTAACCTAACTGAATTCTTTGCCGACTGTTCTCTGTATATATGAAGAAAATAAAGTAAATATTTAAGTGTTGTGAAAAGAATCTTATTTAGTTGTACAAAGTACTTCTTTAAAAATGAAAACTGTTGCCACCAGCGGAAAAGAAATACAGCCAAACTTTGGGAGCTACGTAAGAGAATTATATATATTAGATTTATGAATTTGCGAATTACATGCGGACTATATTGTTTTGCACTACATATTTTTCAGATTTGTGCTATATATTATAATTATTTTATTTTCCACGAATTGCATTCAGTGTCAATGGAAGATGTATTCGTTTCCCAGACGAAAATGAAAACGGCTTTCCTCCCTTGATCGGGAAAAATGAATCAGAATTTTAAAGTAAAAAAAAAAAATTCTCTTTGAATAGTCTCTCTAGCACAGTCTAAACGTTGCAGAAAATTGCTTTTTGTATTTTTTATTGCAATATTTCTACCAGAAAATTATAAAACCTATATGAATCATAAATGTTTATTTAGAGCCATGGTGGCTCAGCAGATAGAGCATTTGCCTTCCAATGAAGTGACCCGGATTCGAATCCCAGCGATGGCTGATCGGTACAAGTTCCGAATCCGCCTCGCACCGACAACAGTGTTGACGTAAAATATCCTCAGTGGTAGACGGATCATGGGTTAGAAGGGAAGTTTTTGTGATTTTTCCTGTTTATGTAACAAAAATGCTGGTTAATTCGTTCAAAAAGTCCTAAACGAAGGCAAATTTCTCCCAATACTTTATTCAGAAGTTCCCTTGTCCTCCGGATTGGGTTCAAAATTGCAAGGCTACGGAGTTGAGCATTAGTAGCCGTAAAGCCGAAATTGGGTAGATTGTCTAACGACGGTTATAAAATGTTAATTTAAGAAATATATGAACAAAACAAATAACAATTAGAGTAGAAATTCTCAATATTTTTTTCATTATTGTTAGAAGATTATTTCCCAGTCCATGTCTAAAATCCGAAAATTCAAATACTATACATTTATTTAGTTTTAGATTATTTTCTAAATGCTTTTAAAAATCACGTAAAAAATGTTATTAAAGCGTGAATAAAAGTAATTATTTACTTTCATATACTGAAATTGAGTACTTGATATCATAAATAAAATAAAAACTAAATTAACTTATAAAAAAAACTTTCACTGGAAAAAAAGCATCAGTTTAAATAGTCTGAGATAAATAATAATGAAAACAGCAGTTTTTAAATTGAGGATGATATTTTTTTTGATATTTTAAAATACTTGCTTTTAAATTTTATAGAGTAAATTTATCATTTTAAAAACGAGCTGTACTAAATATTAAGCTATACAAACAAATAAAATCTCTAATATAATGTGTTTTTAATAAACTTTTGCAAATTTTAAATTGTGTGTTTTTAAACAACGTTCTTCAAACTTGATAATTTAATCAATTTTCTTTCGATCTTGTTAAATTTCGTAGCATTTTTATGCTCAACATATTTTCCAGTGTACGTGAAGTGTTTCAAAATGCGCTAATAACTGTACATGCTTAAATGCTATTTTAAAAGTATTTTGCATTAAATATATTATCATTTTGTTGAAAATTATTTTTAAATTAAAATTGTTTTGCCGTCGACTCCCATACCACAATTTATAAGTTAAAATGTTTATATTAATATTTTAATACATAACATAAATTTAATAATAATAACATAAATTTAATAATAATAATATAAATTTAATAATAATAATATAAATTTAATAATATTTTAATACATAAATATTTTAAAACTAGTCGTATAAAGTAAATAAAAAATGACCTCGTATAAAATACATTAACAAAGGAACGGACAGATATGATTATTGATATCAAATAATTTTTGGAAAAGATAAGATATTCTCTAATCGGACTGCTAAAGGTTTACAAAAATGAAAACCTACGTGCAACGAAAATTGCAAAAATAAAAATTTAAATAAATCAGATGAATAAAGAGTTACGGAGCCCGGTTTTAGGCAAATATTTCTAAAGAAATGAAATCCTACTTGAACTTCTTTTAATAATTATTTTTAATACATATCAAATTACAAAATATGCAAAATATTGTGAAAATTAAAATGTTTGTTTCTTGTCGCTACCATAAAATGTATTAAGATCTTGGGAATTATCTAATCTTTACTATTTATCTTGGAAGTTAACCTTTCCGCCTTGTTTCTAAACAGCCCCAGTTTACCAAAAATCTGCCAAAACATAGGTGGAAAACTAAAATTAAAATTACATTTTGAGACGCAACAGGAGTATTTCTGAAAAAAAATATTAAGATTTATACCAGCAAATGCACATTATATTAAGAGTAATATTTGAAACATAATTGGGATAGCATGGCAGGTAAGACGTTGGGCCCATGTCCGAATGGTTGTGAGTTCGATCCCCACCGGCCGATAGCTCCTCGTGCGCAAAAGGGTGACTGGTGCACTCTAAATCTGTAGGGGTCATAAAGTCCTCCAAGTTTCCATAACAAATCAAGATACCTCTGTAGGCACTGGATCGGAGATTGATGGAAGGATAGTGTGTGAATGTGCCTCCCTGTAAAATAGAATGAAACGTATGTATGTTGTCTCTGGATCATCATAAGGGATCTTTCCCAAATGGTCGCCAACATCCCATTGTGTAGTCTTTGTCTCCTTGTCTTCGATTTGAGTCTGGTTCTCTTTATTGGAAGACGAGTGCTTTATCCCTTGAGTTAAAAAAAAATTCTAAAGAAAAAGGAAGAGATTGATTTTGAGAACATTAAATTTAGGCCTCGTTCGGCACCCCCACAATTCGGCTCTCCGGGTGATATACTGCCCCTTTCATCTGCCTTGACTGCATGAATGCATCAACAAGGTCAAGGTGTAACAAAATTGTGACATTTACGTTTCAACAGGGCACTATTCAGTTGAAAAGTGAAAATGTCACATCTTCGTCGCACGGCAACTTGTCTCAATGTCGCCTCACGTTTGCGTCTGGGTCGCGTTAAAATATGACGTCACCAAAGGCGGACATACTGACCCTTATAGACTCATGCATCGACTTCACAGGAGTCTTATGTAACTTCACAAATGAGTTTCTGTGATTGTCGCATTTTTGTTGTTATCTGGCAAAGGTGATATCTAGGAAAGCATATCATACTGCAACTTAATCCTCTCTCCTATCTGGAGAGATTTCCTCCCCCATCCTTACGTTGGAAGTGTCACAAGCCCCTCACAGAACCCAGACTACAGATGTGACAACTTATGTCACATCCTCCAAGAAAAGTTGATGTGTGACAGTATTTTTTGGCGGATGAATATCATAATGCATAGTAAATAATAAAATAGAATAGGAAGGCAACAAAATAAATATTTATATTTATAAGATTTACAAAGTAGAGATCCGTGTAAATTTTCAAATATTTTTAACGGCGTTGTTTTTCGATGTTTATTATTTTTTCAAAATAATAAAAAGTATTTTTTCTGACTCACATTAAAAGTCTGAACAACACAGAAACAGCTTTTCAACAAACAACCGAACACCTTTTTAAGAAACTATGAATAGAAAATAGATTACTGTCATATAGTATCTCATTTTAAATAGCAAAAATATATGAAACTAATACGATTTTAATGTCTCGCAAAGCGTTGTTTTATGAAATACATAAGCGAAGAAAAAATAAGGAGATTACTGAGAAAAATAAATTTTTTTTTGTTAAAGCTACTCCTCCGCTTTTTAAAAAAAATAGGAGGAAAAATGAAGAAATAAAATAAATATCACATGTTTCGGTTCCAACAAGTTTAAAATAATTACTAAAATTTCATACGAATACTTTTTTAAATCTTGAACTAAATAAAATAAACAGCATTATAAAAATGAAATAATGATAATAAATAAAACATTTAAATGTGAGGGATGCTTGATGAATTTTTTTTGTGAGTATGAGTCTTATTTGGGATTATATAAAAGATGTGTTTGTAAAAGAAGATATAAAGATAATGAGTCAATTTTTAAAGGTAGCTGAAAATTGGCCAGCTCTTTCGTTTCGAAATGCATATGGTGTTCAATAGACTTGCTAAAAATATCAACATTTAAAAAACACCTAATGTGAGGTTCTTTTCTTCGTCTTTTTACCATGCGAGAGTTCATTAAAGCTAAAATATTAAAAATTGCAATAGCATTAAAAGCTTTTTTCTTCTTTTGTATGATTTTTCAAAATCACAGAAGCTGCTAGAGTGAAATTATTGAATTTTAGTAACATCAAGATTTAGGAAAATAAAATAAGTTAAGAAAGAATATCATCAATGTATTTAAAAACAATACCAAAATTAATTTAAAAAATTTAAAAAGCATGAATTTTTTTCTTTAAAAAAGTAGTTTTTATCCTTTTATCAATTCCTTTAAATTCAATATAAAGCCTTATTTGTAATAGTTTTAGTTATGCATATTAAAAAAATTCTAGCATAGGTCAGATGAAATTGGTAGAATTTAGGACATTTTTTGAAAGACTGGGAGGTTTTTGCCCCCTGTTTGCTCCGCTCAATAGCACCCGAGATTGTTTCTCATTCAGCATTGTTTTTCTTCTTAATTCACTAAGAAAAGGGCAAATTGTTTATAAAATGCATAATTTTTTAAATTACGTGTAAGCATATTTTGTTAAGATGCTAATCGTAATGAAAAGAATGATTCCCAGATTTGAAAAATAATCAATTGCACTTGAAAAAAAATTTCACTTATGAGTATTAATGCTAGCTACAAAAAGAAATTAAAAAGTAATTTTACTGCTTAACAATACATAACGATAACCATGACAGTTACAATTGAAAGCAGTTCTTATCTCTCTGGAGACGTTTATATATTTTTGATATATTTGATACAATGTTAATATTTTTATTTGGTAACATTTAATTTTTCACTCTCATGCTTTCATTACGTTAATTATTTTTTTTTGTTACTTTACACATCAAGTCAAGAATGCACTTATAAAATGAAAATGTTAGGAGAGATAACTTTTTCTACAATAATAAATAAATAGTCATTATTCAAAATAAAGAGTAAACAAAAATAACGCATTCATCACATTTCTGCAGACAATAGATGCATTTCGGTAGAAATTGGATTGAACAACATGATTTTCATATGACAAGTTCAACAGTTTATAATTCTCGTAGTAAATACCGAATGCAATTTTTCTTCATCATGATCCCTGAGCATTTGTGCACATCTCACCATAATTTCAAGTTCCAAGAGCTAGTAGTTTGTAGACAAAAATACTTAAAATTGGAACAGCTTTCAAACAAGTTGAAATTTTTAAAAAATAAGTAAATAAATAAAAACTTACGTCATGTTTATGTATAAAACTTACGTCATGTTTATGTATAAAATAGAATCCTCTCAGCAAGTTAGATTTCAAATCAGTAGTTACCTTTCTATGACCAATAAAGAGGTCCACATAGCTTTTTATCTACAAGTATTTTCAAATTCAGCAATTCGAATAGCCTCGTTGCAGCTACAATATCATATAAAAAATTTTCAAGAGCATTCATAGATACTATCAGAATCTGGGGCTGCCCTCCTGACCATTGCTTCATCTGAGGCTCCGGAGTTATTTTTACTATTTTAAATATTCGTCTGGTCTTTAATGATAGAATTGAAAACCATAAAATGGTTGTATTGAAGTGGGTGCCAGCGCACTGCGGACTTTAAGGAAATGAAACAGCTGGTTTCCTGGCAAAGAAGACAACCAAAATTGCTCAAATAACGGATAAACAAATTCCTTTCTATACCGCCAAGCAGTTAATTAAAAAATCTATTAAAGAGAACTTTTGGTGAAATATAATTAATGAAATGGATAGAGAAAATCACAAGTATTCTGTTATGTCAAGGAGCAAATCTGCTGCTACCTTTCACCTCGCTTCTAGCCGTGATTGCCTCTCCAAGCATTTATATTGTATAAAAATCAGTTCAAGTCCTCTCTGCCAATTGTGCAACATTCGTGAAGAAATGGACGCAAACTATTTGAGTCATTGCCCTACACTGCACTCGGGACACTTGTGGGAGAAATACTGGAGAACTGGGCACAAGGTTAAAGATGCATAGACTGAGTATAGCTTAGTTTTGTTACTGTTATCTTTGTTTCCTGTTCTAATTTTATTGTTTGTTTTTATGTCTTCAGCTGTCTTCTACTCTGTCATTAGAAATTAAAAAAAGCTTTTAATTTTAAGCATTTAATTTAGAATAATAATGAAAATAATTATAATAATAATAAAAATAATAATAAAATAATTATAATAATAATAAAAATAATAATAAAAATAGTTTTAATAATAATAAAAATAATTACAATAATAATAAAAATAATAATGAAATAATTATAATAATAATAAAAATAATAATAAAATAATTATAATAATAATAAAAATAATAATAAAAATATTTATAATAATAATAAAAATAATTATAATAATAATAAAAATAATAATAAAAATATTTATAATAATAATAAAAATAATTATAATAATAATAATAAAAATAATAATAAAATAATTATAATATTAATAAAAATAATTGTAATAATAATTATAATAATAAAAAAAATAATTGTAATAATAAAAATAATTATAATAATAATAAAAATAAGAAAAATTATAGAGTTAGCGAGAGGGGGAGGAGCCTCCTAATAAAATAATATTTTTAACTTTTAAAACTTTCTAATAACAATAAACAATAACTTTTTTAACTTTTTTATAAAAAGAGAAATCTTAATTTTTATATGGGACAACTATATCATAACATTTAAACTTAAAATCCAACAAGAACACCTCGATTCCTTCATATTTTTTATCTGACGTTGCATATAATGTCTACTTAGATATAATTTAAAATGAACTCTTTTTATGATTGAGCATATTTGGAAACTTTGGCGAGCTATCGATATTTTTTATAGTTATACTATAGCCTATCCAGCATCAGCTCAGTCTATTTTTCCTTTTTTTGTGAATATTTATAGTTTTATTTAGCGCAAACCTCAAACGCGTTTTTCGAAGAATTTAATGGATTGTAATTTAATAAAATGACTCAATAACGCATTCTGTTTATTGGCAAAGTTATCAGCTTTAATATTGTCTAGACAAATATCTAGCTACTATGTTTTGAAAGGCGTTGTAAGCTAATTTTATCCATGGAGAATCACCCATTCCATACTTTTACATAGCGCCTTTGCTAAACTTAACAAATCGGTAAAAGTCTCAGATAGCAAAATGATAACAAACCTGTTTGATGGTTGTTTCTAAATTACAGAGGTAAGTCAAACACCTCTCTTTCCAGCATAATTATGAAACGATAAAAATTATTTTAAATAATTTAAAAATGGAAAGCGTAGTTTATTGAAGTTTAAAACAAAGTAGGATTTTCAATTGGGCCAGACAATGTAATCCGCTTCTCGATTCAAAGTTTAGTTGGGACTGACGATCTCTTTAAACTGATGTTAAACGGATTGTTAACGGACTGTTAAACGGATTTGAAATATACTGTCGATTTCATTTTCCAAAATTTCAATAATTTTTTCTCCGTTGTTTTTAGTACATGAAAAACGTCCTTTTTTTAGTGAAAGTTGTAGCCGTTTTTTTTAATAGAATTTTTTATATTTATTTACGAAGTTTACTTCCCCAGAGGGAATGAAATCATAATAAAATCACTTTCGACTTTAACATGGAAAGTTGTGTTAAGTATATACACTTCCTGCAGTTTCAAACTTTAGAGGTTAACTGCAAAATTACGGTCCAGTCTGATCAAATATAATCAGTAATATATCTGACTAACAGTATTCTATGATAAATTTACAACAACTACTGATTTAAGTAAGATTACAATCTGAGTTTATTTCCTAAGTAACATTGAGTAAAGTTGCAAAAATTGTTTTATATTATTTTCATGAACAAAGCAATCGTTTTATATTATTTCAAGCACAAAGTTAATATTAAGAGTGCCCATTAAAAGTGTATGTAGACAATAAAAAAATTACATCCAGTATAGTAAACAGTTCCTAAAAAAACACGAAATATATTGTTTTTTCTTTTTTGCTTTAGGCATTTCTGGCCCCTGAAAAAGATATAATGCATACATTAAAATACTTCGTTCAAATTAGAGATTACAAAAAGTTAAAACATATAAATCTTAAGCTATGTAACTTTTTCTTTTAATTTTTATTTTATCACTATAAAAAATTATCATGTTTAAAATTCGGTAAAGAAAACGAGTTTAATTTTCGAAGAATTATTTTTGTAGGAGACAAAATCAGAAATGAGTTAGGCAAAAGTGGGATTCTTTTGAAATTGTTCTACACAAAATTCGGGTAATAAATTCTAGAAAGTAATCTTCCTCCTTACATTTAAAACAGTAATAGCCCCTGTGGGACTAATACATTTAGCGCGAGAAATAAACTAAAGTATTTTCACAATTCCGGAGGGGGAGGATCATCCCTCCTACTCAGAAGAGAATTTTTGGAGTGTTTTCTGGAAAAGAGTTGCGTTTTCTTCATCGCATGGAATGACTTTCGTCAAGCCAAACTACTTTTCGTTTCTTCTTCCGTTTCCGTAATTAAAAGTTGGATAAATGCCTGTTTTCCCAAGATTTTTCGCTCTCTTCCAAATGCGTTGTGCGAAAAGTGACATGAAAATTATTTATATACTCGTTCTTTTTAATCCCCTTGAAATAGTTTTAGCCTCTGCCACAATTCAACAACTGACAGTTAATTACGAGTGTTTTTAGTTTTGCTTATCATTGTTTTTTTTATTTGATTTAGTTCATGATTGAATGCATTCATTTATTTTAACTCATAAATGAGGTTAATAATTTAAATAAAATAAGACGACATCGAGAAGTGGCAAATTTATAAACAAGCAAAAGTAGAATCTTCGCAAATAACAGTTTTAAAAATTTCAGAAAAAAAGTAACTGTTCTTAAGTAATCCGACGCCTGCGACATAAAAGAAAAACTAAATTTTATTCATATTCATTTGTTGTTAGAACCTCTACAAGAGGCAATGACAATCTCAAACTTCTGGGAGTACGCTTTCCATATGACTTTTCATCACGGCTTATGGCACTTTCTTCCACTTGGCTTGAAGAAGAATTGGAAGAGTTTGGGCTGTTATTGCTCTGCTTAATTCGGTGACTAACTAATCTCAGACGTTTTCGATAAGTTTAATGCATTGTGTTCATGGGTAATGAGTTCGGTGGACTTGGGAGATCTGGATGACCAAACTAGCCCATCCCAGTCACCCATTGTTGCAATATCAATCTATGGTGAGTATCACAACCTGGAAGCTAGGAATGTCAGCCTGATAGAAAAGAGCTCCTTACGTTGTTACCGTCTTACATACAAAACTGCCACAACTGCCATCCAAATTAGTGCCGTAGGAATCGTGATGGAGATAACCATGAATGTAAACCCCGCCTCCAGACTTTAATTCACGTTACATAGTTATGCATGAGCGTTCTAATGCATATAGGTGTATATATAGTTAAAATAACGAGCACGACAATGAAAATGTAAGAAATGAAGACATTTGAAACTTCCTGCCGCTATAAAATAATTAAATATCATTTCTCATGTTTTGAAATTCGGATTTTATCACCACATTTCAAAGAAAATCTCAAATGAATTTTTTTTTTTTTAAGTTTTAAAAAAAATGCTTGATTTAAACAAATATATTAATAAAAATGTCTTTAAAAAATTCTTCTCACGTTATGAAGAAAAAATGGCTCACACATGACACAACCTCTTGAGAAATCTAGGATTTTGTAACAGTCGACACGATTATCAGTTTACGACTAAACTAAACTAAACTCAGCAGCGCGACAGCCTATAGAGGGCCAAGGCCTACTGTGCCCATCTCAATTTTCTTGACCTTTGGGCTCTGGGGTGCTGGTCAGCCGAACGCGAAACCCCCAGTGTTAAGTTCCCAAGCATGCTTGGTACTCATTTATCAACCCACTGAAGGGATGAAAGGCTGAGTCAACCTTGCCCGGCCCGAGGATCAAACCAGGGACCTGTGGCACGACAGCGCAAAGCGCTACCGCTCAGCCGCCGGGCGTCTCAGTTTATGACTACCAATGTTAAAATTCCGTATCCTTGTAATTTTGAACTCAAACCAAAAAGAACTAAAACCAGAAGTTTACCTTTGTTGAGGACCTTTTGATGGAATTAACCAACATTTGCGTTACTTGGAGAGGAAATTTCTAAAATCTCCCATAATTAGCTCGATGGTAAAGGGACTCTGACTCATGATCCGAAAACCACTGAGGATTTTTTTTTCGTCATCAATGTGGTCAGTGCAAGCCGGTTTCGGAATTCGTATCCAGTGGCGTAGCGAGCTTAACTCGCGCCCGGGGCACAATACCCTTTTAGCGCCCCCCCCCCCATTCGAAAACCATATAATATTATTTGTAAAATATACTCGCAAATTAATAAATAAATAAAGTAAAATAAATAAAGTCATAGATTCAAGCTAAGCTTTAAATTTGAGACAAAAAATGTAATTGAGAGAACAAGACTAGATTTTGAAATGTATATGATCATCTAGAATTAGTTCAAAAGATACCTATTATTTATTTAAAGAAATATTTTAAAAACACTCAGTTTTAAAACAATAAAAAAGCAAATATTTATTATCTCTAAGGAGATACATATATTTATTAATCATATGATTATAATACATTAATAAAACTAATTACTATGTCTAAATTTTCCGTGCTTTTGAGGAAGCAAATGTATCAATAATATCATCAAAATTGATCATTTGAAATTTTTCTCTTTTCACACTTAAAAATGCTAGGTCACTTAGCCGATCTGTCGAAATTAATTTTAATTTGCAGAATGAACGTTCGCAGCTAGCAATTGATACTGAGATAGTCAGGAGTATTTTAAATACCTCTCTCAGATTTGGACAAACATCTTCTCCATTCGAGATTGATTATAAAAGTAAGAAATTCTAATGGAGTTTTAGGTATAATTTCTTTTCTACTGCGGAGTAAAATTTTGCTGTCACATATTTTGATAAAAAAGTTCTGTTACATTGAAATCTGTATTATAAAATTCACCCAGATTTTTACAATTTTTTTTCAAGGTCGTTATCAACATTATCCTTGTTTAATAAATTTTCAACGTCTAGTAGAAATCCAAATTTGAAATTAAGGTCACTTAATCGTGTAAATCGTGTACACATTTCTTGTTGGAGACGATCAAGAGTGCTTTTCATAACGCGAGAAATTTCACTTTCTGTTGAAAGACCACCATAGCCATTTCTCCAGGCACGTATTGTTGTATCCAAATCCCATTTTTCACAAAGAAACTCTGCTTCTTCTATTGCCTCTTTACAGAGCTTGTCTCAAATTTCGGCTAGTTCAGTCGCTAATGATTCAAGATCATGGAACACTTCTCTAAAATTCATTCTAGGATCTTGTAATCTGAGCAGCACACGATCAATCCTTCTTAAGATTTCATACCAGAAATGAACTAAAGTTATAAAACTAAAGGTTAGTATATTTTGCAACAGAATTGTAGCTTCACTTCTGTTGTCACTTGTAGTGGTAGTGTGCTCTGCCAATTTTTCTATTAGTTCTTTTATATTCACGAGCCCATAGATGATAACGCTAACTGCTTGTATTCAGGCGTTCCATCGCGTTTCAGATGTGTGACCTGCCATCACGGCAGCAATATCGTAACATTGTGATCTGCAGTTTGTTAATGAAATTTCGTCGTAATTTATTTTCTCTAAAATTGTATTTTCGATCGAGACTGCATCTTTAGCATGTATTTCAATAAAACTCAAAAAAGATTCTTTGAGGGAAACTTTTTTATTGATAAAATCAGCATCTACATACCTAGCGACTTGGGATATTTGTTCTCGATGAGAGATATCAGGAGTTGAATCAAACTAAAGTCCATAATATTTCTTTCTTTTGATATCATTTATTAGTTGATTTCGAACTGTAGATGCCAGAAGATGAATGAATTCATTTTGAATCTGTGGTGACAAATATGAGAACAACAAATTTTTCTGTTAACAAATTTTTTCATACTCTATTCACTTAATAATAGAATCGTCGAGTAAGTAATCTTATTTGATTTATTACTTACCAAGAATGCCTTGAACTTGTAAGGTAGTAACATAGTGAAAGATACAATATAATTTATGCTGACATTAAACTTATATATAACATTTAATAAAATTTCATTTTTATTCTAAGCAGAGCACGATGACAAGGACGTGAATTAAATATTGAAATATATTTAATATAAATATGAATTAAATATAATATTTAATATGAATTAAATATTATGAATAATATTTATGAATTAACATTTATTATATTACACTGGCACTAATTTAAAATATATTTTCCAGAAATCAATTATAATAAAAAAAAAATATCCAGCAATTTTTTGTTTTGCGGACCATTTGGCGCCCCTTTGTGAGTAGCGCCCGGGGCATGATGCCCCCCTTGCCCACCCCTCGCTACGCCACTGTTCGTATCGACCAGACGTCGTTGGGAATTGAACCCGGGTTTCCTCATTGGGAGGCAAGCACTCTAACCCATGAGCCCCCATGGCTAGACATCTAGGATTGTCAAATTTCCATAAAAAAAATAATTATCATTGCTTTCTAGTAAATCCCGGACCACTGTTTACTAAATTCGCTTTAAAGGACAGACGCGCAGCCGAGGAGGTGTGCTGGTGTTTAACAGGTAACAAGTATCCCATTTAGAACGATAACGCCTTTTGTCAAGACTGTTTTTTCCGGTTGACATCAAGTGAAACTGAGGACTCTAGCAGGAAGTGAGGCTATCATAAACTATCCTTTTCAACTAAGTCCCAATACAGCGAATTTCTGTCCATAACGAATTAATTTAATTGGAAAGTTAAGCAGTGCTCAAAATATTCTATTAGATTGTATAGGAAAACAATTGCAGTTACTTAATGGAATATCAGTGTAACCAACTGGCACAGACACATTCGTCAGTTTCTGAAATCACTCGCTGCATTGTTCATTCTACTGATAACAATAGAATTTTATATGAAAATAAATTATTTATTTCAAATATTGAACTATTTATTTCTAAACTATAGATGTTTTAAATATGTACAATCTATGGTCCTTATTTTGACCTTAAATAAACGAGCCTTCCATAATTACAACTTATTTATTAAGTCCTGTTTGCTATTCCACCGAATCAATGCTATTTTAATGTCTAATAGAGTAGTACATTGACAAATATGTAGTAATTTTATTCAAGAAATTTTTTTTTAAATATTTAAACCTTTATTTCCCATAATGTTACTACACAAAAAATGGAAACAACTTGAATGAACTTCGAAATTAAGAAAGATTGACATGGCCCCCTCCCCCTAAATTCTAATCTCAAGTTCTAGGTGGTCGTCATTTACTGTAATTCATAATCTGTGTACCTTCCTTTGAAAAATATGTAATAAATTTATGAATCATGCTTTTCTTGTTTGAAAATGGCATTCACTTTTTCTGCGAAATGTACGTCCCCTTGTCTTGTCTATTTTCGAGTTAAAACATGTGATCATCGTAGTTACCTTGACGCATGCTATGTATCAAAAACGGCAACCCTCATTCAGCATATTTTTATCCATGAAACATTATTTTAAAGGGTGTTTTTTATGTTTATTTAATGTAAAAAATTCATCCTTTCAGTGGGCCGATAAAATGAGCACCAAGCATGCTTGCGAACTAAACACTGGGGGTTCCACGTTCGGCTGACCAACCAACCGGAACATCTCTTCCTGCACCCCAGAGCCCGAGGTCAGGAAAACTGAGATGGGTACAGTTGACCTTATCTCTCCTAGACCTGTCGCTCCACTGAGTTCAATTTTAGTATGGTATTAGTAAATACCAATACAAAATGTGAGTTTAGTTTAGTTTTAAATGTAAAAAAGATGCGATATTACCAATTTTTCTGTTAGTTACCAAATCATTGCTCAGTTGAAATTGGTCAAGTATTAATTTTTGTTATGACTTAATGTTTTTGGTATTTTTGTGTTAACAAAATATGAAGACTGCTCATTAGAACATCTGTTTTAGAAAGAGCGCCGAATGTATATTATAAATACTTAAAATATGTATTTATTACTCAAAATATGTAATTCTTAGCTCTGAAATTAAAAATGACATTTATGTATTCTAACACTCATCGCATTTAATGTTTGTAATATTAAGCAGCTTTGTAACATCTAAAATCTTTGTAACATTTATAATATAACTACTTTGTAACATAACTACAAAATCTCTAAATCCGTATAAGGAAATTTTCTCTACGGCGAATTTTTCAACAAGAACCAGTGGATTTACATTAAAAGAGATTTCACTGCATGAATAATCACAGAGCATGAACTGATTCGCAGAATTCCTTTCATTACTCTTTGACGAATGTGAAGAGTAAGTAATTATTTCGAGAAAACCTCTTCACCAGAATCCTTTCGATTTTCTCCCATTTTTACAAGGTAAGGACTCCCTCCAAAATCTATGCTGTCTAAGCTATATTCAACAGAAGTGAAGGCAATTGTAATACTCTTTCAATAAATAAAATGAATTAAACCATATATTAGAAAAGTGTGAAAAATATCTCTATTTTTAGTTTGAATTATGCCATAATGTTTGTAAAAACTGCAATATCATGAAGAAATTGTCAGCAATTAGCGAAATTTATTCCACATTTTACTGATTGGGGTACTAATAATCTTTTACCCACTTTATATTTCATGTATTATTAGTTTTGCATAATTCCTTCATAATTCATGTTGCAGAGTGTGCATAGAAATTGTAAAATTGATATAAAACTGAAATATCGAATTATAGCAAAAAGAGATTAGCAAAAAATCTGAAAATCAGCATAAACATTTACGTTAATAGATGTGCATTTTATCAACGCTTTTTACTGGGTGTTAAGAATTGCCACGAGGCGGCGCTCATCATATAACACATTATTATTCAGTTGCCATTCAACTCTAGAACAGAGAACATCTCCTGTTACTCAAAATGATCTTGTCAATTTTATGTTATTAAGTTTGTAAATAAATGTTTATGTTTGTTACAGTCCGCTACTTAATAGCTCAATATATCACGAACACTAAACAAAAAGTGGTCATCGCCGAGCACGAAGACAAACCGAACGCTTGTGGAAATTTAATACGAAATCGAAACGAACAATGGCTTTGGAGCAAATAACAGTATTTAACCGAAAACGGGGTTATATACGAGGACAATTGACAAGGATTGAAAATGCACTTCAGCAAAATACTGATTTACCTGTGGACAATACGGACATCACTCAAAAATTATCAACTTTGGATAAACTTAGAACAAAGTTAGAGGATCTACGCAGCGAATGCTATTCTACTTTGTCGGATGAGGATTTGCCTGCTTTTGAAGAAAGTTTAGATGGGCTGCAAATTGACCTCGAAACATGCGAGGTAAGCTTTCAAAAACTTTTAAATCCAAATTCTAATTCAATTGAAAATAGTTCGTCCTCTGGTAACTGTAAACTAAAATTACCGTCAATTAATCTTCCCGAATTTTCAGGTTTATATGTTGAATGGTTGTCATTCAAAACGCAATTTATGTCTTTAATTGACGATAACAAACAGTTGTCAGAACAACAAAAATTGTTTTACCTTCAGTCGGCACTTAAGGGTAACGCTAAACAATTAATTACGGTAAATGATACGTACAACAGTTTATTCGAAGCATTGAAAAAACGATTTGAAAATACACGGTTGCTAATTATGAGTCATATTGGTGAAATATTTAATTTTTCTAAAGTTAAATGTGAATCTGCGTCTAGTTTAAGACAGATGCTCGATAAAATTGAAAGTAATTTGCGATCATTAAAACAACTAGAATTAGAAACGAACCCTCTTTGCGAAGCAATATTAATTTATATAATTATTCAAAGAATTGATATTGAGTCACGTAAATTATACGAAATGGAATTGGGTTCGGAATTACCGAGTTGGGAAAAATTTATGGAATTCTTAACTAAAAGATGTCAAGCGCTAGAAAATGTAAACAGAAATTCAGGCGAATTTAAACGGGAACCAACCACGAAATTCAAAACTCTAATGGTGAAAAACGAAAACAAAAATAATTGTTTATTAGGATGCATGGAATCCCACCCTATTTTCAGATGTAAAAAGTTTATCGATTCTAACGCAGATGATAGATTAAAATGTGTTGTAAGGAATAAATTATGCTTTAATTGTCTCGGATTTCACACAATGTCTAAATGTAAGAAAATTCATTTAAAATGTAAATCTTGTAACAAGAATCATAGTACAATGTTACACGGAGCGAACTTTTTCTTCGATAGACAAAATCAAAACAAAAATACGGGTGTGGCGCCAATGAGCAGGGAAGAAGGAAATAATTCAGTTTCGGAACAAGAAGTTACGCAATCACAAATGCAAAATGAAATTAATAACAAACCGCAAGAGGCACCATGTTTATATTCTTTTAATGTAAATAAAAATGTTCTTCTTTCTACAGTGAAAGTTAAAATATTGCAATCGAACGGAAAATATTTGCATTTGACAGGGCTATGCGATTCTGGAAGTATGAAATCTCTTATTACAGAAGAGGCAGCTAATTTATTGGGTTTAAAAAGATCGCGTTGTAGGTCAAATTTAATTGGATTGAAAAATACAGTATTTCCGATCACTGAGAAGATTTATTCGCGTATAAGTAATGATGAGGAATCATTTAGTAAGGAACTCGAATTGTTAATTTTGCCAGAAATAGCCGGAAATGTTCCTTCGGAAGAAATAAATATTTCTAATTTGAATTTACCCGAAAACGTAAAGTACGCTAATCCTAATTTTTATTTACCGCAAAAAATATCGATTCTTTTAGGAGGAGACGTATTTTATGAATTGTTAAAAGGAAATCAAATTCGATTAAGGGGTAATTCTATTATTTTAATTGAAACAGTTTTCGGGTGGATGGTTACAGGTTCGATCCCCTCTACACACCCACATGATTCCAAATGTTATTTCATTCAGGACAATGTTGATGAAGGGTTAAATAAATTTTGGGAAATAGAGTCAATTGGGATAGTTCCAAATGATAATACAGATGAGGAAAGTACTGCTTTAGCTCTCTTTAAAAATTCTGTAGATTACAAAAAAGGGAGGTATCAAGTTGGGCTACCATGGAAACATGATTTTAGGGAATTAAACGATAACTTAACTGTAGCCAGAGGACGGCTAGATCATTTGATTAGAAAATTTGAGAGACTCTCAGAACTGTATGAAGATTATCGTGAAATTCTGAAAGACTATGAAAATCAAGGCATCATAGAGAAGGTCCCAAAAGACAAAGTACAAACAGATAAACCGCTATTTTATCTACCATTTTCCATGGTTTACAGAGAATCAGTCAGTTCCAGTAAACGAATAGTTTTTGATGCCAGCTCACATGAAGAAGGTGAACTTTCCTTAAATGACTGTTTATACGCAGGACTTAGCCTAAATCCCCTGATATTTAACATGCTCATATTTTTTCGTTTGAATGCTGTGGTGATCTTAGCAGATATCGAAAAAGCGTTCCTTCAAATATCGTTGAATGAGACAGATCGAAATGCAGTGAGATTTCTTTTTCCAAGTTCAAACCCGGCCATAAGTGAGCAGTATGACATAAATATTTTTAGATTTTGCAGAGTTCTTTTTGGTGTCAACGCCAGTCCTTTCTTGCTTTCTGCCACAATTAAGGAACATATCAAAAAATATCAAGAGTTGCATCCCGCTACGACGAATATGCTCAATGAATGTCTATATGTCGACGACTTCATAGGAGCTCTCGACGACGTGAAATCTGCCTTTCAGATGTCGGACGAAGCCAAGAAAATTATGGCAGAAGCAAGCATGAATCTGTGTAAATGGAGTTCAAACAGCAAGGAACTGGTACAATTATGGAAGGATTGCGGGTTCGAAACCCATCCCATTCATTCGGAAGCCAATCCTACAGCCAATTTACACAAAGTTCTAGGACTGCCATGGCATGTGCATGAAGACTACATCTCTGTAGAACTGAAAGACTTGCTTAAATTCGATGGAAAAGAAAGCATTACTAAAAGAATTGTTTTAAGAACTATCGGAAAACTGTTCGACATATTGGGTTTTCTTAGTCCGTACACAATAAGACTCAAGTGTTTACTCCAAGACTTGTGGCTTAGAAAGTGTCCGTGGGATACGGAACTTCCACCAGACATTCGCCAACAATTTATTCAGTGGAGGTCTGAGTTAGCTGTCATTTCTAAATTACAAGTTCCTAGAACGATTCTAGACTCCAGTCTAGATGATGCCAAGGTACTTCAAATTCATGTATTTTCGGATGCCAGCCAAAGAGCATACGGAACAGCAGTGTACCTAAAAGTGAAGTACAGTGACAAAATCACAGTTAATCTTATCGCATCAAAGAGTCGTGTTGCTCCATTAAAGAAACTGACTCTTCCAAAACTAGAACTAATGGGTGCATTACTTGCAACCAGACTCGCAAAAGAAATAGAACAGATTGTAAAACGAAAAGGATCCCCCACAGTTCATTTTTGGACAGATTCCCAGATCGCATTTGTGATATAACGTATAATTTTTCCTCCTTTTCCCTTCTTCATTCAGATACTTCCCAAAATCACAATTGGCCAAATAAATGGTAACCAATTAACAACACAAAAGAAACATTTATTAATAATGATAAAAGATTAGAAAATTAATATAACCAAGACATTAAACAATTCGCTTCCGCTCTCCACCAGAGCGTTCCCTCCTCTGTCTTTTTACAACATCTACCTTGATGACAGCGCCATCACAACATGGAGGCATGACACCCCCCCGACAAGATTGCGCTACACCTGGTATAGCGAAATCTGATCCACACAGTTGGATAATATATATATAAAAATATATTTAACACTTAATTGTAAATAAAATATATGAATAAAATACTTGTTACAATTACTTACACATAAAATATGCAAAACGAGAATGAAAATAGTAGAAATATGACAGATGTATAGTTGCCTGGTTATAACACATAATATATACAAATCAAATTTCTATAAAACTGATATATATAAACAATTACAGATGAAAAGGATCCTTGATACAATATTGCAATAGATATTAAATTTCAATAATTCTCATATATATATTTACAGATGAAAAGTAGCCTTGTTATAAAACAGGTTATCATATGTTAAATTGTGTTTTAATAAGTACACAAAACATTTAATCACTTACTAGTCTTGATAGACCATCAGCATTTTTTAATTGAGCACCTGGGCAGTGTGTGATATGAATATTGTACCTTTGGAGAGCTAAAGCCCACCGTTGCAACTTAGCAGATTGGGCTGCTGACTTCTGTAAAAATATTAAAGGATTATGATCAGTTATAATGTCAATATTCGCACCAAACACGTAATTTTCGAACTTTTTAATCGACCATACTACTGCATACGCTTCACGTTCAATCGTAGCCCAGTTCTGCTGCACTTTGTTCAGTTTTTGGCTAGCAAAACTGATGGGGCAAAGTTGACCGTTATCATCTCTTTGGGATAAACAAGCACCAACACCATAGGAACTTGCATCACACTGTATAACATACGGTTTTTTAGGATCTGGAGTATAAAGAGAAGGAGCTTCACTCAACTTCTTCCTTAGTTTTTGGAAGGATAATTCCTCTACGTCAGTCCAAGGAATAAGCTCTGGAACTTTCTTTTTGGTTAAATCCGTCAGTGGTTTTGCTATCTCAGCATAATTTTGTATATAATTTCTATAATAATTAAAGAGACCTAACTCACTTTTTAAAGCTGACTTGGTTTTAGGTGTTTCGATGATTTCAATAGCACGAAGCTTTTCAGGATCTGGTTCATGTCTACCATCTCCTATAATATGACCTAAATACTTGATTTGTGTTTTTGCGAAAACACATTTCTTGACATTAACAGTGAATTTTAGATCAGTTAATTTAGACAGTACCATATCTAATTGTTTAAGATGCGTATTCCAGTCACAAGAAAATATAGCTATATCATCGAGATATGCTTTGCAGAATTCACGATATTCCATTAAAGCACTGTTCATCACTTTCTGAAAAGAAGCTGCTGCGTTGCGGAGACCAAATGGCATTACCTTCCATCTATATTGGGCTTGATGAGTTTTAAATGAAGTAAGATCACGGCTTTCCTCTTCTAAAGGAATTTCCCAGTACCCTTTTAATACATCTAGGCAGGATATAATTTTTGCATGTCCAATTTGGTTGATGAGGTCTGATGAATTTTCCATTGGGTAATCAAAGGGTTTTGTTACGGCATTTAATTGTCTGAAATCGATGCATAAACGCATACTACCATCCTTCTTTGCCACGCAAACTACTGGGTAAGCAATATCTGCTTCGCTGTGCTCAATAAGACCTAGATTTTCTAATTCTGAAATTTGTTTGTCAACTTCAGTCTTTAAAGATTCGGGGATTTTGTAAATGTAGGGTTTCTTCCTCTCAGCACCTGGTATTAATCGAATTTTATGTTCACCTACATTAGCGACTTGTACTTTACCGGAGAATAATGATGCATGCTTGTGCAAGAGTTCAAGCAACTCTGTTTGTTTACTTTCTTCTAAATGACTAACATCTACCTCAATGTCATCTTTTCCTAACGAAGGTGTTATAATTGGTGTGGGATGAATTTCACCAAATTCAACATCATCTTCAAAAATAACTCCCACGGTTTGTGTTCTAGCATGAAAATGTCTTATTTTGTTAGCATGAATATGTCGCACATTGCCATCCGTTAATTTAACCTTATATGAATTAGGATTAACTCGTTCTATTATTTCGCCCGGTCCTGTCCATCTTGCGTATAGTTTATTCGAAGAATCCGGAATGAGTAAATAGACTAATTCACCTTTCTTAAACTCTTTCATTCTTGTACTTCGATTAAAATAATAAGCATAAGAATTTTGTTTCTTAGTCGTAGTCAAAGAAGCGAGATCTGCGGCCTTTTCCAAATTTATTTTTAATTCCTGTAAATAATCTACAGCCGAATTGCTAAGATTTAGGGGTAATGGAATCTCACCTGACCAAGAAGATTTTAGAACTGACAAAGGGCCTCTAGCTTCGCGTCCATACATAAGTTTAAAAGGAGATATTCCCGTCGTACAATTTGGTACTTCGCGGTACGCAAAAAGTAAGAATGGAATATGTTTATCCCAATCGGTAGGATCTGAACGGATAACATGGTGTAACATCTGTTTAAATACCCTATTCCATTTCTCTACTAAACCATTTGAAGCTGGGTAAGATGGGGTGGAAAATCGAGGACTTGTTCCTAGCCTATTTTCAAATTCTTTCGTCAATTGCGAAGTAAAATTAGTACCCTGGTCACTACAAATCACTTCTGGAATTCCGGTACGCAGGAATATCTCTAAAAGGGCATCGCATGTTGTCTTAGCAGACAAATTTTTTAGTGGGACGACTTCGGGCCATCTAGAATTTTGATCAATTAAACATAAACAATATTTATGTTTTCTACCCGAGGGTGGAACAATTTCTCCAATTAAATCTATATTTACCGTGTGAAAAGGATATGGAGCTCTAACGACAGGGGTTATGGGAATTTTATCAGATTTTCGCTCCGGACTTTTTAATTGACAATTTTCGCAGGTTTTACAATAATTTTCAACATCTTTTGAAACATTAGGCCAATAAAAAGATAATTTTATGCGTTCCTTAGTTTTTCGTATTCCTAAATGATTCTCATTATGAGCTAATTGAAGAACTTTATCCCTATAAATTTTAGGTAATACTAATTGATATATTGTATCGCCACAAATTTTATCTTTATGAAATAATAAATCATCCCGCAAAAAGAAATTATTCTTTTTCAAACTAGCATCTTTAAAAGAATTCTTTAAAGTTAAACAATCTTTCTGCATTTCTCGAAATTTATTAGCCTCCGAATATTCATCGCTAGAACTGCATAATTTATTAGTATTCGACATTAAATAAATACCGCACCCTGTTTCACTTTCTTCTGATTGTGAAAATGAATCCTCTGACCTTGATGAACTTTTATTCATTTCTTCCCCCTCGTCTACTGACGGGTCGCATTCTAAAACTAAAGTGTTTTCGATTTCAGCTGAATCATCATTTTGATAAATCAAAGAATTATAAGCGTCCGGTGTAATTAAACAAGGGACGTTTAGTTTATCTGTTAAAGCAAACAAAATATTTGAACTATAAAATAGACAATCGTTAGGGTTTTTATAATAAACTGGCAATATTGCTAATTTCGCCTCGACTTGTTCTTTAAATGCGGATTGTAAAATTATTTTTCCCTTAGCTTCTATTTCTAAAGACGGAAGTAGGGTCGTATTCAAAATAGAGATCTCAGCTCCGCTATCAATGATCGCGTCTATTTGTCTACTTGCAATAGAAATGGTGACTTTTTGTAACGGGTACAAATTAATTTCATTTAAGGTTTTAGAACTCTGCAAATGTTTCGAATTTACATTTGTAACAACTGCAGTATTATCACTGGATTTATTCATAGACGTTTGTGTGTTACTTCGCGTTTTGTTTTGAATATCATTACCGGTTTTATTTGAATGATCATAGTATTTATTTCTTCTATTTGGGCAACTCTTAGCCATATGTGAGTTACTAGAACAGATATAACATTCGCGTGTGTGGGGAAAATATTTGTTTTCTCTAGTAAATGGGGATTTTCTCAAAGGTGGTGGAACATACTTAGTGTTTCCATTCGGATTGCGATTGTTGACCGAATTATCATACAATTCTGAAAAATTTCTACCTTTAGAGGTAAACCAATTATCGCACAATTCAGCGATCTGCCTAGGTTTAAGCCACGTATCTAATTGTTTTATTCTAACATAGCTTCGCGTTTCGTTGTCTAACGCACTTAGTAATCTATCGCTAACTATTAATTCATTCAGCGTTTCAAAATCTTTTACATTTTTAAGTTCACAATAAAAATCCCAATTGGCTCTTACTCTACTAGCAAATTGCATATGGTTTTCATTTTTAGATCTTTTGGCATTTAGAAAGTTTTCTAGACAGGCTTCTGGGGTAGGTTGAAATTCTTTTAAAATTAAAGCTTTAACTTTAGGATAATCTTTTATTTCTTCCGCGTTTGCATAAACTACCAAATGTGCCGCTCGTTCACCTAACAAGTTAAATAATATTTCGACTTTTAATTCTTCCGGAACATTTTTTATTACAAATGCTTTTTCAAGAGACGTAAAAAATAAATTCCAAGATTCGGGTTTACTAGGAACGGAAATAGTTAAGGTTTTAACGCTTTTGATTAATGTTTCTAAGTTGTTATTATTTGAACTAAAATCATTTCCTACATTTGAGTTAGAGCTATTACTTTCTGTCTGCATTCTAGTTAATTCTAATTGTGCTTTAACAATCTCAAGCCTAGTCTTCTCGAGTTCTAATGCTGCTTCAGTTGTTGTTTTGTTTTGATTCTTTTCTGCATTTAACAATTCTGCTTCTTTTCTCTCTCGTTCAATACGTTCGGAAACAGTAGTAAATAAAAATTCTTTAACAAAATCAAAGTCATTTTTAAATTGATCACTTTTTTCTATCAAATCTTTTAAATCAACAACTCTATGCTCCGATTTTACTTCTAAACCTAATTCTTCGGCAGCTACTACCAAATCTTCTTTTTTCATCCCCCTTATGTTAAACATAATTGTTCTATTTATTTCTATTCCCAAAATAATTATAATTTCTTTAAATCTCCTACAACTCTCTACTTTCTAATACAATTATTCTTCTCTTTCAGAATATCACTTAAAATCAATACTTCTCATAATTCAATTCTTAATTGTTTTTCATAAACAGAATATGATAAATCTCATACCTTGATTTATGCTCTGTTTCTCGTATGAGAGCGTGCTGTGATATAACGTATAATTTTTCCTCCTTTTCCCTTCTTCATTCAGATACTTCCCAAAATCACAATTGGCCAAATAAATGGTAACCAATTAACAACACAAAAGAAACATTTATTAATAATGATAAAAGATTAGAAAATTAATATAACCAAGACATTAAACAATTCGCTTCCGCTCTCCACCAGAGCGTTCCCTCCTCTGTCTTTTTACAACATCTACCTTGATGACAGCGCCATCACAACATGGAGGCATGACAGCATTGTTCTGGATCAAAGGACCTCATCATAAATGGAAACAGTTTGTTTCCAATCGAGTGAAAGAGATTCAAGCCCTTAGCAATCCTGAATCTTGGTCACACGTTCCCGGTAAACTCAACATTGCTGACATTCTTACTAGAGGAGTTAGCGCAGAAGTTCTTCTGAAAAATGAGGCCTGGTGGTCAGGTCCCGAGTTTTTAAGGAAAAATGAGATTTCAGTGTTTGAGTGCACTAATTCTATTGCTGAAAACTCTTACCTTTCAGAGTTAAAAAAAGGTTCCGCTGTTGAAGAGGATATGTGTTTTGCTTTAACTAATCAAAATGTTATGTTTTATAATTACCTACTTCAACTTACCAATAATTTTTCTAAACTTGTTCGTATAGTTTCATATATTTTTAGATTTATCTATAACTGTAAAAATCCAAAGAACAAGGCAGGTAGGTATTTAGATTCTGAAGAACTGAACAAATCCGAAACTTTTCTCTTAACATTTGCCCAAAGTGAATATTTAGAAGAATTGAATGCTTTAATGAAAGGTGAGAATGTGAAAGGTAAAAGTAAATTGTCTTCTCTTAATTGTTTTATTGATAAAAAGGGTCTTATACGTGTTGGAGGTCGAATTGTAAATTCAAGTGTTAATGATTATACTAAACATCCAATTGTCCTTCCAGCAAAACATCCCTTAACCTATATGATTGTATATTATTTTCATTTGAAATATTTACATGTCGGAGCACAAACTTTGTTGTACTTAATACGTCAAAAATATTGGCCTGTGAACGGCAGAAATTTGTGCAGGTTGGTAATACACAATTGTGTTACGTGCACAAAAAACAAACCACTTTTAGAGCAACAATTAATGGGTCAGTTACCTAAAGAACGAATCGAACCTTCTCCTCCATTTACCATAACAGGTATTGATTTTTGTGGACCATTTTATATAAAATTTAAAGGACAAAGGAAAGGTGTTTTAAATAAGATATATGTTGCAATTTATGTATGTTTCTGTACTAAATCAATACATTTAGATTTTGTAAGTGACTTAACATCAACAGGGTTTATAGCTAGCTTGAAAAGATTTTTTTCTAGAAGAGGTAAGGCCTCTAAAATTTTCACTGACAATGGACGAAATTTCGTGGGTGCAGACGCTGAACTGAAACGGCTTTTCAAAATTATTAATTCACCAGATGAACCTTTGGCTCAATATTTTGCCGAGGAAAAAATCGATTGGCATTATAACCCCCCAAGATCACCAAATTGTGGAGGATTATATGAAGCCGGCGTTAAATCTTTTAAATTCCACCTAAAACGGATAGCGGGAAACTCCAATTTTACTTTGGAAGAATTCATTACAGTTTTAGCAGAGATTGAAGGAGTATTAAACTCCAGGCCATTGACTCCATTGTCAGCTGATTTCGAAAACTTTGATACCCTAACACCTGGGCATTTTCTTATTGGGAGACCCATCACTTCCATTACAGAACCCCAACTTGCAGATATCAATGAAAATAAACTCAGTAAATGGGAAAAGATTTCTAAAATTTCTCAAAAAATTTGGAGACTTTGGAAGAGAGATTATTTAAGTAATCTCCAAGAAAGCCACAAATGGCAGTTCAGTAAAGATAATGTTAAAATTGGAACTTTAGTGTTGGTGAAAGAAGAGAATTTGCCAGCAACTAAATGGTTAACAGGAAGAATTGAGGAAATATTTAAGGGAAGTGATGGGAAGGTAAGAGTTGTAAATATACGTTTGCCACAAGGCAATATACTTAAAAGATCAGTACGCAACATTTGTATTTTACCTATATATTAATTCTTGTGTTAAAATTTTCATTATAATTGTAAAGTTGAAATTACGTGTATGTTTATTTGATGTTTTGTATGAATATTGTCAATTTTTCATTTTATTTTATTATGTAATAAGCATTGTAATTAATAATGATTGGATTTAAACATCCAATCGGCGGGGAGTGTTAAGAATTGCCACGAGGCGGCGCTCATCATATAACACATTATTATTCAGTTGCCATTCAACTCTAGAACAGAGAACATCTCCTGTTACTCAAAATGATCTTGTCAATTTTTATGTTATTAAGTTTGTAAATAAATGTTTATGTTTGTTACAGTCCGCTACTTAATAGCTCAATATATCACGAACACTAAACACTGGGTAATCAGTATGCATTACTTTAACGGTTTATTTATTCCAACAATAAATAGATTTAAGCCATGTATTCGATGTAATGACAATAAAATTGACGTGAAATTAAATACATGAAACAGCAACGAACAGAAATCAGCAAAAAGGTTTCTCAATATATATAAAAAAGCATTTACTTTGCGCATATTTTAACTTTTATTATGTAAAAATGTGTTTATTGTATTATCATGATGTCGCATACTTTACACCTAAATTTATATAAGTTTGAAGAGCATATTTTGCGCAATATTGGTTACAGCGAAACGCAAAAATATATTGACATTTTACGTTGTGAATGCCAATTGTTTGCGTACATTTCACGAATTACTTTCGATCTGGGAAACTATTAATGCATACATAATCAAGGTACAGATTCCACAGAAACACTTTCACCACAATTATAGCATTGAATACCTTCTAAAGAATACTTTCGTTTTTCTCTCTTTTCGCCAAAGCTTCTATCTACTTAATAGAAGTGAAGGGGGGAAACCAATAAAAGAGTTGTTGTCAGAGATCCCCCCCCCCTCGATCGATGCCCTGAGTTGCAGATTGAAATTTAATTTGTGAGAGAGAACTTAAGTGTGGAGTAGCCGTATTCAAATTTAAAGATTTCGCCCTGTGTCAGAATTGCAAATGTCTGTGCAATCAAACTCATCATCGATTTTTTAATCACACTTCTGCCCGGGTTAAAAGTTGGGGTGTGAAAAGAACAAAAAGAGAAAATGAGAGTTGGAAAGGAGGGGATAAAGGCCATCATTTCAATTTGAACTTTTCCCTACTTTATCCGATATGCTTTAAGTGTAATTTAATAAATGTTTCAGCATCGAGGATGAATAAATTCGTATTCTTCTATTTCGGGGGTGTAGAGATCGATGTAACGAATGTGACTTGCGCGACGGTGCTTATGATATAAAATGCTATTCGGAAATAGTGTATGATTTTCGGAAAATGAGAAAGTGAAACTGAATTTCATTTGGATGGAAATGACGGTGATCGAAATAACAATTATTCTAGAAGAGACCCCCCTTTTCAACCCTTAATAACTTATGGATATTTGATAACTAGGACTGGAAGAGAACCATTGATTTATGCGCTGTGATAATAGTTAAGAAACTGGATAAATTGATTTTTTTTCCTTTTATAAATTTAGATGGAAATAAAAACAAGTGCCAAAGAATATTTTTAAAAGCTTTTTTAAGGTTGATTTCTTGAAGCATGACTTGTAATGATGGAAACTTAAAATTAAAAGTCAAAATTGACATTCTTGGTAATTATGATATTTTTGGGTATTTTTTTTGTTTGTTTTGTTTTCTATTTCGTTTAATAACTTTGTAATCTGGGCATAGTTAAAAATGCATGCTTAAGAAAATGAACACAACTCAAAATGCTTGTCTAAGAAGATGGACGCAACTCAAAATATGTCTTTAAAAAAACCGATATTGCTGTTTAAGAAAATATAGACATTTAATTCCGTTTATCAAAAATCTGTTATGTTTTTTCAAGAAAAAGTATAATATTAATACAATAAATAATAATTAAAAAATATAATAATATGATAATTTAAAGTATAGTAATTAAAAAGTATAATAATATAATAATTAAATAATTCAAAAGTATAATATAATTTTTTTTAAAGAAAAAGTATAATATTATAAACGAATGGATCCAAATAAAACCATGATGCCACCTATTTGACTAAATCAGTGGTTCCCAAAGTCTCCGCGGAACCCTGGAGTTCCTTGGTAAAGTAAAAGGGGTTCCGTTTGCTAGTACTTTTTATACCTTGTGATGAGTTTTGAAACATCTGATTATAATTAGATCCAATCTATAATTCATAATTTATTTTATCCTTCGCTTGACCCACATAAAAGTATTTTAAATAAAATGCCAATGAAATACAAGCGAATTTTTGAAAATAAAATATTATATTTTTAATAACAATGTGTTAAACAAAGTATGAAAAGAACTAATATTTATAAAATATGACATTAGCAATTCCTATCACGCTTTTCAAATCAAAATAAAATAACTAAATTCTTTAATAAAGAAATATGTTTCCCTCATAACCGGTTTCAGCGTTTATAGCAGTTCTTTAAAGTTTGCATTTTAAAGTAAACCAAAACTCGGCTTATTTTCAGCTTAGACCAAAGAGAAATTTATAACTAGACTAAATAAATATAGCAGACAGACAGCAAATTTAACTGTCGTACCTAAAACCTAATTTCGGATTATTAATGATAAAAAGATTAAACATTTTCATCTCTCTAATTAAAAATTTTAAAAATAATCTTTTTTAGGTTAAAACGTTCACAATTAATAAAATGAATTTTATTTATAAAGTTGTGGCTCTGTCAAAAAATAGTCGACCCTTCAGGATGCCGTAGCCGAAAAAAATTGGGAACCGCTGGCCTAGATCAATAAGTGCATATTTTTTTTAAAGATTAGTCTTTCATAAAATGATATTAAAGGTTAACAGTTTTTTGTACCAGACAGTCATAGGTCCTATAAATTTACAATAGTGGTAATATAATGGTGTCGAACTGATTTATTTTTAAACCATTTTATCGTTTAGTTTACTGAATACAAAGAGATAGTCCTAGTCGTTTCGGTTGATCGGAGTGGCCCTTTACCCCTTCATCATCAGGTGAGGATCGTTGAGGTGTAAACCTTCCTGTCCTTGTAGCCTAAAAAAACTGGAATTAATAAATAGGCACATTACTCTAGTAAATATCATCATGTATGATAAAATTTGAAAGTACATAAATATAGCAATCAATACATAAATAAATATAAAAATAGGTATACATAACGCATAGATTTATAAAAACTTAAAATAAACAAAAATTATACTTCCTGTAAGCAGTTTGTCAGTACAACAAGACAACACAGACACGTTCCAACTATATATCACAACACTTAATCATCACTTCACCACACACATCACATCATCATGCAACACAACGCTTGGATTCCAATCAAAAAATTTTGGTCTTTCTCAGCGTCCCATTCAAATCGGATTTCAGTCAACACAATTCATTTTTCTACATTTTATTACATTCATATCGAATATTGTCTCATTATTATTGCCATATAAAATATTCTTTTCACTATATGCGCTCCATTGAGTTAGAAATTAAATGGTCGTTGTTGCATCACTTGTAAAAAAGTGTGCAACTGGCCTCAGGGAGGCATCTTCTTCAATGAGGTTCTCAAAGTTGAAGATCAAGTTAAAGTTTGCAGCATCACAGCTCAATGCTTTTCAAATAAGTTTCGATTCAGTTTGTGAAAGTAAGGAGATGCCTGCCAAATTACATCTCTAAATATACCCAACCGCTGTCGAACCAAAGTCTGGGACTTAGTCATGCAATAATCATGCTTAGGGTTCAAAAAAGTAAGTACAAAATACTTCGTTTAGTTGTTAAACTAGGGTTCAACATTAAGAAGGCACATTTTGAGCTGTGAACATTTTTTTAAACACGTGTTTCGAGCTCTGTCTAAACTAAAAAGCTCACGGATGATTTATTCTTTCTTCTTTTGTTAATTTTATTTTTAATTGTTTCAATTTTTTTCCATGTCTATTTACTATACACAAAAATTAAGCTGAAAGAAATTGAATATTTTTATTTCTCCAAAACTTTGGATTCTTCATGTGATTTTATATTTATTATTACGATTTTGATAAAAATAGAAATAAAAACTTACAGTATATATGTTACTGTGAATGATCGAAATTGGGGGTTGGTGACTTTTACCGGTGAATGCTGACAATCACATAGTCGCTTTGGTAATTGTCCAAAATGCATTCTAGGTCTAGCTAAGTGCCACTGCCCGGCATACATTTATCAGTATAGCCTACATTAATGATTTTTTAAGGTCAAGTGCCACTGCCCGGTATACATTTAACCGGCACTCCGAACGCTAAAGTTTCTCCTAATCTTTCCACAGCAGATACCAAAATATCGAATAATATCAATAAAGCAACTAAGTGATTGTTGACATTTACCGGTGAGAATTGACATTCTTTTGACTTCGGTCATGTTCTTTAACATATAGATAAGTAAGAATTCCTTAAAACATTTTTTTTTAACTTTTTTGAGCAAAAATAAATTTTTAGGACAAAATTATTAAAATTTTCATTTGCAGAGTTAGATTTGTAAGCTGAATTAATCTTCGCAAACACAATTATTGACAACGCATTGACAACAATACGTTATCATACAATTAAAATTCGTAGTGTAAACTGTCATGATACCAAAATGATAAAAATCATGATAAAAATGTGCCATGATACCAAAACTGTTTTCTTTCTTTCTTTTTTTTTAATGGCAATGCGTTATTATTTCAAACTCTTCTCTATAAATATTTTACTTCATAACCGTCGTTGAACAGCCGACAAAATTTCGGGTTCTAGACTATCTATGTTTAACTCCATAGCCTTGTAATTTTGAACATAATCCAGAAGACAGGGGAACTACTGGATCAAGCATTGAGAGAAATTTGCCTTCGTGGAGGGCTTTTTCGATGGAATTAATCCGCATTTCCTTTACATTGAGAGGAAAACAACGGAAACCTCTCACAGTTAGCTTAACGGCAGGGGGACTATTACCCATCATCCAACTACCACTGAGAATATTTAACGTCAGCACTGTGGTCAGTGCAAGCCTAGTGTGGAATTCGAATCGACTAGTCATTGCTGGGAATCGAACACGGTTCCCTTTATTGGAAAGCGAACGCTCTATCCCCTGAGCAACCACGTCTCTCTCTCTATAAATATTGAATGTTTCAAATATTTTTAACCTCTATTTTATACGAAAAAACTTTATTATGCTTTAGTTTAGTTATTATGCTTTACGTTAATTCACAACAATACGGAAAATTAAAATTTCTATAATTAATATTCTTTTACGAGATATTTCAATGATAGTCGTGAAAGTGTTGTCAAAAGTCAAGTTCATTTGCATTTTTTGTTCCCAGTCTAAGAAAGTATCTCCTTTCCAAAAGCATATTATATACACCACAATTTAATATTTGCATTTGAACAGGAACTGAGAATATAATATGTAATAATACAAACTTAATATACTTGAAATAAATAAGCTTGGATTTTACTCGAAATATTCTTTATGTTTCTTCAAAATAATTTAATGAAATGTAATGAATTAATTATTTATTGACTCCCTTACGTTCCTATTTGATAAAACATCATTAAAAACTGTGATTGAATATTACATTTCTTAAGGATGCAATGTTATATATATATATTTAAATCTCTCGCTTTCAATTGCAAATTACCCACGAGTAAACAAATCTGCCAGCCTCCTTGATGCCTTAAATAAACCTACAAATATTAATTCAAATATTAATTTAAAATTCTTCATGTTTCGAATCAAAAAGCTTCGAAAATACTGAAGCATATTTACATCTCCCAAAAAAGGTTCGAAATAGACGGAGGAGAGAGAAAAAGAAAATGGACATTAATACATATCAGGGGGATTCTTTAGTACAGCATCTAAATTAATGAGTTTAAATCTTCATCTAGATTAACCTTGGTAAATATTTGAACAAATGAGTTTGTTTGAATTATTTAAGATGATTCTCAAGAGTGTGTTAATGAATTCTTAATAACCGATGTCTTATCTAAATTAAAATATAGTCATTTTGGAGAATTAAAAAATATTTCGGCTAACTTAACATGCTATTTACTTTGGTAGATATTTCCTGAAAAATATAAGAATTTTAGCAGTGAAAATTTGATTTATAACACTTATTAAATATTTGGACGAATTAAATGAGACGAAATAAAAGTTTGCTGAAGAAAATCACTACTTCATGTACTATTCCTGACATAAAATATTTTTTTAATCAGCTAAAAGAAATAACTCTTAAATTAATCACTCTCTTGAACATTTTATACGAAAAGAATTTTTAAATAATAAAACTATTCTGCTGCACATTTTTTAAATATTTTTTACAGTTAGTAACGAATCTACACAACAAGTTGTGTATAACCTTCAGCACTATTCCGCGGTACAGAGACTCTTCCATAAAACGGAGTGTATAAATAACGAACCAACAATATTAGCTTATGCCTATAAATATTTAATGTTAATAAAATGTTATTTTAAACGATACTTTAAAATGTATTTTAATATGGAAAAGTTGTGTTTTTACGAAAATTTTTGTCAGTAACTTAATTCTTATAAAAGTAAGGCATCTGTTAAAATAATTCAAGTAGCATTTTCTGATTTCATTGGTGAACAGGTGGGATGGTCCCAAAAGCATTTTCCGTTTTTTTGCTCTTGAGAACAGCTCCGAATAAGTGGGTGAATCAGGTGTATCTAATGGCTTACAAGCTCCCTCTTTAGTCAAAGTATATGCCGTCTGTCTCATTACCATGAATATCAACGCGGGATAGTATCCATTGGAAGTGTACCTCACGAATGGATGAAAGATGCTCCAATTCGTTAATAGCTGCCCGACCTGTACCTGCATGCCATTTAGAAAGGTACTGAATAGAACTTATAATATGTCAGACAGGATCCATACGGCAAAAGGGCCGAAGGAAGACAGAATCAAATCTAGCCCAACAACAATGGTAATTCGCGCACTTCTGAAGATTGAAAAACAGTCTGGAATTCTCCTACTTAATTTTATTGCAAATCTTGGGATAAAATATAAATTCCACAACCAGAGCAGTCACGTTCATGTATACTCCCGTCTGTATATATTATGATGGAATCTTCAAGGATGTTGTTTACTATTTCAAGGGCCTGTTGATTCAAATAAACTTTGGCATCTGATATCTTGCTTTCTGGGGAAGGGAAATCTGTGTAGAAATACTCTCCATTCAAATCCACCGGAGGGTCAATTCTCTGTTTCAAGATATGTTGTAAGGCATTTTTGTCAATTAAATTATTTGAATCAGCCAAGCAAATAAGACTACTTTTCTTTAATCTTCGATTATTGCTCCATCCCATCAGAAACATAAAGTTCGACTTAGAGTCCCATAACTGGTGAGCTTGGAAAAATGTTTCACCATACTAATCTTTCTCTTGAGGCTAAAAGGTTGCTGATCGGCCTCAAAAAGAACTACATTATTTGGGCAACTGTTTCCAAGCCCTGTTGTTATGCGAGCCACGCTTAGCTGGACCCGTTTAAGTTTTTGTAGATTCGTGTTTGAAGCACAAGTGTAAACTGGAAAACCGTATTTCAGAAAAGGCATTATAAGTCTTAGAGTCCGCACACTAATCTTGCCCCGAGGTATATTTTAAGAGTTTTTTTTTCTTTTCTGCTTTTAAGTATTATTTGAACAACACATTTATTGCAGGTAATTTCCCTGTACAAAACAAAGCCGTAGTATTTCAGATGCTTTTCCACAGTGAGCGGATGGTCATTCAGATAGAGTTTTGGCTGATATCTAAAAAGTTTTCTATATCGTGTGAAGGAACCAACAGTTGACTTGGAGGAAATAAAACACTGTTTTATGATTTTCTGAAAATATACATACACCATTTAGTGCAGAATCGATACCAGATTCTAGATGTCATGTCCAGAGTCCCACAGCGGAATATCATCTGCAAACAAACCCGCTTTGCATCTCTTCGAAATGACCCTCTATAGTCCTGCTGTAAATATTGTAAAAAGAGTTGAGCTCAGAACAGACACTTGAGCTAGCCTGAAACTCTCTGATTGAGTGATATTAACCTTTTCCTTGATGACTCTGTTTTTCAAAAAGTCGCAAATCCAAGTAAAGGCCTTTTCATGCATTCCAAAAGAATTGAAAAGCTTAATTAGGAGTTTTTGTTTCTATACCCTGTCACACGCCTTAGTTAACCCTAAGAAAGTAGGTTAGTGGGCTTTTTTATAATGGGCATCACTAATCTTTTGACAAAAATGAAGCACCTGATCTGCGGTGGTATGTCCTTCTCTAAAACCGTACTGTTCCTTTGGGAGAAGATCGTGAGTATTCAAATGAAACTTTAATCTTTTCAAAACCATGCTCTCCATTACTGCACAAGTAGTACAGGTCTAAGAAATGAGCCTATAACTCTCAGACGAATAAGCTTCCTTATTAATTTTTCTTACTAGGACAACATTTGCCCTTTCCCAATCTCAGAGAGCCGCCCCTGATACCAAAATCATTCAAGATCAAACAAAGACTTTTGGGCATTCATGAAGTATTAAAGTCTTTGTTTCCCATGATTTACGAGATGACTTAACATTTACTCGTTAATTCCATCAGGCCCAGGTAATTTATTAAATTTAAGATCCCCAAATGTCATCTCTAACTCATTTAAATAAATTCTTGCTTAAAAATAGGAATTTCCAATTGAGAAGAGCGAAATCCATGAGCGATTTTGTGGTTCACTTCTTTAGTTTTTTTTCACTTGAAAACTTCAAGTTAGTCATTTGTTGGTAATGAGAACCCAGCAAATTAGAAGCGTTTTCATTATGCTAGACAATATCTCCGATCCGTATTGTGTTACAAATCTCAACCTGTGGCTGTTCTGATGTTTTTTTTAAAAAAATTCCACAGTTTGGTATCAGATGATCTCGAATTAAGCCGAGTACAAAATTTAAATTATAGAAAAAGGATAAAAGGATATAGGATTATAGCATATCAATTTGATGTACCATTCCCAGTTGAAACTGTTTAGTTTAAATCTTGTTGATAAGTAAAATTGCATATGCATTGTTTCTTCTTAGTTCGTCCCTCATTTCGCATTCTTAAAGTTCTTTCTTTTACAAATACAGTTGTTTAATATTCGAATCCAGGAAATCTTTCATTTCATTACGATTACCAAAAACATTTACATAAAAATATCATAATCATTATAATTTTAAGCAATTATTAATAATTGTTATTATTTACATATAATCTTCGTATTTGTTTTCATTATCGTCTCTTTATGGAAAAAATGTAATGATGATAGAAAAGCAATCACAAATGCTAGTGACGGGAACGAGCTAAGAGCGGAGCCTAGTTATGAAAAAATTGAACTATATTTATTTAATTTTTTTTAGAAATTAGAATTTAAATTCTGATAAAATTAAAATAATTCAACTTATAAATGCTTACTTTTTTTCAATAAAAAATTTATCTGTTTTCATTCATGTATGAAATGTTTTTTTTGTAAGATAAAAACATCCAAAGAATTTTTTTCTGGTTTAACGAAAAAACAATAAAGAAAAAGAATTTCTAAATCTTCTTCCTCCCAAGAGAAAAAAGAAATAATAATTTACTTTTTCATTGTTTTCATTAATATAAATTTTTTTGTTAGATACCAGCAATTGATTATAAATTTAACTAAACACAATTATCTTTTTTCAATTTCATACGCTCTATCAAAAAAATTATAAATACTAAAAAAGTTGATATTCTCTCATTGCTAAAAATATACAGATAACTTTACCTCATTTTTCTTCAACTTGCGTCTTTTTTTAAACTAGCAAATGACGAACGTTCTTCTAATTAGTCGATAGCATTTAACTCTTTATTTGCTTGTTAACCCTAAAGCAAAATATTCGATAATTAAATTGAATGATTTCCTTGTTTGGTACTTCCACTTAACTGCAAGTATTTGCTTTTCCTGCTTCGTACCGACCGATTTAAAACTCTTCATCGCAATTCTTAATTTTAACTGAATATGATAAAGCTACTTCGCAAGCTATTAACCACTCTTATCCACATTATTAAAATTAAGAATTATATAAATTCAATTTCGTTGGAAGAATATATATATATATATATATATATATATATATATATATATATATATATATATATATGCTGACTTCCACCAGTGAATGTTGACAGTCACATAGTCGCTTTGGAAAATGTCCGAAATATACACTGGATCTAGTTAGTGCCACTGCCCGGTATATATTTACCCGATATGCCCTACATCAATATTTTTTAAGATCAAGTGCCACTGCCTAGTATGCATATAACCGGTACTCCGAACACTGTTTCTCCTAATCTATCCTTAGCAGATACTAAAATATAAAATAAATTTAATAATATCAACGAATAAATTATAACCAAATCGGATATAACAAATATTACAAACATTCACTGTTGAAAGTCGACTATCTCTTGAAAGGATCTTAGAAGTTAAAATATAATATAATATAATATAATATAATATAATATAATATAATATAATATAATATAATATAATATAATATAATATAATATAATATAATATAATATAATATAATATAATATAATATAATATAATATAATGTAATGAAATGTACTAAAATAAAAACAAATTAATTACAGGACGATATAACCACTTTTTCAACTCACATGGTTAGATTCGCAAGCAAGTACTTTCACAATTTATGCAAGTGCAAGTGACATTATATCAATATCACCAAAGCAAAGTACTGGGTTGTTCAGAAAGTATATTCGCTTTATTATTATTATTTTTATCAATAAAATGAAATACTAATTTAATATATTAAATAAATATTTTATTGAAATATATATTGTCCATTCTGTCCCAATACCTTTTGCCATCATTTTCCAGTATCATGATTCTACGTTCTTCATAAAATGTTTGTTATTTGCTGGCAAACAACTGATCAATGTGATTTTTGACAGACTCAGTGAAAGTAAAGATTTTACTATCTAAACTTCTTCTTTCAAAAACCGGAACATCGTTGTAGACAACACGTTCCCCGTGAGTATGCTCTTCAAATAGTGATGATTTTATTTTCGCTATGGGAACAAATCACTGACGTCAGCGCCATAGACCCTATTTTTTTTCCATGAGAACGTACGGGACCCATACGACTAGCTTTGAGATTAAAGTTTCTCAAATTATCATAGACGGTAGAATTCGATAGAATGTATCTCTCAGTAATCTCACACATTGTTATTCTCCCGTGTGAATCATTTAATGCCTTTAATGCCATCAGCTTTACCTTTTTCAGAACTTGGTACATCTTCAGAATCAAAACTGTCAGTTCTAAATTCAGAAAAACAGTTCTGTCACAGGGAGTTTTGTCAATGGATCTTCATGCGCATCAAATATTATTTTTCATTTCAGTTATTATTTTATTTATTTATTTATTTTGTTTATTTATTTTTAATTTATTCATTCATTTTTTGTTGTTGTTGCTTGAACAGCATTTTTTATCTTTTCGATAGTAAGAAATGCAAAAGATGCATCCTTTTACTTTCCATACTTGAAAGAACACCTGCTGCGTGGAATTAATCAAACTTTTTCACAAGCAAGACTTGCATACATCATTTGCCAAAATATACAAATACATCTTAAGGTTGAAGTTGACTGAGAAAAAATACTATTAAGTACTCTGTTGGGAAATAACGAAATTACTTTTCGTAAAACCTGACTGATTATAACCTGACTGATAACCTAACGAAATTACTTTTCGTTTACTGATTAATTCATAATTCATTATTTTATTTCTCTAAACTATCTTTTAACAAATTCTGTTTCATTATTACGGATAATTTACTTTCCACGAACATTAATGCCATCCGGGTATTTAGTATGATGGTGATGTGAAACAAAATAAAACCTTATACCATCTCATGAAATTTAGTTAATTTTTACTAACCAAAACTTAGTTTATTACTTTTTACAAATTAGTTTTATTATTTATGATTGCTACGAATTAATTTTTTAATTTTGGAAATTTTACAGATTAATTCATAATTCATTATTTTATTCCTCTAAACTATCTTTTAACAAATTCCGTTTCATTATTACGGATATTTTACTTTCCACGAACATTAATGCCATCCGGGTATTTAGTATGATGGTGATGTGAAACAAAATAAAACCTTATACCATCTCATGAAATTTAGTTAATTTTTACTAACCAAAACTTAGTTTATTACTTTTTACAAATTAGTTTTATTATTTATGATTGCTACGAATTAATTTTTAATTTTGGAAATTTTACAGATTAATTCATAATTCATTATTTTATTCCTCTAAACTATCTTTTAACAAATTCCGTTTCATTATTACGGATATTTTACTTTCCACGAACATTAATGCCATCCGGGTATTTAGTATGATGGTGATGTGAAACAAAATAAAACCTTATACCTTCTCACAAAATTTTAGATATATTATTAATTAGTTTAGATAGACAGTTTGCGAGGTTTCTAATTTTATTTTTGATTTTTCACTTTAGCTCATACTTAAGTTTTTGTTTCTTTTATTTTAGCGTAAGTCAGTTTTAGAATTTGCATTGAACTTCGTTACACTGAAAAATAAAAATAAAAATTTAATTTAAATTGAGATGTTTCAAAATTCAATTTTTATTACTAAAGCTTTGAAACGTGAACATAATTAATATTTTTGTTTACCAAATAAATGTAAATTAAAAGTTCTTTATAAATATACAATTTTTCAGCACATCATTTTAGTTATTTATTGAAACTTAAACCAGAAAAAATATGAATATCTGAAGTAGAAAATATTGTACCTGTATATATTTACACTAAGTGTAACATTAGAACTGTCTATACATTAATTAAATTTTGTTAAAAATCCATACTTATAGATAAAACCTATTTACCAATGCACAGAATCTTACAGAATATCTTTCATTCTAGTATTCGTTAAAAATGTTGGTTTTCGCACTCTTGTCAAAATATACTTTATGAAAAATTTCGACTTATTATTAATTGAATTTTGTTTTGAGTTTGTTTTTAATTTTAAATACAGCGAAACAAAATGTATTCATTCTTTAGTGATTCATTAGTTTCTATTCCAAATTCAATTAAAAAATTTTCTTGGAAAATTTAATTGAATTTATAAGCTCAAAGGTTTCCATATCAATTTAATTAATTTTTCAAAATAGATGCAGAGAGCATTCATGAAAGAACTTCGTCATTGAATAATTGAATTAATAATATGCTTTCATTTCTTAAGAGGAGAAAATAAATTTATTGATCTTGAAAAAATTCGTTTTCTTATGCGTATTTGTCAATTGTATTCCAACATACTTCAAGTTTCATTCGAAAGTTTTGAATTAAGTTCTTATATTTACCTACCAATCCAGGAAAATAGATTGTTAGCTTTTTCTTAATTGAAAAGTAGCATAACCGTTATATTTGAACAAAGTGAAAAAGTTCAATCTGGAATTAATTTAACTTTTATAATTAGTTTAATTAACCTAATTGTTTAAAATTAAATGGAAATATGTTTTAAATGAGGATTCAGTGGAATTATAGTGCAATGGGCATTTGTTATGAAAAAACTGCCCAAAGTATG
This sequence comes from Parasteatoda tepidariorum, assembly GCF_982258835.1. Lineage (NCBI taxonomy): Eukaryota > Metazoa > Arthropoda > Arachnida > Araneae > Theridiidae > Parasteatoda > Parasteatoda tepidariorum. The sequence continues at coordinate 34,552,764 of NC_141757.1, read as the reverse complement.
GACAAACTTTTCAATAGCCTTAAAAAACTCTCTCTTATAATATATTTACCTTTAAAAATAATAAGTGTTTATTGAGTAAATAAAAACTCTTCATTTGGTAGAAACTCTTGATTTGATAACTAAGTTTTATTATTAGCCTAGAATGTTATCCTTTTTATACTTCAAACCAGGAGCAGTATTACTTTCTTACAGTATATTCTGTGCTGTTTAAAATAATCTGATTTATTCACTTCGAAATGTTTTAAATTCACTGAATTACTCATTTCGGATTTTTTTCTATATTTTCTGAATTAGCAACTTTGATATAACTGGCTTAAAGGAAACAGGAAAACAGAGATCTAAATGTTATTTTTCTTTTAAATCTGATTTTATAACGTCATTACATTATGCTTTAAACACACACTTTCCGTTTAAAATCATTGCTTGAGATAATAGAAGAATTTCGATAAAAAAATTTCAAAAAATAAGAAGGTTTCTCCTTTTGTTCATCCTTCACGGTGAATTAAAGATTTGTTATCGTTATACTGTATTTGTTCCAAGCGAAAAATTATTAAAAGATGATTACAACAGTAAAATTAACCGGTCAGATTATTTCTATTCACATTACATAAATTATTCTGTTTTAAGATATTGTACCAGTTCAATTTCTCTCGATAATGAAAAATCGTTGCTGACAACAGGAATGCATCTACAGAGTTGAAACATGACGTGTTGAAAGGATTATTTTAGAGTATGAAAGGGATATTTGGTTAAATTCTGATTGGTTCGAAAATTATTGTAATTTTAATTCCCATATTGCGATTTTTTTCTCGATATTTTTGCTTTACATTACAATTTGTTTTGCTACAAAAAAACTACAAGACTTAGAAATTCGAAATTACGAAAATGTGTCGAAAAGTGTACTGAAGGTACGATGGAATAAAAAAAAAGAGATTTGATCAATTTCTTACAATCATCATCTGCTAAACCAAAAAATACCATGGTAGCTAGTTTACTGCTAACTAAAACTCAACTACAGAGTTAAAATTGTTGCAAAAAAATTATTAACATCTTTATTAAACTTATAAAATATTTGAGTAGCAACGTTTTTAGTTGAGTAATGTGAAGTAAAAAAAATTTTATGTTCGATAAAAAGTAAAACCTTAACAAGAAAAACGTAAAATTAACTCTACCTATGCTTAAATGTATATTTGTGTTGTGTCCCTAAGCCATTGCGCCAAACAGGTTATGAGCGCCAAAACGTAAAGACAGATCAATAGTTCCATAAAACTGAAAAAGTATAAAATGAAAGGAAAAAATATGACGCAGTTAAGTGGTGATCTAGTTAATATTGAGAAGTTGAACGATCAGAATTTATCATTATGGAAATTTCAAATAACAACTTACTTAAGCGTAAATTATTTGTACGATATCGTTACTAGTAAACAAAATGTCGCAGAAACATCGGAGGCCAAAATTGCGTAGAACAAAAATGATGATAAAGCATAACAGATCATAGTTAATAGTACAATAGATAAAAGGCAATGGTGCATACTTTAACGTTTAATAGTACTTATGATATGTTTACAAAATTATTTAGTGTTTCCGAAAGAGATTCGGAACAACTTAAGTGTTTTTATTTACAAGTATTCTTTAATTAAAAATTCAATAAAGACTTGGATTGCACCACTATATGAGCAAATTAGAACACATCGTATTTGCTTTAAACGCATTTTAAAAGCAAATCGATGATGAAATGGTTGTATCTAAATTTTTATCTCTTCTTCCAGAACAATCTAAATATTTTAGAAGGGCATGGAAATCTAGTGGGAAAAAAGAAAAAAAACTGTAACAAATTTAATAACAAGGTTATCGAATGAAGAACACAATTTAAAATTGACAGAAAATGAAGAATCGGTTGCTTTTAACGCCCTATTTAAAAGATGCTTCAAATGAAATTTTGCTCCTCATTTATCTAAATCATGCAAATTTAAATGTCAAATATATTTGCCTGAAGAAAAAATATGTTTCAAGTATAATAGCTCATCACATTTAGTAAAAGAATGCAAGAGTTCGACATAAAAATGTAATGTATGTAAAAAAAATAATCCCTTTGATAAACATTATAATTTTCGTTAAACAAACAAGAAACAAGATTAAGCTCGTTTTTAACTTTAAATAAATATTCTAATTTTTCGGAAGTTTGGATAGCTGATTTTGGATCTTCTTCTCATATGGTAAACAGTTACAGTGCTTTAAAAATACCCAAAAACAAAGTTCGACAGAAATTGGTTTGGCGAAGAAATCTGAAGTTACCAAAGCTGAATGTAAAGTAACTATTGCATTTGAAAAATGCATTTTGAAAAATGTGCTGTATGTTCCACATTTGAGTAAACATTTGTTGACGGTTAATACCATAACAGAAAATGATGGCGTAGTAAAATTTGTTTCATATAAGGTAAGAATTTCTAAAGAAGGAAATGTTATTTTAGAACATAAAAAGAATATTAAAAGTAAAGATACAATGTAAAAAGAAATGTTATTTTAGAATATAAAAAGAATATTAAAAGTAAAGATACAATGTAAAAAGAAATGTTATTTTAGAAGGTAAAAAGTATAATTCTGGGCTATAAGAAGTTAAACTAAATGAATGAAAAGGCTAGTCACCAATGAATAAACTAAATGAATGAAAGAATGCACTAGTCACCAATGAATAAAATAATGCAAATTCCTGGCATAGAAAAATAGGGCATTTAAACACTGATAGTATAAAGAAATTAGTTAGTCACTCAACCGGTATGAATTTGAAAATAAAATGAAATTAAGAATATTTCTTCTCTTTGTAATGTATGTGTAAAAGTGAAACTAGCTAGACGTCCATTTTCAAGTGAGCGTACTAGAGCAACTAGGCCATTAGAGTTAATACACACGCATGTCTGTGGACCAATAGAACATAACGCATGGGATTTGAAGAAATATTTTTTAACATTTTTAGGTGATTTCACACATTTTTTGATGGTTTATCCAATTAAAAATAAATATGATGTAGCAAGAAATTTGAAGAACTATGCTAAGGAAATGGAAGTAAAATGGTTGTTGAGAAGAAGAGAAAGAAAAAATTCGCTATGATATTAGAGAATATATTTCAAATTAATTTAAAAACTAGAGGAAATCAAAGGGAATAGTTCCAAATTACAATGTTTCATATTCTCCTCTATTAAATGGCAAGACAGAAAGCCTGAATCAAGAAATGTGGGGTGAAACTCTTTTGACTGAAGCATATTTGTTGAAGTTAAATCGAAGTCCATAAAATGAATTAAATTCAACTCCAGCTAAAATACGGTATCAGAAAAAGCCTCATTTATCAAAAATAAAAACATTTGGTAATAAGGTCTTTTCAAAAAATCTTAGACACTTGACTTAAGTTAAAGACACTTGAGAGCTAAAGTATAAAACTCGTGTTTGTTGGTTATGCACCAAATGGTTTTAGATTATGGGATAAAGAAAACAGAAAAATAAGAATTTCAAGATATGCTGTATTTAGCGAACATGAGCAGATAGGCAATTCAAAAATTGAGGAAATTTAATTTGATGATTATACATAAATTGTACAAATATTTTCTGAAGAAACTAAAAAAGAATGTGTGGAAGACTCGGAATCTTTAAGGGACGAATTTAATTCTGAACTTCAGAAGAAAGAAGAAGAGAAAGAAAACTAACTGAAATTTTTAAAATATAATGCTCTTTTGACGCATGAAGATGCTATAGATGGACCTTAAAGCAAAGGACGGGAAGGAAGCTATTAAAGACGAAAAAGAATATTTGGAAAAACGATGAAACGTGGTCAGTTATTGAAAAAAGTGAAGCAAAAGTTCAAAGCAATAAATGGATTTTCAAAACAAAAAAAATAATAAATAAATGGAAAAATTTAGAGCTCGTTTAGTAGTAAGTGATTGCAAAAGCAAACAAAAATATTGTGCAAATTTTAGAGGAACATTTAGTCCTGTTGTAAGCTGAATAACTATAAGAATTACGTTTGGTTTAACGATAAAGAAAGTGTATCATGATGAAATTTGACATAAAAACTGCTTTTCTCTATGAAAAATTGGAGGAAGAAATGTATGAATTTCTTACGAATTGTAAGAATTTCTTGTATGAATTATATTGCATGAAGAAATTGTTGAAAAATTGTAAGTATACATGAATATGCCCGAAGGTTAAGAAGATCAAAGTAAACTATTCAAACTTCAGAAAGCATTGTTTGGTTTAAAGAAAGCTCTTTTAAATTGGAATAAAAGTTTAGAAGATTTTCTAAGCGAAAAAGACTTAAAACAAATGAAATCGAAACAGTGCATTTTCCTAAATCAAGATAAAAACATAATACTAGCCATATACGTTGATGATGAAGTTTTAATAGGTCCCAACAAAGCAGAACTTGTTAGTTTCATTGAAAACTTGCAAAAAAGAGTTAAAGATGAGACATCATGTGAAAAGCCAGATTCATTTTTTGGAATAAATTTTAAAAATAATGGAACTGAGATTTTAAAAAAATCATCAAAAAATCTGATGCAAATTTCATAATGGAAAAATTCCGAATGTAAGATGCAAAATCAACCAATACCCCGGTGATAGTTTCAAATAATAGATCAGAAGATCTTTAAAAAAATAAATTTCCCATACAGAGAAATAGTTGGTAGTCTTCTTAATCTTTCAACAAGAACAAGACCAGATGTAACTTTTGAGGTAAATATCAGACATGCTGAGAATCTTTCAAAGGAAAATATCACAAAATCATAATAGAATCTTTCAAAAGAAAATATTACAAAAGTTAAAAGAATTTTAAAATACCTAAAAGGAAGCCTGAAAGTTGTAAAATTTATTCTAAAGATGGTAATGATGAATAAATAGTGTCCTATTGGGATTCTTACTTTGCAGGAGATCCTGATAATCGCAAGCGTACCACACGTTATGCAATATTTTTCTGTGGAGGTCCAATAAGTTAGTACTCAAGAAAACAATATATAGTTGCATCACCAAGTAACGAAGCAGAATATATAGCAGCAGAATGTCGTCTCTACATTAAAACTCTAATCGAACAAATGACTGGAAATAAAAATTTCTGTAACTCTAAATATCGATAAAAAACGATATTATGAACAAACGAACCAAACATATAGATTTGAGATTTCAATTCGCATAGAAAAGGTCGATGAAGGTTTGATAAATACAAAATATTGTCCAACAGATAAGCAAATAGCTGATATTTTTACTAATGTACTTGAACCAAATAAGTGTAATAAATTTAAGGATAAATTAATAAAATAAGACTTTTTTAAGCCAAATTTGTTTTGCATAAAAGAATTGGATCAAGAATTATATAGATAAAAACTAAAATTGAACATTAACAATTGGGAAAGTGTGTTTTAATAATAATTGTTAATGTCTTTACTAAACATTTTTATATACTTTTTTATAATACATTTTTAGTTGAGTAATATGGATTAGAAACAAAATCCATGTTCTCTAAAAAAGTATAAAATAATACCTTAAAAATTAAAACGTAAAATTAACTCTACGTATGCATAAACGTATATTTGTGCTGATTTGAATGTTTTGTTTGCTAGAATCTGTACTTTGTTTGTCCTTGAACCACTGCGCCAAACAAAAATTTGACGAACTAAAATGGATACTTTCATTTAAAAACTTCATTTTTTTAAAAAAATTCCATTTTGTTTGAATATTATTGCAATTTTAAAATTTTCTTCGAATATATATATATATATATATATATATATATATATATATATATATATATATATATATATATATATATATATATATATATATATATATATATATATATATATATATATATATATATATATATATATATATACAGTTTCGTAAAATGTACATTAATCTCCCTCGAGATCTTCATTAAATAAACTCACACTTGACTGTATTATAAAAAAAGATTAAATGAAATGAAAAATAAGATTTAGAGCTTAGATGTTGCCATATAAAAATCTTAATATTTATATCGAAATTTTTGCAAATAAATAAGTCTCAAGACAGATAAAAACTGTTTCTAATTTGAACTGTTATACGAGATAAATTTATCGTATTTATCGTTTTATTGTTTCAAACATTCTGTATTCCTGAGTTTAAATATTTGTTTTTAAGTACAATTGATTATTTTTCAATTCCAAGTTATTGTTCATTTTGTTGCGTTTAGCATATTTACATAATATTCATACAAATAATAAATAACAATATATTTAATAAGCATAATCACGTATTTTTAAGAAAAAAAGTTCAACTTGAAAGGAAGAAAAAAGAAACTAAATTGAATGCGATTCAACCACGCGAAAGAGAAGTTAGTATTTATAAAAAAAAATACTTAGTTTTCACATTCTAGTTAATTTAGTCGTGTAGGTACAAAAACAAATATCACCCAGTAAAGAAGTGCAAATAATTAGACTCAGTAATGCGTATAAAGGGCACGTTTTATGTTTCTTAAGCACTTAATCTTTACACTATCAGGTAAATCAAAGCAATGATTATTTACAAAAAAAATAAATTTTTTTTTATTAATACATCATAAGGAATTGAAATGAAAAAAAATAGGGTCCCTTCATCAAAACAATACTCACAAGCTTTTAACTGCACTTAAACAAAACACACATAGTACATAACACAAACAAACTCTGATTAAACATCCTAATAACAAATAAATAGAACCTGAACTTCCGATGTCTAATTATGAAGCATGCTAACTAACTGCAATTTGTGTTTGAATTGAAAATTTAAAAAAATACTTCAACTCTTTCGCAGCAACTGTTCTGCTAGGTGAATCGCAAAAGCAAGTATAATCTGCCAAGCACGACATAAACTTTCAGGGAAATTGCTTCTTTTTTTTTTGGGGGGGGGGGTTTATAATTGTCAACAATACCTGCTTTGTCAGTCTCTTCCAAAATGTACACACTTAGGTAGTATTCGTGCAAGTAGTATTTCCAGCTGAGAATAAAAACAACTGAACATATTTAAACCAAATAGTCACTGATTAAATAAGTAATCCCAAGAAACGGAAACTGTAAGATATTACCTAACTTCATTCGCTCCAAAAAGTATACATATTAATTAACAGTCGACATGTTTCAAGCACTTCAAAAATAAGCACATATTTTCAAGACTTTGCGAACGTGAATGAGAAGAAACAAAAGTGATATGGAAGTACGTAAAGTTGCGAACGGAAAAATAAAGGTGAGATACAAAACTAGAAAAATAAAGATGAGAAAAGGAAAAGAAAATCACAATAGAAGAGAGAGAAAACGACATTAATTTCTCACCAACCCTCCATGTGGAAATGCATTTTACCCTGATGTACTCACCTATCGACTACTGTGGATATTCTTGTTCTTTTTCTCACCTTTATTTTTTAGATTTTCGTTGGCAACTTTAAGTTTTTTTATGATTTCAAATCACTTTTGTTTATTCTCAATCACGTCTGAAAAGTAGTGAAAAGGAGTGCCTATTTTTCAACGCTTGATATTTTTGAAATAAGAATTAAGCTTGTTATTTTGAATTAACGTTTGATACTGTTTGTATATTTTTAAAGTGAATGAAGTTTTCTTAACAAGTTATAGTCCCTGTTTAGTTTGAATCTGCATTCAATACTCATTTACTCTTATTTCTTGCAAGAAACCTGGAAACAAACAATAATTTTCATTATGATTTTTTAAAAAAACTGTATTAAGTCTGTCAAAACTGCGAGTAACTTAATGTTAATTAATTACTATAACCAGATTAAAATAGGAATACGTTTTAAATTTGGCGATCTTCATTAAAAATGAGTGTTGCAAAAAATATATATTTTGTTAATATATTTCCAAAAATAAATTTTAGAGAAAACTTTTCGCATTAGATATTTTTTTTCTTCTTTTAAACTTTTGAATCTAATGAAAAATGATGGTTCTACGCCGAAAATAAAATGATTAAGTGTTTTTCTTGAAAGTTATAAATTCTCAAAATTTTAATAAGTGTTATTTTTAGATGATAGTTTGTTTGCTCATAATATCTCACTCTAGATAAATATCATAGATCAGGTACAAGAGTCTAGAAGGTTTTCGATAAAGAAGTATACTTAATTTCGACAGTGTAAACATTTTTTGGAAACAAAAATTGTTTGAAGATGAAATAGTTTTGAAAAATGTAATACTTCCAAAGGAATTTCTTTTTCTCGAACACAACATATTTCATTTTTACCTCTAAAACTCTCAAACAATTTTATGTTGTTGTTGTTGTTTTTAACAAAATAAAGCAAGTTGAAAATAATAAAAATAATTTCCTTTTATTCAAACAACATTGAAAATTTCCTTCAAAATGCGAGGAGGAAGTTGTATTGTTATTAAACTCTCTTAAAGTCAAGTTAAATAAAATAAAAAAGATAATTCCAATTTATCGAATGATACTTTAAAAAATGCCTTCAATTTATTAAAAATCTTATCGACTTCAAAAAATAGTGTCTCATCAAAATTTCTGAAATTAATATCTATAAACGTGTTTTGAATTTTTCAAAACATTGTAATTGAAAATATTTGATTATAGAAAGTAATAAAAATTATATTGGCCTTATTAATCCCATTTCGTACATTTGACAGGCAATAGAGATGCCCTCTAAAAAATGTTATCACGAGATTACTGTTATTGACTGGCAAACGTGCACCCATCAGCGATCGTAAAAATAAAATTTTGCCTGTATAGCAAAATATAATTTTGAATCTAATGTACGGCCATTAAAATACAGGGCAACCCGTAAATGTTTTCCATTTAAATTATGACCATTGATTGTAAATTTACGTAATACTTATATAAAAGCTATCTTTAGTTCGGGCCTTTACATTGCTTTTTATTCTCAGGCTGCCTGCTTGTAAAATTAAATCGAACCGTTTCTAGGCAAAGTAGTGTCTGTGCTGCCATCTGTCGAGAAGTGAAAGAGTAGAGTGTTATTTTTCTCCAAAGTGGAGATGTTCAAGGTGGTACAAGAGAGATGTTCTATGGCACCAGCAGGGATCGAACCTTTAGGGTCGTAGGCAGTTGCTATAGCCATAGTGGAAAAAACGGTACCGAGAGAGTTATAAAGCTTTATATAGAGGCTAGCGACGTATAAAATTGTTTGAAATCAAAGTAATCATAAAATTAGTTTTTTTTTTTTCATTTATTTATTTGGGGAAAAAAAGTTTTGGCTATGAAACACTTTTAGTTTAGTAAGAATTCGAATGAAAAAATTGTGTTTTTATCAATTTATATTTACATCGGACCTTTTTATTTGGATCATATCTACCGATTTCAGCTCGTGAACATTAGATTAAACGAGTAAAAAGGTTAAATTTATCACAGAGGATTAAAAATATTTTGATTAATAAGTTGGTTTAATTCATTTTTTTCACTATATACTACTGATTTTCTGAAAATATTCTTTAAAAACTCATCGAAAAGCACTCTCAATGATATGTTGATTAAGTTTAGACTTGGCAACTAAGTTCACATTTTTTTTTGTTGTTTCTTTTAGATTTTAAAAATCACTTCATTTTCTCTTATCGTAAAAAGGTTGGTTTAATCACTCTTCAGTGAAATCAACTAGAGGGCTGAACGAGTTGAGTTTCTGAAGTCAAAATTTATAATTTTGATCTTGACCTACCAACCATAACAGACTTTTCTGCTATGGCATCGTTTTTCATACGCATTATAAATGTCAGGAGCAACTTTTGCTGAGTTAGAATCTTGATTAAAAATGGTATAAAAAATGCTCACTCTTTTTCAACCATTTTAATTATTTGATAATAAATATATAAACATGAACAAAAAAGTACCATCCGGTAAAACAAAACAACTTCTAAAATTATCTGAAACATTACATCAAAAACATTTGATGTCATACGAAGTGTTAAAAATAAAAATTAAAAACGAAATGGAGGAAACTTAATTGCCAACCCAATACATTAGCTCACAAACTTGTCAAGGCAACAATATAACCATAGTTCAAATCTATGCTCCAGCTGCCCTGGTTCGGTACATGTTATTTTCTACACCACTTTTATTCTTGATGCCTGTTCTTCAAACACACACAAAAACATGCTTTGTAATATTTCGTAGGACTCACTAGAATTTGTTTGATGTTACTTTGTAACGGCTTTTCATCAGTAACATATTATTTTTGAAACAAGTTTTAAAAAAAGTAACCACATAACAGACCCCTATTGAATAAACCGGCAACTTAGATCAAGAGAAGTTTCTTTTATTTATTCATTTTTCGAAGTCTAACCCAAGTACATACCAACGCAGTGTCCATTTTGTCTGATATATGATCGACTTATATAGTTCCTTGTAAGTATAAAACTTTGAGCTGTAAAAATTCAAGAACATTCAAACCATACTAAAATATATCTCAGTTTAGTATTTTGCCCGGAGTTACAACTGAAATGCAGCAGCAATACACTTTCGAAATCTGTTCGGAGGGCTCCAACTTCTTAACTTTATTTAAACCTAACCTATTCACTAAATAAGATACAGTTTTTTATTTACTTACAAGTTACCACGCAGAAATTCATTTGATGGTAAAACTAAATAGCTTACTTCGTTCCCTCGAGCGCCTTTTTGCCATTATGTTCTTTTACTTCGCTCGGTGGGCAGGGAAAAAAGAGAAGCTCTTAAAAACAGGCTGTTATCCAGTTCCTTCGATTACTGATTCCTGGAACGTCTCACACCAATCTTATTCTATCTTTACCCCCCCCCAAGCCCTTACCTGACCCACCCCTCAACATTCGCTGATATGATAGGTAATAAAAATTACACGCAGATTTGATGGCAATCCTCGACGGCCAAGATAGCTCCCGGATGGACTCATTTTTTATAGTAAAAAACAATACCCTGGAATAAAACGTAATTTGTTTTTCGGAAGAAAAAAAATGTATGGGTAAACATTCCTTTATGGTCACTCCAGTCTGCCGTTAATAAAAAGAAAGTTTTACTTCCTTTTTTCCTTCTTCCTATTCTGCATAGTAACATAAGAGGAAGGCAGAATACATGTGGTATATTGTAAATATTTATAGCGTAGCTCCGGGACTTATTTGATTCATGTTGGTTCAGGCTTTTTCGTAAAAAAATTGGAAAATACTATTTTTTCGTATGTTTTATAATGTTTTCTAGTTAAATGTTTGAATAACCATAGATCGTAAGTTTTGTTTACACGATACAATAAAGTTTATGTAGTGATGTTAGGAGTTTTGTCAGGAACTAAAATTTATTTTGCGAACATAAAAATGTTATGTCTGTATTTGATTCATGGTATTTTGTTTTATACGACAAAAAATAATCGGTATAAAAGTTTCGAATGGAATGACCTGAAAATATATCAGATGCATTTGTTATCGTTACTAGTTAAAACACAACAAAAATGCTTTTAATAAAAGAAAACTAGCGTAAAAGAAGAATGCGCTTTATACTGATGCAAGTAATTAAGGATACATAAATTAACTAATTCAAAAAAAAAAAAAAAAAAAAAAAACATTCGAATTGATATCAGTTTAGTGCCTTGTAAGTTTAATATTGACCCTGTTAACAAATTTTACTGAAATAAATTAATAAATACTGTTTTTAATAACCAATGCTATCATATGTTTTATAATTTTCGTGGTACATATTACTGACCAAAGATTTGATTTACATACAAAACTGTCAAAAAGAGCCACAATGGCTCAGTGATTAAGGTACTGAATTCTCCTTGTGAAGAACTGGGTTCGATCCCCAGTTGCGGTTTGAACCCCACCCAGCTTTTGATCTATGGATACTAGCTTGTCTGCGAATTGAAAGCAGCTTATGCGCAATGCTGAAAGCATTGGCACAATCATTACATAGGTCACAAAATTCGGAAGCTTTAACCTCCATGACTCTCTATCCGACAACGAGATGCTGTTGGAATGATTTTACTGTCAAAAAACAATAAGAATCGTGATTTAAGTAGGTATCAAATTCCTCTTCAATTTTCTAAGGAATCAGAGCTCATTCTGTTCTATATGAAATAAAGTTATTAAGTACTTTGCTGAACTTATACGAAGCCACAGGGACATAAACTAAGTTGATGTTGCCCTGATTGTGCTAATTTAGGCAACATTGCGCATCGGCTGTCCTTACTTCCAATACAAGCTAATATTTACTGATCTAAAGCGATAAATGAATCCCAGTTCTTCTAGATTAGTGTTAAGTTTCTTAATCACTTAGTCATTGCAGCTCCTAGGATAATTGGTAATAACTAAAAATGTTAACAAAGTTTAATTAGTTAATCTTAAGAAAACTATTTTATCTCGTTTATGAGTTCACTTCCTTCTAAAATAAGGAAAAAAATCGAGTTTTTTATTATTATTTGAATCATGAGGTTAAAATGAGCTATTAATATAGTTGTGAACTTGATTGGATTGAGAAAAACTATTTTTATTTTATTTTGATAAGCAGATTGCAAGCCACTTTACATAAAAATATTCCAATCTTTATTTAACTTAACTTTATGCATTTATTTTTGAAGAAATAATGCAGAAAATGTAATTTATTGAACAGTCAAATACTAGATTACACAAAAAATAAACAAACAGAAAAATCAATTGCAGAGTTATCGCGTTCAATACTTCAGTTGAGACCCAAAAGTGTTTATAATCAGTAAAACACAAACTCGATTCAACAATAAAAGCAAAATATTCTTCACTCAAAGACAAAATAGCCATTGAATAATTCATCGATAGTTGCGGGAAAGACAAATGCCAGTTAAGTATGAAATCTTTTGTTTTACGATTGGGACAATTCCTTCTTTTTTTTTCGTTCTATCCATCCCCTCTGGGGGACAAAAAACACCAAAGTAGGAAAAAAAGAACAGATAAACTCTTAGAATATCCGACGAGACTACGCGAGAAGATAAAAAAAAACAATCTTTATACATCCTACCATTGATTTAATGATTTCCGCCTACTAACACACAAACAGGCGGCCCAGGTACAAAACGTTTGCAATAGACGAGCATTAGCTATCGCAATATATCGTCTCCTACGGGGGATTAAAGTTGCAATACCACTTCATTTAGCAGAATTACGTATTGCAGTTCATCTAGTGGTGAAAAAGAAAATATATACTTCTATGTATTACGTCTAGAAAGAAGAAAAAAATTGTCTGCGGGATGTAGTTACGTTCATGTCTTTTGGGTGAAAAGGCTAGTAGAAAATTCTAGAAAAAAAAGGGGGTAAGAAAAGGTAAATGCTTCGTCAACAAGATCTGAAGTTGGTTTTGGGATGGAGATTAAATGGAATTGAACTATTGATGGGAAAAGAGACTTTCGCAAACCAAATGAACTGTTCTGTTGGGTATAAAAGTAATTTCTTGCGTAAGGACAAAATGACACATTGTTAAACAAAAATGATTATTCTTTAGATAGTGATAGAGAGCAAGAAAAGTCTGGATATTTTTTTTAAGTGAGGAGTTGTCCAAAATTACATTCCCGAGAACAATTAAGTTGTATTTATTTCAAAACTTAAAACGTATATTTCGGGATCGTATTAAGCGATGACTATAATATATTTCTTTACATTATATGACCGTAAGTTCTGATTTCAATAAGCGTCGGTGCGTGCCAAAATGTTTTTCTTCTTTGGTAAGATTTGGTTCCGTTCAAATCGTTTGACATTTTTTGTAGTGTTTAATGAGTATACTTTTATTTTAACCTAAAATTTGTGTTCATATTATTAAGTGATAAGTTGTTATTTTCAAGTTGTGATTTAAAGCTAAAATAACTTTTTTTAAATGCTAGCTATTTAATGAAGTCGAAAATGGTTGTTTTTTTGTGGAATGGTTATTGTTTGATGCAAGTTGTTATGTAAATAAAAGGAAAAAAATCGCACTAATAATGACAGAATAAAAGAAATTCAGGTATGCAATACAACAAGATTATGTAATGAATAGAATAGGAGTATTATATAGGAAAGACTGGGAGGAACAGGATAGCTCAATTTTGTCAAAATTAGCTCTGTTTTCTAGTGGAAGAACTCTGAATTTCATTTTACTAGTAGGGGAGAGAGATCACCATATTGGCGTGCCATTGTTCATTTATTCACGACATCTGAGTAGATAAGTTTGTTTTACTATGTCAACTTTCTAATGTTCTCCTGTTTTTAAGTAATCCTTATTTTCTGCTCATTACAGTTATAAAAATTATTTACATTCCAACTAGTTAAAAATTTAAAGACTGATACCATAACAAACTATAAGGATTTAGCCCAATAGTAGCACTGCTCTGCTTCATTTAAAAAGCCTCTACTCACGGGGTAAGATCGGGTATTTCCCGGTCATGTGTCCCCTCTCCTTTGATTTCCCTTGTGATGTACCCACGGAATCTGCAATGCAGCAGAGGAAAAAGATAACTACATCCGAGGCTGAACAAAGGTTTTACGGGTTCCAGGAAAAAATAACTGTGGGCACCTTTCCAGACTCCGTTGGAATTTTACTGGGCTCCAGAGCAGATCTGCTTTTTCAAATTGAAACCATATCAGGCAAAAATTATCAGAACAACTTGCGCGTTTATTATGTGGTGCTATGAGACCAAAATTTGTTTGTATGACAGACAATGCACGCCATCAACCATTAAACTTCGTCGCCTTCAATCTGAAGATATCACTCGTATGGAATAGCCAATACTCTCACCTAACTTGAATCCGATAGAGCATGTGTGGGACATGCTTGGCAAATGAATTGAAATCCGTTCACAGCCTCGTACATGTGCATCGGAACATGGGAGAGCATTGCTTTCTGAGTGATCTTGCATAAGTGATCAGCTTGACAATTTGACACTAAGAATGAAGCCTATGCTTTGTACTGACTGTAATTTCTTGCATGGGTGATATACAATGATTAAACATCATTCCATGATGTAATATTAAGTAATATTACGTAATATTATTTAACATAAAGTGATATTAATCATGCAAAGTTCAATATTTAACTCTAGTGAGCAAAAAGCGTAATTTTTTTTAATGATATCTGACATACACACTAATTGCGCTTACATACACATTTTCTGTTTAGCAAATGGGCTTTATTAACAAGTCACGGTTTTGTTTCTGAACCTTTATTTACAGGAGCTGACATTATCATTAATTTATGGCTATTAGTGTAAATTAAAATAAACTATCGAGTTACTTGAGCACAAGAATTGTTTAATTTTAATAGCATTTTTTATCGAAATAAATTATCAAAATGCATTGCTTTTTTCAAAATGAAAAGAAAGTAATTCCAATCATATCGTTCGGGAGCTTTTTATTATGGACGCAGATCAAAATGCTCTTTTAGGAAAATAATATAGCATTTAATTCTTTTTTTTTTTAAATTCTCTTATGAAAATTTCTTTCTTTTTTAAATATTAAACTAATGGATCTCGGAACCAAATAAATTCGTAACGTAATGTCTTTTATTTGCATAGTAAATCATGTAATACAATTTTTTAAATTTGAAAAGATAGTGAATGGTAAAAGTTCTTACTTCACGGTTGTCATGAGTCCTATAAATTTGTAATAATGGTATTAATATGACTTTATACAAATTTAGGTTTCTAAAACCACTTTATCACGCAATGGAGAAAGATGCCTTAAAAGTCATAGCTGTAATGTACTCAATACGGACTTAGCCCAGCAATTCTTAATTCTATCAAAAAAAGTAAGAAGCAAATACGAAATTCGTCGAATAGTAATCACGAATTTATTAAAATAGTTGTTGTGAATTCATTGTATGAATTTACTTAAAATGCCCAATTTTTGCTGTGTCCGATTTCTTAAACACGCATTTTGAGCTGTGTCCCGATTAAAAAGTTCATCGACGATATATTTTAGTCTTGATCTGTGTTTAAAATACTATAAATAGGTAATTAAACAGACATTTTGGTGCTGAGTTAATTTGCTATACAGTTTAATTATAATTTCATGAATATCATTGAAAAAAAAGCAAATGTGACTGTTGAGCAGAGTTGGCCGTTGATTACAGTAATCGATTACAACTGTAATTGATTACAGATAATTACAGCTATGTAATCAATTACTTGTAATCACGATTACAAGTAATCAATTACTTGTAATCGTGATTACAACTTTCAAAAAATTTTGATTACAGCTGTAATCATGATTACAATTTTGATTACAGTAATCAATTACTTGTAATCACGATTACAAGTAATCAATTACTTGTAATCGTGATTACAACTTTCCAAAAATTTTGATTACAGCTGTAATCATGATTACAATTTTGATTACAGTAATCAATTACTTGTAATCAAGATTACAAGTAATTACGATTACAAGTAATCACAACAAAAACGATTACAAGTAATTATGATTACAAGTAATCAAAATATATGATTACATGTAATCATGATTACATATAATTTGATTACATGTAATTGTGATTACTTGTAATCAAACTATACGATTACAAGTTATTACGATTGTATACTATAGTCAAATTTTTTATGTAAGTATTCATGTGTTTACATATTTTTATGCACATAGAATGTACGCACGCATGAACGTACAATTTGCGATTCCTATACATACAATGTATGCACAAACGTTGTTTGTACGTACAATATTCATAATTATATTGTAATATACTTAATGCAATGCGCATATGCTTAGTACATATAATTATGCATTTATGATACATGTACGCATGTATGTTAGTTTGTACAAAAAGGCAATGTTTTGTATCTTTGTATACATAGACAATGTATGTATGAACGCATATGAAAATAATGTTTATGCGTTTGCATGCTTTTATGTACTTAAGTGCATATATTGTATAAATTTACGATAATAGCACGTATATACAATGTACGTTTGTATATAAAATTGTACGCATTTGCGTACAATACGCAAGAATGTTATTTAAAGGTACAATATATGCACATAGTTGCGTAAATAAAATGCGTACATGTATACATGCATATTTAGATGTACATCGATATATGTGCACGCAAAGTATGTACTTATGTACAACTTACGTGTGTACAACTTACGTGTGTACTTGTATAACTACATACTTTGTTAATACTTATGCGCAGGTAATGCATGGATATACAAAAAAATAGTTATATGCACAATGTATGCGTGTGCATACAACGTATACATATACATAATTACAAGTAATGTACAAATACATGCGTACATTTAAATATATGTAATTACAATATACACATACATTGTGCATACATTAAAAAAATTTATATGAGTAAAGTTATTAAAATTTGTTTTAAAATTTATTCTAAGGCATATGAAACTCGACCTCATATTTTTTAGAAAGCAAACGATAATTTTATTTGGAATTTCTAAATATTAATTCCACACATAAAATTTACCGTTTTTCTTACCATTTAAAAAATTTCTATGAATCATGCATTATTTTATAAAAAAAATAAATCTGTATTGTCAAATATTTCATGAAAATACCTAAAAATAATTTTTTATTCAGAGAATTTCAAAATGATATAGAACAATTAAAGCTGAAAACTAAATTTAAATATCGTTTGATTTCGTCATTTAACTTGCTTGAGTCATTAAAAGTTAACTTACATGCATTTTATTTATTGCATTGTACACATATTTAGACATAAATGTAATGTACATATGTATATGTGTAATGTATGTACGCATGTACAATGTATGTACATACATTCATGTATTGTACGTGCACATATAGTACATATGGATATGCATACATGGAACATACGTGTATTGTACATGTGTGGATACATTCATTGGACATATATACATTGCACCAAATGCATAGATAGGGATAGCATGCATGTACAAATGTAAAATTTGCACGAAAGAATTATGTCCAATATATTTATGCACATATGTACTGTATATGTGCACACATATGTACATTATATGACTATCCATCTGTACGCTATATGTATATACATCTGTACGCTATATGTACATACATCTGAACAATATATGCATCTCAAATGTGTGTATGTACGTACGTTATGCATGTCGAATGCATGCATGAATATATGTGAAATATAAATACGCCCAATGTACGTACAATCGTACACAAATGTATTATGCATATTTGGATACTTACATTGAGCATGAACATATTATGTACATGTACATAAATACACTGGACATGCATATCATGTACATGTATACATACATATATTGTACATCCTACAGATATACGTATATTGTACATGCATACATATATTGTACTGCTCATAAATAAATTGCACATACATGCATGGGACATACATTGTACAGACCATGTATGTATGTTCGTACAAACACAAGTACTTGTATATACATGCGTACATGAACATAGATATACATTTTACATACACAAATATTTGCATAAAATGCATATATTCATTGTGTATAAATGTACATGTCTACATTGTTTGCACATACATACGTAATTATTATGTATATACATACGTACATATATTTTATACCTACAATATAAGGGTATGTACATGTGTGTGAAACTAAAATGTCTGAACATATGCACTAGATAAAATCATATGTACATACATTTTAGTTACATTCATTTGTACGTATACAAATACGTACAAAATGCAGTACATGTTAATGCGTGCAAAATGTATCATTATAAAATACATTCTTCTATCTACTGTAAAATATAATCATTTATACGATTACAATAGTCTTGTAATCGTGTAATTAGATTACATGTAATCATAATTACATGTAATCAAATTACATGTAATCAAATTACATGTAATCATATATTTTGATTACTTGTAATCATAATTACTTGTAATCGTTTTTGTTGTGATTACTTGTAATCGCAATTACTTGTAATCATGATTACAAGTAATTGATTACTGTAATCAAAATTGTAATCATGATTACAGCTGTAATCAAAATTTTTTGAAAATTGTAATCATGATTACAAGTAATTGATTACTGTAATCGACTATGTAATCATGATTACAGCTGTAATCAAACTTTGTAATCACGATTACAAGTAATTGATTACTTTAATCAATATTGTAATCATGATTACAGCTGTAATCAAAATTTTTGAAAATTGTAATCATGATTACAAGTAATTGATTACTGTAATCAAAAAATGTAATCGATTACATTTTTGGCCAACTCTGCTGTTGAGTATGCATAAAAATTACCCATTTCTTAGACTCAAAGTCACTTTATTCAACAAATCGAAAAAAATACAACGTATAAATCATAAAGGATAAAACTATCCCTACCTTTACATCTTAACAGGCACGATATTATACAGTAGTTGTCAGATGCTTATGTTTAACTTCTCTAAAGATATTAATTTTTACTATCAAAACGTACCAAATAAAAGAAACAAAATATAACTCTAACAAGTCTGGACTTTTAGACTTAAGTAGCTGATAATCAAGGCTTCAGTAACTAAAACTTGAATATCATTGATATAAAATATTATTGAGAATATGTTTTTTTTAGATAGAGTTTTTACTTGAAATAAAAATTTAAAAAAATTATTATTCTAATATATGCATGTATTCTACATATTATAAAAATTATTATTCTAATATATGCATGTATTCTACATATTATAAAAATTATTATTCTAATATGTGTATGTAAGTTACATGCACATATTAGAATAAAAAAATTATTATTCTAATATGTGTATGCGACTTCTAATGCGTGTATGTTTTTAATACCGTATGATAAGCAAGATTAGTTCATTTAGTGTGTTTAATACAATTCTTTTAATAAATTTTGACCAAATTACATTTTTAGAATCTATTATGTACGAATATTAAATACTTACTAATTTAAACAGAATATCGCATTATGAAGATTAAACAAATAAATTTAGATCTAAAATCTGATTAGAGGGTTAATAATTTATTCAGAGTGTTAGATTCTTTCATTTAGCGTGTTTAATACAATTCTTTTAATAAATTTTGACCAAATTATATTTTTAAATCCTATTATGTACGAATATTAAATAGTTACTGATTTCATACAGAACTTTTAGATTTAGAAAGGTTATTAATAATAAAAATTTTTGAACGATTAAGTTTTCATCTAACATCAATTTAAACAGTTGGATCCAATAATTTCTTAAATGTGCTTGATGTAGTGTTATACTTAAAATCTAAAAAAAGACGTATGGTTGCTGAAAACATTCAATGATCACTTTCGAACTCATAAAAATATTAAGAAACAAATTAAAGTCTATTAATGAACTAAAAAACTTTTAAGTATAAAAATATTTTCGGACCTATTTTAAATTTTAAACTAAACGTTTAAGTAATGTGAAACATTTAAAAATTTCTTTAAAAAAAATTCCCTCATAGTTCATTACTACAATCACTAAAGTATTGATTCATGTTACAAGGATTAAATTTTTTTCGCTTTGCTTTAGAGGCTATTTCTACATGAAGTAAATAAAATAATACACTAAGGATACGGTATGATAAGAAAGATACCTATTTGTTCTGTTGGAAAAGTTTTTATTCTCTAAACTTCAGCCGTGATTTCTTTAAATATTTAACAAAGAAATAAATAAAAAAAGACAAGGAAAGAGTTCGATAATTTATTTGATTATTATTATTGAGCTCTTTTTGTAAGCCTTTGAGTGATAAATGATGATGACAACTCCTATTGTCGCATTCTACATCTCCAACTGAAGAAAGAAATATGATTCCGATATCTGTGTTTAATCAATGCCGATTATTTCAGGAATAAAACCATCCATAGTATTGTGTATTTGCTTTTAATTTACTTTTGTTTCTTTTCGATTGTCGCTTTCAGCGAATTGAAATCGATCTTCTGATAGTAGATTTATTGCAGCAATCAAAATGTAAAAAGAAATTCATGTTTATTGGTTGTTTCAGTAAACGGGAGAACTGTACAATAATTCTTAGCATAATGAGATCTTCTTTTGTGTGAAATTGATTTAATGATTGATGAAGTTTAAATTAGAAAAGTACTTATTTAATTTTTTTTAATTTACGAGAAAATAGGCTTTTTTGCTCACGTAAGCAGAGCTGCAACCCAGAATTTTAAGAACACCCATATATATATATATATATATATATATATATATATATATATATATATATATATATATATATATATATATATATATATATATATATATATATATATATATATATATATATATATATATATATATATATATATATATATATATATATATATATATATATATATATATATATATATATATATATATATATATATATATATATATATATATATATATATATATATATATATATATATATATATATATATATATACCTAAGAGCCATTAAATTATGACCACACTGCTAATTACATGTTGGACCACCTTTAGCCCTCAAAACTGCTAGCACCAGCAGTGGCAATGATTCCACAAGGTGCTGATAGGTAGTCTGAGGTATCTGGTACCAAGCGCTCACCAACTGATCCAGCAATTCCCTCACATTGCAAAGGGGTAGCGTGGTAGCACGAATTTGGTTTTCCAAGTAGGACCACAAATGTTCTTTTGGATTAAGGTCAGGTGAATTTGGGGGCCAGGACATGACTTGAAAGTCACTGGAATGTTCCTCGACGATTCGACCCTTATGACATGGTGCATTATCCTGTTGGTAAACATCATCGCCCGCAGGAAAAACTGTTGTCATGAGTGGGTGAACCTGGTCTGCTACTATGTTCAAGTAGCTTACAGACGTCAGGGATTGTTCTATGTGGATTATGGGTCCTAATGTGAACCATGAAAACATTGTTCCGGGGCTAGAAACCATGTAAACCTGGGCGAGCCCATTGTTATAGATGGAGGGAGGTCATAATGTAATGGCTCTTCGGTGTATATATATATATATATATATATATATATATATATATATATATATATATATATATATATATATATATATATATATATATATATATATATATATATATATATATATATATATATATATATATATATATATATATATATATATATATATATATGTATATATAATTTTATTTCTAATGGCTGTTTATGAACAGTTACTGCAGAAAACAAGTAAAAAGAAAAAATACAGAGTATAAAAAAAAGCTGAAACATTGTCCATATCTCTAGGCTCCCAATAACGCTCGGCAAGAAAAGCCTTGCCTAAACATAATGCCAAAATGTAGATCTCTTAGCCACTAAAAAGTGTTGTCAGGTGCACCGCTATAAAGAAGATCTACTGCTCACCCAATTTTAAAATATCGTCTGATAAATACTCATTTCAAAATATTCACGAGATGAAAAGGTATGCTTTCTTAAAAGGGAAAATATCTAATTTATAGTCCACAAATCTAAATTGTGTCAAACAACAGGGCACAGCTTTTAAAACATTATCTAATAAATAGAAGTAAATCATTTCCCGCAACATCCAACTGCGAGTCAGATGGACATTGAGGATAAAGCTCCAGAATTTTTTGTCCAATTGTGTAGATGTGATAATGTGGTCAGTATTACGATCAAACTGCCTTTACTTCCTGGACGAGCTGGTGCCTAACAATCTGACTTAGGGATTGGCTTCAAACCACCATAAGCAATTTTTCTGCCGCGTTCAAAAAAATAAAATTAACTCCTTAAACATTTTTTTTTATATAAAAAAAGTCCTGAACCAAAAATACACGACTTGAAATTGGGTTTTGAAACTCACAGACGTTGGTTGATAAAATTTCGAAAATATAAAAGTTACAGCGTGTATTCCTCACTTTTTATTTTAAAAAAAAATACTAGAGCAGTCATGTTTTTATTCTTATTAAAATATATGCAAGAACAAAACAAAACCAAATGGATGCATTCGTTAAAGTGTTTCTGTTTCTAAACTGCAATTCAGACTCCTAAAACTGGATTTATTTTTTAAAAAAAGGCAAACTTCGCCATTTACTTCAAACTCTAATTCCAAACATTAGAGAATTGAAGTACAAAATAAAATTTTTACAATTCTGGTTTTAAACCATTATCAAAAAGGCTAACTATATTATTATGTAAATCATTTTGCTTTGAGCAAAATAGATAAATTCTAAGCACTAAATAAACATAAACAGGTAGTGACCTTAATTATTATTGCTATATTTAACTCTAACCTATTTTAAATAACTTTTATTGCATCTAATCGTGAATCTTCAACAATAAAAAAGAAATAAAATAACCCTGTTTTGTAAAACTTGAGATAAAAGAGCTAATTATAATTAATCATACACACTACTTATTAGATTTCGAACTGAAGAGTCATCACATTAACGTCATTAATTTCCATGTATCAAAACGAAGAGACGTTCAAGTATTTTTCTTTAGGTTTCGACTTCACCTGAAACTTAATACCCCGTTTTATTAGTTTTCTCCCCTTATTAAACTAATCACCAGAAAATATTTGACTAAAAAATTTACATTTTCAGAAGGATCCCTCTAATTAAAAATACCTATCTTTACGTCAAAGGGCCTCATTCTGAAAATTTTTATTCCCTTTAAAATACATCATTATTCCCTCTCAAATGCTTCACAGCCTTTTGTGAATTATCTCTCCCATAGAAAATGTATTCAATGTACCTGATTTTTTTATCACTCTTTTGTGTGCTATACTTTGAATAATTTAAAGCTAATAAAGGTTTTAATTCAAATTTATTCTTGTTTGAACATGCTGTTCTAATATTTAATAAATATCAGGAGTTTCATATGTTTAAGTAGAACATAGCTTTAATATTTTTTTTTCTTTTTCAATGGCCATAAATTAAACAAAAGTACACTATTCGTTTATAATATTCCAGGAATACAAGCTAATTAATGGTTAAAATTACTTTTTTTTTTTTCAAAATTATAAGCCAATATCGTGGCCTTTATATTGGAATATGTTACTTTCATTATTACGAAAATTTTAAAAAAAAAGTTGGGAAATTATAGTTTTTTGATAAAAGTGATTTGAAGAAACCTTCACAATTGAAAAAGGAAAAACTTCTTAATTTTTTCATAAGTAACAAAAAAGGATGAGATCTTTTGAATTATCCGAAAAAATATTTACCGGTTACCTTTATTCCTTACAACAAACTAATAATTTTTTTTTACTCAAAATTAGTTTGTCTATACTTTGAAAAAGAGCTATAAAATATTGATATTTGTCAAAATTTAGAAAACTATAATTAAATTGGAACAGAAAATAAGGAACATGAATGGAATACAGGACTTCTTCAGAGAAGACCCTGTATAAATTCGTGTTGGAGCTTTGTTCTTTCTGTCTCTTTTCTTACATTTATTTATTTATATTCTAACCATAACATGTTTATTTTTCACTCCAGTATCGAAGGACTTGTCATTGCGTTGAATGCCTTTATGAGGAACTGTTAAAGCAGGTTTTATAAACTCCGCGCTAAAAAAAAAACATGAAATCTCTTTTTCAAGTCTTGAAAAGCAAAAGTATAGTTTAAGAAAAATAGTTCAAAGATTGTTTTAGAATCTGCATGTGTTGTTTCAATTTTAATACTAAACTAGATTCAGAAACTTCTGATTTTTATTCTGAGGCACGTTTTTACGGTCTGATAATAAATTTTTTTTACCATTAACATTTTCAGTAATTGAGCATTTTCGACCATCATTATAAACAGTTCTTGAACCCAATAAAACTAATGAAGTTAAAATGCCGGATCTCACGAAGGAAAGGATACGCTAATTACCAATTCCCATTCACCAATTCCAAAATGCACCAAGTCTCTAGCATTTTACTTATTTAACCAATATCAACATTTTACGAGTGACACTTAACATGCATTTAATTTGTATGTATAAAAAGTGGTGGCAAGAGTATATTGCTACCTATACATTTTGAGAAGAGATATTGCACTGATAAATATCTCATCAAAAATAATAATGTAGATAGGAATCTAATGAAATTTGGTAACTAATCGATTATAAAAAATTTCAATCAACTTTAATAAAAAAACTTACTACTTTTTAACTTGGTAGTTTCCTCTTAGTGTGGGATTTCAAAAAACCAGATACTAATGGATTAAGTTTCAACATCATACTTCTAAAAATAAGTATTTTTTTTTTAAATCTTTATCACAATCAAATGTAAAAAGAAGTAATGTTTTTAATGGTTAACGAGGAAATGAAAACAGATAGCGTCCTTTCACATTGATGAAACCTTAAGGATGCATTACACTTATATTTGACGAAAAGGCAAAAATGGCGAATACGACTCTTTTTACATATGAAGTACTTGTATACTAAAAACAGGAAAGTAAAGTTTTAGTTTTCCTTCTTTTGATAAACATAGAATTCACTCTAGATGACAGATTGCTATGTAACTTGATACGTACCTTATATGGACTATGGAGAAAAGAAATCTGAAAAAAATAAGTTCACATTTCTATACCCATGAAAAAAAGTGTATCTGAAGAACAAAAAAACTAAAATTAGATGCACAAAAATCTATTTAATCTTATATGTTTGAAATGCATTCCTTTTTCATCAAGCAGATGAACAAAGAGCGTTAAGACATCTTCGTACTGCATGAAGCCTGCTGCATCTGCAGCAGTAACAAGACGTGTCTCACTTCGTTTTAACTTACTTTTGCTTTTATGTTCTGCCTTGTTTTCTTTTTTTTTTCTATTTTTGAAAATAGCCTCTTTTTATTTCTGTACAACACACGTGCTGCATTCTTGTCTCGACATATTTAATAATCCCTTTTTCAAAACCAGTCTCATCATGGACCTCTGCCATAAACTTTTCACGCATTGATATTCTTATAATATAATTTCCAGCTTACTACCATTCTGATAAATTAGCGGTACCAGCAACGCTAGTTTTTTTTCTCTGTTTTTAACACAATACAGAATGATTTTGCGTTCCTATACCATGACGACTGACTATTTAAATTACACCAAACTGCACAAATCCTTTTTTCGTACTGAAAAACGCCATCTCTTTGTAAAATTACGGACTATCCCCATGATTTCTTTCTCTTGGTCCATATAACGCATATATTAAGTTTCATGGATTCCATAATAGTCTAAACTGAATAAAGTGGTCTTCGGCCAGTTTGTATAATCGAAAACAGAAGAAATTTCTGGAAAAAAAGCCATCTCGAGGACTAATGAAATTACATAATTTTTTAAAGAGGTAATCTGAGTCACATGCAATTGGGCCGTCATTTTCGAATGTTAAAGGTGTTCGTTTAAAGAATAAGTTAGTGTTAAAATGAAGTTAAAAATATTGTTAAAGGTAAATCAACTTGTGTGATGTTTATAACACTATAATTTGATGAAAGGAACATAAATTGAATACAGGATTTTTTTCACGGAACACCCTGTATGAATTCATGGTGGAGCTTTCCTGTGAATTCTGTGTGTTTTTGTTTAATAAACAGTTGCTCGCCGGAAAGCAGTTATTGACAGAGGTTGGTAATTTCTCTGCGAATTCAGAGTGTATTCTTTTCTGTGTGTGTTTCTATTTGAAATGCAGTTATTCACGGGAAAGCATTATTAAACTGTTATTCACAGTAAAGATCCCACATGAATGAATGCAAGTTGCTCCCTGAAGAAGTCGTGTATTCCATTCATCTTTCTTTTGTTCTTTTGATTAATTTTAATTTATTCTAATTCATTCTTCACTCATACTCTTTAATTCATTCTTCACTCTTCTATTTTCTTTCAGTTTCTTAATTATAGTTCTAAAATTTTTGTACATATATATTTTAAGACAAATTTTGGGCATAAGCAGTTTTAGCGCTTTGACCATCAATTTCGAACGTTGAATGCGTTAGTTAGAAGATAGAGTGTATTACAAAGGAGGTGCTGACATCTTCTTCTTTCTTCCAAATGATGATAAACGTATGCATAAAATCAGCTCAGGCTTAATTGCTTCAAACTTTACCAGTGAACTTCTTGCGATTAAGGAGGCACTCACATTTTATATGACCAATCAGAAGATTTCAGACCCAATTGAGGAATTGGTAATCCTCTCTGACTCAAAAGCGGCCTTAGAGGCAAACAACAACGGTGAAACCAGCGTCACCTCTGCTATAAGTATCCTACTTGAAGGCTTGCACGGCAGACTCCGTGGCTAAAGGAGGCAGAGGTGCCAAGCAACCTTGTTGCACCACCATCACGCTTGCAGACGCAATTGCAGTTGCAAGACACAGACTTCTGCCCCATTCCTTCAGGAAGCCCCTCATTCTGACTTTGATTCTTGCAGAATCTTAACATCAACAATTACAAGACTAAGAACAAACCCCTTTAAAGGGAAGAAAATTTTTCCCGACAAAATAAGAACTTATATTCGCTGCAAGAACTGTACCGATATCCAACTTACCCCAGATCACATTCTCGAGTGCCCAGCCCTTACCCCGTATGTTTTGCAACTGGGTATGGTGCCACTGGCTTCAGAACTTCGTGAGATCCTCTACAGTAATGATGTATTGCAGCTTGCGGATGCAGTTTTGAAGGCACACGAGGTCATTTAATTGTCCATGGACACGATAAAAAAATTTAAAAAGAAGTTTGAGTTTGTGTAAAAGGAATTTAAAAAGATATTGTCAAAGATAAATCAACTTGCATGATTTTTATAACACTATAATTTGAGGAAACATGAAAACGCAACAAATATTTTAAAAATCGTAAATTAATGGTTTTACAGCTCTAAATGGAGTTTTTGTTGAAGTCATATAATGAGATTATATAACGGAAACGCTTTGCTTTCTTAGCAGTAGCAAGTTCGTGATCAGTTTTTTCAATTCTATATTTTGGAATAATAGGAAACCTCATGACGATGATAATCTGGTTTACTTTGTTAAAGATTCTCACTTTTTTTTACTGCAACAGATAGTTTATTCATTTCGAATTGTTGATAATGAAACTCTATGTCCGAAATGCAATTTAAAAATCGTATTTTCGGCACTTTCAAAAGAACAACACTTAAAATAAGTTTTAATCGTTTTTATTAAGCAGGTAAAATAAAGCATGCAGTTAGTTTTAGATTCCTCAGATGCTGTGCGAAAAGTCCAAAGAAGCATAAAACACAATCGATTGGAGCAGAAAATTTTTACCGGATCGGCTAACGATCAGAAACACGCAATGATTTAGCATATTATGAACTTTCAGTTGGTGCTGGGGGGAGGACGGCATTCTCAAAAGAACTCAATAAAGAAATTTCTTTTTCATTTAATAAATGATGCGCTTTTGGAGATAGTTGGATAATTCAAACGGATACAATAAAGCTATACATTTTTGTAGCCATTCATTCCCAGTTTGAATTATTCATTATCTCAAAAAAAGACAGTTATCATTCCGTTGTTTATTTCAAACGCTATTTATTCCATTTCGAATACAGAGATAATCTGCTATCGAACGCCGTGGCTCCACTAATTCATTCCAATTTCCACTCAGAGTTCTTTTTAAAAAAAAAATCAATTTTCTCATTTGAATTGATCCTCAAAACATGTATTTTCCTGAAATAATTTGCTCCTAGCCTAATGATATATATGTTATATCTTTTCATGTGGGAATGAAATCCCTTTAATGGTTTTCTTTAAATATTTAAAATGTACGAAACAGATTTTGCCCAACAGAGAAATTTCTGTTTCATTTTTTTGAAAACGTTTTATTATCGTGAATCAATTACAGTAAGTTTTGCTGCAATGCCAAACGCAAATGTGTTTATCAAATTATATTTTTACAATGCATAGAAAACTCTAATTTTCTTTCTTTCTCTTTCGTTTATTTCTGTCATAATTTATTTTGTCGCATTCAAACCGCGGCACTTAAAATTTTGTAAAAAAAAAAAGCAAATTGTCCTAATGTATTGAAATTGAAATAAAAGCGGATACCATTTTATTGGTCTATAATTTTTTTTTCCTTTATAATAAGATGCGAGCTTATACGATCAAAATCGAAATAATTTTTTTTTTATCAAATTAAGTTGTAATTCGGGGTTGTTTCTTACAGAAACTACCTTTATTGCAGCAATTCTTACACAAAATCACCATGGCGAAGAAGTTTCTGGTACAACAGTTCAAAGAATTAAACCAAAGCAAATAGTATCTAAACAATTTAGGTGGTAATTTAACAGTTCGCTGTTGCTATGGTTTACCGGAAAAGCTGCTTTTCAAAATTATAGTTCTTTTTACAATACATTTAGTAACAAATACAAATCTCAAAAGTAAATGTAAACGAATAAATGATTTTTATGCAATGCTATAAAGTATCATGATAAATTACCGAAATGGTCTTCAGAATTATCAATCATTTTGCCATTAATTTGGTAATTTGTATCCTTTAATGTCTTTGTCTCTTACCAAATATACAGGTAATAATCGGTTTACACTTCCACAGTTTATTAAAAAACAGTTTATTGAAATGGTATGAGAGCTATTAGATTTGTAAAATATTTTTTATTCTAGTATGATTTCTCACTTAAGACAAGGCTCAAAGGGACAAAACTGATGATTTCATTTGTTTAATTAAAGAGTTTTAAAGATACTCAGATATATCACACTATGGTGACTGTATTATCCATCTTTTATGAGGTTGTGGGATTCATTTATTTATTTAAGTACAGTCCGTAAAATAATAAACTGACCTCTCTGAATAATTTTTAGTCTAATGATCGGATTTTGTCCGTCATTTGCTTATGCTCCCACAGCTTTGGCCTGAGACCAACAAAACTGCAGGAAAATTATGAAAATTATTGGGAGGCGCCCTAGTTGACCAAAAGCGCACACATTGATGAAGCGCACACATTGTTTGAAGTTTGTATCAGAACCTGGGTGATTTCATACATTACCCATATTTATACAGTGCGCCAATAGAAAAGTACCAGCCAGAATAAATTTTGATCTTAATGATCTGATCTTCACTTTTTAGGACTCTTAATGGTTCAATAGGTGATTTCAAATATGCTAATTAATTAGCGCACATATTTTAAGTTACGAAATCAGACACAAGAAAGTATTTTCTTTGAATAAACATACCCTTTTTTGACAGATTTCTATGTTTGATCCCCAAAATATAGGGGATAGCCGCAATCCTGGAAATAGGTTCCAAATAGTTTTGTCTGGAGAGTGGTCCAAAGTTTAAAGCCCACAGTAAAAATTTTACTTTTTTCGTATCTCATCATATCTAGAAAAATATTGAAATGAATCGAAAAAAAATTTGCACACAGTTATGAAATTCATTTATCCAATGCTAATTTTATGCAAAATATAAATTTGCCAAATGGTTTTTACTTTTTATTATTATATTTAATGCTAGTCTCAAAAGTAATTGGAAGGTATACAATTTTTACGTCATTTTAAAATATGTAATTTTACTTGACAGAATGCAAAGTTTGAGTGTAAATTTTGTATTTTGTCATGCAAAATTAGGTTTTTTAATATGTAAATAATCTACAAAATAATTGCATACCTTACACTGCCAATTTTTTGTCTAGTATTAAGTAAAATAATTAAAAATAATAAATATTTACTACTATTATCTTTCGCATGAAATTATTTTTGCGTAGACGCATTTTTGGATTCTGTGCTAAAAATTTTCAATTCACTTCAAAATTTTTCGAGGTATGGGGAAATGTGGAAAAAATAAAATTAACATTAAGGGACCCAAACTTTTGACCTCCTTCCTTACCAAACTACTAGGACCAAATTTTAAAGATTGCAGCTATTTCCAAGATTTAGGGGGGTTAGAAATCTGATTTCGTCAGAAACGGTTACGTTTATTCAGAAAAAGTGCATTTTTGTGTGTGATTTCGTAACTTAATATATGGTCTGCAATTATTAATTAACATACTTGAGGTCACCTTCTCAAACCATTAAGATTGAGTCCTAGAAAGCTATTAAATTATTAGATCAAATGTTATTTGGGATGGTTCAATTATTTATTTTTTTGTGAAATGCACATATAGAGTTTCCTTGCAATTGCAAAAAAAAAGACTGAAATTCTTTTCTGTTTGAAAAACAGACTACACAATTTCGCGAAGCGCAGCAAGAATATACATTGAATGTTATAGCTGGATTCGAACCCACTACATATACGCCTCAGAGCAATTATTGGAAAAGCAATACTGTACGGCGAGGTTCAAGTAAGACAAGCATATATTATTGGGGTCTCCATTGCAGCTGGCTGTTGTCCTTCTGTCAAACTCTCAGGGGCTCAAAGGTAGCGGGTTCAATATCTCTTTAATGTTTTTTTATCTTATTTTTATGCTATATGATTCACAATTTGACAAGAGATAAGCAATTATTTCCATTATCCATACGACCCTGTATATGTACTGAAACCAATTTTTTTCATTTACTGTTACGCATGCCCTTTTAAATAACTTTTAGAAGTGTAAAATGATGATAAAATGTGACTGGTTTAAAAATAATTAAAATAAATCATTACTATTCGAATAATTTATTTTTTTATTTATAGTTGTACTTACACTACCCTACAAAAATGGAAGAGACACTTTCAGTTTTTGGCATTTCTCTAATCTTCTCAAGAAATACTCATAGGGTTTTTAAATAACTTTAGAGATGTTTAGTTCATTCGATTTTTCATATTTAGCAATAAGATTTAAAGCTTTCAGAGGTTCGGGTGACCGACAATAAATAACGTAAGAAAGCAAGTATTTTTGAACACCCTAAGCATGTAATTTATTTATGATAATGGTATTGTGGCCCTCATAGTGGATAGGCTGCCCTTACTTCCCAGAAAATATTTAAAATGATTTAAAAAAGATCAAAAGTATATTTATGATGGTTTAAAAAGATTCAAAAATTAAAAACAAAAAGTAATTTTAAACAAAACTCTGATCTTGGATGGTTTTTAAGAGCATGGACAGAGATAATCACGTAAAAGCAGTTTTTGCCACCAAAAGTAGAAAAAAAAGAAAATCTTTCAGGACGTTAAACATTTTTTATCTTGAGACTGTAAACAAAATAAGTGAAATTGATAGAAGAGAAGAACACTTTATTAAATTCAGTAATTTTTAGCGTCAAATCACTCATTCATAAACTCAAAAAGCATCACAAATTGAAGTGGAGCGTAAAAAAAAATCAGAGAAAAGCAATCGGGATAATGGTTTTCGAGATAAATGAAGAGCTTTGTTTATTTACTTAAAAATCGACTTCAAGAGAAATATTCTAATTAGTCTAATGAAAACGTGGAAAAAAAACTCACAGAATACTTTTTATAGCGAAATGCAGTAACACTCTCTTAGAAAAAAAAAGAGAGAAAAACGACAATGGCAAAAATTAAATCTTAATTAAAAGTCGACGACTTCAACAATTAGAATATTTGCTAATTACTAAAATGTTGCTATCTGGTTTTGGTTTAGAATTCAGAAATGTTTGTTTAGAGTTTAGTAAAAATTTTTAAGCTTGGTTTAAAAAAATATTCAAAACTTTGAAGTTTTTCTTTTACTTTCTCATAAAAGAAAGAATATATTCATAAATATAAAAAAATATATAAATATAATTTTTTTATTACTTTTTTTTCTCTTAAGTGTGTTTAAACTATTTTTAAAAATTCCCTCAGCTTCAAAAATATATATTAATGAGCCTGCTAAAAACTGCATATTTTCGTGTAAATACTCGAAATCTGTTTTTATCTGGTAATAAAAATGGAGAATTAACAAAGGACGTCCTATTTTCCAATTTTTTATATTTAATGTTTTTTTTTAATAACAAAACTGGTGGCAACAGTTTTTCATCAAAATTATTGTAGCGAAACACCAGGAATATTCAATTACACTTCTTTTGATGTAAAATGGGTCCCACCATTTTCGGTGACCGGTAACGAGAAAATTTGTTATGGCAATGATACACATAAGAATCAGTAAGGAGTTACAATGTTACATAATAAGCATTTTGTATCTAAAAGGGGTAAAATTACTTCTGTTTTACATCTCCTTTTCATGCCATACAATCTGTGCTTCCGAACTTAAAAGATTTTTTTTTAAGTATTGATGATTATTGTTTAAATCCACTTAATCCTTCATTTCGTTATGAGTTACATATTAAAAAAATATTCTTACACGAAATTATAATAGTTATACTTTGTGCAAATTATTTTTGCTTTTTCTTTATTTTTTATTTTTAAAAATAACATCGACTTTTAAGGGAAGAAACAATAATGGATGATGTGATGCCACAATAGGCATTGCATATATATAATTCCCAGCTTTTAAAATTTCCTTAATTTCTTAAATTTATTTTTTAATCATTCTTAATTGAATTTTAATTCAATTAAACCAATTATTTAATTTTCATTACATTTTATAAAAAGCTAATATATCTTTTCTTAACACTCAATGTAACGGCTAACTTTTCATTTCAATACAAATGTAAAACTCATTAATTCACTGCCGTGACTAAATCGAAAATAAAATCTATCTATAACTCCTTATTCTTTATTTATTACTAGAGCCCGGATTTTGATGACCTAAAAAATCTCAATTAATTCCCTTAAAAAGTGCAAAAATGCCCTTATGAACTGCAAAAAATGCCCTTAAAAGTACAAAAAAAGCCCTTAAAAGGCGAAAATTGCGCTAAAAATGCCTTATGACATGACTTAAATAGAAGTAAAAATATTGAACTAAAACAATGTTTTACTCTTTAAAATTATTATGAGTCGTTTCAAAAAATATAAAGCAATGCAATACTTGTTCTACGTTCATTAAAGTTTGACGAATATGTTTTATATCCAAAAATAACAACAAAAAAAAGGAAAATATATTGACTCCAAAACATTTTCATTTTGTATAGAAACTTAAATGAATATAACAACTTACATCTCATAATATTACTAATTATCAGAATTACAGTGGATTATTAATTTTTTTTTTAATATTTTGAAACGTAAACGAGCGTCTCTTGTCTGAAAGCAAATTTTTATACCAGGAGAAGCTTCTTTCAACGTCTACTGATGTTATTGGTGCGTACTTGAAAAGGACGGTCACACTTACTGACAATTCTTCTTCAATTTGAAAAGATGTTGCTTCACCTGTTAATATCCTAGAAATTCTCTTCATTGTTTGGAAGCCAGTGTAATAATAAAAAATTATAAAAAATTATAAAAATTAGAAAAATTTAACAAAAAATTTAAAAAATGCTTTAAAATTTTAAAGAAAATGCCCTATAAATCTCAAAAAATGCTCTAAAGGACAAAGAATGTCCAAAAATGCAAAAAATGCAAAAAAATGCAAATGTCATCAAAATCCGGGCCTTATTTATTACCAAAAAAATATTTCAGTTACATGATTATACTGATTCTCACAGTCTTTTTGTCGATTAGGTTTCGCCATTTTTTTTTCAAATTCAGTAATGAGTAAGGGTGATTAACTTTATCTTTGGATATGTTATCATTCGATAAATCATCAACCATGGATCTTTTCCCATGCTCCTAACTGTTCATTGGGAACAACTCACTTACATTTAATTTTTAAATCTCAACGTAAGGACTGGGTCTTAGACCCTCAGCTCAAGGGCTAATTAACAGTTTTTTTTCTTCATGAGAGAACAAAAATGATTCTCTTTATCCCTTTAAGGGACTTTTTCTCATTATTTCATAATTTAGGAATGTGGTCAAGTTCCGTATAATAAGATTTACATATTAGATCATTTTTTCTTGAATGATTTCATTTATTTTTCTGGGATAAATATCTCTCCTTCATAACGAATTCAGATGTATCTCACAGGGCCAAAAATATATGCTTAAATTTCTACAAAAAAGACTAAATCCACTATACAGTAAAGAATTTGGACTAAACTGCTATGAAAAATAAGATGCAATTACGTGAGTTGTTGAGAGAAGCGAGCAGAGGCCTTCTAGTTAATTAAAAGAATCTTTTATCACATGTTTCACATCTGGTGTTCAAAAATGGCTGAACCAAAACATGTACTATTCTAAAAGAAAATAACTTCCAGTCAAAATAAAAAAGCTGGTTAGCGGAAAATTCTTTTAATGGCAGAAGTTTAATTTTTCATTTAAAAAAATGTTTATTGTTATTGACATCTTAAAATAAACAATATAGCTTCCGACGTGTATAGAAAAATTTTTCATTTGGAAAATTCAAGTGCTGAGATATAAAATTCATTTAATCTAAGAGAGGAAAGGAGATTAAAAGATATCTTTCTTTTTATTTGAAAGAGAAGGATTACAGTTCCATTTACTGATATTGATGATAACATTCTCTTCGTTCCAAATTTCGAATTTGTCTTTCTCAATTTTCTTACAGCACCTCCTCGCCGACGGCGCAGCTTCTTAAGAATAAATATTTAATATCATTCAACAATTTTATTTGGATAAAGTATAAAAGGTATAATATAATTTTGTTGAGCAATGAATGATCAGATATGAACATTCATATCTGACGATCAACTTTGTCTGCATTTATTTTCAATAATAATATATTTGAATGTTTATCGAAATAAACTTTTATCGAAATCCTTTGTAATGTATGATTGTGTTCTGCATTTTTTATCACTTGTTTAATTATTTATGTGTGTGTTTTTCTCTTTGTTTTAATCTGTTTCAGTAGTTAAATGGTTAAAGAGTAGTCAAAAATAGTAAATACTTTGACAAGCAATTTAAACCTAAGATTCTAAAGTGACGTAAAATTTATTGCTGTGCAATTTAATTATTGGAAATATTTCTGCTTTATGTTCCAAACAATCTCTAGATATTTTTTTTGGCAGAAAAAAAAAAATTTGAAACTAACTTCCACTATCTATTTATTAAAAATATTTATAAGAAAATTACTTGATTTAGAATACGATGCTGTTTATTGTTTTTAAAATAATCAAAAAGTCTCTATGGCATAATTTCATAAAACATGTCATTATTTGTTTAAAAACTTGCTTTTGTAAGCATCTTTTTTAAATAACATGCATTGTTTACTAAGTTTAAAGCTGTATATTCCCAGAACAGTTCATATTCCAGTTTCCCATAGATTTTCTAGTAGTGCTTCAGATTTTTTCAAACTAATCAAAATTATCCAAATTAATTATGAAATGTGAAAAATAATTTATATCAAAGATCGATTATTCTTCTATCATTATTTACCCATTTTCAAAGTACGCCAAATTATAATCCACCCTATAACCGGGAGTGACATATGGAAGGGGCGGAAGTCGAATTCTTGGCCGTAGATGGCGCCACTGGAAACTAAGAACAATCCGCACCCCGACATGGCTACAACATGATAGCCTTCGACGACAACAACAACAAAACTTAGTACACGAAAAATGATTGGATAATTGAATGGTAAAATTTGCGTCAGTTCCAAAGAACTATTTTATATTTTTATCATGATACATTAGACCATGGCGAAGAAAACATTTAACTGGTTAAATTTACTTTTCAGTTTTGCATTTGTTATTAAATACATTGCAATAAGAACTATAATTTTGAAAACAGAATTTCCGATAAAATGGTAAGGCAGTGAATGGTAAAATTACCAAATGAAAGATCCAAATATCATATAGTTTGGTAAAATTGTCAGAATTACTATTTATTTTACCACAAATGTCTTTAACCTTCAAGTATGGTAATTTTGCTAGATTTTTTTTTCCGAAGAGGAACGACAAATACAGGGGAATGAACCTTTAAGTTCTAAAATACAATTGAAGAAAGTAAGAAATTAAAACTACAGATGAAATAATGCATGTCGCCAAACGACTAAAAATAAAAATAATTTAATGTGTTACATCGCTTCTCTAAGAATAATTTTCCTAAGTGAAAGGGTTGAGTAATATGATCATTTGACCACCAGACTTATCACCATCTTTAAGGAAGTGAATAGAGAGTCGTCAATCATGGTATTTCTTCCTTTTCGAGAGGGATTAAAACAGTTTGGAGACGATTTACATTCTTTGGCCTCTTAGTTCCCTCATCAATCATTTCTCTGGGATATATCTAACTTTGTATAATTAGGATAGTTTAAGTATTGTTTCACGCTCATTATCTGACGACGGATTAAAATCTCATTCCAGGTTTAAGCTCCAGAAATAATCATGGATAACGAATATATTGGTAAAGCTCAGCCTTGATGTTCCCTGATCGCTTTCCAAGTATGTGTAAAATAGATTCTGTTCACATTCGTAAGAAAGAACTTAAGGAGTGATAGAACGCATACAAGAAATGACCATCGTGATAAAAAATAATGGCAAAACTCCTGGCAATATATTTTATGATTTAAAACTTCATATGCCATAAAAAATATCTAGACAGTAATAAAAGTTGACATATTTTGAACGCTAAAAAATAGGCGCATTCTCGTCGCCAGAGTTGAATGAGGAAAACCAAAATGATTTGAAACAGAAAACGAAAAAAAAAAAAATAAAACATAGCCTATTATTAATTGCGCATCATTGGTGTCAATAATAATATAGCGATTTTTTATGGTTTTGTCAGACAAATACCTACCTTTTCCCTATTAATTTTGCACTTAAGTACAAAACTTTTTTTTTTATATTTCAATTTGCACCTCTTCCCAAAATTAATTAAGCATCATTAGCGTCAATAACAATATGACGATTTTTACGATTCTTATATACGAACACCTTTTCGTCATTAATTAAACTATTTAATACAAAACATTGTTCATTTCTATTTACAACTTTCACTGAAGTTATTTCATTTTTTTTTCATTCCGTCGTTTAACAGCTGACCCAATCTTGAGCTGACGACTACCAATGTTCAACAATGTTTTTTAATTGTGACGCCAACCCAGAAGACAAGGAAACCCCTGAATCAAGTATTGGGAGAAATTTATCTTCGTGGAAGATTAACCCTCATTTGTTTTACATGGAGAGAGAAAAAATGAAAACCTCTCACAGTTAGACTAACCGCAAGGGGACTATTACCTATGATCCGACTAACACGACGGATATTTGACGTCAGCACTGCGATTGGAGCTAGCAGGTGCGGAATCCATATCGACCAGCTATTGTTGGGATTCGAACACGGCACACCGCATTGGGAGGCTAGAGCTCTAACCCCTAAGCTACCATGGTTCAAAAATAATTAATTGAAATTTTCAAAAATATCTAGTAATATTTGGTTAAGCATTTTTGGTGAACTAATGAATATTGTTACTTATTGTGGAAATTGCGAACATGAAAACGTGCGTTGAAACTAATAATTGAATAATTAGAGCTGCATGCTATATATAGGAAACAAATCTTATTGTTGTTGTTGTTGTTGTAGGCCATTAAAGCAAGGGACGCGAGTGTTCCTGTTTTCCAGTGGCGCCATCTAGAGTCAAGACTTTAACTTCTGTCACACCTGTTTATAGGGTGAACCCATTCATACATCGATTCAATCATCCATAGATTGTAATTTTGAACTGAACCAGAGAACGATTCAATCTCCAATTCAGTACCGCCAGAGGTATAATTTGTTATGGGAATATGGAGGGCATTGTGACCCGACACATTGCCAATAACGTGTACCAGTCACCATTTACTACACGGAGAGTTTTCAGCTGGCTAGATTCGAACTCCCGTTCTCACGATCGTGAGTTCAGCGCCCTTCCAGCCAGTTAACCCCTGCTCCAATCACTCCAATTATAAAATATTAATCAAACCATGTCAAAAAAAATTTTTTTATATAGTGCTTGATCTGGTAGTCGGTGACAGTTCTGAAGTAAACAGTTTGGTCCGTTGCGTCTTTGAATATATTTACACTAAGTTTGGTGCAGACAGGTTCAGAATTGTATAAGAAGCATACCCGGATACATATAAACATTCTGCTTTATTTATATAGATTTTACCAATTTAGTTATATCTAACGTTTTTAATAGATTATGATCTAGCTATTTAAGATAAAGATTTCATTTGTAGCAAATTAATAAGTCTGTTTTCATATTTTTTAATGCTGCAGCTTATGAGACAATGATTTTATTTATCAAACGGCGAAAAACTATCGATTTTCAAATAAACGCTAGATTATAAGATAAGAAACGCTTTATCTTGGTCTCCTACATTTTTTTTTTTTTTTTGCTGTAACTCTAACACGCAAAAAAAAAAGTTGAATTTTTCATTCACCATTTTTCTTTTATTTGAATATCAAATCTGTTAGATTAATTGAATTCATAAGGAATTCCATTTTTTTTACATCCTTTAATTCACACGCACCTTTCTCGTAGCTTTTGTACCATTTTTTAGAACAAAATTCAATTTGAAGTTTTGTACGCTATTTCTTCTTGTCGATTAATAGTTTTTATTCTATTTTTCTATTTAGTATATTTCAGAAATAAGGGGATAAACCATCTATTTTCACGCAGCTAAAGCGAGTTGACACATAAAAATTTTAAATAGAAAAGAAAAGAATTCATATTTTCCTTTGAATATTTCTGCTAATGGAAGTTATTTAAAACTTTCGTTCTTTTTTATCCTCCTGCAGATGAGCTTTTAAGATGATGTAGAACTTTGACATTCGAATGTATAACTGAATAGTTGAATCATTTTCTAAGCATAAAATGGTTTTTACTCCAATTATTTAAACTCTCAACCATTTACTTTACTAGCAATTTATTTTTATCAATTTGTTTTAAGACTTTAAATCTCCTTCTCTGGTAAATGAAATTTACCTTCATAAATTTTGAAACAAAAACAATCGATTACGCTTCCACGGTGGAGGGGCTATAATAAATTATAATTTAAAGCAGATTTTTTTTAATGAATGGGATTAAAATTATTTTTGTGTGTTCAATATCAGTACTCATATATTTTAGGCATTGATACACAGTCAAAATTTATTAAATAGTTAGACATAGTTTATAATACATAGATCGTTACATTATTTAAATTCAAGCTTTAAGTTCGGGTTAAAATCGTAAAAAACAATTTTTAACCCTTTACAGTTGCATATATCCAATGGCATCATTTGTCGAGAGGGTCTTATAATGCATTTATTTCGAATATATAAAAGGTGGTGGGAAAAGTATGCTGCTGTCAGTCTATTTTAAGAAGAAATAATGCATTAATAGCTACCACATCATAAAAAGGATAATGTTGGTAGGTATCAAATTTTGATTTGGTTACCAATCGGCTAAACCACTTGTAGTCTTCTTGTAGTTTTTACATAGCTACCACCGATACATTTTCATTTGGTTTAAGATCTGGTGAATAAGCTGGTCACGGTAGTACTGTAATTTTGCTATTGATCCAGCCAGATCTTAGTTGCTTTTGATGTATGAAGGGAAGCTTAATATTATTGGAAAATTAAATCGCTGAATAAGAAGGTACAATTTTTGTACAGGAAATTGGTAAATAATTAATGTTTCGAAATCGACAACATTTCGGCTTCTTCATAAATCTAATCTCTTCTTCCAAAAATAAAACTACTTACGACAGTAAAAACAAAAGTTAGCAAGAATAAGATGGAGCAAATCAGGCTTGTTATAGGGTTTCGACAATTCAAAAAATAATTATTTTGTGATTAAAGAATGTCCTGGCTGTTTTTCGGCAATCAAAGTATTTAAGTTTGGATGATAGGCCGGGATAGCCTGATCGTTAGGGCACTGGACCCATGTCCGAGAGTTCGTGGGTTCGAACCCCGCCGGACGAAGACTCCCCGTGTAGTAAATGGTGACTGATGCACGTTAAATCTGTCGAGTCGCAAAGTCCTCCATGTTCCCATAACAAACCAAAACCTCTGGGAGTACTGGATTGGAGACTGATCGTTCTCTGATCCAGGTCAAAAATTACGATCTGTGGATGAATGAATGGATGTATGAATGGGTCCGCCCTATAAACGGGTCTGACGCATGGTGTGGCAGAAATCGAATTCTTGGCCATAAATGGCTCCACTGAAAAACAAGAAACGTCCACTTTGCCTTAAACTTGCTCGGTTTCACCAAGCAGACATTCTAATGTGGCAAGTAACATTAGGAACAACAACAGCAACAAGTTGGATGATTAAACAAGAAGAATTTAAGAAAGTGTGCATAAAACTTTCAGTTAGTAAGAAGGTAGGTAGTTGTACTCTTCAGGTACAATTGCATGAATGCAAATGTACCTGGAAGAGTATTCATCTTCAAAGAAAAGGTTAAATCAAATATATATTAAGATAATTTCGAGCACTATCTGATTCCAGGGCTAAAGAGAATAGAAGGGCTGGTTCACTCCTTTGAAGTATCTCTTGCCGCGCCGATCCTCTGACGTCACTCTAGTGACGTCACTTTGGCGCAAAGCTCGCACTTTTACTTCAAGAACGGAGCGTTTGGCCTTACTAGCTCTAACTAATATTGGATCATTTCTTTTTGCGAGATATTCTAAGACATTTGTTATTTTCTATAATGACTTTCCTCAGTTTTTGCAGTGAATTTGCAAGAATTTAAAACTATTATCGAAATGCCAGTTTGCGCGATTGCAACTTGCAAAAATTCTGATATAAAAACAAAAGGAAAAAGTATAATTTTTCGCGTGTTCCCTAAAGTAAATGAACAACTATGTAAAGAATGGATTCCGAAATGACACAGTTAATATAAAACAGCAATACGTTTATTCTGTCGTAAAGAACTTTTATAAAAATTCATTATCTAAATAGAAACCGCCTCGTTACTTCATAAAGAAAGGCAGGTGAAAAGAATTACTAGCTCTAACTAATATTGGATCATTTCTTTTTGCGAGATATTCTAAGACATTTGTTATTTTCTATAATGACTTTCCTCAGTTTTTGCAGTGAATTTGCAAGAATTTAAAACTATTATCGAAATGCCAGTTTGCGCGATTGCAACTTGCAAAAATTCTGATATAAAAACAAAAGGAAAAAGTATAATTTTTCGCGTGTTCCCTAAAGTAAATGAACAACTATGTAAAGAATGGATTCCGAAATGACACAGTTAATATAAAACAGCAATACGTTTATTCTGTCGTAAAGAACTTTTATAAAAATTCATTATCTAAATAGAAACCGCCTCGTTACTTCATAAAGAAAGGCAGGTGAAAAGAATTAAAATATAGATAAAGTCAAAGAAAATTAAAATGTAAGTAAAAAGTATAAATAAAATATATAGTATATAGTTGAAATTCTCCTAATTTCATAACATATTTTTTAATGTAGTTATTCTAAATATTTATGATTTTTTTAA
Source organism: Parasteatoda tepidariorum (assembly GCF_982258835.1). Taxonomy (NCBI): domain Eukaryota; kingdom Metazoa; phylum Arthropoda; class Arachnida; order Araneae; family Theridiidae; genus Parasteatoda; species Parasteatoda tepidariorum. The sequence goes on along the minus strand of NC_141757.1, from coordinate 34,510,605 downwards.
AAAATTATATTCTCTTCAATTTAAATATCTATAAATTATATCATCGTAAATTTAAATGTCTATAAACAGTTGTAAAATTTCTAATGTCATTATGAACCTAAATTATTATTTTGTTTCAGTAATTAGCGTTTAAGGTTGATGTTTCCTAATGATTAAGTATGAACAAATTGCTATTAACGACATATTTTAAAATCAGGGATTCTAAATTTAACTTAACTTATCTTTATAAAAGAATATGTAGATAAAAAAAGTGTCGATATATGACTTCATTTTTCTTAATAGTTAAAGTTAAAACTGAACTTTTTAAAATAAAGTATTTATCGTGTCATTTTCACCAACTAGCAAAACATTTTTATAAGTTTAAAATGGTATTTTTTTAATATAATAACCAAGAAAGTTTTTTTTTTTGAATTATATTTATGAACGGAAATAATGTGTTAATTACGTAAAGTTTGAAGGCTAATAACCAGAAAAAGTCTAACTTATTTTTACAAAGAGAAAGATGCAAAGTTATCATATCTTTGCTTGCGATCTCCGAGATCTGTGGACACAGTGACGTCATGAGGAGGGAAATCGTAGCTTCAGCTCTAAGAGCGGAGTGAACTAGCCCTTGTATTCTCTTTAGCCCTGGTCCAAAGGTTTATTTTGATGATGATTTTATTTTTTAACAATATTTAGCTTCACCTCATACATAAAAATCAATTAAGAACTGATTGGAGCAACGCTAAATAGCAGAGCTACAAGGGCTAAATAGCTCAACAGATCTTAACCCAATTGAAAATTTATTGAGGACAGTAAAGAAGAAACTAAAAAAAATTGCCTCTATAGACAAAGTTGAACTTGTGGAAAGCATTACTCTACTTGAGATAACGGGGACAAAAAAAAAAAAAACACTTCAAAAAACTTGTTTATTCTATGCAAGATCGTTGATATGAGATGCTATAGAATATTAAGTAACTTTTTCTATTGTTTATAATTGAGTTTCATTGTTTAAAATGCAATATTCTTTTATTTTGGATAGCATAAAAGTTTATTCCAATAATAATATTATTTATGATTTATAAATTATTTATGATTTTCTAAGCTTTTAGAATTTGAATATACGAACTTTCTATCTGACATTATTTGAGTTCTTAATGTTGTTTTTGTCGACACATTCTGAAACGTATTTTCGCAAATTCACCATAAAATATCTCACGACATGTTCTTCAATTACGATAAGTTACACTCATTCATTACCAAATACCGCTACTATGATTTCTTTTTCTTATATATATATATATATATATATATATATATATATATATATATATATATATATATATATATATATATATATATATATATATATATATATATATATATATATATATATATATATATATATATATATATATATATATATATATATATATATATATATATATATATATATATATATATATATATATATATATATATATATATATATATATACGAGGGTTGTAAATTAAATAGTGGCAACTTAACCTTTAAACTCACAGAAGGGCGGGCATGCGCAAATTAGATATGGGAGCTGTGAGGTGGGGCTGTTGTCGATTTGTAGAGTGCAAAAAAAAGTCGATTAGCTTAGAGGGGTAGTTGTTGTGTGGCGTTAAAGTGAGGAGTTTCGTTTCCATCGCTCTAAAGCATGTTTTCAAAAGGTGAACAGCGGTCGTAGCTTACAATCGAGGTTGCCCGTGGCAAAAATGTAACAGAATGCTATCGAGGATTAGTGGAAGCCTTTGGAGCAAATGCTTTACCATATAGGACAGTAGCACGATGGATTCAAGCATCTCGTCTTTTTTCGTCATTAAGCCTTTTCACAACATGCTTTAGAGCGATGGAAACGAAACTCCTCACTTTAACGCCCCGCAACAACTACCCTTCTAAGCAAATCGACTGTTTTTTGCACTCTACACATCGACAACAGAGCCACCTCACCGCACCCATACCCTATTTACGCATGCGCGCCCTTTTGTGAGTTTCAAGGTTAAGTTGCCACTATTTAATTTACAACCCTCGTATATATATATATATATATATATATATATATATATATATATATATATATATATATATATATATATATATATATATATATATATATATATATATATATATATATATATATATATATATATATATATATATATATATATATATATATATATATATATATATATATATATATATATATATATATATATATATATATATATATATATATATATATATATAAATATATATATATATATATATATATATATATATATATATATATATATATATATATATATATATATATCTGATACGATACTCTCTTTTTCAACAGAATTCGTAAGGTTCTTAAGATACTGAAATAAATGGTGGCACAAAAACTTAAAAGATAAAATATTCAATTTCAGTAACTCAAAGTATCTGGTCTCAAAATTTTAATTTTGAAGTTAAAGATAGCTTCATAGTTACAATATTTTTTGCTACGGTTCCCTTGCTTTTTTAAAGATCACGTGAATCCTATTAAAACATTAAAATGCATATGACCCAATGATTTTCGTATATTCTTGCTGTTTTGTTGGTTTCAGGACAATGCTGGGGGATATATAAGCAAGTGACGAACACAATTTATTTTCCCAGCCTCTAATGGAAAAGGTGTGAATATTGCAGGGAGCTGCGGTGACTCAGGAGATAGAGCGCTCGTTTCCCGTGTGAAATGAACGGGCCAGGTTCGAATCCCAACGATAAAAGGTCGATACAAATTCTGCTCTAGGCTCTCATTGGCATCAGAAACGTTTAAATATGTAGCATATAGATCATGGCTTAGATCTTTAGTGGTATATGGATCACGGGTCTGCCGTAAAACTATCCTGGGCAGATGCTTGGTCCAGAAATTTTGTGCTCTTCAGGATTGGATTCAAAATTATGAGCTGCGGAACAAATTCAAAAATGAGGCCTGTTCAACGACGGTTTTAAAATACAATAGCACTGAAGAAGTATATCGTTTCTGCATCGGCGAACATTGATTGAACACGTGAACGTAATTTGTTAACTATTGGTATGTGTGACGACCAGGTTGCTAATTATGAAAATCAATTTTACGTACTTGGAATTGGTAAATATATGTCACTCATATTTCGATGGAGACTAATTTTAAATATATAGTCATTTTCAAATTGGAAGATTAGGCTAACCCTGTTTTCTTTATGACAAAAGCCTTAAAGAAAATCCTTTAATATTATTTCGTAAATAAAAATCTTTTGCAACTGTTGATAAAAACCGTCAAACCAAACCTTTGTTAACCATAAGAATAATAAGATTTGAAACGGAACACACTGAATGAAATATAAAATTAACATTCTTCCATTTGCAACGTGATAAAAAATTTAAACCATAAAGAGAATTTCTATAAAATCATAGAACTTTGTTAAAAAAAAATATTTATATTTACTAAAATATATCTTCTTGAAGTAAAAATCATGCTTTGATTATAAAAAGAAAAACGAATGTCAAAGGAAAATAATTTTAATTTATTTCTATATTTAAGAAATAAATCTTACCTTTCAGATTTTTTTTCGTATAAAAAGAAAAAAGATAACGGCATCTTCTCACGAAGAAAGATGCTTCGAAAAATAAATCTCGATTTCCTTAATTTAAACGCAGCTATAAAATATCTTAAAAGTTTTTGAGTAAAACTCAATTAGTATTACGGATAATTTTCCGTAGAGATTCAAGCAAAATCTTAAAACTTCATTATGATGATCGAAAGCAAATATCCAGTTAATATATTAGAAGAGGAAATAAATATGTTTTCTTCATTAATATATTTCCAAGCTATTTTTTTGTGTAAATGCAATATTGTATAAACTAATAAAGATTTCCCAACACAAGTTTCGTTCATTCATTTAAATTTGAAAATGGATAATGAATAGTGGTATAAATGATATGAGAGAAGAGAAAAAAAATGGTAAAATATCACATTAGCATTTTCTTTTGAAAAATTCGAAACTGTGAAATGCTTTTAATATTTGATCGCGCTTTCCTCCTCTTTTTTTTCTCATAACTCCTTTACGCTTCGTTGATATTATTTTGGAGTTATAATTGAAATTTGCAATTTATTTTCAGTTTGTTTCTTTTCCTAAAGAGTCATCTATTTTGCTCACGTCACTTTTTTTTTAAGTTCGAAATTGAAGAAGAATTTTTAAAATATGAAAGTAGAAACTCGAATAGTTTCGGAAATAAACTCATTGCATGTAGACAAACAATATCTTCTATGAATAAATTATAATTTACATATTTTGAAAACTCCTTAGATATACGTTTCTTTAAAAACATATTTTAGATGCCTCCAATTATTCAGATTTTGTTTGATTATTTTATAAACTGATATTTATAACTTTCCACTCCCACAGAGTGTTAATCTTGATGTAAATTGAAGGGGAGGGGATAGGGTTGTTATCTATTTATCTCGCAAATTTAAATTTTGTTGGAATGTTTTTGGGTAAATGGAATTCTTTTCCATAACGATTTGAAATCTGCAAATGACAACTTACTCTAAAGTTAAAACAAATTTTATTTATTTCCGGGAAAAATCATATATTTCGCCTCTTTAAATTACGGTAAAATAATTTGCTAAATATAGTTTTGTCTTTAAAAAACTGGTTGTTTAAGTAACAATATTTTCACTGTATAGTAACGGTATTAAATATTTAATTTGTTGAGGTTTTGCGCATACTAAAATGGCGTAAAAATTGAAAACAATGAAGTAGTAATTAAAAAGATAGTCACATTTAAAAATTTAATTAAAAGTTTGTGGCTCGTGAAATAATTAAATAATAAATTTGATATTTTACTGGCAATACAAATAAGATATAGTAAACCCGCAGTAACAAAAAATTAATTTCATAAACATAATATATATATATACATAGCTTTATGTAATATAAGAAGAGAGTAAAGTGATAACACATAGCCAATCACAGAAGACTTGCGGTTAGCAACGTACAAAACAGCCAATCAAAATTGTGAATGCATGCGTGAGAAAAGGTAATAATTTATAATGTTGAATGTTGCAACTAAACTTGTTGCAACTAAACTAGTTGTCAGCTATTGCTTGTTGCGATTTTTATTTTGTTTTGAGTATGTCTAATGACAACGTGGCAGTTATCTATTGTTCTCCGAGCATTTTTATTGGCCGGAAAATCACGTGGTAGGATCCAGTTTTTCCTAATTCATTTCCATATTGTTTTAGTTGTCATCATCCGTTAAAATTAATAAAGGTTATAAAGGTATTGTTTTTCTGTAAGTATTTGTGTATCTCTAATTTAAAGTTATTTTCCTTTACTGCTATTATTACGTTTTGAATTCTAGAGTTTAAAACTAAGAGAATTAATTATTTTTATTTTATTATTATTATAATGTAATTATGTGCTACTTTTTAAGGCCCCCAAATTCACCTGACCTTAATCCAATAGAGTTCTAGTGGTTCTACTTGGAAAACCAAATTCATGCTGCCACGCTATCCCCTCGCAATGTGAAGAAATTGCAGGACCAGTTGGTGAGCGCGTGGTACCAGATACTTCAGACTACCTATCAGCACCTTGTGGAATCAATGCCGCGGCCGGTGCTAGCAGTTTTCAGGGCTAAAGGTGGGCCTACATGTTATTAGCAGGGTGGTCATAATGTAATGGCTCTTCGGTGCATATATATATATATATATATATATATATATATATATATATATATATATATATATAATATATATTATATATATATATATATATATATATATATATATATAATATATATTATATATATATATATATATATATATATATATATATATATATATATATATATATATATATATATATATATATATATATATATATATATATATATATATATATATATATATATATATATATATATATATATATATATATATATATATATATATACAAGAAAACACCAAGAAAGTTAAGAAAAACAATAAGTTTCATTCTTGAAAAATATCCGTCCATGTAAGTTGTTCTGATTTTGCTACTCGCTTTATAGTCCCCCCTTTTTAATGTTTTTTCTTTTTATTTTATTTTATTATTTGTTTTTACATGTTATTTTTAATTTTTGTGATCTATTTTATTTGTTGTTATTTTTATAAAAAAAAAATTTTTAGTGCTCCTCACACTATTGTATTAATATATTTTGCTTTGGCTTTATTGATACAATATCAGAAAGCACTCTGTTTTGCGGATATAATCGTGTGGGCTGAAGAAAAGATTATATCTTTTTTTTCCGGTTTTTTAATTAACATTTCATTTTTTTTTTAATTAACTGTTGTTTGTTATTTTTTACTTATTATTTCCCCCCCCCTTTTTTTCATATGTCTATAATTATTCTTTGTTTTATTCTTCATTTTGAACTTATATATATATATATAAGTGCTTCGAATAGGATCACTGACGTATCAACAATAAAATTGATTACCTACCCGTTTATTCCAACAGCTCCGGAATTTGTTAGTTATGATGAACAATAAAAATATTTCACACGGTAAATAAAAACAAATTGTTTTGTCCGTCGCGTAAATGTATTAAATTTCAGATGAAAAGTAATTTTTTTACAACAAAAATTATGAATTTACAACAATGGATTTAAATTTGGTGAGATAAGTACATTAAATAACTAATCTCACGAAACTGAAGTAATTAATAGAACCTTATTGAAAACTTCGTTCACTTCCGAAATAAACGAATATGAAATAATAGTCGATATGTTTCAAACTCATCAAAAATAATATATACTTCTTTTTGCCTGTTTCCTTCCACCTCTTAAGTTATGGTTTGTTCTAATGTCAATCGTTACTAACGTGTCCGTATTCAAAGATCGCGTTTTCCTAATCATTTCGGTTTTTTGCTTAAATGCAAGCATTTTTTAGTCATTCTGAATTTTGTTCAAATCAAGCGTAATACTTACAATTTTAGTCGTGCTGATAGGGTTGTTGACAGGTGTGAATTGGGAATTCTTCATGCCATTGTACAAGAGACTTGTAACAGTTTATCGAGAGAGAGCTTTTTAATCTTCAATTGCTTCTTGTTGATTCTTTTCCACAGTCCAGTACTTGGGAAATGCTTATAGTAACTTTTTGTCTTGTAAACATAAAAATTATCTTAACCTATTAAAGTTTGAATTTTTTATATGCTTTGATTCAAAAAAAGCTCCTAATAAAAAATTTATTATTTTTTTTAACTAAATTAATATTTTCTTCTCTCAGCTGCTTCTTGATTTTTGAAAAGCATGAAAACCATTTGCTTGATGTGAAAACAGTCCTGTGACAAATTAGAAGTCTCAAAAAATTGCCACACTTCCCGTGACGCATATGTCACGTAAGGTCAAAATGGGTCAGCAAAAAGTTTAATCGTTTGATTTCGGTTAATAAAAAATAGCATCATAATGGCAAACTATAATCCTAACATTCTTTTGCTATTTTATCTTCTCTTAATCTTAAATAGTTAAAGTTTGGGGCAAACGAGACTGTCTTTTTTTATAAGAATTGATTGGTTCTCCAATTTTATGTACATTTTGTAAGTTTCATTTCAAAAGTATACTTATGTTAAAACAGTGCTCAGATAAATATAAACTTTACAAATTATGATTTCTTATTTAATTTTATCACACCCAGCATCTAGCTAGTGAACCAACAACAACATTTTTATTGATATAAAAGCAACATTGTTGCTCTCTTTCCTCTTATAATATGCATATTTCATTAAATGACCCAAAAGTTTACCCTATTAACTGCCCGGATATTTTATTCCCTCTCGAGGGAAGTACCCGAGATGTTTTCCAGGCATCCGCATTTCGAGTCATAAATATGCGCCAAATAAAGCGGAAAAGATTAGATTTCCCAAGAAAAGCGCCATTTCTTCCCCGCATCTTTGCAACATGCTTTGACCCGTAAACAGAATGCTAATGCAACGGCCCGGGTCATTAAATTTATAGTCTGCCATTAATTAAATAGATACCATATTAGAAGACGCGTTAACGCCAATTTAATAACTTTCAAACTCCTTATATTTCTCTCTACCTTACATATGGCAGAGACTTTTGCCCATTACCCATAATTCCATTTTCACTTTTCTGGGATACACATCTTTAACAAAGGAATCTACGATGCTAATAATTATTGAGATTTCGCAGACATCCTTCCATACCTCCCTTCATCTTTTGCCTCTCTTGAAGAAAACTCAATTATCTTCTTCATTCCATTTTTCTCCCAAATCCTTCTCCTCGTATATATATATTTTAGATAAATTAGAATTTTTCGTTCTGAAAAGTGGGCAACGACATCGTTGCATTGTTACGACTGGCGATTTCATAGTGATAATCTCAAAGTTATGTAAATGAAATGCTCCGGGTTCTGCATCATCCCCAATGCATCTGAAACAACTTCGAATTTGCATGCAGAATAAAATGCATAAAATAAGGGAGTATGACAATGCGGAAACTTCGTGAAGAAGCAAGGAAAATGCCCATTCAAATTAGAGTACAAAATAAATTCCGTTACTACTCCCTGAACATCTAAATGAAGAACATCGATTTATTATTGCCTAAAAATTCATATAATTATATATTTTTAAACTTTTTTCAGGTTTTGCCATTTAAATTACACAAAGTGAGAAAAAGCAAGTTAAACTCTTGAGACCCAATATATTGGACAAGATTTGGTGCAATTTTATCACTCAAAAGTAATATTATAAGCTTACTTTTTCTGTTTGCGTGCTCTGAGAGGTGATTGTCGACTTCAAAATATAATTGGATTTATATTCGTCGATCGTAGATTTCAATTGCACTCAAACATTATACATAAAGATTATACGCAAAGGTTCAAATAACCTTTTGAAAATTTTATGGTGTATAAAATTAGATTTTGCTGATTTCGTTTCATGACGAAAGTGTGTAAAAAATGGACTATAAGAAATCCTGAAATTTTAAATTCATTGTATTTTTAATATAATAATTGAAATTAACTTAAGCTAGTAAGTTAATTTTCTTTTAATATTTCATTAGATTTATGTGTTTCCTTTCATCTTGATTACGTATAGCTAAGTAAAAACCGCCTATATAAACTACCGTCTCTGGGTATTCATCGATTTTATTGTTAATAAGATTAATCGATTTTGTTGTTTAGAGTTTCAATGAAAGAGCGATTTTTTTTCTTTTAAACTCATTATGCATAGGTACTTCCATTTTTACCACAATCTCCCATTCATGGGTGTGGACTACATAACTAACATAAATACACTATCTAACAGTCAATGCAAATTTATTTTATTCTTACTAAGCAAAGATGAATAAATTAGCCAAAATCACTCTCAGATTACACTATAATACAAATTACTGGTGTACACAGTAAAAAAATGTTAGTGTATTTTAATTACAAAAATGGTGGCAATTACTTTGCACCAAAAATAGTGAAGCGAAACAGCTGAGATAATTCTTGGTGTAATCAAGCATCGAGAGAAATTCTGAGTTTAGTGAAACATTGGTTTCTTTCCAGTACTTTTGATGCAGAGTCGTTCTCACTATTTTTGATGTTCAGGAACATTAAAATATGTAATAAAACTAAGATATAGCACACAGAACAATGCAACTTCAAGTAAGGTCAGTTAGTTTAGAATGCATACATACACTAGTTCTTAAAATAAAATTGGTTTGCAAATCAATCATAGATAATATTAAGAAGAAATCGACGACCAAAAAAACAGGTAGAAGTTTTATTGTATAATACAATTGACAGATACTTAAGAATTAAAATATAATTATTCTTATTTCACAATTAAAAACATACATTCTGAAACAGTGAACGTTTGTTTCCAAAAAATAGCAATCATTACACCTAACACTCCAAAAAATATGTAATTAATAATTTTAACGAAATAAATAACTGCGATTTGTCTATAAAATCAAAAGGCAAATTATGGGAAGAAATTCAAGACAGTCCGATATCCCTTTATAACCAACACCGTAAAGAAGCAGTAACTAATTCCAGGCTCCAAGCAGAACACGACTGCTTATCAGAACATTTATACAACATAAAAATTCTCTTAACCAAAGCATACCCAATTTGTAACACAGGTGTCTTGAATTTTGATCACCTCTTACTGCGTAGGGTACTTGATAAAAATTTCCAAGGAAGCACCACATTATATTGAAAGCCAAGAACATACATGAATTACCATTAATTAAAGACTTTAACTTGTTCTTTTCAATTTATTGTTTCAAATGTTTGTTGATTCAAATGTTTATTGTTCACTTAAACTCATTCAAATGTTTATTGTTCAAGGGTTTATCGTTCATTTAATTTAAATTTTCGAATTGTTAAACTTTTATTGTTTCTTTGCTCTATTTTTTGCTCCCTTGTGATGCAATGAGCTGTCAAATTTATATAGATTGATTTCCTAATAAAACCAAATGAAGCACTTTAGTTTCTAGATATATTACAGCTTTCAAGATACCAAGAAACTCATTTAATTGCTAAAAAATTCCAGAAACGATATCTAAAGGATGCTAAAATTGGTTTTTCCGGAGAAAAAATAATTTAAAAATGGTTTGAATGCGCGTGAACTTGGTTTATGCCTTCTTCATTATTAATATTTAGATTTAACAATACCCTTTAAAGCGTATACGAACGCCTACTGTGTTAACTTGAAATAAAGTGCCCCTTAACACAATTGTTTGGGTTGTTCAGAACCATATTTGAAGAGGTATTACATCATATTTTAACAATGTACAAACTAGATAAAACTATATCTTTTCAAAAATTCGAATTTTTGTAACAAGAATTATGTCTTGAGTAGTTTGATAAGATCTGGCAGTATTTGTACTACATTTGTACTTAATAAGAGCATTTTTTCATGTCAGCCTTCTTCATCCAAATGCTTTAATCTATTCGCTGCCGAAGAGAGTTTTTAATGTCTGTACCTAAGATACTTTCTCATAGGTTTTCTTTTAGAAAATTTACCTCTTTTCACTGCATTAATGAGGATTTGGAATCACTAAAATTAAAGAAATTTAACACCTAGGCAAAGAAATAAGCAGAAAGGAAAAGGAATCTAAATAACGTTATGGCCCACAAAGAGCTGACGAGTCAGTAAAGAAGAAGAAGTCTTTTCATTATATGTATTTTTAGTCATTATTTCTGATTTTTCTGATAACTGAAATGGTTATTATACTCTGTAGGCTAAAAATTTCAAGTTGTACAAATCCTGATACTCCTGATTTATTATTTGCATATTTTTCTTTCCTTACATGTATATTTTTCTTTACAGTTCTTTTGTGGATCATAATGCGTATCTAATTTTACAATCACAGGTATGAACCGAGAAATGAAACGCTTGATTTATTTTGACTACTTTTCTGTAGAGAAATCCTTTTGCATTCCATGTAAATATTATTATATCTCTATATTAAAATATCGTAAAACTGACTCAACCACTGTTTTGGGTGTTAAATTTTATATTACGTATTATTTTGCTACTCAAAAACTACAAGACTGTGGCTTGAAATTTTTAAGATGTACAGGGGTGCAATGAGATAAAATAAAAAATAACGATCGATATTTAGCTTGAAAATTATTGACTGTTAAAAGTGTCGTTAAAAATTTGATTCGGGGCACTTGGTAGGCTATAAAGCTTAAATTTGACAATCTGAAAGAGCCATTTTTACTTATGGACGTAAAGAGAATTTTTTTCTTCAAAATTTTAATTTGTTCGATAATTTGTGCAATTTCAAGCGCTTTTTCACATTTTTTTTTTAACTTTTTATTTTATAAGCTCCTGATAAGCAAGCACGTATAATAGAAAAGAAAAAATGTATAAGAAAAAATATATTAAAAAGATAAGAGGAATTATGTTACCAGATATAAATATTAACGTTCGTATCAGAAGTTTTAAATATATAAAAATTTCAAAAAAGCAAAAAAAAAAATTCCAATTTGTAATATGTTACAAAATGCAAGGTAATCATTTGAGATTGTTTACAATTAAAACTACTTCTCATTTATTAATTTTTATTGTGTCTGTTTTGAACTTCAAAATATGAAGGCATACAGAAAAATGTACAAAGAGTACAATGAAATAAAATCTTTTTAACAATTCAGGGACATTTACTATAACCTTTAAACTATTTCCGGGATACCATCGCAGATTCCGTGATTGTTTTTTTTAATTGCGTTATTTATTATTTCTTTTTTGTTTCCCAAATAGCATTTCATAGGTTGCATTAAAGATACAAAATAATAATAATAACAACAACATGAAATGTTTTCAATTTTTAAGTTAAATTTTTAAATGCAAGTAAGTTCTATATTAATAGAGAAAAAAAATATTTAAAACGTCATTTTGTCTGTATTTAACTGATTCTGCACTCAACAATAGTGTCTAATAACTGGAAGATTTCAAAAATTAGCATATTCTCCGAGCATAGAGCATAAATAATCAGTTATCAGTTAAAAAGCAAGATTCTTTAAAGTCTTCGCTCGCAATCTCCAAGAATAGATTTAAACTCTTTTTAATCGTGATTTCAATTTAATTTGCTTTTGCTTACCATCGGTTTGCATTTAAAGTATGAAAAAGGCATCAACTTTATTGATAAACTCTGCGTGATTAAGAACTCCTTAAGTATGAAAATACTTAATTTCGGTTTAACTTATCAATTTGAAAAACATTTTGTTGCATTCAAACTGAAACAAGCGGAAGAAACTAATTAATTCAAAAGGTACAATAATTTTGATAAAATTTATAAGTTGTGTAGTTATTAATTGTAAAACTCAGTTTTAGCCTTGTTTAAATTTCGTGAGGTAGCAAATAAATATCTCAAAAACCTTTTCGTTGAAGAACAAAATTAATTATTCTTGTCTACCGTTAGATATTAATTAAAGACATGTATATTTTTTTAAAATAAGGATATTATAATTTAATTGAATATGCTGTTGTCTGATGTTACTTGTCAATACTAACTAGCTTATTTTAAGGCAGAGAGGTGCATTTCTTCCAGTTTTCCAGTAGCGCCATCTATGTCCAAGAAATTTAATTAAAGGAAATTAAACTGAGTAAATTGAAATTGAGCAAAAGAAACATGAATGCAATAGAGGGACTTCTTCAGAGGACATATTTCATGCATTTCATGAATTTGTCTGTTATTTAAATTCTGTTATTTTATTCATTAATTTTTTATTAGTATTTTTAAAGACATATTTCAGACCTCTTCGCTTTTCCAGCTTTGATTATGTTATCTAGTATTTTATAGTGCATAATACTACTGATTTTTCATACTGATGATTCAAACTGATTTTTCATACTCATACATATATGAGGTCACCTCCTCGAAATATTAAGATTGAGCCTTAGAACACGAAGACCGATCATTCGATCAACAGTCATCATTATTTAGAATTAATTGCGTCAAAACTGCTTGCAAATTGTTTTGCATAACTTAATTGACTGAACTATCAAATTCTTTTATTAACAATGAAATCTATATTTTTTTGTTTTGTTTTATTTATTGTATTATTTTTTAAATTTCCACAAACAAGATATGATACTTGACCAACAATGCTGAAAAGAAAAGTTGACGAAATTTATTTCTTACAATAAATAAAAATAAAGCAAAGCTTCATTTAACAGTATAAATATTTTGAAACTTCATAGAAAATTACCTAACATTTGGTCTTATAAAAAAATGAAACGATTCGGCAATTTTAAAATAATATTTCAAGTGTGCAATCACGCCAATTGACATTAGTGCCAAACGTAAAAGCTAAGCCCAACCTTGTGGTGTGTAAACGAATTCGGTGGTCTTCGCTTAGTCCATTATGGTAGTCAAGTATCAGCAATGTTGTAAGAATTTGAGTCTCAATTGAGTCATGCAGTAAGAAATTGAGTCTCAATTGAGCAATGCAGTAAGAAATTGAGTGGTCTTGGTTAGTGAATCTCCCAAGAAAAAGTCACCGTTTCCTATTTCCGGAAATTTCTACCCAAAAATGTGCTTTTAATAAATCAATAATTTGAATAGAACCAGATTCCAATAAAACCAGATTCACCTTTATACTTACTAAATAAATTGAAAGAAAACGAAGTAATAAGGCAGTTAATAATACAAAAGTCATGCATTTCATAATTTAAGATTTCATTTTACTCAAGAAGTAAAACTTTTAATTTCGATTTTCCAGGATTGAGAATTAAAATCAAAAAACTTACTGTGCTAAAAGGCTCATTTTGTCGTTCGTAACGAGAAAAAAATAATGAAAAAAATTAACCCTATTATTTCTTGAATCTGAGAAGATGTAAACTGCTCTATGTTCTTCAAACTTCATTATTTCAAAAATCATTCCCTCTTAATGAAGCAGTGCTACATTTTAAACATTCTTCAATTAATTTAAGAAAGGCTCTAGAATGCTTTGAAACTGATTCTAAACTCTATCTTTTCGCGAAACTCAATTTTCCACTCACATTTTAGTGAAAAGCGCTTTAGACTTCGCTAAAATGTTCATTTTCTCCTGCAATTCAATCTATCAGGGCCTTTCGCTAATTACAACATTTAATTACCTTTGAAACCGAATCATTTGAAATGTAATCTACTCACAGTCAAATCCTTCCACACAGCAGAGTTCTAGTTAATTAGTATTTAAGTAGCGGTCTCGAAAAGGCAGGATTTTAGCCAACTGTTGGCGAGGATGTTGTCTTGAGAACATTTGCTCTCAAAACGGAATCGTTATTTAATGGAAATTCACAATTCACTGGTCGAAAATACATTTGTTTCTGCTCATTGAAATCGACAAGAGTTTCTGTGGTACCTCCCCCGCTGAGCGACGAAAACAATCAATGTCTCCGGAAGTCGGTCGCCAAGATGATTTGTTACAATCGGATAATGCAAATTTAATGACTGTCGGGCATGACTGCTGGAGATGATGTCTTGAATGAATGTGAATAAAGAACTAAATCATTTAATGAATGATCTGTTTTGGCATGAGATGCTGTTCACGCAGATTAAGAGGCAATAAATTTAAGAATTTAAATCCATTCCGAATGTTTGAAAGTTATTTGGACATTAAATGCAGACTAGCATAGAATCGAAGGCTGACAAACAGATTCTCGTAAAAGTAGAAACGAATTCATTTTAAAATTCGATTACCGTTAGTGTATATACATTTTTAAAGCATACACATGCATTAAATGCCTTAAATCATAAAATTTTATAGCTTCAAGTTTAAATACCCATATCGTGTGTATTGATTAAAATAAAGGAAGTATAGATATATATTAAAACTATAACTAAACTGCTAAACTGATGCTAATATGCATATAATTTTTGATACATATGAAAATTTAATGACTTTCAAATGGAGAATTTCATATTTATTTTACATAAAAAACAAACATACCCATACATATAATTTGCAATTAGCATTATTTTCAATTATCATTAAAAAAAATTTAATGTTTTTTTTTAAAGGAAAATTTTTGTTTTCATTTTCTTTACAAGAAGATAAAGTAATTAATGCATCAAAAATAAATAAATTTCGAACAATTATGTTTGAGAGCTGACGTATTAAAATTTTAATGAATTAAGGAGGAAATCTAAGTTTTAGAACCTTTGAAATAAATATTTAAGAAAGTTCTACGTTCTACGATCAAATTTAGTTAAACAAAACAAAACAAAAAAAATTTTAAACAATTTCTAAAAAAATTATGATCATTTGATATGAATTTTATAAACCAAATGAATATAACCACTGCATTTTTACAATCCTTCCATTAATGGTAAATGCTATTGCTACTTAAATTCTTCTGTTATTTCAATTCTGACTTCTACATACGAATCATACAAGATTTAATTCATATATTCTTTTCAAAGATGCTTCATTTGAATCAGTCATTATTTTTGCCGACCACAATTATCTAGAGTGTCTATACCTAATGTAATTAGAGAGTTACGGCTCATGAGTAACAATCCTTGACAGTTTGAGAGCCAAAATGTGCAAAAAAGAAACGAAACAACACTTTCCTCATAGACTTAATCTGCACTGCAAAAACTGTGCTGTGCTATCTCTTCGAATTTGATGTTGAACAACTCAAAGAATTGTATGAAGGAGCACTTACTTTTTTTTCAAGTTAAAGCCAAATCAAGCATTTATATTCGATTTAAAGTGTGCAGGTAAATCTAAAACTCCTAAAATAGGAAAAACTTACACAAGATGCATTAAATATTACGCAGTGTGCGTTAAATACTTTCGTTTCCGGAAACACCAAGGTTGACGCAGTTAAGCTATCTGTAGATTAACTACATTTGAATACAAGTTGGCGAGAGTTCGATGTTATCTTTAATGCTGTTGTACATTTTCTGAAACAAACGTTTACCGTTAAAATGTAAATGAATATTATTAGTTGTGTTCTGTAAAAAGTGTTAGTGTATCTTAACACCAAAAATGATGACAGCTAATATACACCAAAGTGATGCCTTGTAAAAAGAGTTCCTTGCATATAGTGAAACGCCAGGAATGTTCTTCACTCTATTTAGTGTAAAATAGGTGATAAGCTTCGAACTAGGCTTAACAGAACTAAAATGGATATAAATTATGGATTGTAAAATTATATAACACAGTTTACAGATATTTAAAAGATAAAATGCAAAAATCCTCATTACGCAACTAAAATCATATATATTTTAAAGGCGAACATTTGTTTCAGTAAACATACAGCAGCATTGAAGATAACAACAAACTCTCGCAAACTTATCTTCAAATGCAAATTATCTACAGACAATATCCAATACGCGCTAACATTCGATTTTACGGAAGCAAAAATTTTTAACGCTTGGTGTAAACTTTTTCCATTGTGTTTTGGACTTAACTAGTGTTCGAAAAGTCTAACTTTGTTTTGAAAGTTACGGCAAACGATAAACATTCTCCGATTGGTCGAAAGGCAAAATATACCGAAATAAAATTCCGCGTGGACTTAACATGAAAAGATGGACAAGGTGCTCGATCTTTATTTTACTCGGTTTTATCTTACGGTTTCTCAAAAGCATTGGCATGCATACTCTTTTTTTATCTTTAGAATAAATCGTATCTATTTAAAATATATGTTATTCTCAAATATAATCTATTGTATATAATTCTCTTACGTGGCTCCCAAATTTTGGCTGTATTTCTTTTCCGCCGGTGGCAACGTTTGCTTTGTTTTGAAAACACCAAAGCATTCTGCCTTTTAATGATGTGTTTCTGATCTAATATATATAATTCTCTTACGTGGCTCCCAAATTTTGACTGAAGTACTTTGTACAGCTAAATAAGATTCTTTTCACAACAGTTAAATATTTACTTTATTTTCTTCATTCATAGAGAAAACAGTCGGCAAAGAATTCTGTTAGGTTAAAAAACATTTCGCTAAAAAAATAACGAATTCTAAAAGAAATAAAAATAAACAATTTAAAAAATAAAAATGCTGTTCCCAGCCATAGAATTTTTTGAAAGTTAACTTTGCAACATAAATCAAAATGACATAGAAGCGCAACTAGATCGAAATTATGATACCTGAGCGCTTGACGTAACAAATCCTTCAATTCTAAAAGTGCTGTATCGCCAAATGTCCAAATTAACAATTGTGTTCTTAAAGAAATTCTATAAAAAATTTTTAAATGAACAACCTACTTCTACAACTGCTTCTTGAAGAACTTGGCTCATAGATTAAAAATATTGTTTTAATTTTACAGTACTAACTTTACTTCTACTTTCATTATTGCTATGACCCTCTTTCATTACATTTTACAACTTCATGCTAAATTTGAGGACTTTAAGTTGTTTTGTGGTTGAATGCTGACATTTAGAAATGTGTACATAAAAAAAATAATATTTAAAGGTTAAGAGTTGCCTCAGAAAAATTTGAATTGTTGACATTGAACTTAACAATGGAAACAATCGTTTTTGTGAAAAATTGAATTGTATTGTTAACATCAAAACTAAAAATTTTGTGTTTCAACTTTACTACCTTAATTTATACTTTAGAATTGCCTCGGAGAAATTTGAATTGTTAGCAATGACTTAAACAAAAAGTTTTATTTTAACTGACAAATACTATATTATAATTTGACTATAAATGACTATTCTCATTTTCTTACTATTTTCTTTGTTTTTTATACATTATATTTTTTTGTGATAAAATAAAAAACTTATAGTTGTTCTGCTTCTGAACACTTATGAAAACACAAAATGATGGGCTTCATCAACAATCAAAAATATATACATTTATTTTACAAATTCCATATTATTAAGGTGGTGACCTTCAGAGAATTAAAAATACAAAATTATCTTCATTAAATCCGATGCTTTACATCCGGCGTTCAGTGGCAGACTACTATTTCATATTGTTTTACAACATATAGCTTTAACCCTCTGGTGGGAAAGACTTTAAAACAAAACTTACAGCAGTTACTTTTCTCAACAATTGAAATTTAGAATAGTGTAATTAAGAAAAATATGTGATCTGTTTGCAATTTCGAATTAAAAAAGTATACAAAAACTAGACGTTAAGAACGTATCCAATGAGCGAGCAAAGCGAGCATTGGATTGCGAAGCAATCCGAAATGAACTGAGAAAGCAGTTCCGGGGGTCGGTGAGCGCCAGCGAGCAGGGGGCGAAGCCTCCTAGTATTTTTAAAATATTTATTTAGTGAAAAAAAAAGATTTTAAAAATTTTGTTAGCGCTACTATTACTTTCTTATAAAGCTATTTATGTTATTATATGCCGAATAGTTGTTAATTTTTTTGATAAAAATTTAGTTATATAACTAAGAAATCATTTATCGAAGAAAAATTTTGCAAACAGTCTGAAAACAAAGTTATATTCCTATATTCATAAAGAGCTTAATCTGTACATTAGCAACTTGCTGTATTTTGGCATAGGTTTATTTGTCTCTTTGATTGGGAAAAGAAAAACAAAATGTTACGTAACAAAATATTGGTACTAAAACAATAAAGAATGCATATTTCTAAGGAATGCATTCTAACGTTGATACCTAGTTCTGCGCCTGTTTAATGCGTGAATGTTTTATTGAAAATTCCCAATCTATTCCCTGTTCAGCTATCATTGCGAAAGGGTAGTTATGCGATCATGTCTGCCCTTCTGCATTATTTGAGTTTAAACTGATTTTTAAATGTTTCCATTAAATTAAAAATAGTAGATAATAATAAAAAAACAAATAATCACTGCGAAAGGAATTTTACGCATTTAATGAGTATGAGAACGTTTCTTAATAGCTACCTGTGTAACGATAACTGCCAAAATCTCTATACCGGGCAGGGGCACTTACCTTAAAAAATCAATGTAGGATATGCCAAGCAAATGTATACCACGCTGTGACACTTAATCTTAAACATTAAAACATTAGTTTAGGCATTATGCGGGCGAAAATATTTAAGGCAATTAACCTTAAAAAACCTCAGTTTTTGGTATACCGGGTAATAATATACCGGACAGCCGCACTTAAACTTAAAAAAACATCAATGTTGATGGAACCGGACAGTGCAACTTTGCCTTAGAAATATATTTGTGTAGGGTATTCGAGCAAATGTATCTGACACTGGCATTTAACCTTACATAAAAACATCAGTGTAGGGTATACCGAACAAATGTATACCGGCAGTGGCACTTACCCTTTAAAAACCAGCAGTGTCTTTGGAATATACCGGGCAAGTGTAAACCGTCCGTATTCTGTTCAGGGTCATCAGCATTATTTTGTTAAATTATAGGTCTGTCCGTATCAACAAAAAAAAATTATTATCCAAATTCCACTTCACGTCATCAGCAATATCAACGGAAGTTTTTTTTTTTCTTTTTTTTTTTTAAATTTCCAATGAGCTGCACAATCGGTCTCGCCGATGAGCAGACCTAGTGCGTTCTCCTGAGGTGGTATCCACTCTTTCAGTGACCACTACAATGGGTGAGATACCGTTGGTCATGCTAATTTGGACGTCTAGTTTCTGCCACACTAGATGGCAGCACCGAGACTCTATTTGGATGCTAAAGTGCACTAGGAATTTAATTTTGCCGGAAATGCCAAGAGCCAATAAGGCACTCCAGGGATCTTTTACATGCCGCATAATCATACGACATGGCCGCTGAGGATTTTCTGCATCCCGAAAATCCGGTGTCTGGGCCGGGGATCGAACCCGCAGACTTAGGCTCAGAAGACCAACGACAAATCAACTGCGCCACCCAGCCACTATATATCAACGGTTCTTTGATGATATTTTGGGTCAAGTGAACAGCACTATCTTTAATGAAGAGATTTCTTTCAGTGGTAGTATGTCTTCAAATAGCCATTTCAATCACACTACATCCTTGGTAGCTTCATTAGCGGCAGCATACTCAGCTTTGGTGGTGCAAAAACACAGTAGTCAAGGACTAGTGCATCTGGTAGCTCAACCACTGTATTTAAATATCATGCCTGACACTGACTTGAGCTACTATCATAAGCATAATCGGAATCATAATTTACTTCCAAGATTCCAGGTTTGATTTCTCTTTGGAACAGTATTAAAAAATAGATTGTTCCTTTGATATATTTTTAGACCCTCTTAATTATTGACCAGTGTCTTTGACTAGACGTCTCTTGAAATTGTGAGCAAAATATCACTGCGAAAGATATGTCTGGTCGAGTAGCAACAGCTAAATAAATGAGACTGTAACATCCTGTCTATAAGGAATTTCCTAAGAATTTATCCAACTGCCATCATTACCTTCCCCTGCAAGCTGACACTTCTCAAGAGGTTAAGAGACACGATTTGCATCCCCCTGATTAGATTTCTTTTAAGAATTGGTAGCACAATTCAGTTGACTTGCAAATGAAGAGGTCAATGTTGAATTGGAATTTCAAAAAAGAAACAAGAAAAACTGTATCAATTGTGCAAATGTTGTTTTAATTGCTTCCAAGTTATTGGATTATCTTCTTTAGGCAATCTAGAAAATTACTTGGTATTTGATAATTGGTAATTGATATTCCAAAACCAACAAAAAAACTTATTTTCGTAAAAATGTAACAATAGTTAACATTGACCGCTTCAAATATTTCACCAATATCTAAATTTTGTCATCCCCTGACTTAGTAAACAAATCAGCATTTTTATAAGTAATTTTAAATTTTCTTTGCAGCACCTCCAAGAAATCAATCTTTAAAATATGTTTTGTTGCAGAAAAAAAACATCATCAAACAGTGCTAGAAGTAACTGTTGTAGTTGATCGGTGTTGCTAAACAAACGTGGATCAGCCTTTCTTTCCTTCAGATACAATGTGATGCGAAATTTTTGAATCTTGTACTCTAACAGCGTGGAGATTGTTTCAGCTCGCACAAACTTTTTATTAATCAACACATTCTTCCCGACTTGCCATCATAACCTTCAAGTTGAAGCACATAAATTTCATCATTTACTGTCCTGTACAAAAATACAAAAATTATGTCTTTAAATTATGTTTTTTTGCAAAAAGTCCTCATCAAACAGTGTTAGAAGTAGCTGTTGTTGTTGATCGGCATTGCTAAACAAACATGGATCAGCCTTGCTTTTCTTCAGATATAATGCGACACGAAATTTTTGAATCCTGTATTCTAGCAGAGCGGAGATTGTTTCAGCTCGTACAGACTTTTTATTAATCAACACTTTCTTCTCGACTTGTCATCATAACCTTCAAGTTGAAGCACATAAGTTTCATCATTTACTGTCCTGTAGAAAAATGCAGTTTTGACATCAAATTGCGTCAAATTCATACCTTCAGCAGCAGCAACACTAATCAAAAAAGGAATAGTTTCAAACTGTGCCCCTCGACTAAACGTTTCATAGTAGTCAACACCAGCCTTTTGGGTGAAATATCAAATTACCAATCAAGCTTTTAATTTGTCGACAACTCTATTTCCAAGAAATTTCCCTTTCCAAATATATTTATTTAAAGATCGGGTAAGTGTCATGTCTTGTTTTATGTGACAGATTTCAGCTCTTTATTCGTTTCAGTCTGCGATAGGCATTTTGCCTGAGTTCATTGCTTAATAGAAACTCATGTTCAGACTCACACAAAACAACATCCTATTTACCTTTTCGGAGCTTTTAAGTTTTGTCGATTTCTCAGTTGTCTTGCTAATTGCATCTTCTTATTAGCTGTTTCCAGATCATTTTCCTCGTCATTGATGCCAAGTGAAGAAGACTCAATATTGATCAGTCGTTTAGGAACTGATGCAAGACTATTGAATGATGAAACTTTTATTTAAACCAGATATGATAACCTTCTGCATAATCTAAATAACCAATCAGTATTTCTCTTCTACACACGAACTCTTTTGTTTTTTTTTCTGATATACATGAATAAAACACTTTACACTTATAACTCTGAGGTTTATTAAGCCTTGGAGTTCTACCACAAAATAATTCAAAATGAGATTTGTCATCTACTGATATTGCTCCAGCACGATTAAGTATATATACAACAGTATTAATCAACTGAGCAACAGAAAAAACTATCAATAAAAAGTTCATAATAATAGCAATTTATGCATTATTGAATATAAAAGAACTATTTGTGTTATATAGAGTTTCAATTTAAAATAAAAATCTAAATTGGGCATACAATTTCACAATTGCTGTGAGTTTGCGATGACTGTTAGGTTAAATTTTAAGTTAGATCAACAACCGGTACCGTCTATGATTTAAAAAATGTCGTAAAACGTGAATAGAGGTGTTCAAGTGGGAGGTTGAACTACATTCTTGAGTGGAATAAATCAAACAATTGTTGTAATTTTGCGGCTGTAAATGGCAAAGTAGCTGTTTTCAGCTACTCCTATTGCATGATACGTATGCCCTATCCCAATACAAACACATTTTTATTGGTTGCTATCTAACTAATTAATCATTGAGGGATTGCCAGTGAACTGGTAAATGAAGTGACGTCAGGTTAGACATCTCTACATGAATAAAGACAGATAAGCTGCAGTTTCGTGAAAGCGAAAAGCGTTTGCAATCAAACTCATTTAATCCCAAACATTTACATTATCTAGCCTTGTACAAATTTACAAAAAATTGAGAATTATTTATTGATTTTAATAAAGGAGGAAATATGTTGTGAATTGGCGAGTTTCAAAAAAAGTTTAGTAACTTTAAAAATATTTAAGTTTTTTTTTTCCTTTCTAAAGTGCAGATAATTTTTCTACTTCAAGAATGTATACATAGATTAAAGTGATAACTCAAGTATAAATTGTATATATTTTACGTTACTTGCTGATAAATTTTCAAAAAATATTACTAATATCACTTTGACACGATGTTAGAAAGCAAAGTTTGAGAAAAAGTTTGTGAAGTGAGGTAACTTATTTCTTTCTCTTTCATTTCCTCGAACTGAAAGCAGTTCGCTTTACGGTTACCTTAAAAATTCCCGTAAGATGAGTACATTTGTTTTTAATTTACTTTTATATTGACTTTGACGACTCTCATAAGAGACTTACAACTAATTCATGCCAAGACATGAATGAACACAACATGCTTTGAAATTAAACATTTTAACCTAATTGCTGTGCAAGAATGCCCTGTAACCGGTAATGTTCTCTATATAGTTTTCTTCTCTTCGGGTACTCGTGGGAGGGAAGGAGTAAACATTCTCTTCTCGTGCACAGGTTAATGGGCTATAACCTCCTACAGTATCAACAAACATAGCCTCCATTAACGTGAGTCTAAAGAGAAAATCTTTAAGCGCTTCTCTCTCTTTAATCTCTGTCAACAGCGGGTGAGTGATATCTGATTTTCTGGAGTAAATATCCATTCTCTTTTGATAAAATCATTACTCCTAATGAAGATATAAAGGGGAAAATCTTAAAGGTTAGAAGCTTTTAAATGTTGTTGAATAAAGCGTTATGATCAGAATGTCTAGTTAAACAATTGTTAGAGAAGCAAGTTTTTACAGTAGTGGAATAATAGGACACGTGCTTCGAAACGATCAAGAAGCTACTGATTGCATTTACTGTTCTATTTACTGAAAATTAAGATGCTAGTAATTATATATTTATACTATTTTGGAGTAAATTATGGAACAATTGAACTTGCGGTTACCATTAACTGAAAGCAACTTGCATCACTATAATTCTATGTGTCCTGATATGATAAACGCTTAAAAAAATTCATCTCGCATTTCTATTCGTTAAAGGCCAACTTAACGAAAATAGATATGTAAAGAGAGTTCTCGAAACCACAAAAAAATTAAAGAACAATTAGAGTTTAAAAATACTTTACGTACTAGTCACCAAATTTTTTTTCCTATCCATTTTCAAATGTAATCGCAGTTGTTTGTCATGAATGATGATGTTACAAGTTTTACTGTAAGTTTGATCTGATAAACTAAATTTTTTCTTATTTCATTGTCGTAAATCATCCATTTCTTATCAGAAATAAAACAGTGAGTATAATTTCAACTTTTAAGATTATATAAAATTTTAACTTCGAGATTACGTAAGGGCTTGAGAAGCAGAAACCTGTTGATCATCGGTTTTCAGGTTTCCTGCAAATTGCTTATTATAAAATGTGCTAAGACTTGAATGAGTGGTTTGAATATGCTGAATTAAATCGAAAAGTTTATTAATTATCACTTAAAGGGGAAAGGAAATATTAGAAAACACGGTGTGGTTGAGAAACGTGGCCATATGGGGTTTTAGATTAAAAACACGTGATTTTAGACTGCAGAACGGTAAAAAAAAGGCTGTAAAGAACAAAAATCAATATATAAAAGACTTTAAAATCTTTTTGTTCCACCTCATTAAGTTCACTCACTCTTATTAGAAATAACCTAATGATAAGATCAAAAATTACTTAATATATTTATCTTTTTACTTATTTTCAGCTATAACCTTAACCTGGGACCATCTATAATCTTAACCATAACCTTTTTCAAACAATGACTGAAATCCTTAAAACACTTTTATGTTGTAGTTGTTTTTTTAATGATACATTTTATATATAGTTATATGATATATGTACACTGAAGAGTCAAAAAAACTGGTACAGGCATCAGTATGCAAATAAAGGGGTATGGAGCCAATCAAAGTACAGCGCTGCGATCGGCAACGCGTATATAAGACAACGCGTGTCTTGCGCAGTTCTTAGATCGGTTACTGCTGCTACAATGCCAGGTTATACAGATTTAAGTGAGTTTGAACGTGGTGTTATAGTCGGCGCACGGGAGATGGGACATAACATCTCCGAGATAGCAATGAAATTTGGATTTTCATGTACGACCATTTCACGAGTATACCGTGAGTATCGGAAATCCGGTAAAACATCAAATCTGCGACATCTCTGCGATATTTGGGATGCCTTGCAAAGTGATGTTCAGAAGAAATCCCCACCCCTCTTACTCCCACTGGTTTATCTCCAGCACTACTTCACACATTGATCGAATCCATGCCACTTCGTGTTGCGGCACTTCTGCGTGCTCGCGTGGGCCCTACACGATATTAGGCTGGTATAACAGTTTTTTTTGGCTCTTCGCTGTATATTTTAACGATAATTTGATGCCGTTGTTGTTGATTAGCCTAACTGGTCCAGCCAATATGAGTCTGTTAACAGTCTGAAAAACCAAAACAAGAAGATGTTTTAATCTCATATCTTCCCTCTCTAGTCCTGGGCAAGAGAGGAAAGAATCAGGTAAAGAATTCGAGGTATTGCATTTTCCACAGGTGGGGGATCTTTTTGTGTATGTGAATATCAATAATCTTATTTTGTTGACAAAACAATTCAGGGTTTATTTAATCAGAACAGGTTTCACTTGTAGTTAATTTCTTCGGTTGAAATAAATTTTAATAAGAATTCACTCATTACAATAAATTCCTAGTATAGCTATTTACAATAAGCCAGCCCTACTCGGTGATCATCGCTAAAAGCCTGAATTAAATCAGGCTAAGTGAGCAATGAATGATACATCCATAATTATAATTCATCCATCATACAAGTTCACAGTCTTTCTTATGAGCCTTAAGCAATATCTAACTCTTTCATCTTCCATATCTAGAAGATAAGAGCTTGAAATGAATGTTATCTAGAACGTAATAGGCAATGGTCGAAAATACAACATGTGGTGGTATAAACTATAATACCATTTTCAATTATGGGTCACTTTTTCTAAGTTAAAAAAATACTGATGCTTATGACAGTATTCGCCCACACATATATTTATGTTAATTTTAATGGACATACGCAAAATGAACTTGATGATATAAAATTTCATTCGCTTATAAAATGTGAAGATTGTTATAAAATTCAGCATATGCAAGCTCTCAAAAATAGGCGCTCATTCTCAAGACTCATGAGATGTGAAAAAGAACAACAAAAGTTATTTTTAACAGAAAACGTAAATTTGCAAACGAAAGATAGAAAATAAAAGTTAAAAATAAAACTAAAAAAGAAAAAAGCGGTGTTTGCTGAAACCCACTTTTTACTTTTTGTTTGCAAACTTACGTTTTCTGTTTCAAATCACTTTTGTTTTTTAAATTCATGTGTGACCTGTCTTGAGAATGGGCTCTGTTTTTAAGCATTTGAACAAGCCGACTTTCATCTTCACATTCCTTTCAAACTTTTTCTTGTTATTGTTCATTTAACAAGCATAGTATGTTTCTTACAGAATTTTCAAGTCTTTTGAATTGTAACATTCTGCGGAAAATATAAAAAGTCAAAATTGATACAAGTAACAACGCTTTCCCTTCTTTTATTCCTTCAAAATCCATAACTATTTGATAAATGAAAAATAAAACATATTTTTCTTAAAAATAACGCATTTTTATCAAGAGCAAATTCTTAAAATAAATTTTTTGCACAGAATTCAACTAAATTCACAGTCTTCAGTTTTATGAAAACACAGAAATCACATGTTACTGAAAAATTTCATGTTATCCTAACTAAATGAAACATCTAACAATTACATCGCTGTCAAACGTAAAAGCTTTTCTAAATCGAATAGACTGATCTGCTAAAAGGATTCGGAATTATATTTTAACCCATTAACAAAAATAATTTGAAATCGTTTTCTCCGTGAAAGATAAAAAGTGATAAAAAAGGAATTTTTCGAATTTTGAAAATGCTTTTAAGATATGTATCAAACGACTCGAAGATAACTATATTATCGATGTACGCAATCATATCTTTTGACAGTTGAAATCTGAAAAACGACTCAAAAAGTTTCCAAACGATAATTTAGAAAAATGGTAAATCGAAAAGGGATAAAATATTCTTCAAAATAAATAACGAAGAATAAAATATTATTAGTAAACTGTGAATGGCAATGAAAAAATAATCATCTTTTCTTTCTTCCATGAAATTTAACGAAATTTACGCTTTATATTGATAACTTTTCTGAATCGATAATGTTTTGGAAGAAGTGCTCCATTCAATGCTTAAATAGTAATATTTGCTTTTAAAATCACTTTCAGATAGATCAAAGAATACTTCTTTCGTCGCATCATAAAAATGTTTATTGGGTAGAAGAAACAATTTAAAAAAAAAAAAATACCTTTAGCGATTCAATTTTAATAGCTTTTTTTTAACAATATTTTGCTTTGCCAAGAAATTCGTAAGTTTTGGAAATATACAAATAATGAAAAAAACTACTATTGTTGCATGAAAGCTAAAAATTTCAAAGGTGATATTTGAATAAAAGTATTTGAATAAAAGCTGATATATTTTCAAAAAGATTTACTTAAATCGCATTTATTTCCTTTTAAAATCACTTCATTACATTCTTAAATATAAAGTTTTTATTTCCTGATTTTACAATTCTAAATTGGCATAAAAAGTGACACTAGAAGATGAATTTTTTCATGTCGCTTAAAATACGAAGAAGTCTTTTTTTTTAAATATTACATAAAAATTGGACATAACTGAACAAGAATAAAATAAAACTAGATATTAATAAAACTTTTAAGTATGCTGTTGCAAACAGGAAAAGAAAAATATGTATAGTTTAATTGCTCAAGTACTTTTTTCAGAGAAAAAGAAGATATTTTATCCTAACGAAATTCAAATAATTAAATCAAATAAGTACAACAAGTAAAATAACGGAATGCTTTAAATAACTTTTGATCTAACGATCGGATGTGAGAGTACTAAGACATAAGCTCAATAGTTTTTGCAAATTAATTTGTTCAGATGATATTTTAGTTACAAAATCAAGCTCAGAAACGTACCTACCTAATGAAACTTTACCTAGGCGATAGTCTACGCATTGTACGTAATATTAATATTTAGATATTTTACACCAAATATTGAAATTTATTTGATAAGGCCAAAGATTGCAATTAGTTTTTTTTCGTTATTTTAGCTGCGAAATATTTAATACTAGTTTAATCAGCAAGTCTATAGTCTTTTACTTAGACACGTGTATAGAAAAAATACATACATTTCAAGTAATTCGAACGACATTATTTTGAGATTATTAGTTTCATTTAATTTGAAGGAAAATGACTGAAAAATTAGTTTTGAGAAAAAGAACCAAAAAGGCACTATTATTGATATAATTATCAAAATAAATTATTTTTTGAATTACCATAACTTCTGTTCGATTTAACGTAAAAACAAAACTCCAGCGGCTTCAAAAATAGAAAATTGCTTTGTTTCATTTTATATTAAGAAAAACAGGAAATGATATTTTAGTCAAAACTGGGTTTAAAAAAAAAGGGTAGTCGGATATCTTAACACTGTTTGAAAAATTACTTAAGCTTTTATATCGGTATTCAAATAAGATTTCGAAAATTATTCAACAATAAAGCAACCGTTATTATTGATTCAGATGAAACAGTAGCTGGTGCTACATCCCGAAATGAAAAGGCAACATAATTTCATACTCACTAAATTCCTCGAATTCAGCGCCTCTGTAATTAAATTAAACCCGTTATGTCTATTAAGATACGGAAAAGTATGGACAGAATTGTTAAGATACAGAACCTAGTTGGCTCGCCGCAAAGTTATTTCAACCGCAACACTCCCCCCCCCCAAAAACACTCTCTTCCCTCCTCTACTCTCGACCACAGTTGCAGTTACTAGGGAATTCCACATTTACTAGAAAACTTAACCGTAAGGAGCCTCTACTGATTCCTCAAATCCTCAATCGTCCTAAAATTTTCCGCATTTCTCTTGTAAACAATTCCACGTTTCTGTGGTACTTAATGATTTTGAGCACAGTTGCGTTAAGCATTGTTTCCGACCCCTTCGACGCCACTGCAGAAAGAGAGCCACTTGAGTTTGACGCCGAATAGTTCAAGTAACTGCACAGTTACAGTTACTTTATTATTATCGTGCTAAGTACTTGAAAAGTACAAACGCGATATTATTCCACGCCATTCTTTTCTCTAAACGAATGTTATTTGTGCAAATTAATCAAATATACTAATATAACACGATAAATACGTCCTCTTTTAAATGTTTACATTTATTCCGTAAATTGCCGTCTCTGCTATTTTCATGCGATAAAAGTTTATGCGATGGAACAAACTGTCAACTTAATGTAACAAGAAAACAAACTAAACTAAATTTGTTTACAGCAATGAAGAACAATGAGTATTAAATTGTATGCATTACTATTACAAATTGTTATTATAAACAAAAGTAAAATTGCCTACAGAAGATAAATTAATAATTTAAGTAAGACGACGCTACAATAAAATAATCCTTTTTTAACACAGAAAAAGCTAAGACTTTATTATAATATCCAGGCGTGACTTACACTAATTAGAGACGGAAAAATTTAGGAGTGCGAATAGAGCCTTCTTTAATATTTGAGATAATACGTTCACATAAACAATCTATGCGTCCATTTCGTAGAAGAATTATTTCACAAATCCCAGTTTTAAATGGAGTGTAAGGAAAAAATAAGGGGATTTAGATTTTTCTGAATTTACAAAACGAAAGAAGGAAGTGTTTTTATTATATGAGGAAAATACGTTCGCATACGATGAGATTTTTATATTTTTAATTAAGCAATATATGCAAATATGAACGTTTATTTGCATGAAAAGTCACTTGGAATCTGTCAGTTTTAGGTGAAACTAAATTAGGATAGTCAAAAATAAACTTGTTCTCTAATATATGAGTAAACTTATTCTATAATAAACACTTTTATTATCCTAGTGTATTATCATAACCATTAGTGACATTTGGATAATTAAACTTTTATATGTTTCTCAGATCCAAACTTTAAATAATCTCAGAAAATATAATTTTTACTTTAATAAGATGCCTTTGATTTGATTTCTTATTTAAAATATTTCAAAGCGAAATCAGTGTGTTTGGGTAAAAGTACTAATCTTCAAATCCCAAAATGAACATTGCTTCTGAAATCTTCATATAATGATCTGAAACAAATTTTCGTTTTTCGCATATAAATTTTTTTCTAATGAAATGGTATTTGGCAAATATAATGAGATAACAAACTACTCAATATACTTTTATCTTAATAGACAAATATGAAATTTAAAAATTACTATTTGTAGTTCACACGTTAATCCAATTTTCTGAAAAGTAACAGTATGCAAGATAAACCTGGATTCTGAGAACTCAGTTCTGAATAAGAATTGCTCCAGACGATTGGAAATTTGTTAAACTTAATTATTGGAATTCTTTGAATATTAAACAAACTCGTGGATGAATAATCGAAAGAAAAGTTTTCTTAATGACTGCCATTTGAAAAGAGGGAATGTCCCGAATAAATTATGATTTACGTTTTCTTTCATCGAAATTTAAACCATAAAGCGAAAACTTTACGAATATAAAATATTATAAATGTGTTAATCGGAGTTGAAAAATTAAAAAAATATTCCCACACTTCTCCATAAATGCAAGCATCGAATTCAAAGTGGAGCATATACATACATTCTTTGTTTTGTGTTTGTATACACAAATGACTTCAACAGAAAAGAGTCTTGGTTACAATTTGCATAAATGAATAGAAAGAAACAACGAACATTTTTAAAACCTTCGAAGAGCAGATATTTCTGAGGGGGAACATTTCATTAGCAAAAATTTTTCAATTCGTAGAAACAACAGAGTTCTTAATCTGGTTTGAAAGCTCAAAGGAATTAGCAATTTAACTTAAAATGGTCGGAGCTACCGCGGCGTGATAATGCGCCATTTTCGCAAAAGTCAATATTTGGAACGTTGCTGAATGTGTGTGATAATAAACATAAAAGAAAACCGCGCGTTCAGTTTGCGTAGCCTCTCCTTCTATGTTGATTATGTAACTACTTTTATCGGGCTTCTCTTTTCATTTCTTTTATTTAAAATTCGAAAAGAGAAGGATTTGTATTTTAGAGACGAGCTTTAAACATTCTAAATCAATAATAGCTGATGAAAGAAGTGGGGGGAGAAGAGAGAAATCAAAAGTAAGGAGTAAATCCCGCTTCTCTCTTCACTAGAATAAAAGACAAATTTAAGAAAAAGAATTATTTCTACGTGAATAATAAAGGTAAAATTCAAACGCGCAATTATTGTTTGACACAAATCAGAAATGTAAGCAGTCAGAGTTACGGATAGATAATTGAGAAAAAAGGACGTTTGTTGTAAAAGCAATCTTGTTCCTAATATTTGTTCGAGGTATCAACAAATATTTGCTTGTTTTTTCACCTATTCAAAATATAAATAAGCTACCTGCGCATGAAATAATAATTATTTATTTATTAAACATTTCATCAATAGAAAAAAAATATTTAAACTTTTCATTGAATTCCATGCATTAAAAAGCAACTTTTAGAAATTTTAATCATACTCTGTTGAAATGCGTAAAGCAAAATGACAATATAACGACTTCAAAATTTGTAACGTTAATGTGACTTCTTCTGAACGTTAGACTCAAAAAGAAAAAAAATAGCAAAAATAGAATACAAAAGGCTTAGTTTGATATGTTTATTTTAAAATAAACGATAATTTAAGTGAATAAATTTTTTAAAAAAAAGCAAATCCAACCGGGGTTTGAAATAAAAAAGATATTACTCTTGAAATTTCAATCGAGTTTTAATACACTAATTATAAAATGAATAAGCTGCTTTTGCTAGAAAAATAAACACTAGAAAAATAATTTTTATTTTGTATCAGTTTAATAATTGAAGAAATTGGATGAATGAAGAAAGTGTGTAATGCAGATAAAAGTGTAAAATAATTAAATTTAAAATAATTAAATTTAAAGTCATTTATAATATCGCATATAGTATCGCATGCCTTGACCTCTTCAAAACGAAGCGTTTTTCGACGCTCAATAACTTATCAAAAATTTAACTTAGGATTCTGAATTCTTACAGAGTTAAGCAAAATCACTTACTTTATTCAAATGAAAGCACTTTTTCAAAACAATGCAAAGAGCTTTTATAATTTAATTTCCTTTAGAGGTAACATTTGTAGGAGAAGGGACAAAATAAAGTCTTGATACGGTCGCAGCTGAAAAGTTAAAAAAAATAATGGCAATAGACAGGTAAATCGGCTCTTTCAGAGACTATTCTAGTTCAAAGAAATTGAAAAATAAAAGATGTTTTCATAATTTAAAAAAAAAAAAAATTGAATTTTTATAGGAAAAAAATATTTTGACCAAAACAAATAAATAAGAAGAATATTTACCAATATTTAAATGCTAAACAACATTTTATACTCAAAATAAGCTTTCACTCAATAGACTTATTAGAAGTCGAGTATTCCTGTGCTCCAGGTGAACGAAATTTCGAATTAAAAAAAAGCAGATTAAGAGACAAAACTTAGAAACAATAAATTTGACCAAAATATTTGAGTTTGCAGACGAATGCTGTTTAGAAAGTTCTATTTTCAGTCGAAGGGTATAAGTATTTTTGTTATTAAATTGAAAGTTTTTCAAGAATAACTTGGTATCGAAATTGCTCAGAATAGTAAATATCATGACATATGTTTTTTCTTTCAAAAAAAAAAAAATAATAAAATAAAATTTAAAAAAAAAAAAACGAAAACCGTGTTAGGTACAATAGGCAGGCTCTTAAATTATTGTTTTTTATCGAAAACCAAACTTTTCAAAGCTTCGTTACAGATTTCGATTGATATTTTATTAGTAATAACCTAAAACAAATCCGGATTTTAGCTAAACCGAAAGCTTGATTCTCGAGCGTTATGTCACTTCATTGGTCATTCAAATCTCCATTAATACCTTTCTCGTCTTAAAAGTTATTGCAAAACTTTTATTCTCTGTCTTGACGATTTGGTGTGTCCACAGAACGAGGACGCATGGATGGGGGCGGAAACTACTGATTGGATGTATCATCGTGTGACGTCATGTGGACTCTGTTTGATTACCTTATTCCGTGATGGCAGCAAGATAAGAGGTTTACGGCCGTTCCATGTGTGTGCGGCATGAAGCTTTTGGAGTAATTTGTCGAGAAGCTGTGTCCCGCCTTCTCCTTCTATTGATGTGACCCAAGATCATTCCGATCACGCAGAGGATTTTAAGAGAGAACTGGAAAAAGTTGTTTCAATTTTTAATTTCCGAACGAAATTTAAGACACAAATATTGTGTCTGTCATAAAGATCATAGACGAAAAACAGCAGCAAATAAAAGCAATTTATTGTTCTTATCAGTTTATTCAGTTTTATTCATGATTTCAGAATCTTAACTAACTGCATTTTATAACCCCTTAGGCTTATTAGTGTCTCACTTTAAGATATAAACCTCTAAAATTGTGAAAAGATTTTATCTTTTAAACAATGCGATTTTTAATCACCTACTATTTACTGTGAGAAACATAAAGATAAACAAATCGCTT
The DNA here is from genome assembly GCF_982258835.1 of Parasteatoda tepidariorum. Lineage (NCBI taxonomy): Eukaryota > Metazoa > Arthropoda > Arachnida > Araneae > Theridiidae > Parasteatoda > Parasteatoda tepidariorum. The sequence continues at coordinate 34,476,751 of NC_141757.1, read as the reverse complement.
CATTGTAGACATGCATTTTAAACACTTGAAAGAAGGCATCATAGGCCAACGACTGCTCCCTTTAGTAGCGATGCATTTGTATTTAGAATATAAAATATTTTTTCCCTAATTTATATCCCAGACACTAGAAAGTACCAATATTGTATTTAAAATAGAGTGTGCTAAAATATATATTGGAATTGTGCCCGGGAAGAAAGATAATAAAATTATATTTGTAATTTAGGAATGTAATGATAACACAAGCATCTAGCTAAGATATTGATATAGTATAGCAGATTGAATTTTAAGAAATTATATTTGGATATTGAATAATGTCAGTTATTAATCAAAGTATACTGAATATCAACTTAGTAAGAACTAAGTAAATAGCAAAACCAATAAAATGAATTCTGAAAAAAGAATCTAAGGTAATTAATGAAAGTTAAGGGTAACGCGAAAGATTAAGAAATGTGGTAGTATAATATGAAGTGTAACTCAGTAACCCAATCAGTCCAATAATACAATTACGTTAGATAAACATTGAACAGATTCATACCACTAAAACTTAGAATGGGGATTGAAAAATAAATGAAACATAAATTAAAATGTCAAAATAAAATAGCCTCAGTATTCAATAAATTAAGGATAACATTTTCCGAAAAGTAATAGAGATGTTTCCAATAACAACATGCCAATAAGAAGATAACAAGAAGCAATCACCACATATAAAAGAAAAAGAAAACACAGATGAAATGAGAATATTTTTAAATGCTGTACTTTTATATTCTGCTTTTTTTCCTTTCATCACACACTGATATTTTTTCATAAACAAAAATTACTTTTTGACACAAGAGACAGATTAACAAACATGGGGTTAGGGGAACATAAATTTTAGCAAAAATATGTACATATGCTTAAATTTATCGAGGATTTGGTGACCGGAGAGTACTTTTGAAATTTTAAAAAATGATTAGCAACCTAGCGCAATACAATTTAGAAAATATAAGAGAATGATTGATTTAAAGGATGCTAGGCTGCTAAATACAAAAGGAATAGCTTATTTGCAGAATTTAAGAAATTATAAAGGGAAGGGTTAGTAGAATTAAAGAAGCATTCAATGATGCAGATTAAGGGATCATTTAAGTTTCTTAAAAGAGAATAAGAAACATTAAGAAGAAATGAATGATTTTATCGTTAGCTAATTATGAACAATATAAAGGTTCAAGAATTTGTATCAAAATTAGAACTAAAGAAAAAAGATGAATTTAATTCCTTCGATAGCCTTCTGCCTTCTAGAGGAAAAGGGGGGACCTTTCAGAGTCGATGCTCGAAAAGGAAGTGGCGCAAAGTTATCAAAGAGTCGTGGACTGAGAAATATTTTAGAACAAACCTCAGAAAAGCGATAATCGATTTTAATTTAAGAAAAAGCAAGTTAAAAAAACTGACAGTTAAGAATGGCTTAGAAGCCCCAAAAATAAGTAAAGTAAAAAAGAATTAATACCTACAGTTTACGATTTTGTAAAAACATACCCATAAACTATGTATTTCAAAAGACATATTTTTCCAAAAGGTGAAAAGACACCAAAAACGAAGAAAGAATTTAGTAAGACCAAAGAGCATGAGTAAATGAGTACAAGGTCATTGCCTAGTTTCAAACCAGGCAAGACTGTGTCAAAAATGATCACTCTATCTCCTGTACCATCCTGCTATACAGCAGTAGTCTTTTTTTTAAGACAAATTAAAGATCTTTGGGGACTTGTCGAGACATTGAATGAAAAGAAAAATGCCTTGATCTGCGGCCCATAATACATTTATAATGGCTACCGAATTTATGCTTGCTAAATTTATAATAATTTACTGTAACTTCAACATTATGCTACAAACCTTTTCCTGAATATTTTACACTGTAAAAATATCTCTATTTTATTGTCACAATTGGTTTCAAGACAAACATTTTATCTCATCCAGTATTTTGAAAACTCTTGCAACTGAACTTTTAGGACAAAATTTTTAAAATTGCTGCTGTCCCCACACCCATTTAGAGAAATACGAATTAAAATCCATTGAATAAGAAGTATATTTATTATAGGGTATTATTTTGTATCAGATCCGTAGATTTTGCTTCAGATTTTATCAATTGGAACATCTAAAGTTTACCCTTTTATTTATTTTGCATCTCCATGAAATTTTGGATATTATATCAAAACTTATTCTGGATGTTCTGAATCTTTATATTACGCCCTTTGCACATTTACTTCCACTCCTTCCAACTCTGTGCTTTAAAAAGAAATATTAACGCAAAGAAGCTCATTGTTTGAAAAACTTTTTGGGTCCCATTACACTTTTATTATCTTCTTTCTGGAAATAACTCGATGCCGGAGTATTTTTCAAATCTGTCTAAAAGGAAGATTCCCGAATGCAGCTGCACTTTTCTATTTTAATGGCGGTCTACGAAAAGTTTTCGAAAATTTTGCGCTGAATTCTCACATAAATTAGAAAACGAAACAAATCGTTGGAGACTAATTACTGGCTCAAAACGATATACACATCTCTCACTCTCTTTTTTTTCTCTCCTCTCTCCGCTTCCTCGGCAAGCACACTTCTCGCGTTCTCATAAGTCATTAATCTTTCACAAATAGACACGGTGCAAAGTCGGGAGAGCCTGCGAAGTGCTTTCGAAAATCTTCTTTATTTATGCATGTGTTCACGTTTAAGCTTTCCTTTAGTGCACATAAGCCCTATCCGTTTCTTGCAGTTATGATTTGAGTTATGGGAATATGAGTAAAACTTGCATTTGGCAGAGGATTCTCTGATACATATTTCAAATAAAGCTTAATCATATACAGTTTTCAAGTCGTCGAGTTAAAATAACTTTTTCCTTCTAACGAAACTTCCAACCAGTTTATTACTAAGTATGGCAAATTGTACTTTACTCTCGAAACTCACCAAAGTAGTAAATAATATCCCTCCAGAATGCCCACATCGCATATGGGTGAAAGTATAAGCACTAGTTGCTAGCTTCGAAAAATAAATGTAAGCCAAATGTTCATAAATCATGCAATATTTTTAAAGATGTCAGAACCTGTTCGGAAAGTGCACAAGTTTTCATTTAATTTATCAAATATTTGTTTTTTTTCTTTTTATGGAGTTAAGTAAAGTGCAAACGTTATAAAAAATAAGAATTATATAAGTGGAAATAGAGGAAATGTGACTGTGATATAATTCTGTAGTATTTTTAAAGCTTTATTTTCCCTAGATGTCAATATAATTATTTATTTACTTGAAAACAAAACAAAAAGAAAAAAAACCTTAGTTATTTCTTTATTTTGAACTTTATTAGGGTAGGGGAGAGTGGGGTCAATTGTAACTATTTTTATTACAATTGACCTAACTTAACTATTTTTAACTAACAAAAGATCCAATATATTGTTAGTATTAATTGACAGACGAGTAAAGTAGACTATCTTCTACTAGAAAAAAAATAAATACCTTATTTTAAATGTTATTATATTAGTTATTAACAATTTTTGACAGTTGTGCACTTGTTACAATTGTTCCCACTTACGGGGTCAATTGTAACAGTTCATAAATTCAACTAAAACATAGTTAATTATACATATTATCATAGTTGTGATATATTTCTTTATTGATCAAAATAGTAGTGATATTTTAGGAGTAAAAATAATAATGAGCAGAGACCTAAAGGGTTAAACTTTTAACTTTAAGGGGTTAAAAGTTTAAATTTATGCTGTGAAAGGTGACAAATAAAACAATGCACGTGGAACATAGTATAAATGATATAGGAAACTATTGGTGGTTCTTAAAGAGTTAAGTAATGGTTTGTAAACATAAGATTGTTTATTTTCAGCTGTTACAATCGTCCCTTTACTTATTGTTACAATCGTCCCCATGACGCCATTTCAGCTTCATTTGCTAAAAACAATGCTAGTTAATTAATAAAACTAATATTTTTTTATTGAAATGTTAATTAAGGTGTCCACTTACATATTCGGTTAATAATTTTTATTTTTTTAAACAAAATTACTTTGTTACAATGTAATATTCTAAAACCAAAAAAAGTACTTACGTAGCGCGAAAATATCTTTTGTGATGTAACTCTTTCAAAAGTACATAAAAATGGTTGCCAGCAGAGGTGTACATGTAGATTTATTAAATACACCTTATGCGCCACCTAGGAACCAAATCTAGAACCCGATACTCGAAATTTTTGCTCTGTTACAATCGTAACCTGTTACAATTGACCCTACTCTCCCCTACTAAATGCAACATCCAAATGCTAATGTCTCAAGAAAATGAAGCTAAGTTTCTTTCTTTAGTTTTTTTTTTTTTTTTTCAGAACTTATCAATTTAAGATTGTGGAATTTCAAGTTAATTACTGCAAAACTTTCTTCATTTATTCATTAGTCTCCCATAAACACGATTATCATATCTTTTTCACAGTAATTCTATTACACGAAAGCTTTCGAAAAGTTTTTATTTCAGCCTTGAAACATAAAAAAGGTAACATTTTGGTAGTCGTTCTTAAAACATTCCATTAATGTTCCTAAAAGGTTTTCTATATATTTTTAATGCGTTTCAATTAGCTTCAAATGTTATGGTGTAGCATATACAATGAATATGTTATGATGATGAATATACAATGACAGTTATTAAATTACATGAAAAATATTGATTTAGTTAAAAAATTGGGGGCAAATAGGGATTTTTTTCTTTTGCATGTACACTATTGCTGCTGTTCATTTTTCAGTGAAATTATCGAAATTCCCAGTTTCTGAGAGTATGCCGATCATAGAGATTACCAGCGTTGACTTCAAATTTTTTATCAAAGGTGCATGATTTTTCGCAAACGTTCTTTTTTTTTTTTTTTTTTAGTCAGTGTCGAATATGCCACTTCTGTTGACGCAATAAAAAGACATATCTATGAATTAAATTTAGCGTTCTATAAAAATGATCTCTACTGATATAATTATGTGCAAAAGCAAATTTACCAATTATGAATGATAAAGCTATTTTAAATAAATAAACAATTATTCATTCATCATGGGGACAGTTTATGAAACATAAATCGAAATTTTGATGCATTCTTTTTCTAATAAGCTCCCAAATTAACGTTTTTTCTCCTTTTTTATACAGGTCGATGCCCTAGATTCTGTAGGATTATTCCGTCGACCTGTCAACGATCGCGAAAATATGCAAATCCCTTGGCACCATCATGAAGAAAAGCAATTTAAAAAATAAAAATTCAAATGCATTACATTTATCAAGTAATAATAATAACAAAAAAAGTAAGTGTAAAAAAACGTAATGAAAAATTGCAATAAAAAGAATCAAATGAAAGTAAGAAACCCTATTTTTTATAATTCCAATTTCACTTGTAATTTTCCTTGAATCTAAGCACATATATTGCTATAAATCATTTCTGCTGCCAAAATTCCTTGATAGTTTTTTAGCTGAATCAGCAAACTAACAAGTCATTATCCTTGTGCAGTTCAAAATTCGAATCATTTTGCAGCTGGGTACAAAAAAAATGTGTATCTCAAAACGATGAAGAAAACTAACGAGTAATCAAGGATTACACAGTAAATATGATAAAATTTGCGGTAATTGGCGAAGAAGCTACTTTTTGGCAATAATATCGGGTTTAGCGAGAATGGTCGACCGGATAATCCCTTAAGTACTCCACCATCTTCTAAATTTGAACTTTTTTTCCTAACTAATTTTGTTTTACATTTCTAATCAAGTTTCCATATTTATACGTAGTTTAGGAAGTTGCGGGTAAGATTTAAAGCTAAAAGATAAAATTTACCGAAATGAAAAAAATACTTTATTAAAATGAAAAATATTGTACAAAAGTTGTTGTTCGTTTGAGAGAGAAATAAAATAAAAAGTATTTGCAAGGCAACTGAGAGTCAAGCTGTACTATGGTAAATATGCTGTATATATCAAATCCACAACTTAGTGAACGACTTGGATGTAATTATAGAGCCATACTTTGTTATGTTTGGATTTAGTGTAAAATACTATATGAAATATAATAATAATTCCAAATACATTGTAAGAAAACATGTAATAATTTAAAAACTTCAAAATACTATTTAACTTTTTAAATGTAACATTTTCCACCTTTTTTGAAGCTTTAAATTTATAATGAAATGTAAATAAAAAAATTAAAGTGCAAATTTCAATGGATGAATCTTGAAAATGTAAACTTTTCATAAATTAAATACAATCAATTTTTTTATAGATTGCAATATAAATAACAGCAAGTATAGTCTGCATAAATGGTAAATTATTTCGAAAATAAATTTTATAAAAAAATTATTGAATGATATGAAATCAATTACTCAAAAACGTCTTATACCAAAATACATTAATACATCCAAAACATTGGGACACTGATATAAGTCCATTTTATTAAAATAAAAAGTTTAAATTTAATTATGAGATCAAAAATAATTCCAGAAAACTTTACAGATCTAATATAATTTCATAGGCTCAGAAAAAAATTCTATAACGGAATCAGATTTTTTAATATTCCAGAAGCATCCACACTCAACACTTTCAATCTTAATAACTTCCTCATGAAAAAGAATTTATTCGATTAGTATTTTTATTTAAAAACGTTGAATAACAACCTATTTAAATAGAAAATGTATTTAGAATATTGTAAATAATAGTATTTTAAAAACAAGGACATCAAAATATATTTACTTAACAAGAAGTAAAATATCATCTTCTTCGGAAATACCACTTCTAATAAGATGATCGATTAATTCTTCTTTATTCAAAAAAATATGAAAGACATAATCGCAGATAAAACTAAAATATTTAAGAAAACGCTAAGTCGAAGCAAGAACGTAACACATTTATTTAGACAAATTGTTCCATCATATGGTCATAGCAAACTGAAATCCACATCGTTTTCTTTTTAAAACAAAACGATACAAATTCCAGCTTATAGCTCACACACAATTGAAAAAATAAATGGAATCTACTTCTAACAATCTCACGAGCTGGTATGTTGCCACTTATCAGATAATGCTTGAGAAAAAATAAATCAATAATATTGCTTAAATATCTGCAAATCAAGTTCGATTTAGCATAAAGCAAGTATTTAAATCAAGCATAAACTATTCAAATCAATTTGAGTTTAAAAAATTTCAATCTTGCTTGAGAAGGGGAATTATCTCATTTATTTTAAGTGATTATATGTTTTAAAATATAGAGAGAACATGGAATAAAGAACACGGACTTCCATATTTTATTTATATTTTAAACTTATTTTATGATTTCTATATACTTATGCGCTATAAACAAAACTTATTAATTTTCTTAATTTTCTTCGTATTTTTTTTTCTTTTAATCCTTTTTGTGTATATCTAATATATATAATTCTCTTACGTAGCTCCCAAAATTTAACTGTATTTCTTTTCCGCCGGTGGCAACGCTTGCGTTGTTTAGTTTACGTTACTATTTCTCTTACACGGCGACGTCCCGCAGTGGACTGATCGTTAAGACACAATTCCCAGCAGATCACCGAAGTCAAGCATCACTGGTTGCTGTCAGCGTGCGGGTGGGTGACCACTTGGATCAGTCTGCGTAGGGACCGAGGGTGTGCGGTATTGGTCCTCGTTAAACTGTTCTACCGTAAAGTGCTCGACTTCGCGTGCAGGTCGTTGAGCTACCAAAGCAAGGGTGCCATCCCCTCTGCACAGGATCAAAATTGTGATGGCTTGTCTTCGGATCATCCTCGGGGATGTTTACCAGACCGTCGCCAATAGCCCATTGTGCAGCTCTAGTGCGACGTAAATTAACTACAACAACAACAACTTACACGGCGACAAAAAAAAAGCCTCATTAATACTCACCGAATGGCAACGCTAGAAAATCGATCAATGATTGCCCCTAAAAATGTCACATGCCAAATCTAGATGAGGTGGCTTTTAAAGCGCTATTAAAAACGGAAACTGAAATAACCAGAGAGTATCAGCTGCGACAATCTCATACTATTAAGCTAGGCAGAAGTGATTAGTATTTGTCGATAGATCTCTATTTTAGTATTTTGTCGAAAGCGCTTTTTTTTTCACGTATTTATATATTACGAACTTATTTGACGATTTTTGATTTATATCACGAATTATACTATAGCACATTTCTAATAGGTTTAACGAATTGCATGTCATTTATTTGAATTCAAATTTATTTTAATGACTTAGTATTTACTAAAAAGATGTAATTTTCTTAAAAAAAAGAAGTTTTTATATGGATTTGAATGATTGTTTTGAATTCTTAGAATTTTGTGCATTTGTAATGTACCTGAGTTAGTAGCGAGCGAAGCGAGCTTGGTTTGCAAAGCAAACCATATAAGATTGCGTAGCAATTTTCGGGGGTTGGCGAGCGTCAGCGAGCAGGGGGCGCAGTCCACTAGTATATTAGTAAAGTATGTGTGTATATATATTATTAGTATACTTTACTAATATATAGTGTTCTTTAAAGGATTTTTTGAAAAGAAAATAGCATATAATTTAGTTACATCTGTATAAAAACTGCAATTTTGTCGAAGGAATCTTCAAAAATTCTTCAAAATTTAAAAATAAAGCTTTTTGTGCATTGAGGATGTGACCCACAATAAATTTTATACTGGAGTCCGTATAACCTTTGTTCATCCTTGGAAGTGATATCTTTTTCTTCCGCTATACTTAAGCTTTCGTGGGCTCTACATTAACACGCATGAAGAAGAAAAGGGGAGGGGGGGACCAAGTTATACCCGATTTTACCCCACAAGCAGAGGGTATAAAAACGCAGAACAGTGCTATTTATCAGGTCGAATCCTTATTGTTCGTTCTTGTTGTTGCTGCTGTATTCATAATTAGTAAAAGTATAATAGGCTTGGACTAAAAATTATTTTTATAACCAATGATCAATAAATAGGGATAGCTTTAAAGCAAGAGTATATTAGAGGCTTGATATGGTAAAACAAACTTATAAAAAGTTAAGAATTTAAGCCTGATTAAATGTTATTAACTGCTCATAAGCTGCAGGTAGATATTGCACATAATTATAGGGAATAAGCATAAAGAAACAAAAATAAAGGGGAAAAAATAATTTTCAAGAAAAAAAGGAAACATTGCTGAAATTTAATTTTTTTCTGTTAAAATTTGGAAATTTAACAAGGAAACGACTTAATCTCATCATCAGCTCACACGATTATATCCGCAAAAATAGTGCTTAATATTATATTATAAATGTATTGCCAAATTAATATATATCAATTTTATAGTATATCCAACTATTTATGTATTATTTTGAATTGTTTTTAAATTTTTGTGATAGTTTCACTGGACAAAATTTAGTTGCAAATCGATTTTCTCTTTCTTTTTTGGTGCTCCGATAACTATTGTATTGATATATTTTGTTTTGGCTATTATATACAATATTAGAAAGTACTATTTACGGTTATATTCGAGTGAACTGATGGTGAGAGGTTACATATTTTGATTCTTAACCTTACTAATTTTAATAATTTTATTTTTATATTTTATATAATACTTAATTTTTAGTCTTTTTTACTTCTTCTCTTTAAAATACTTCTTTCCCTTTCCTCTTTATGAAAGAGCGATTTTTACATCTTAAAATTATTAAGAAAATCTATTTCAAGCTATGAATTAATTTAGAAAGACTTGAATAAGACATTCTATACTACATCCTCCACCTCGAATTTTTTCTTATCTTTTTTATCTAAAAAAGGTTATAGCTAATTAATTGAAGCCCCTTATACCAGAATTTCGAAGAAAATTGATTACATAATACATAAGAAATATTTAAGCACAAATATTTTAGAAAACAAAATTAATTAGCAAATAAATGCTTGGAAATGTGTGTAAATGACAAAATCGTACCCGTTATATTGACGATATAACAATCAATGTTTTAGTAAATAATTCTTACATAGGTGCTTGAAATAAAAAGTAGCAAATACTGCAAGTAATATAAGTTTTTTCTGTGAAGTTTGTTGAAAGTTCACAGTGATAAGACCAATAATATCCTTAATTGAACTGTTTCAAAAATTTTATCATTACAAACATTTTAAAAAAGTAAAGTATACAAATTCATCATATATAAAGCTTTTTTGAAGACAAATTGTGTAAAAGGAAAAAGTGACACGCCCTTGCCTTTACTCTAGAATTTAGATTCCATTATTTTTAAGGGCTTTTTACCGGATACGGAGCTGTAGTTCCCAAGAGGAAGAAAACAGTCCCATATCTCAACAAAAAATCCTATTTCAATGTCTCATTTAATCAAAATATGCTTGTTTGTTTATTGTTCAACCAGAAGCACACAAAAACTATCACTCTAGATTAGTTTGTATATGGGTAAACATTTTACATTTTTAAAATATTGAGAGGGCGGATCTTCTACTAAAAAAGGGACAACATGTTCATAAGAACCATGGATATTGCATTTTCTCATCTTTCCTTTCTTTATTTCATTCATTTCTTTAATATTTATTAACTTAAAAAAATAAGGAAAAATAATATGTAAAAAAAATTAGTTTGTTAAGTTTTTTTGACGTAATTTTTCTGGTACATAATATTTTCTAAGCTTTGACCCCTGAACAATTTATGGTTTGCTTTTTTTTCTTTCCTGGTTTTTATTCTTTCTTCTCTATTTTGTAATTTATATCAGATATTTTTCGAATGATATTATAAGGATCAATCGCCATTTTTGGAGACCCAAGGAGAAAACAACATATGAAGCACAATGAAGAGATACCCGACTGAAGAGGTAGTCAGTGAAAAATAATTTTGCACATTTACAGTGTTTTCAACATTCAATTAAATGCAGATATCGCATGGATTTAAGCAGTTTACATTATTCAGATAGCTTACTCGATGATTTTTTTTAATCTGAGGAAATTCGTTTGCTTTTCATTCCTGGATGGAAGCGTAATTTTTTTTCAAATCTGCTTAACTTCTCAAGTCGTAGCAACATAGATTTCAAATTTACTTTTTCCTTTTTCGCTGATTTGAGGATCTGCTATTGCATCTTTTTTTTGAGTCGTATGGAAGCTCTATCTTCTGATTTTTCATAACATTCAAGGGAATTTGAAGTTCAATAATCTTAGTCCTTCATCTTTTTATAGTACAGGTGACCGCCGAGTCACTACCCCGAGTGAAAACCAGTATTTGTTAGTAACAGTTGACGGAACACACTACCCGACCTGCCTCATCAGTATCCAGTGGTACTACAGTTTCACGACAAACTGTGAATGGACTTTTACAAAATATTGGTCTATATGCTGCTAACAGATACGCAACTCGCTGTCGTCAGCGATTAGCTTCAAGTAGAAAACATATAACGCGGCCATCATCAGAGTGGGCTTATGTGTTGCTTTCCATCCACTGTGGGCTTATATGATGATGATGTTTTTCAGTTTGATTCACATCGGACTTTCATATGGAGAAAGTAAGGTGTCTGTTACCACCAAGACATTATCATTGTTTGATACCATTCCGGTGGAGCAGGTTTGCTCTTTTGAGTTTTCTTAGGGAAACCATGAGCACACAATTTCTGTTTTTGACAAATCAAAAAGCCCGTCCTCACCAAACGAACATCGTAAACAAATGTTTTCAATCTAAGTGTATTACCCGGATGGAATGGCCAGCATTTTCTACAGGCTTAAATCAAATAGAACAGGAATATACAACTTTCCTGAGTGAAGAACCACTTGTACAACCATTATTGCCTTGAACATGCGATCCTACATTGGTCAGCAAGACCAATGAAGGGCCGCAAGCCTAAATTTCTAAACATGTTGATTTCAATTACGATAATTTTTGCATCAACATCATTGTTTGCATTGACAACATCATTGTACAACATTGGACAATAATTATTTTTAAGAGTTGGCTTCGTAAATTATTTTTTTTTAAATTAAATGCTTATATGTATTAAAATGCATTCAAACCTGAAGAATTCCACACTGATACTTTTTTAAAACAAATAATACTTTTCACTTCGAATTAAAAAGTAGATTCAACGAGAAAATAATGAAAAAAAGATGAACAATCAATTAATTTTTATGACTTCACAAAATACAAAAGTTAATTTAAAGACAAATGAACAGTAGATGTTGTAAAATAAAAGTAATATAAAAAAATAAATATTTTTTATAAATAATGCAAATTAAATATTTTAATTAAAGAAATTTTATGGTACTATAAAATTATTTAAAATAAAACAAACTTCAGAGGAAAATAATATCAATATATATATATATATATATATATATATATATATATATATATATATATATATATATATATATATATATATATATATATATATATATATATATATATATATATATATATATATATATATATATATATATATATATATATATATATATATATATATATATATATATATATATATATATATATATATATATATATATATATATATATATATATATATATATATATATATATATATATATATATATATATATATATATATATATATATATATATATATATATATATATATATATATATATATATATATATATATATATATATATAAATTGATAATTCTATAAATTGAATGTTTATTCAAAATAGCATACAAATTAAAAATTATGAATAAGATAAAGAACAAATAAAATTGTAATCTGATTATAAATTTCAAATTTTTAATTTTTAACTATTTGTAACTAGATGGTAATGAATGATAAATTATTAGAAATCAGCATATTTTTTTAGTCACATTTCCATTTATGGATTATTTAATGTTTTTCTTCGAAGTTTTGAGCTATTCAGACGGAGAAAAATTCAAAAAAAAAATTTTAAAAATACGATTTATACCTTTTTTATGAAGCTAATTTATTTAAAATCAGTCAGCAGGAGATGAAATAAAAATACGAAAATTAATTATCCAAAGCTTTCATAGATATATGCATTATTTTGTAAAGAAAAAAAAATTCAGGTAAGGAATGATTTCAATACTCCTCCGTTAAAATGAGTTTTATTGACGGTGAAATAAATCATAATTAATTGATACATTTAGAATAGTTGAGGCATTTATTAAATGGAAATTTGAACTAAAAAATTTTTTTCCACATTAAAACCACCTATTTAGAATGAAAATCCATATAAATACTAATTTTTAATTAGTTCTAAAAAGAATCTCAAAGTTTCGATTTGCTAAGTGTTTCTCATAAAGACGTTCTTTTCTTTCTTCTTTATTTGAATGAAAATGCCATCGAATTCCGAAATAAGTTTAATTGGATTCTTTGCGTGCCATAAAAAATTAATCAATAAATGTCATAAGCATTAAACATGCTGATAAGAAACATTTTATCGAATGAGATAAATTAATGTATGAATGAATAATGAATCTTCTTTTTCTCGCCGTTCCTTGTTTTTCTATTTTTTCAATTAAAACACTTTTAAACTTTATCCATAATTTTAAATATAAACCATGAATTGCTGTTTTCTTGAACGTTCGTAATTATATAAAAATTTCACACTTACTCCATTTTCAGCCACATTAAAATTAATAATTATTTTTTAAAAATTACGTTTTGCATTATCTTATGATTAATGAAAGCATTCGAAATATTATACTTTTCAGTCCACCTAAATTTAATTAATGTAATACAAAATGAATGAAATACTGAAACTGACTACTTTAACTTTTCACTGTTGTAAACTTGAACTTCAGAATCAATAATGAATTTAAAGGACTAAACATAAAATATGGAATATTTCTTTTTTCGTAATTAAAACGCTCGTTCCTTTTTCTAGAATAATGCTCATTAAATTTAGTATAGGAGATTACATATTTTTTTTCAAAATAATAATTTTATTTAACACACAAAGAAATCAGAATATAAATAGAAGAATAAAATAATATATTCTTGTGGGTTATTTTTAAAATTTCCATTACCTTCATTTCTAGTTCAGTACACATGTGTAAAGACATCCTCAAACTAAATCCTAAAAATTATTATAATAAATAAATCAGTCTAAGCTAGAGCATCCTGTACTATCTTCCTTTATATTAAATGAAGGCATTACAGGATGTACTAAATTAAACTGATCGTTTTCAAAGCGTTATAAAAGTAATGCTATAGTTATGTAAAATTAATGAATGTCTATTTTGAGTACAATACCTTCAACATAAGAAAGTATTAAATATATTAAAGTTTTTTTTTCAAATAATAATTTAATTTAACACACAAAGAAATCAGAATATAAGTAGAAGAATGAATCAATACTTTTGATAGTTACTTCTAAATTTCCTTTGTTTTCGTTTCTAGTTCAGTACACAATGGGTGAAAGCATCTTGTACATCCTGTACTATCCTCATTTATATTAAATGAAGATAGTACAGGATGTACTAAATTAGACTGATCGTTTTTCAAATGTTATAACAGGTATGCTGTAGTTATGTAAAATTAATAAATATCTATTTTGAGTACAGTACCTTCAACGTAAGAAATTATTTTTGACATTTTCATTTCTCCAGGGCGATAAATAAGTTTAATAGAAGAAACTATTCAGTTTTATTAAATAAAAGAAATCAATGAGATATTTTAAACAAACGTGATCATTTAAAAATACAAAACACGAACTCTATGAACATATTTAATGTTTAAAGCAAATTCGAAAGAGGAATACGTTTTAAAGCTGTTCAGTTTTTTTTTTCCAGGAACATTTCCCTTAACATTTGATGCTGTGGTTGCCTTGATTAATTTCTGCTGCCGACATTTTTATCGGTTCTTCCTTTTCTTTCAAAAGAAAAATGAAGGGATATCAAATTGAAAACGTTGCTTGAAATATTACTCAGATAAAAACCTTTCTTTTTTTTCATTCTCAAAATTGAACCTGTAACTTATATCACTATTCCCCTGAAAGCATCTCAATTGATAAAAACATCTGTAATATCCGGATGTTATGAAAATGGTTTGAGCTTTTCATTTTCTATGAGACAAAATTAATTTTCCATAAGACGAAATAAATTTGTATCAAGGAAATAAATATTTTAGGAATATTTTTTGGTAAAACAATATTTATTCCTTAAAACAGAAATGTGTTTATATTAATTCAAAAGAATTTTAATGAACAACTTTTACTTCATTCTTAAAAAAATTAAAAATAGTCAAGCTTCACTTATTTAATGGAGCCAGGGACGTAGTTTGGAAATAGTATTGTCTCAGTTTCTTATCCTGAAGTATCACTTAATTAAGTTTGCGAAAATATTTATTAACGTTTTTATAATTCATTTTAAAAATCTTTTCTCAATCATTTTAAAATAAGAGAACTGATGATTTACATAACTCGTTTAGAAAAAAGCAAATAGATTATTTCCAAATTGAATAAATATATATTATGCTTTATTGCGTTTTTATTTGTCTTTAGCGCAATTTACTTAGGATAATCGCAAAAACATTTAAAATGTACGGAACTAAAATCTAATACATTTTCCTATTTCCTAATTTAGTTATTAATTCCGTTTCCTGTTCAAGCTATTGCAGGAAATCAAACAACAAGAGGGTCATTTCAACTCCTTCCTTTATGGAAGTAAGAGGCTGCTTGAGCTATATCATCATTAAAAAGGCAACAAAAAATAGTTTATTTTTGAATGAATCTACATTCCTAATCCTTAATTCTTTCAAAATTAAAAATACAAAATAAGAATGAAAGCTATAATTCTTCTAGTTTGCAAGCTTCATCAATCATCGTTAAAAACCCTCGTGACTTGATTTTAAGTCCCGAACTATAGACTCTAGTATTTATTATATTTATTTGTTTAATATCGTTAGAAGGGAAATATTTTAAAATATTCAAAAAATGCTATTAATATTCTGTAGATTTTCGTATTTTGAAAACTGTTAAAAACTGTTGATAACTGCCTTACCCTGTTAGAAATTTCTAGTAAAAAAGATCAAATAATAATTCATTTAATTGTTATTGCACCATTTTCAACCAAAACAGTCAAATAACTATAAAAAAAGGGAAGATTCAAGCTCTTGATTGTCCGGAAAAAATCGCTTACAGACTGTTTTCACCTAATATGGTAGAAAAACCAGAATCTCATATGCACCAACTAAGTCTACACAGCTTGAGAATCAATCAGAAATTCTTCAAAAGCTGGAAACTAAGATATGTGATGTGGATTACAAATTCATATTTCTGTTTTCCATCATCAGATGTAGAACGAAACAGCAGATGGATAGTAACCTTATATTTATGAGTATATTAGAACAGTTTATGAAGCCAATTAGTTCCTTGCTACTGGGAACATACTTTATCAGAAAGTGCTAAATTTGGCCGGCTGAACACAACACAACAATACAGCAGCTTCCGCGTAGACACAACAATATTTTCTCCATTCCTACTGCCCATGAGGAGTTTCTTGTGTACTCTCAATCACGTTGGAATGACAGTGCCACAGAACTCCTTAACACTAAAAGTCTGGTATTTCCCATCACTACTATAGTTGGCACCACTAGATAAACTTCATTATATCACTTGAAGAAATATGTATAATTCAATCACAACCTAACTTCAATGTCCATTATCTGAGAAAAAACATACCATAGTCTATCCCATATATCCTATCCTGTATATCATATCTATCCTATCCTGTATATCCTATATATCCTATCCTGTATATCCTATATATCCTATCCTGTATATCCTATGTATCCTATCCTGTATATCCTATATATCCTATCCTGTATATTCTATATATCCCATCCTATATATCCTATATTGTATATCTTATATATCCTATCCTATATATATGTTCAATTAAATTTCTTTTCTACGGTTTTGAAAACATGCTAGTTGTAAATCGTTACAAAACCGTTCAGTTCTGTATTTATGGTTTTTTTTTTACTAAATCAGTTGTAAATTGTTCTAAGCTCGCAAAAGTAAAGAAAAGTTCCTAACTGTAAACTTAACGGCCAATTGGAGGAACAGGCTGCTGCCGGTTATTTTACCGTAATTTTAGTAGTAAAATTCTAACAGTGTGGCATTATTATCTTTGTGCACCTTTTCTGGGATTGTTCAAGGCTTTCCATAATTGGAAGTTGATACTTTCAGTGTAACCTATCATAAAGTTCTCATTGGGACATTCTTAAAAATCACCAAAAATTAAGAAAGAGATCAAAGTAATATTTCATATCATGTTTGACTTATGGATTGCAAATATTGATTATTGGTTTAGTCAATTAATTTTTCTTTCTGGTGTTCCTCTAACGAAGAACAATATTGCTGTCTCTACTCAGTGGTGACGTATTTTGCTCATACAAATATTTTGGACCTTTTTTCCTTCCTATTTATTGCATAATATGTTCGTCTTAAAATTTGTTTATTGCATCCTGTTTAAATGTTTTTTTAATTATTATTTTGCAAATTCATTCGTCTACTTGAATTGTTTGTATGTATTTATATGTGTTTTGTATATGTTTTAATTTTGTCTCTCTACCTTATTATATGAATGCCACTACTTTTCCCATAAGCGATCAACTATTTATTTATTTTTGGTGATTTGTCACTTTTTAACGCACTTTAAATGGACTTGGAATAAAATTATTTCGCTTTATATTTATTTTCATAAAGTCACAACAGTATCAAAACATAGTCTCTCATCAAATACATTGATTATCATTTACTATTACACATTACATGTACATTAAGAAGAACTGATTAACATTTACATTAACAGGACACTAATTAAAATTTACGTTAAAAATATTTACAATTTTCTTTTACACAGTACATTTTACGAGTAAGTTTTTAATATTTTTCCGTTCATCAGTACTTTAATTACGTAACAAACACTGTTGTGTTCCATATTTAAAACACATTTCATACCTCCTTCTGTTTTTTTCTTTTTTTCGTAAGAGTTAAATTATTTTCATACAACGTTTTCTCTTGAATGATAAACAATTGATAAAATTGAAACACTTAAAAGAATTTGAAATATTTGCTAAGGAAAATTTTACTGGAATCATTCAACACAAATAAATAAATTTCTTTTAAAAAACTGTTACTTTAAAGTGCAATTTTAACCACAAAGTTTCCTTTTGCATAAATCATTTCCTGAAAAACGTACATAAAACATTTAACATTCTGTTTCGTTTTATTCAACTAAATTCCTGTCTGGGCTATAAAATGGAATGAAGTAAATAAATTTTTCTCTGATGGCGTGATTAAAGATCATAAAATATCTCCATTCCTAAAATTTAATAGATTAAATAAAACTCTTGAACAAATTTGCGTGAATTTAATACAATTACGGGGAGTTTTAGGAAAATACTTTCAATCAGAAATTTATTCTCAATTTAGTTTTATTAATTTCTATGATGAAAATTATCTTTACACGTTTAAGGAATTTCAAGTAAAAAAATAAGTGTAAGCAAAATTTTATATAATAGATCAAATTTATTTATTTATTTATTAGATGAAGAGTAAAATATTAAACTGCAAAAATTGTTATTTAAAGAATGGATTTTATTTTAGTCGTACTTTTATTAAACTCAATGTTTCAAATCTTTAAGGTTCCCAATTAAATATCGACAAAATATAAGTTTCATATGACGTTAAAACTTATCCTAAGATACCATTCTAAAAAGTGACTTTTCATTAGGCTCTCTCGATATTTAAACTGTTGTTACAAATATTAAAACTAAGTTTTATATAACGTTAAAACTTATCCTAAGATACTATTCTAGAAAGTGAACTTTCTTCACGTTTTCTCGATATTTAAACTGTTTTAACAAATATTAAAAATTAAAAAAAAATGTTCTTTGCAACTCTCGGTATTGAAAAATTTTATTAAAATACCAACAGGGAAAAAAATTTATTATGACAGTATCTCAAAATAAGAACAAGTTTTTTAAATAAAATTGTGATCAAGTTTAAGGGAATCGAAGTGTCCTAACCTTTACGAACAAGCCGTGAGAAATATTTTAAGTAACATCCGGGTAGAAATTTCGACTTTTTTTTTTAAATAAATATTTACCTGTTTCTAATTGTATTTTATTCTGATTCACTAATATATCAGATAGTTGGCTTTTTAATCTTGGCTTATTTAATCCTGACTTAAAGTTCAAACGGTTTATTTGCATTTATAATAAGAAATCTATTTATGCGATCTTTCATACGTTTTTGGATCTATAAATGTTGTTGTATTTCTAAGAAAATTATTGTGCAAAATTGCCGAAATAATTAGTTTCCGTTGTAGAAAATTTAATGACCGTATGTAAATTTCAACACTGAATCTATTAATGTGATTTAACTTAAACAGGAAAATATAAAAAGATATTTCAAATTTTCTTGCAGGCTCATTTCGCAGAATCCCAACTTAAAGTAAATCGGAAAGATGGTAAGAAAAACCTGATACTATTCCAAACAATTTTAAAAATTCCTCCAAAAGGACTGAAATAGATAAGTTGACCAAAAACAGGATCAATTTTAGATGATCCTAAATTTCATGTAAATATAAATTTACTGATTCTTCTCCATTTCATTGAGTTTCTTTTATTTTATAATCATTGAGGAACCAAAATAATGCATAAATTGTTTCTGTCTAGTGATGAATAATATTTCTTTTAAATATAAATAATAATAATACATTTTTTAGCGAATTCGTTCAGGTGTTATAAAAAAGTTTCCGAAAAACAATGTAAATCGATCAACGCAAGCACGCATTTCTTTACGAATTATCCAAGTTAAGGTTAGCTTCGTTTGTAGCGATAAGTTGCCAAATCTTGCAGCTCTTTCGCATTAGTGAAATGTTCTACTCTGAAATGGCGGATGAGCTGGCACACTACCTCCTAGAAGAGAGATGGCCTTATCATGGGTTATCATAAGCAATAAATTTGATCCTTTAGTAGTCCAAACGTAATGACATCTTTCGTATTTTGCCCCCACCGCGCACCTTAGTAGCTCGAACTTAATGACATCTTTCTTATTTTTCATCTACTGTGCAGTTTACGTTCGTTACGTCGAACTGCTAAATTGATTCCTGTTGAGGCCTCATTTTTAGGAGATGTTGGTCGGCCTCTCTAATTCAGGGGCTCTATTGTGATCTATGTGCTCAGGAATGATGTAAAAAACGAATTCTCAGCTCTCGCAGTTACAGTACTCGGACTACTAAATTGATTCGTGTTAAGACCTCATTCTTAGGAGATGTTGATCGATCTCTCTAATTCAGAGGCTCTATTGTATCTATGTGCTCAAGAATGAAGTAAAAAACGAATTCGTAGCTCTGACTACAGTACTCGGACTAGTAAATTGGTTCGTGTTGAGACCTCATTTTTAGGACATGTTGGTCGGCCTCTCTAATTCAAGGGCTCTATTGTGATCTAGGTGCTTAAGAATGATGGAAAAAACGAATTCGTAGCTCTCACAGTTACAGTTACAGAATTCCGAAATTTTCAGAAAGCAACACCTACTTTTTTATTATTATGAAAGCACGATCCTCACAGTAAGAAGCTTAAAATGAAGTCGGAACGATATTTTTTTCTTCAGGAAATGGAGATTTTGTCATTTGCTGTCACTTTTCTTACCACTAATGAGAAGAGAGTGTGATAAAAACCTTTAAAAACAGAGAAGTGACAAGGAAAGGATTTCGTGTTTTATAAATTTTGACATATCGGTCCTCAAATGTTCGATATGTCCATATTTTTTCTCCTCTGTAATATCGGCAAAGGGACTTTATAATCACCATTTTGCAATGAATATTAACACAAACACTTGAATGTATTAAATATTCCGTGCATAAAGCAATAACACTAACATAGCAATAACACTAGCCAAATGCACCCAATTCATGTTCAAGTGAGTTGAATTCATAAACAGTTCTTCCATAAAATACACTATCTGGAAGAAAGTGACGGGACAACTGGAAAGTTTGGTGGAGGAGGATTGATGGTATGGGCCTGTTTCTCCTGGTATGGGGCTGGCCCACTGGTGAAGGTTGATGCTATGATGAATGCCGAGTGATACTGTGATATTCTCGACAATCATGTCCTTCCTACCTTGTGGGCAACGTACGGTATGGATGATAGCTTGTATCAAGACGAAAACGCAAGATCCCATGTTGCAAGGAGGACTCTTGATTGGTATGTGAACAACTACATTAATCGCATGGAGTGGCCGGAGCAGAGCCCTGAACTTAAGAAAATTGAACATCTCTGGGTCGAATTGGACCGTCGGTTGAGGGCCTGCACCCCACTCCCCAAAACCAAGCATGAACTATGAAACTTCCTGTTAAACATTTGGAAGGAAATTCCTATTGCCACTATAGCTAATTTAGTGGAAAGCATGCCCAGAAGGGTTGCAGCTGTGATTGCAGCCAAATTAGGCCCTACCTCCTATTAATTTTAATAAGTATGGGTTTATGTCGTTATAGTGTCGTGTCCCGTCACTTTCTTCCAAATAGTGTAGAATGATTTTCCTATTTAAACTAAATAAATTCGCAATAAATAACAAATTTATTAATATAAATAAATAATGAATTTTGCATTACTAGCAAATAATTTTTGCTTCTGAAATAATTAATATTTAGTAGTCCTTTAGTATAAACTTAACCTTATAAATCCATACACTTTGAGCCTCGAGTCTTTAAAAAGAAAATCTTGGAAATAACTACCTTCTTAAGCCGGTAAAAGTAAAGAGCATAGAAATAATAAGTTCTTTGAAATCTTTGAGTTCAAAATAAATTATTCCAGTTTGTGAAAATTTTCTTGCTATCTTCTTTTTTATTTAGATTTTAATCCTCAGATGGTTACGCTTCGTTTTTATGGTAACGTCTCGTTTGATGGATTTAATTAAAGATGATATAAATCATAATTAATTGCTGTATTAATTTTTTTTTCTTCCTTTTGGGCAAAGTTTCAACAAAAGCTCATTTTTATTTAGGAATTCTTTTTTATCATAATCCTCTAAAAGGGAATGAAACTACAGAGCATCCAGTATTGATTATTTTTGAGAAAAAAAAATTTCTATTCAAATTAATTTGATTGGAACTATAAAAAAGCAATATTTTTAAACATGTTTTTATTAGCATTATACGAATATTATAGAACAGGAGTGTTCGTTGTGTGTGAATCAATAATTTTAAAGGATAGGTTGCCTTTTAGCAAATCGTCGATAAGCTTATTATTATTATGGACACTCTAAATGGACTCTCTATTATGAACTATCGAAATGGACACCACTCAAAATGTATGTTTAAGAAAATGGGAATTTCTCTAAAAAATTTTATTATAATTTTGTTTATGGGATTAGTTTTAAATTTTTTATTTTATAAAACGATTTTTAAACAGTTGATTAATGTATATATATATATATATATATATATATATATATATATATATATATATATATATATATATATATATATATATATATATATATATATATATATATATATATATATATATATATATATATATATATGTAAATCAATTTCAAATAATTAGCATGATTACATTAATAATAATTATGAATAAGGTCTGAAAAACAAATTGACTATTATCCATACTTAGAAAAAGAAACACGAAGAGAAATTCCGTTGTCAGTCGTTTAAGCATTATCAATCATTTTATTCAATACTTATTGTGCAATGTAATATGTTTGAAGTCATTAGTGAATATTAGTTGTTAACTTTATGCCTAAAAATTTTTAATAAACATTGAAGTTTGAATTTGAGCACAATAATATATAGGAATGGTCTGAAGGCAAAACTCTTCGGTACTCTGCATTGGTATTTGTACAAAAATTTCACAGTTAGGTTACGATCGGTGACCAGAAAAAAAGAGTTCCAGTAACCATAAAAAAAAATTTATGCCCGTAAAGTTATCATGACTAAATATTAAAGCTCAGCCCGTATCTTTCAAACTATATTACCACTGACAGCAAATAAAAGTTATACTCGAAAGGCTTGGGCATTGACTTTGTTTGAAACTAAGACGATTTGGTTATCAAATCAAAGCAAATCATAAAACGAGAAGATGTTTAGTGCTGCCATCTGTCTAGGATTAAGAAAGTTGAGTGTTCGTTCACCGTGGTCACCAATGTAGAGAGAAAGCATGAGAGTTGTTCTTTTGCACCAAATAAGGTGGAACCAGGAATCTTTCTTTCTGAAACCTGATACTATAACCACCATGAAAAATAATGAATGCCTCGAATTAAATAAGGAAATTTATATAATAACCGAAATTAATCGTCTACTTTAATCATTTTTCAAAAGTTTGCTTACAGGCACAGGGCTTTTTCTTCGCATACAAAAGGGACGCGCTGTATAAACGCACGGACAAATTTCCGAATTTTAAGAAATTCTCTTAAAATCTAATGTGCCTTTGAACATAAGAAAATGTGTCATAGTGATTATCAGCTTATAAATCTAAATAAAATAAACATCGTAAGATTACAATTGTTTAAAAATAAAATAATTAAATAAACAAAAGTTTTCAAACTCTCCGCGACGCTTATCTGTAGGGAATTACACAAAATATTTCATTTCTGAGAATGATCGAAACTAGAAAGACGATATAATTTAGATATTCAAAAAAACTTTTTTTTTATACATCTTTTGAGAATTAGAAAGCGTTTTTTGAAAATAAAAGTTCGCAATGATTTTTGTCTTAGATAATGAATTCTAAATAAAACAAGAAACTCGGAGATTAACTTAGTTTCAAATATATTATATTAGTTGAACTGAAATAAAAGAGAAAAAAGAAAGACAGTTTTGAAATGTAATTATTTACTATTTATGTAACTCTTCTTCTTGAGTTTAATAAATTTTTCGCCCAAATTCATTTCTCCATATTTTTTTTTGCTTCTTCATTATATGAACGTCACTTTCACCGAAACGAATAGAAACTTCAAATTCTAAACCATAAAATGTGTTTCATTGGGAGTTTTATTAACTCTTATTTTAGTTCTGCATGTATAAACATGCAGATCAATAAAATTGCTTAAAAAGATGTGAAATTCATTTGCTGGATTTTTAAATTAAAATTTATTTTATTCGTTTGCTATTTTTTTTTATCAAATAGAGAGAGAATTTACTTAAAACTTATGCATATTACGCTAAAATGAATTTGTTTTGTAAAAATTATTGAATTCATGCACATTCCATATGGAGATACGAAATGTGAGAAATTCGTTCAAATTTTTAAAATCAGCAGATCAAAACTAAGTATAATATTCATAATTTTTTTTTAATTTTTCTCAGAACAATTTTAGGAAACATAAATTCAAAAAGAATTATTCACTTTTATTTTTCATCAGCTGCTAATTCATAGATGCGTTCTGCAGATACAGCTATGCGGTTTGAAAAATAACTTTTTTTTTAAACATTTTAAAATATTTTTAATGTTCTTCTTTTGTGTAATTATCTTTGTATTGCAAATGATTGTTACCTCTTCTTTTAAATTATAAACACAGGGAATGAATAATTCCAGTTCACTTTTCAGTCCGAAACATATGGTGGTGACGGGAATGTCATTGGCTGAAAAGTGAACAGGAATTATTCATTCTCTGTGTTTATACTCTTTTAAAAAAAAAAATAATAATAAATAAAAATAAATAAACTAGATAAAAGGCTAATTTTTTTTTAAAAAAATCTGAAAAATAAAAGATATAATCTTTTTATCAGCCCACACGATTATATCCGCAAAATAGAGTGGGGGCTGATGAAAAGATTATATCTTTTATTTACCGGATTTTTTAAAAAAATTTTACTCTTTTTTTTCTCCCAGTTGTTTGTTACTTTTTGTATTATTATTTCTCTTCCCCCCCCCTTTTTTTTTTCATTTGTCTGTAATTTTCCTTTGTTTTATCCTCATTTTGAACTTATCTAATGAGTTCTGTTTACTTGCATTGTATGCGCAATAAATGAAACTTATTGTTTTTCTCAATTTTCTTCGTGCTTTTTTTTGTTTTTATTCATTTTGTTGTGTATATATCTATATATATCTATATCTATCTATCTATCTATATATATATATATATATATATATATATATATATATATATATATATATATATATACACTGGTTATCATAAATTAAGGAAAATTCACAAAAATCGCGATAACTCAAGAAATTACACATGGAATTTTATGAAACTTACCCACAATATACAACACATAGTAAGGTATTAAACAACATAAAAAGAAATTATCAGACATTAATAGTAGTATAGAAATTAGCACATGTATAAAATAAACAAATTGGAAGTATCGGTTTGCAATAGAAAAAGTACCTTTAATATGGAATATGATTGCCTCTAGAAGCAATACAGCACAAACAGCGATGTGTGATGCTTTCAATTATGCGGTCTATCAGTTCAATAGGAAGTGAGAGCCATTGCTCTTGTAAAGCAGTTGCAAGCGTGGCAAGGGTCTGAGGGGGCGGATTGATGGCAGATACACGCCTCCCTAGAGCATCCCAAACGTGCTCGATAGGATTCAAGTCCGGGGATCGAGCTGGCCACTCCATGCGAGTAATTGTTTCCTGTTGAAGATAATCATCAACAATGCGAGCTCTGTGTAGTCTTGCATTATCGTCCTGTAACAGGAAGCAATCACCAATTGCCCCGGCATATGGGCGCACATAAGCATCAAGGATGTTGTCTCGATAAACCTGAGCATTCACGGTTCCCCTTGGAAAGACATGGAGGTATGTGCGCCCTCCTAAGGATATGCCTCCCCAAACACAGACACTGCCTCTTCCGTATGCATCTCTTTCACGGATGTTTGATGGATGATAACGGGTCCCAGGTTCTCTCCATATCAAATAACGTCTACTGTCACTTTCTAGACTAAACCTGGACTCATCCGTAAAGAGAACAGGCCTCCATTGATCTGACGTCCAGTGGACATGTTGTCGGGCCCACTGCAAACGGTCTCTCCTATGGCGTGATGTGAGCGGCACGCAAATGGCTGGTCGTCTCGCATACAGACCACCTTCGTGGAGCCTTCTGCGCACAGTTGACGTTGACACCAACCTTCCGGTGGCTGCAGCAAGAGAGGATCTAAGATGTGTCGGAGTAGCGGTTCTATTCCTGCGTGCACTTAATGTCAAATATCGGTCATCGGCACTGGTCGTAACAGTTGGCCGTCCTTGACTGAACCTCCTAGATGCCGAATCTGTGGTTTGAAATTGCCTCCAAAGTCTATGAACCACAGATGGACTCACATTTAGCCATCTGGCCACTTCTGATTGACTCTGCCCTGCCTCTAGTCTCCCGATGGCTCTCCATCGTAGTTCTTCAGGCAAATGATGCCTAGAGGTCATTATTACGAATTGGCTATCTCAGATTTTCAATGTCGCAATCACAGTAAAATTTGTGTGCTTTCTCTCAAACTTGGACTTTTATGCTCCAGGCAGATGACGTAAGCCGAGTGCAGCGCCACTAATTTGCATATTGCAATTTTACTCAGCTACTCTTAGTGGACAACATATGCAAATTTTGCACGGTTTGGCTTACTTTTGAAAGAGTTATCGCTATTTTTGTGATTTTTCCTTAATTTATGATAACCAGTGTATATATATATATATATATATATATATATATATATATATATATATATATATATATATATATATATATATATATATATATATATATATATATATATATATATATATATATATATATATATATAGATAGATAGATAGATATAGATAGATAGACAGATATATTAGTCACCATTAGTCTAGTTTTCAGGTATTTGAGGAAAACTTTTATAATAATTTACAATAATTTGATAATTCTTGTTAGTTACTACACAGAAATAAAAATTCTAATCCAGAAGTAAATGTTAATGTTAATTAAATTAAAAATTAAATTCAAGATCTGTGTAATGCTCCCCCCCCCCACACACAATTTTAAAGTTTACCAGTTATGTTTTGCTCACTCACTGAAGTTGTGTCGTCACTATTATTTGCTTTGACTACATTGTAACAATACCTCACAACGAGTTACAGGTATAACAAAAGCCCAAACACTTTCTAGCACAGAAATCTCCGTTATTGCACCAAGAAGTGGATATAACATTAGAAATTCCTTTAGTCAAGATGAGGATGAGGAGGGGGGGAGGTGATTTCCAGGAAATGATGTGGAATGGATTTCGTGCGTTTGAAGAGCCCGAATCCTGATTAGAATTATTACCAGGAGTTCTGCGCGAGTTTCCATCCATCAAATGATTGTGTCCATAAACTGCGAGCTACAGATGATTACTCAAATTTTAACCTAAATTATACCTCCTGCCGTTCACTGCTGCACTACTGTCTATATTACTAATTTTCAAACTCTTCTAACGATAAAGTATTCTGTTACTTGATCGTCTTGACATGTGTGCACTTTCTTGTAAAAACTAATATGAAGGCTTTGAACAGCATTGATTATGAAAAAAAAACTAAATAAATAATTATATTAATCTAATTAAATAAATATAAATAAATAAATAATTACAGCATTCGATATCATTTTATGGAGTTATTTCCTGGAGAAAGGGAAGATACGTTGCAATACGATTTCGAGCGTTAGAAATTTATTGGCTGTCAGGACTTAACGACTAAGATTGATAGTGGCTGGAAAAAGTAAGATAAAATAACGAAAAATGCAAGGTAAACAATATTAAAAACGTGAATTGTGTTTATATTTTTCGAACAGAAGGAGAGCAGCATTTGTTTTTGAAAGTTGAAATTTTGTTTTGGATATTTTTTAAAAATGCTGCTAAAAATTGACTATCTTATTTTGCAAATGCATTAAATCACTTTTTTCCCACTAAATCATTAGAGATTCTGTGAGATTGTATCCAGCCCATTTGGCTGTTTGCTGACCAATGGCAATCAACGCTGTACCACGAAACCGAAAATGTAACTTATGTTAGTCATATGCTTCCCTCACCTTACAGAGATGGCCGCCCGGCCTGTGTAGGGGGCAGTGAACTGTCCTTGCATCAGAAAGGTCCTGGGTTCGAATCCCGGGCAAGGCATGGATGTTTCTTTCTTTCTCTCTGTGTTCTATGTCCTTTCTCCTTTGTGTGTGAATGTGACCTGTCCTATAAACGGGTAGTGGTTGTGTGAATGGCGTGGCAGAAGTCGAATTCCTGGCCATAGATGGCGCCACTGAAAAACAGGAACAATCGCACCCCCACTGCCTTAACAGGCATACGACAAAAAAAAAACTTACCGAGCTTGAATCTTGCATACAAGCTTGCTCATAACGCAAATTTAATCCAACGAGACATCTCAACTATGATGATCGAGGAGATGCCACTAAACTAACGAATTGATATTTTACGTTACAATAACATAATAAATTTAGACATTAGGAAACGAGTTTAAGTTTCCTCGGTAACAAAAGAATAAAGAGAATCATATTTAATTAACATTGTAATTTTGTGAAGATCGTTGTTTTTATTGCATGGTTAAGATATTTCTTACGGAAGATCTTTCCATTGTTCTGTACGTACGATGTGCTATGAAATATCGAAATTAGAAATTAAAGAATTATTAACCATCACAAATTGGATTTTGATGCTGTAAAGAACGATATCGTACCTCAAAAATTATTCAGTATAATACAATAACGATTTTTTTTTAATTATCTTTATTATTTTATGTATTTTCATCGATTTTGTTGTAATAATAGCGAAGTAAAGGATATATAAGTAATTATTAAAATTGTCTGTAAGTTGTGAAAATATTCTAAGTTTAGGTTTTAAATTCTCTAGGGAATTTTTAAAGCTACAATGAAAGGCTCAAATTAATTTTTAAACATGATAATTCATATTTTATATTTTAAAGTAAACATCTCGTTTCATAGATTAACTTTGCTCAGATACAACCAGTAGATTAGACAAAGCGTAGCAGAGAACTTCAATTATTCTTCCCATAGAGGGCGTTACCAACCTAACCTAAGCGAAATTGTTCTTGTGATAGTCTTTTTCAGTACATTGAGACAACCTTATATGGTTACGGTTAAGTTACTGACCTAGTTCAGCCTTGCTCAGAGCAAATGGACTCTCACTTCCAACATCATGGGCACACGCACTAATGAGAAAAAAGAAAGTCTTGTAATAGCCGACTATTAAATGTTATCTCGATGTTTTCGAAACAGGAACAAATGAGTTGACTAAAGAATGATATGTCAGAAACTGAGTACGTCGTTCCAGGACCTTAAGTAGTTTTATCAATGTCTCACAAAAACGGTGGCAAGTCGTATAGTTGCAGTCTTTTAACGAGGGACGCAAAATGTAGGAGAAATGACCTAGCCAGTTTGTCTCAAAGGAGAAGTATGCAACTATAAAATTCCTATTGAAACGAAACCGAGCTTAATTTAAAGAACGCGGTTGAAAACATAGGATGGAGTAAACAAACTGTGGCAAGATGGAGTTTAAACTGTGGCAAGTGGTTTAAGTTGCAGCTTTTAACGAGGGACGTAAAATGTAGGAGAAATGACCTAGCCAGTTTGTCTCAAAGGAGAAGTATGCAACTATAAAATTCCTATTGAAACGAAACCGAGCTTAAACTAAAGAACGCGGTTGAAAACATAGGATGGAGTAAAAAAACTGTGGCAAGATGGAGTTTAAAGTGGCAAGTGGTTTAAGTTGCAGCTTTTAACGAGGGACGTAAAATGTAGGAGAAATGACCTAGCCAGTTTGTCTCAAAGGAGAAGTATGCAACTATAAAATTCCTATTGAAACGAAACCGAGCTTAAACTAAAGAACGCGGTTGAAAACATAGGATAGAGTAAACAAACTGTGGCAAGATGGAGTTTAAACTGTGGCAAGTGGTTTAAGTTGCAGCTTTTAACGAGGGACGTAAAATGTAGGAGAAATGACCCAGCCAGTTTGTCTTAAAAGGGAAGTATGCAACTATAAAATTCTTATTGAGACGAAACCAAGCTTAAACTAAAGAACGTGGTTGAAAACATAGGATGGAGTAAATATTTGCCGCTACTGTGGCTCATGGGTCAAAATATGACCCTCTCAAAGTCTTAGTTTTGTGAACATTAAAGTTTTTTTAAAAAAAAGGCGCTTGATGAACATTTGTGAGTGAAGGATCTAGATGTCGGACTCGTGACTGAGCGACAACGGTTCTATCCCAGTGGATGAGAATTATTAATTTTTTTATCATAATGCTTTAGATTGTTTTTTTTTTCTTAAAATTAAAGTAATTAATGTCAGGGAAGTCTGACTGAACAAAAAAAAATAAACAAGCAAGCGGATGAAAAGAAGATTTATTTTGTCATTTTAAAACAAAGCTAGAAATATGAACTTTACACCATAATCCACGAGCTGCATCGTATATATTAAAAAAATTTAAGAGAAAACTACCCGATCACATGTTCTATAAAGGATAATTCAGCAATTATAATAAGCCAGAATAATCTGGGAGAGTTTTCCCACTGGAGCAATTTTATCTTTAAAGGAAAAATTTATTATAATAATTACTACATTATTTAATCTATTTTGAGAAGGGGATGTAAGTTATTGCTTATTTGATGTATGTGTAAAATTTTGAATTTAATTAAATCATTTTTAATAATTAATTTATTGAATATAACTTAATTGCTCTGAAAAACCATTTATTTTTGTAAGTTTCTATGTGCAGAAAACAGAAAAGGCAACTAAAAATAACAAAAATAATTATTATTTTTACTTTAAAAATTTTGTTAGTATATGCTTTACAGCTTTGAGCATGATAGCGCACTGCTAATTAATGCCGGTTAATAATTATTAGCATTTCTTATGCCTCCCACGAAGAACGGTATTAAGTTTCCATTTAATAATAATCATTTTGGTTTTTGTAACACTCGCACTGTTTTATCTTATTCACTTTCTAGCTTCTTCTTTGTGCTTACTAAAAAAAAAAGAAAAAAAAAAAAAAAGATTCATTTCGCCCAACATGTGCTTTCGAAAAACTAGTTCTTTTTTCCCCTCCAAGAATAAATTGAAAATGAAAAAAAAATGATAAAATATATGTTTTAAAAGAAATAGGTAGTTTGATGTAAAACGTCAAAATCAAATCAAATGTAAGATTTGTTCTTAACTTATTTCGTATCTTGTATGAGGAAAAAAAAGCGTAAATTGTATATCTGAACATTGCCGCTCTTCGATTTCATAATAGAATTTGTGATTGCATGTTCTATTTTCACGGAGAACTTTGATTTGGGAAACTAATTTCTATTGATGTGATTTTGAAGGCTAGAGAAATAACACTCTCACTCATATATGTACGTATTTCTTCTTTTTTAGAGTAGTATTTTCAATTTAAATATGGTTTTGTTAACTGTAGGAAAATAAATCGACGCTTCATCTTTAATTCAACGTAAGCAGGGTAATAAGATTTGAAAAGCAAAGCTCAATCAAACAACCGATTGTTATAATCTAGTGGTAGTTTAAACGAATATACACTTAATTTTCAAGTACGTAAGGTTTTATAATTAAGGATCAATAATGAAAACATTTTATAATTTAAAATATGATTAAAACCTTATTCATTAAAATTTAACAAAGAAAGATTTATTTATTTTATATCTTTAACACTAAATTTTAAGGGGAAAAAAATTCAATATTGCTTACAGTACTGCATGAAAAAAAATCATAAATATTTGTATTCTATTTCAATTTTTTTTCTTTAATAAGTTTTTGTTAAGGCTAACTATAGACTATAATTATTTTTTTAAATATCTCAAAATTTATGCCTTTTGATCTTGACTCAATCCAACCCGTCAGGGATTTTAATAAGTTCCGGGTAAAGAAAATGTTAGTTTTTATGGAAGAAATATTTACTAAATGTTCTTTATTCCCAAGTTTATGAAAAATAAGTCCCGCAATACTGATGTAACAATACTCATACTTGTAGCGGTACTCATACGAAAATGTAACAATACTCGATCATACTCTATCGTTCCTTTAAAAAAAATTTGAGCAAACCTCAATTATTTACACATGATCAAAAATGCTCAAATATGAGTTATTAAGTTCATGATAAGTAATAATTTTAATAATTGCCAAAATATTGTTTTGATTAATATTTTTATTTGAGTAATTATTAATATTTTACTAAATAATTTGCAGAAGATCAAAACTTTTTTCCTTGAGTCGGGGTCGAACAAAATTTTGCAACACCTTTTTTGAATCCATACTATTGGTTCCATCTTTTCTGATTGCATTTCCCTTACATTCCTAACAGAAATTAAAACTAAATATATATTTTCTAAATTATATATTCTTTAGGAAATAACAAGAAATTATATCTCAACAAATGTTAATTAAAGAGTATAGTTATGTCAGACTCAGAACAACTTATCAAAACTTCATCACTGTAACTCTTATAAACTTTGTTTCAGCGTAAATGAAAGTCATTTTTATATTTTATAGCTACCATTAACACTGATATTATTTTGATATTAATCAAAATATTATTTTGATTAATATTTTTATGTGAGTAATTATTAATATTTTACTAAATAATTTGCAGAAGATCAAAACTTTTTTCCTTGAGTCGGGGTCGAAAAAAATTTTGCAACACCTTTTTTGAATCCATACTATTGGTTCCATCTTTTCTGATTGCATTTCCCTTACATTCCTAACAGAAATTAAAACTAAATATATATTTTCTAAATTATATATTCTTTAGGAAATAACAAGAAATTATATCTCAACAAATGTTAATTAAAGAGTATAGTTATGTCAGACTCAGAACAACTTATCAAAACTTCATCACTGTAACTCTTATAAACTTTGTTTCAGCGTAAATGAAAGTCATTTTTATATTTTATAGCTACCATTAACACTGATATTATTTTGATATTAATCAAAATATTGTTTTGATTAATATTTTTATTTGAGTAATTATTAATATTTTACTAAATAATTTGCAGAAGATCAAAACTTTTTTCCTTGAGTCGGGGTCGAACAAAATTTTGCAACACCTTTTTTGAATCCATACTATTGGTTCCATCTTTTCTGATTGCATTTCCCTTACATTCCTAACAGAAATTAAAACTAAATATATATTTTCTAAATTATATATTCTTTAGGAAATAACAAGAAATTATATCTCAACAAATGTTAATTAAAGAGTATAGTTATGTCAGACTCAGAACAACTTATCAAAACTTCATCACTGTAACTCTTATAAACTTTGTTTCAGCGTAAATGAAAGTCATTTTTATATTTTATAGCTACCATTAACACTGATATTATTTTGATATTAATCAAAATATTATTTTGATTAATATTTTTATGTGAGTAATTATTAATATTTTACTAAATAATTTGCAGAAGATCAAAACTTTTTTCCTTGAGTCGGGGTCGAAAAAAATTTTGCAACACCTTTTTTGAATCCATACTATTGGTTCCATCTTTTCTGATTGCATTTCCCTTACATTCCTAACAGAAATTAAAACTATATATATATTTTCTAAATTATATATTCTTTAGGAAATAACAAGAAATTATATCTCAACAAATGTTAATTAAAGAGTATAGTTATGTCAGACTCAGAACAACTTATCAAAACTTCATCACTGTAACTCTTATAAACTTTGTTTCAGCGTAAATGAAAGTCATTTTTATATTTTATAGCTACCATTAACACTGATATTATTTTGATATTAATCAAAATATTATTTTGATTAATATTTTTATGTGAGTAATTATTAATATTTTACTAAATAATTTGCAGAAAATCAAAACTTTTTTTCCGTTCTTTTAACTAACTGGATTCGGAGTCGAACAAAATTTTCCAACACCTTTTTTGAATCCATGCTATTGGTTCCATCTTTTCTGATTGTATTTCCTTTACTTTCCAAACAGAAATTAAAACTATATATATATTTTCTAAATTATATATTCTTTAGGAAGTAACAAGAAATTATATCTCAACAAATGCTAATTAAAGAGTATACTTATGTCAAACTCAGAACAACTTATCAAAACTTCATCACTGAAACTCTTATAAACTTTATTTCAGAGTAAATAAAAGTCATTATTATATATTATAACTATCGTTAGCACTGTTATTAATTCAAATTTTGTTAAATATGCTTGCGTAATTTTTAACTCCGTCTTGTTTTCTAAGCTTTCAGGCGTCCTTAGTTACATATGCATGAACTACTCAGAGTTACTCGAAAGTTCGTGAATGATCAGCTCAGTCGAAACAATTTTAGATAATTCATTATACCGACACATTTTGACAGATTAAATCTTTAGGAATATCATTTTCAGTGCTGGTAAGATGATTATATTTGACGTCTTTAAAACTCCCCATATCTACATAAAGAGTAGGAATTTTTTTTCAACTTTATCTGCATTAACCAACAAACGAAATAATCCGTTGTTTGATTTATTTGGCTTTCGTACTACAGATTAATTTTCAATATGAGTGCACACTTTGAGATGAATAAAATGTAATTATACGTTAGACATAATATATTTTACCATTTAACTTCGATTATATTCAACCATCAGCTTATCCTAATGATTTTAAGTTCCCTTCCATTCATGAATGCCAATTATCTATTAAAAAAAATCTGCCCAGCCCCAACCCTGCATCCCGTAAGGAAATACTTCTTGCCCTGATTTGCCTTCTTCCACCATCGTGATTTTTCTTGGTTTAATTTCCACATAATTTTTCCTATAATTTTTCCATTGGCAACTATATCTATCTGTTCTTGCATATAACCTGTTATATTTCCTTTATTCACATATTGTTTGTCTTGAGAATGAACGCCGAGTTCTAGCGCTCGAAACATAATGGGGTTTTTTTCTACTTTAATTATGAATCAACTGAAGTTTTTATTGACAAAGTATAGTCTCTGTTTTCAGAATAATCCTTACCAAGCAACGGAACATATTAGTTCAATGTACTATAGAATGATACTATAAGAGTCACTAGAGAGGAAAACCTAGTCCGATTGTTAGTTTTTCGGAAATCAGTTACAAATTTATCAAATGACAGCTAAAAAAATTTTATTCAACCCATTCGAAAACTTTGAAACATTTATTTGAAATCAATAATAGGTTTTTTGGCGAAACAAATGCTATTTTTACCCAGAGTAGTCCTATGGTGAACAATTACAAAGGTCTCTTGTTTTCACTTTCTTGTGAATGAAATTGTGATCAAGAACAATGTTGTAGTTATTGTTTTCAATAAATTCACTTTTCATCTTTTACTATAAACAATAGTCATTAATAAAATAATACTTTTGTGGAAATGAAAAGTGACAAATGAAAGCCGACGATAGATGTAATTACTCTGAGACTCCGCCTTCTGCTTGCTTCCTTCTCTAAATTGATTCGTGATCTCCAATTGATTCGTAAAAATATTTGTCTTTTCTATAAACAGATAGATGCGTTAAAAAAATTATTAAAATAAGAAAATTTTGAAACGTTGTATGGTATTAAGAAAGATTTGGTTTCACTCATTTAGTTTCTGCTTCTATCAGGAAAAAAATTTAACCAATCTGTTTTGCTTTAAAACTTTATCAGCCGACTTTTTTTTTTAAATTTACGTTTAATTTTTGGTCCTTATATATCCTTATATATGATATGTCCTTATATATGATATGCCAGGCATTATATATTTAATAGTTTTTAAAATTACTTTAATTTCATAAATTTAATTTTGTAGCAATCATTCTTAATCTTATAATTAAATAAATATTTTAATTTTTATCACACTTTATAAAAAGCGAATATAAACACTTTTATTCTTTTCTTAGCAATCAATGCGGCTGATTTTTTTTAAAAATTTATAACAAGTCTATAACGTAATAATTCAGTGTAGCGACAAATCGAATATCAAAATCCATTTTTAACTTTTCTTTAATCTACTTTCTCTAACCACAAAAATGCTTCGGTTTCAGGGTTATATTAAATTATAACGGTCTTTTCGGTGAATATCCAGATTATTTAATATCAATTACGCGGGGTTGGCTTTAGTTTTGGCTATACTCTCCAAAACTGAAATCACCAAACTTTGAATTTCTTTCCATGCTCCTACAGGTCCGTTAGCAACTATGCATTTATGATGCTGGTGTATAGCACAATTTAGTGGTCAGTGGAGGTAGCATAATTTTAGTATTTAGAATGTTTTGGAAACATAATACATTTTAAGCTTGTTATGAAATGATATTTATCCCAAAAAAATAAACAAACGCTTTTGAGAAAAATTTATTTATTATTTAGAGAAGATGGTCATACTTAGAAATAATTAAATAAAGAAAGGAAGTCCCTGAAAGAGATATGAAGAATTATTCTCATAACATCAAGAATTTCTGTAGAGAAAAAAAATTCAACGGTTGAAGCTGAGAGACCGAAACACTCCAGACGGAAAGCAAAGAATTTGAAATTAAAAGTTAAGTAAATTGCTCCCAATGGACAGTTAAGAGCATGGGAAGAGATCCATGGTTAGCGATTTATCAAAAGATTACGAAGCAAAAAATAAAGCAATCCCTCCGTAATCAATATTAAATTTGAAAATAATTTGGCGAAAGCGAATAGCCAAAAAGACTGTGAGAATTAGTATAACCGTAACTGAAACATTTTTGAGGTAAGGAAGAAAGAATAAAGAGTTATTCTTTATATTTTTGTTAATCGCGACAATGAATTAATGAATTTTACATTTGTATTAAAATAAAAAGTTGACTGTTACATTGATTGTTAACAAAAGAATAAAATATTTATATTAGCTTTTTATAACATGTAATAAAAATTAAGTAATTGGTTTAATTTAATAAAAATTCGATTAAGAATGATTAAAAATAAATAAATTTAAGAAATTAAAAAAAATATAAAAGCTAGGAAATATGTATTGCATATAGTGGCTTTACAGCATTTACTGGAAATTTGAACTTCTTAATATAACATTATATAACGTTAGGATATATAACGCTAGGACTGCATGTTTTTGTATGTCCGATGGCCCTTAGTCAGACCATTGAAGGAGTTACAAAATTGTTAGATAAAAAAATGGATACCTGAAAAGAAACTGCCTTCGTCTCGGCAAACGAGTTGGCTTAATATTTTATTTTGGTAATATAACATGCATTTAAACTTTCAAATGTGGCCATATTTGCAAATATTAAAAATGCTGCCTAAGAAATCAGAAAGTTTTTCTTTATTTGATCATATATCAGCAGTTTCTTTGTGCTGTGGTACAACAACGATGAAAAAGAACTTTCGCTATTACAACTCACCATAATAAATCTTTCAAAAAAATTCTCTTCAAAAGATATAATTTTGCAATAACACTGCGAAAAGTTCATTTTTAATCTTGTATTCTTTATTTTAATTGCATGCTTTGGCTGAACACAATTTTGCATTAGGTGTATTGCAAAATAAAATGCTTCAAACATACGCATAATAACATAATAACAAAAATATTACAAACATTTGCATAAAATGTATCGTAAAAATAAAGTACGTGTAAAAAATTTATTAAAAAAAAGTAGCATGTTAAAAATTTATTTGTTAGAATTGGTTTGCCGTTTAACAATGGCAGATACCTGCAAGTGACGTAGTGTGGATATCTCATTGCTGATTGGTTGTTTAAATGTGGCATCTGTTTACTTTAGCAACTGTTATATTTTGAGTAATAGTTCGCCCTTCAAGAATAAATTCTCTTAAGTGGCACATTCAATATTCTTACACAAAGATTTTTTCCCAAAGACTTTAATTCTTTCACTATATATTTCACTATATATTACTAACCAAAACGACAGACATGAAGACACATAGCACATAAAAAACTAATTATGCATCAAAGTTGGTAGGTGTACAAAAAGAATATATCATGTTTTAAATAAAATACAAAAACAAGTAATAAATAATAATAAATTTAAGTTAAGCAAAGGACGAAAAAAAGTTATATTTCAACAAATTTGATGTGTGAAATGGAGTTGCATTTAATTAGTTTCCTGTTAATTAGCATTCTAACTTACTGGAGGAACTTAACTTTCACACACCATTTTGCTCATAAGCGATCAGCTGGCGCTGGCGTCGTAGGTCACATGTGTGGGTGTCCGTGGTCTTCCTCTTCCTGAAGGTTAGGTTAATTTATTTTAGAAATAGGCCTCTTTCCATAGGTTAATTCATTTTATTTTTTAAGCGCAGATGATTTTTCAGTTAATCGTTCATTTCGTTACGATTAACGATACTGATAAACTGTTCTTATATATACAGCAGCAACAATTGTCAGCAAAATGTTGTTTGGTTTTGAAGAAAGCATTCAGTTGAGAAATAAATTATGATAATTGAAAGACAATAGAGCAGCAAGCATAGGAAAAATCTCCATATATTTGTTTTCAAGTAATTCAGAGGATAATTCAGTTAATAATCAGAGGATAAACAGAGGATAATTCAGTTAATCATTCATTTCGTTACGTTTAGCGTAATGATAAACTGTTCTTATGTATAAAGCTACAACAATTGTCAGTAAAACGTTCCTTTGTTTTGTAGAAAAATTTGATTAAAAGAAAAAAAATTATGGTAATTGAGAGATAATCACTAGAGTGGAACAAGCATAAAAATGTCTCCCACGTTTCCTCAAGTATCAAATATTAAAGGAAAAAAATGATAAGTAAAAAGAAATCAAGAGAGTCGTTTAACAGATAAAAGACATGAAAATGCTTTAGAAATGCATCATTCAGAATATATTACTTAAAAACATTAAAAAACATAAATAAACCGAAAAATAGAAAATAAATAAAAACACTAAAAGACGAAAACATCAAAGACTCACTCTATAGTAATCAAAACAAGTATATTTCCAAATCAATGGTTTTATCGAATTTCTTCCTCCCGAATGTTATGCAACAAATGTTCTAACCTACCCCCCCCCTCCTCTTTCCAGTTCAAATTTTTATCCTGTCAAGACACATTTTTCTCTTAGAATCGACATTCAGCTTTCCGAAGAAATTTCAGTCCAAATTGTTTGATGGTAGCAAATTGATTCGGGAGCAAATGGCGCTCTCAATCATTTTAACTTCATCCCCGGGACAGCAGTTTGTCCCATAAATGTCCCAGAAATTGCTGTTACCGAAAAGAGAGAATTGAGTTGTCCGGCTCTATGGAATCTTCCAGGAAAAAAAAAGAATCTTTAACTCCGTTTTTTTTCCTGAAATATTCGATAGTTTTGTTACGTGGTGTGTCAACATTTTTTTTTCTTGTAAAACTTTGTTCTTGTAAAACTTTGTTCTGGTAAAACTCAATATAGAATTGAATTTGTAACATTTTAGTCAGAAGTGCTGTCCTTTTCT
The DNA here is from genome assembly GCF_982258835.1 of Parasteatoda tepidariorum. Classification (NCBI taxonomy): domain Eukaryota; kingdom Metazoa; phylum Arthropoda; class Arachnida; order Araneae; family Theridiidae; genus Parasteatoda; species Parasteatoda tepidariorum. The sequence continues at coordinate 34,437,437 of NC_141757.1, read as the reverse complement.
TATTACAAATTTTTATAATTTTTTATTTTTTGGTACAAAAAAAAATGAATACAGCTAATATCTAGCCATTTTTTTTCTCTTTAACGTGTGTTTGTGTGTTTTTTCCACAGAAGAATTAATAATTTGCAATAATGAAATTCATTTTAAATGCAACATTTTTTTCATTTACACAGTGAAGCACTTATCGCTTGGGACAATATTTAAAACAAAAACAAGAAGATGTTTTAGTCTATCTAAACACTGAATATGGTGACAACTGCTTGACGCCAAAGAAGATATTGTGAAGCACCAAGGATAATCTTCGCATAATCAAGCATCAAGAGACTCAACCACTCTTGAAAGAAAATGTGGACAACCATACATGTAGGTCAGAACGTTTATTAAAAGAAATTCTAACAAGGCTTAATGGAACAGAAGCAGTTAGAAATTTAATATAAGGAAATTAAATGAAATTGACAGATTTATGTAAATTAGCTGAGAACGTAATTATCTTTATTACACAACTGACAGATACATACCTTCTGTTTCTGTCCATGCTCAGCAGTATGAGAAACGACAACCAACTTACAACTTCTAGGACTCGATAGTAAACAATTGAATTTCGCCATCTGGCAGTTTCTAAACGTACACCAAAATTGATGTTCCGGACGCAGAAATAGTTTAAATGTGGGAATGAATGTGATTTTGGTGTAAGCATTTTCTGCAATTGGTGTTTAAATTTAACTGCTCCAGTTGAAGTGTATATAACTATTTGATTTGATTTTTAACTTGAAAACAAGTGAACTTGAAAACTGGAACTTGAACTCTTTCGAACCTATTAGAAATTCAATAAACTGATAATAGGAAACTCATTTTAAATATCACTTCATTACTTACGTATAAAAGGAAACATTAAAAAGAACATTTATACCGAATTTTTAAATCACAAATCTTACAAATTTTACGTTTTGCACTGTGAAAACTGTGGTGAAATACCTATCGAATTTGATGTTGAAAAGCTTCAAACATTCAAGTCAATACCGAATCGAACGTCCAAACACACTTTAAAGTGTGTTGTTAAATAATTAAGAAATTATTGACTGAGATCAGAGGTATTTACTCAATGCTTGAATTATTTTTCCCAATATTTGCGCTCGTTTGGAATTTGCCAGATCAAAACCTTAGGCAGTTTATAACTGACCCCACTAGCTGACGAAATTTTGTTTTTGTCTCGCGCATTTCTGAACATCCCACTAAATCAGAACTAAACTGTTATAAAAGGCATGGATATTTTTAGTTATATATACAGGGTGTCCCAAAAGGTCGTTTACAAACTTAACATGCTGGTCTGTCATATCATGATGAACAAGATTTACATAGGAACTTGTGTCCGAAAATTAAAACTGAGACCGCTAGAGGGCGATAAGTGCAGGTTTGGATGAGGAGAAAAAAAATTATATCGATAGCGGTGTTAATATGATTTTTATTATAAAACAACATTACATCACAGCAAATGCTCAAAATTCCTTTCATTCGTCACAATGCACGTTTCACAGCGTCGGCGCATGGATTCATGAACCCGTTCAAATTGGCCAGGAGTGTCACGGACACGTGCTGCCGCTTCCGCAATCCTGGCGATAAGATCCATGTCCGATGTTACAGGTGTCTCGTACACTATGGACTTCATGTGTCCCCATAGGTAGAAATCCAGGGGAGTCAGGTCGGGGGATCGCGGCGGCGATGGGACTGGTCCGCCTTTTCCGATCCAGCGATTAGGATAAATCCTATCGAGGTATTCTCGAACAGCATAGCTAAAGTGGGCAGGCGCTCCATCATGCTGAAACCAGATGTTTCGGCGTGTAGCGGCTGGAACGTCATCTATCAGATTCGGCAAAACTCTTTCTAAAAAAATGCGATAGGTATTTCCGTCGAGGCGTTCAGGTAGAAGGTAAGGGCCAATCAACACGTCACCGATAATACCAGCCCAAACGTTTATGCTGAAACGTTGTTGATGTGCATGGGCACGTGTACATCTTGGGTTTTCATGCGCCCATATGTGCATGTTGTACAGGTTCACGACACCATCCCGTGTAAGGCAGGATTCATCAGAAAACAAAATCCATGATGGAAAATCTGGCTGTGCGACCCGTTGTTGCAAATACCAGCGTGAGAATGTAATGCGTTTGGGATAATCGTCAGCGCATAATGCCTGTACTTTTTGGAAGTGATAAGAGTGTTGCATGTCATCGTGCAGTATGCGCATTATGGTGGAACGAGCTACACCCAAGGCACGTTCGGCTTCTCGGAGACTTCCTTGCTGGTTGATGGCATACTCCTGTAGCACGGTTTCCTCTACGACAGGTGTGCGTGTAGCACGTTCTCGACCGATGTGGCTACTTGCTACGAAAGCACCTGATTCACATAATCTGCGGTGAAATCGTCCAAACAAAACATGACTTGGCTGGCGTCTGTTTGGGAAGCACTCAAGGTACGTCCATGCCGCGGCTCGTCCATTTCCATCAGCGGCGCCGTATACGTAATGCATGTCGACCATTTCTGCGTTACTAAACTCATTCATCTTTCTCCTTCAACGTCCACGCCTGAAATGATTGTTTTTCCCACTCTCCCGTTTTCGTGCAATTATCGCCCTCTAGCGGTCGCAGTTTTAATTTTCGGACACAAGTTCCTATGTAAATATTGTTCATCATGATATGACAGACCAGCATGTTAAGTTTGTAAACGACCTTTTGGGACACCCTGTATAATAAAGATAAATGTGTTCGCATAAAAATATTTTTATAAAGCCATCAATTGTATTAAATAATTTTATAATATTTAATTTCTATCCCCTTGATATCGTTAAGCCTAATTCGAATTTTCATTAATATTCTCTATGTTCTGCGTGTAAGTGTAATTAACACAAACTAGTTAGAAGTATTGTATATGTTACAGCGAGTGACCGAAATTGGTGGTTGTTGACTTCCATCGGTGAATGTTGTCAATCACATAGTCGCTTTGGAAAAGGTCCGAAATATATTCTAGGTCTAGTTAACTACCACTGCTCAGTTTGCATTTGCTCATTTGCCCGATATGCCCTACATCAAGGTTTTTTTAAGGTTCAATGCCACTGCTTGGTATATATTTAACAAGTACTCCGAACACTGATGTTTCGAAAAATCTTTCCTCAACAGATATTAAAATATGGAATAAATATAATAATATCCACGAATAAATTAGTATCAAATCGGATATAACAAATATTTCGGACATTCGCTGAAAACGACATGGTAATTGTGGATATTCATGGATGAAAGTCGATGGATTTTGGTCATTTACGCTGACATATGCATCCTGGATTAATGTTTCTTACTTTATATTGTATCGTAAAAGTAACGTTAATGAATCGTATTACTGTAACATTACTTACTGTAATTTTAGTATAACTGCATAAAAAATGGTAATGGCTACTTTACATCAAGTAGTGTAAAAAAACATTCTTAGTCACTACATCTTACTTTCTTACTTTTTTTTACCAATATTTTAAAGTCCCCACTACCCCTGTTATGCCTGTATGCGTTAATAAAAAGATGTCATCTCTGCTTGATTTTATGTGGCCATCTCTCTTCAAGTTAAAAATGAGATGGCGACTAAATCTGTGCACAAAGATTGGACTAAATATATGCTTTAAAGATCCAGCAAGTTTTAAAAAATATAACCAACGTATCGAAACAAAACCAACAAAATACCTAATTCACAAGAATATTTTTCACTCCTAAATAAAATAAAAAGTTAGACTTAACATAATTTTTGCTGTCACGAAAATCAATGATTTGCCTAAATTGATAAACAAGTTAAACTGCTTCCTAAGAAACTGCATTTACTGCAACATATTAAGAAATATTATAAATCTTTGAACTGGCCATCTCTTCTCCACGGCCATCTAATCTTGACTTTCGAAAAAAAGCTGAAAGCACCAAAAGAAATTAGGAATTCCCAGAATATTTTAACGAATATATTTAGAACAAGAGAAATAAGGATTACAAAATAATCAAACGATAACGTAACGACGATAAGTAATTAAATCACAGAGATTGCTTCAAACTAAGCAAGGACGACCGCATTAAAAATTAAGTTATCGAAAATTCTAACACGACTAACTTAAATTAGATTATTTCTCACTGGAAACAAATGCAGGTTTAAAACAAAATTATTTACTGTGGCAGTAGGCATGAAAGGTGATTTCATAAATAAAAGGGAAAAATTTTAAATAATGAAATGAGGTATTGTATAATAGAAATAAGAAAATATATTTTTTGAATAATAAATAAAGTATTATTGAGAAAAATTTTTCAAACAATAGCTTTGAACGTTCGTTTTAGCCATTTTATTCTCTTCTTACTTTTTTTTTTGAAACAATATTAAATAATTGCTATTAAAATTGTAATGAGATGATATTTTCAAAGTGAAAACATTTCGCTTTAAATATAACAGATAATTGGTAAAGAATATCAGGAGATTCAAAGATCATTTGCTCAACATAAAATAAATCAGGCAAAACTGGAGTTGCTAGGGGGTGGTTACAAATAAATCAGTTTATTTTTGCAATTTATCCTAACATGTTATACATTTATGACCAATGCAAATGAAACATTCTCAAAACAGTCCGTTGTGAACAAAAATTAAGTCTAAAATTTCGCGACGGATGAAAAATGTGTTTCGATACTGTTGTTGACCGGTTACTTATTTAATTTCATTCAATGAGTCATTTTAACAATGTATGTATATAAATATATATTTCTTTATTAATTTATACAATTTTTCCATGTGCAAATCCATTTCGGGCAAATCCGTGTTAAAATTATCTATTAAAATTTTTTTTCTTTGATAATTTATATAATTTTTCCATGCGCTAATCCATTTCGTGCAAATCCGTGGCTAAAATTGTTTGCGAAACAGGCAATTTATGTTTATCTTCTCTATTTTATATTTTTTCTTAAATAAACATCTATTTTCTAAAACTATTTATGGTCAATTTTTAAAATTATCCAGTATAATATTACCTTGCGCACATCCATTTCGGGCCCATCCTTGGTAACTAACAAATCAATGCACAGAATAACAAATCACTTCAGCAGTGCAGTAAGAACGACACTTTAAAACCCTCTTGTTACACACAATTTGCGCTTTCGTTTTCATATTTTGTAATCTGGCAATCTTTCTGCGAAAACATTTTTAAATCATTCTTGAAAGATTTCCGTCCATGTAAGTTGATCAGATTTCGCTACTCGCTTTATAGTACATTTTAACTGTTTTTTCTTTTTCTTTTATTTTATTTTCTGTTTTTAAATGTTATTTTTACTTTTTGTGTTTTATTTTATTTGTTGTAATTTTTATTAAAAAAAAATAAATAAATAAATAAATTTGAGTGCTCCTCACACTATTGTATTAATATATTTAGCTTTGGCTTTATTGATACAATATCAGAAAGCACTCTGTTTTACGGATATAATCGTGTGGGCTGATGAAAAGATTATATATTTTTTCCGGCTTTTTTTCCGGTTTTTTAAATAAAATTTTATCCCTTTTTTTTTCTTTTTTTTTTTTAAATTTAAACTGTTGTTTGTTATTTTTTTACTTATCTATATTATATAAAACGCTAATACGTATGTATCAATAAAACCGATGCTATTTCTTTTCTCGCGTTGGCAACAGTTTTCATTTTTAATTGATAGGCTTCGGCGCGCAAGAGCACGTAGTGAGCATCATGTGTCCAATTCTCACCGAATTATCAAAAAAGTTCTCACAAAACTGTCTTCATCGAAGCCGATGCTTTACATCTGGCTTTCAGCACTATTTCATATTGTTTTACAACACATGGTTTTAGCCCTCTGGTGGGAAAGACTTTAAATCAAAACTTACAACAGTTACTTTTCTCAACAACTGAAATTTAGAATAGTGTGATTAAGAAAAATATGTGAACTGTTTGCAATTTCCAATTAATATTGAAATGCACAGGTTTAGAATTTTCCACAGTGAAAAGTTTTCGGAACTTCAGTGTTCAAAAAAGTATACAAAAGCTAGACGTTAAGAACGTATCCAATGAGCGAGCAAAGCGAGCATCGGATTGCGAAGCAATCCGAAACGAACTGCGAAAGCAGTTCCGGGGGTTGGCGAGCGCCAGCGAGCAGGGGGCGAAGCCTCCTAGTCACTTTTTATTTCCCCCTTTTTTCATATGTCTTTAATTTCTCTTTGTTTTATTCTTCATTTTGAACTTTATATATATATATATATATATATATATATATATATATATATATATATATATATATATATATATATATATATATATATATATATATATATATATATATATATATATATATATATATATATATATATATATATATATATATATATATATATATATATATATATATATATATATATATATATATATATATATATATATATATATATATATATATACCCCACAATAACGAAAAATAAACTTTCAGTTTTTGACATTCTTTTAAATTCTCAAGGAATACGTAAAGTATTATTTTATAACTTTAGAGATATTTAGTTCATACGATTTTTCATATTTAGCAATAAGATTTTTAACTTTCAGAGGTGTGAGAGACCTACAATAAAATACGAAAGGAAACAAGTATTTTTGATCACCCTATGACAGAATATCAAGCAATAAGCTTGTAACTTGTATCAAATACTTAAGTTGTTATTTTTAATATTTCGTGAACCTATTTTAAATATTTAAGGAGATATGGAGATTCTATAATATATTTTTTTTTGCCTTACTTTTTATTGCTATGATTTCAAAACTTTTCAATAGAATTAAACGAAATTTTAAGGAAATTTAAAATTGATTACAAAATTATTGATTTATAGTTCTAAAAAAATTCGTTAAAAACTGCGTAAGATATTAATATTAAGTATTACTTTTGTACTGCACATGTGTTGAAAAAATTTCAAAAACATTTTATTAATTTTCTAGTGAATCGTATTTGGCAACTATTGAAAAAGTTTGTAAAAGTATCTTAAAAATTTTAAAAAGTTTAAAACAATTTTCTAGGTATTTTTTTCACTTTTTAAAAGAAAGTTCAAAACTATCAGGGGTTTTTCCCAAATTTTATTTTTTAGTATCATAAGACAAAATTTAATAATAAATTACAATTTAATAATATCCGGAAATCACAATGTGATCTAAATTTTTAAGTTATTCATATCAAACATTTTTCATTAGTTGCCAAATGCAATTCACAATAAAATTATGAAAAAAACTTTTTAAATTTTTCTGCTCTTGCACTGTATAAAAAAACTACCTCAAATAACTTATATTTTGCGCTGTTTTAAGCGTATTTTTTAAAACGTTAAATCAATAATTTTGTAACTAATTTTAAATAGTTCCAAAAATTTTGTTTAATTCCATTGAATATTTATAAAATTAAGGAAAAAAAACTCAAGTAAAAAAAAAATCATAAAATGTACATATCTTCATAAATATTTATTCTAGCTTTGAGAAATTTTATACATCAATTAAAAATAACAACTGTAGTAGTCGATATAAGTTACAAGCTTATTGCATGATTTTTCTGGTATAGGGTGTTCAAAAAAAACTTGTTTTCATTCATTTATTGTAAGTCTCCCAAACCTCCGAAAGTTTTAAATGTTATTGCTAAGTATGAAAAACAGCCTGAACTAAACATCTTTAAGGGTATAAAATAAATGCTTTAAGTATTTCATGAGAAATTTTTAAAAAAATGCCAAAAGCTGAAAGTTCCACTTCCATTATTGTAGTTTAGTGTATATTTGTATATAATGAATAATGATTATAATAATTATAATACTTTTTTTAACGTGATGAATATATTAATCTTTCAAACGCATTAAAACAATATTTGATTCCTCAATATAATAATTTTAATTGTTATTGTTCGTATTTATTTCCGCAGAGTATAAACACATTTTTCTTTTTAACTAAAAACCTTTGCGTAACTGAAACCAACTAACCAATTTTAACTGTGATGAAAAATAATTCCATTACACCACGTTCTCTAAAAGTATGGAATAGACTAATAGAAAATTCCTCTCGTGAAATTGTCAATTTATCTTCAGTAAGAGTCTCAAGCTTAAACCACTTCTTGGAGGCTCTCCATTTAGAACCGGATGGAGATAAAATTTAAACGCTATCAAACTCTTAAAAGGGAAAGAAAAGAGAACCAAAAAACAAGAGATAATTTTAGTAGCGAAGAAAAGAGGCTTACTGCCTCATTCCTAAACAACTCGTAAATTCTTAGAAAACACTTTCCGGGAATGGGGGAGACGGTGGTGACTCCGAAATTATGTTGAATGATCGGGCGCCGTAAACATTGTTCATTATTCTTCATTTGTTTCAACCCTTTTGGAGACCCAAGTACAGGGATATTGGATATCTGCAGCTGCTCAGTCTAGACTTGATGCAGCTGTTCATTATTATGATAAATTGGTGCAGCTTTCCGTTTTCTGCTGTCTGAGAGCATGTTTTCGCCTACTACACAAATCTGTTTTGGCTCTGCTGTACTAGTGAAGTGCTAAAACTCGCATTTTCGTAACACCTACACCTCATTAATGTTCGGTTCCATACTTGCGCAGACGTATTACACAGAATGTGTCCCGAACTCGCTGGAGTTATAACTAATATAAATTAGTCCTAAGTTACGCGAATGTGACAGCAGCGAAGCCTAATTTTAAACTAAATCATTCCCTCCACCTTTTATAATCTGAATTTATGAGCAAATTTTGTAGTCGAATTTCCTATCATGCAAAAATTACTTAAAATATGTATCACAAAATAATTTAATTTTAATAATGTATCACAAAATAATAATTTCTTTTTACTGATTATTTATATTTTAGAAGAATAAAAAATTTCTAAATCGTAGAACTTTCTTAATGTTTTTCACATCTGCTCACTCAACTGCAAATATGTAAATGTAATTTGCATTATATTTAACCGAAGTGAGGTGCTATTCTGAAATTTCTGTTTTAAGTATTGTTCTAAAACAATTCTAAAATTTCTGTTTAGAGTACTATTCTAAAACAATTCTAACATTTCTAATCTAAGTATTATTTTAAAACAATTCTAACATTTCTAATCTAAGTATTATTCTAAAACAATTGTAACATTTCTAATCTAAGTATTATTCTAAAACAATTCTAATATTTCTAATCTACACCAAAGATCCATTTCATTATGACCACCCTGCTAATAACGTTAAGTTTATAATTTTATCTATAAACTTAACGCAAGAGTTTTTTCAAAATTTCAAATTTTTGAAAGTTGTTGCGATTTTAAATGAAATTTTTTAATTTTTTTTTACTTAATTAATGATTAAGTATCCACTAATGCTAAAACCATTATTTCTTTTCTGAGATCATCATTTTACATGTCAGCGCTTGACATGTCAAAAATAACGAAAAATGAATAAATAAAATAAAAAATAAAAGTGAGAGATTATAGATGCTGAGTGATACAAATCTTAATAATTGTATCAATTTTTTTTTATATAAAATGGAGACAAAAGTGATTTCCAATTTGAACTGTTAAATGATATAAGGTTATCGTTTTTCTTTTAATGTTAACAATTTGAATTGCACCTCATTAATTGCTTCTTGCGTCGTACACTTTGTATTCTTAAGTTTTTTGGCATGTAAAGTTGGCTTCCGTTCAAATCTTGGCATCCGTTTATTTCCCTTCGATAAACATATTAACAAAAGTTTCTTACATAAAATTAGAATTGAAAAGCTCAGTGGAAGAAACGTTTATGTGACATTTTGGAGAGTTTGAGTAAATGAGCATAAATGTTTATGCGTTTCTCCTTTTTGTTTTTTAGCTCAATCTTTATATCTTTAGTACGTTTTTGAAGACATACCTCACAAAAGTTTTGGTAAAATCAATAAAATTTTAGCAACCTTAATTGGAACGAACTGGTATAAAATTTTATCTAGCCTTGTAGGTCCGAAAACCGATTAAACCGAGGTAGTGTGGGACCAACTTTCGTGTAGATGTTTTACCGGTATGTATCGTTTTAATAGTCTAGAATGCTGTAATTTTCTCATATAAAAACAATATTCCTTTACATAGCACTGATTGTGGTCAAAATGGTATTTCGTTCCGCTACATCTGAATGCATTTCTGAAATTAAAAAGTATTTTTATTAGTTTTAATACAAAAAATTTTCAGGTATTTTTGTTGAAAGACATAGTAAAATATTTTCAATTTTTCATTAAAAATTTGCATGCAAAAATTACCCATTTTAATTTATAAAAATGTTTTTAAGATAGTTTATGATTTTTGTCTTTCGTGGTAAACTACGCGACCATGATTAGTTACGCGACTGTCATTTTGCTTAACGAATTTCCGTCGTTGAACACAATCCAATCAGTGAATATGCTGCTTTTTTAATTTTTAACTTCTTAGCCTTGAATTCAGAAGACAAGAATGCCTGTTTAAAGAACAAGGCCACATTCACCTTTAAGAGAATTCTTTTAAACGAAAATAAGCAGTATTTATGCAAAATGAAAGTAAAAACCACGCAGATCTCTAATGGTTAGCCCGATGCCAATGGAGCTCTAATATCTTTCTGCCAAATTGCAATTTGCATCAGCACAGCAATCTCAGCCGCAAGGAGCAAAATAAAGTTTAACTATCTTTTCGTTGTGATTCGTTCTGATGTAGACTTAGTCTGCCTTTGCTGAGCTATGATGATTTTTATAAAAAAGTTATTATAAGTTTTGCCAAATATATAAGTACGCTTATCCTTTCGAATTTGACACTTAAATTTTTACATGAGCACACGCATCTCAAAAATTTTTGGTGAGCGCATTCTTATTTTTAATTTTAAAATAATAACCCGAAAAATAAAAATAAAAATTTAGTAATAAGCATAACTAATATTAGGTTATTTGGTACTGTTTTAATATGTACTATATATGCTCATGTGCTTATCGTGATACCTACTATAAGCACAGGAAAAAAATGATTTTTACTGATACCGAATGGCATAAGTACCAGAGAAAATTGTTGATTATGATAATTTTTGCCAAAAAAGTGCTGGTTTCGAGCAATAGAATTATGCCAAATGATACTGGACATTGATAATCTTGATTCTGATAGGACAAACTTCTAAAAACATGCTTTGCTTAATCTAATAACTTAATGCCATAAGAAAGGGTAACATATAACAATAAATTAAAAAAAACTGTGATTGTTTTAAGTTAATTAATTGCGTCCGCGTATCCCTTTTAATTTAATGCAAGATTTCGTAATATTGTTCTTGAACTTGAACTAGGGTAGCATACAGAGTACCTGTCTGCGAAGCGGACAATTGACTCTTTCATATATGATGGTGCCCTTGGACAACTGGAATAATGTCTATGGAGATGTAGGAGTTCCACAGTGGGGCTGTGGACATCTTGGTGGGTGCGGCTTGGTGGGGTGCATAATATTGTTCATTACCTATTTATTGATTTTTTAGTTTTATTTAAACCCGCACGAAAAAAGAATATTCAGCTAGTAACAATAAAAATAAAATGAAAAAGTTGCATCAGTTCACAATATTTATTTTTAAAGTTAATTTTTTTAGAAAAAAATATTAAATTTATTACCAGGGCAGTGTGTTTGAAACACAAACTAATGCGAGCCAGAAACAAAAAAACAATGTATGTTGTAGCTATTTAAGATTTTATCTTTTTTAATAACTGATTCGTAAAAAAATTTAATTTCCTCTTTAATGTATGGAACTAATATCGGTTGTTTCAAGTTTTTCCTTTTCACAAGCGTTTTTCTCCTTGCACCTTTGCGTTCGAAGCCAAACAAGTGATTTTCTAGGGTTGTTTATTAACTATTTGTTGCAAAGTCACTTAGATGGCTTTTCCATCCAAAGAATGCTCAAATAATGTTACTTTAGCTGGTTCTTCCACTGAGTATCTTTGGAACTTATAGATTTAGCATTATGAATGAATGTTATATATTTAAATAAAGTTAAAATTAGAACTTACTCCACGAAATCACAATTTTTTCTTTAAATGTCACTTAGCCAGTTCTTTCACTAAGCTCTTCTATTGCTATGTTCATATAATAAATTTTAAAAGCAATCAATTTTAGAGGGAGTAAAAGGCAAAACCTTCTAGTTGTTTTGAAGTTTCCTTGCTATAAGAAAGCTACAGTTTAGTGAGGAATTAAGTTATCAACACGTTTCTCACAATTCTTTTTCAGTAATTTATGCTTTTAAGAATATTCTAAAGCATTTAAAAAAAACTTTTGTGACATGCATATTACTTAAAAAGGAATTTAATTTTCTAAAACAAATATTTGGTTCTTTTAAAATAAAAATTCTCGTAAAAGATGTGGAAACTTAAAAATTTTATTTTTACGAAACTATTCATATCATTTACAAAGTTACGAAAAATAAATTTGTTTCAAAACTTCGAGAAAAAACATTTAAGAAGCTGAGAGAGCTTTATTCAGATAAAAAAAATATTTTTTTCACAACACTCCTTGAAATATTGCTAAAAAAACTAATTTTCTCTTTTAAGAAAAATTCAAGCTATTCTAAACATTCGATACATTTAGATTGGTTCGCAAATTGTTTTATTTTTCTTTTTGCTTAAAACCTCTTGTTGGGGATTTCTGTTCTTCCTTACATGTTTTCTCAACTCTTTTAGAAAAACTGTTTTCTTTTCTTTTCAATTTTTTTTTTCGATTTTCTTTTCTCATATTTTCAACATTTTTATTTCCATACATATCATATCGTCACATAGTTTTTTTTCTATTTTATTTCTCTAAATATGTCTGTATTATTTACGTACGTTGGCATAGACATACTCACATATTTCCCTAATATATTTATTCCTGGCCAAGTTTGAATATTATAGATTTATATTAAAGGGTGATACGGGTCCATTTATATGAACAGCTTTTAAATAGATAGGTCCACTTTTACTCTTTAATTATTTCCCGGACTCTTTAATTTATTTATAATTATTTCTTTTTGTGTGGCAATATAGAATGTTATAATCCAACCCCTGACCGAGATTGAATATTATAAGTTAATATTATGGAGAGATACGTGGCTGTTCTCTTCTCAATTTAGATTTTCTTTTCTATTTTCGGTTTTTTTTCTCATATTTTCAACACTTTTATTTTCATACATATTATATCGTCATATAGTTTTTTTCCGATTTTATTTCTCTAAATATGTCTGTATTTTTTACGTACTTTGACATAGACATATTTCTTACGTATTTTCCTAACATATTTATACCTTGCCGAGTTTGAATATTATAGGTTAATATTAAAGGGCGATACTGGGTCATTTATGTGAACAGCTGTTAAATCTGTGGAGGATCCCCCCCTCTCATAACTGGTGCTCGGCCAAGGAACCGGGCTCTTCACTTGTTCATATAGGTGATAGAGCATCTCAAACAGTTATTTCCAGACTGGCAAGCGGACACACGAACAGTCTCTCGTACTTTGAAGGAAGAAAGACTTATGCAGTCTGCTCCAAATGTGAAGCCCAGCAGGCCTCAGCTGAACATATCCTCGACTGCTTGGGCCTTTCCAAGGAGGACTTATATGCTTCTCCACTTCTTATAATCGACTTTTTGAGGGTCAACAACCTACTGGATCTTGTCTGACTTCGTCAGACAATTAGAGGATAAGAAACAACAACAACAGCTGTTAAATAAGATAGGTCCCCTTTTACTCTTTAATTATTTCCCGGACTCTTTAATTTATTTATAATTATTTCCATTATAGAATGTTATAATCTAACCCCTGACCGAGTTTGAATATTATAGGTTAATGTTATGGAGAGATACGTGGCTGTTCTCTTTTCAATTTAGATTTTCTTTTCTATTTTCGGTTTTTTTTCTCATATTTTCAACACTTTTATTTTCATACATATTATATCGTCATATAGTTTTTTTTTTCTATTTTATTTCTCTAAATATGTCTGTATTTTTTACGTACGTTGACATAAACATATTTCTTACATATTTTCCTAACATATTTATACCTTGCCGAGTTTGAATATTATGGGTTAATATTAAAGGGCGATACGAGGCCATTTATATGAACAGCTTTTAACTAGCCACGTCCCCTTTTTTTTCTTCAATTATTTCCCGGACTCCCTAATTTGTGTAGAATTATTTCCTTTTATATGGCAATATAGAATGTTATAATCCAATCCCTGACCGAGTTTGAATATTATAGGTTAATATTATGGAGAGATACGTGGCTGTTCTCTTTTCAATTTAGATTTTCTTTTCTATTTTCGGCTTTTTTTCTCATATTTCAATACTTTCATTTTTACACATAATATGTCGTCACAAATTTTTTTTTCTATCTTATTTCTCTAAATATATCTCTATTTTTTACGTACGTTGGCATATAGACATACTCACATATTTCCCTGGCCGAGTTTAAATATTATGGGTTAATATTAAAGGGTGATATGGGGCCATTTATATGAACAGCTTTTAAATATATAGACCCCCTTTTTCTCTTTAATTATTTCCCGGGCTCCCTAATTTGTGTATAATTATTTCCTTTTGTATGGCAATATAGAATCTTATAATCTAATCCCTGACCGAGTTTGAATATTATAGGTCTTTTCTTTTCTTTTCTTTTCAATTTAGATTTTCTTTTCTATTTTCGGTTTTTTTCCCTCATATTTTCCACAGTTTTATTTTTATACATATTATATCGTCACATATTTTTTTTTTATATTTCATCTCTAAATATCTCAATATTTTTTACGTACGTTGATATAAGCAGGTTTCTTACATATTTCAATAAACAGAACTTATATTAAAACTCAACGAATTTTTCTGAAACACTTTCAAAGTATTCGAAAGTTAACTTTTAAGTGAAGTGATCTATAATACTTCATTACAGATTTAAACATTCTGTTTTAAAAAATGATGTAAGATATTTTATTCAAAGCCCAAGCGAATGCACATGAATACGCAAAAAAATAGCCACATAAATCATTTAAATGAATTTACTTTGAATTCGGAAGGATTATTTTGAAGATGCCTCATTTGTAATCGCTAAATGATTTAAAATCTCTCACTTGGCTTAATTTTAATTTTTAATCAAGCGTTGTTACCATCTCGCAATGAAATTTCACTTTTATGAAGGGATGTTTTATTATTTAATTACTTATGGAATGAAATTTCAATTTTTTGGGAAAGGAAAACATCTTTTTATAAGACTTAATTAAAAAAGTAAGTAAACTAAAAAAAATATATGGTTTTAAACTGTCAGCTGAATAGAATGTGTAAGGCAATAAAACTTTCGAAGAAAATTCGCAATTAAAATGGTTTTTAATAACACAAGAACAATTTTTTTTTTGCAAAAATAAAGAAGAAAAATTCCTCGTAACAATGGATTTTTATAAACAAAAACAAGTTTTTCTCTAAAAGTTATGAAAGAAATCCGTAGTTATAGCAGTTTTAAAGAAAAAAAAATCATAGACAGAATGGTTTTTTACAATACATAAACAGGTTTTTATCTCTAAAAGTGATGAAAGAAATACGTAGTCACAAATGTTTTTTTAAACATACAAAATCGACTTTTCTCCGTAAAAGTAAATCTGTAGTTTGAACAGATTTTACCCCATGGAAACAAGTTTTTTCTGCGAAAGTTACGAAGTAATTAATTCTGTAGTACAGAATTAATTACTTTGAGTATTCATAACTTGTGTACAGAATCTGTACACAAGTTATGAATACTTCATGTGAGTACTATGATTTTCAATACAGGAATGTTAAAGCTATGCAAATATTTAAAAAGTATGCCCTAACTAACAGCCCATCAATGCTAAATTTATTGGAAAAACTTGAAAGCATAGCTGAAAATATTATTGTTGAAAAGAAGTGTTTTTGGAATATCTAGGCAAAATATGTTATAATAACTAAGGCTCTCCCTGAAAATTATCATTTGCAAAAGCCCGGAATCACTTTCTTATTTTCTTTCGGATCCCTTTGTGACTCGTTTCACTCCAGGAAACATAATTCAGTTTTGTTTAAGTAATAAGTTCTTACTTACAGGGTTGGCCTCAAAGCTTGCGAGGGCATCCTCTCATATTCGCAAACAACCAAAATGCATTAAAAAAGATTATTTAACCTTCAAACAATTTTTAGCTACGTCTATCACAATTAAATTGATTAATTAACTATCTTTAATTATCTATCTCTAGTGGTGAAAGTGCCATTTTCAATTATAAACATAAAGTGAGTCTTTTTTTTTTTTTTTTTGAAAAAAATCCAATTTGACCAAAAGGCATTGTTTTAAGTGCTTTTTTCGTGATTTTTTGCTTTAAATAAGGATTATTTATTCATTGATGTGGAACATTTATTTCTTCCTCCCAAGATCTTTATTGCTTTATTTTATAAGCTCGCGCTCAAGTAGATGTCAAGTGAAAGTAACAGAAGAGAGAGAGAGAGTGAGAGAAAGAAAGGCTACATGTTGCCAGTTATATAAATCTTAACATGTATATTGACATTTTTAAAAATAAAGTAACTTAATAAAAAGTGGTAAAACCCGTTCGCAATTTCAATTGTTAGAAATCTAACCAACGAAATACTTGTTACTCATTTCTTCTTACTGAATATCACACTCTGTGTTCTTTAATTTCTTTTTAAATATAACTTTTTTTTTCAAATCTAGGTAGTCTTCTATTTCGTAAGGAATAATATGTTTACAAAAAGTTTTCCAGTAAATTATAATAATTGTGAAGTTTGAAAATAAAATGTTCTGTGTATTTGTAGAAAATAAAGTTTAATGGATAAAGTAAGGTAATAATAATAAAGAAGCATTTACGAGGGTTGGTGAGAGTAGAAATCAAGGGAAAAAGCCTCCTAATATTTAAAAGAAATGTTACACACACTATAGATTTTTCACTTTTATATAAAAACTAGCTGCATACCCGTTCTACTCATAGGGTGAGAAAAAATTGTATTTTGATTGGTTATTATGTGAATGATATGAGAATATTACGATTTTAAACTCATCTATGTTTATAAAATTTATCCAAGTATTTTGTCCTTTTTATCAATTTATATCTATATTTATTAATAAAACTGGAAGTGGAAATGGTTGAGTGGTTAGAAAAAAATTCATTAGTATAAACCATAAATCGTCTAAGACTGAATATTCCGACCACCTAGAAACCTGGCCCTGGAATTTCACTCCATTCAAGCATTGCAAAGTAATAATCATTCCAATCAATCTGCCAATCTTAAATCAACCTACAATCATTTTGAGAATAATTCAAATGTTTGTATTTTGATCCACATATTTCTTCACATGCAAGAAAGGAAAAAAAACGTCATTTTCTCGAACTAATGTTATCCTTATAAGACTCTCAAACTTTTTTTTTTTAATCTCGCCTGAAAAACAAGGCATTAGACGAATATAGACGAATAGTACCAGCATTCCATGCATTGACAGTCACATAAAATTCTTCAAAAAATAAAAAAAAGAAAGTATGAAATTTCAACTTTAAAAATTTAAAAACGGAGTTGTAATACAAAATAACAGTCACAGTATAGATGGTTAATTAAAAATTGGAAATCATAAGACGTAACACATTCAATTATATCAGAATATAAAAACAAGTCTCTTTATTATTATTTTTTAAATTTTCGATTCTTTTCTTTTTATTTGAATTTTTCAACTTCACCAAAATGCATTATTAAAGCTCTATAAACATTTTAAAAAGCTTCTAAAATAATACAACAGTAGGCAGAATTCACAAAAATGTATGCGTTTTCAAAAAGAAATTCAAAAATGCGTTCCCGCCCCCTTTAAAGCATCAAATTTTTTGACATTTCTATACTGTAAACAGATTTTGATTACTGTAAAAATAAATTGCAAAAAATTTTCAATTACAAATAAATGTTTGATCACTGTTGCTTATAGTTCATTGCCTTCAAAACAATAAACTATTTACGTTAAAATATTTGTTGATTACTACTATACTTTAATTCGCTTAACTATAAACAATCAATCAAACTTCAATAGTGCACGTAAAAAATTACCTCTTAGATTACGGTCAGTAACCGGAAAAAGTGTCCCTGCCACTCACCATTAAAATAAATTTATGGGAGCATAATCATTAAAAATACAGTCTGCCCATATTTTTTTTATTAAATATGGGGCTACTGGTCCTCATATAACACTATGCTCTGAAAAATTGAACATTATGTATCTCGGTACTTGAAGTTATTTGAGAATCAGGTGATTTATTTGTTGAAGCAAGGCGAATCGCAGAACAAGGCAAAATATTGCAGTTTTCGAATCTATCTAAGAGTAAAAGAGTTGCTTATTTGTCGTCATTTACACCCTTTTCGGTTGAGTTCTTACAATTATGGATACTAGTCTCTGATCTTAAAGAAGGGAACGAACCGTATAAATAAACGTTGACTCTCTGTATTTTAAGGAAATTTCTTAAAATGCAGTCGTGTAAATATCGATTGTTATGATAAAAAAAACTAGTAGGAAACAAATTGTAAAAACGCTTAAATGTTTACCACCTTTTATAGCTTATTATAATCAAAGCATCAGTGTATGAATTAGCTGTGACATTTTGAAAGAAAAGGAGACACGCTTAATCCTTAAATAACTTTTTTTATGCAAAAAAGTACGATAAAAACATCATTAAACGTAATTATCATTAAAAATGTTTCTGAATAATATTTAGTTTCAAATTTCTTTGGGGAAAGATTATCCATCTACTTTTCGCTAATTTAAAACGACGGCATTTGCTTTACAGAATAGCAGGAAGGAAAAAAAAACAAATTGGTAATTACTTTTAAACTAGCAGAGTAAAAAGAGCAATAAAACAAGAAAAAATATCACAGAAGTAAAAAAGAATTTGACACAGCTAATTAGAACGTTTCGTATTTTGTGGCTCCTTGAAAGAAATGACAAGAGATAGAAAAAAAAGGGGGAGTAAAAAGGAAAATAAGTCTCCTCTTGGGGTATTTGATCTTCAACATTAGTTCGATGTTGACGCCAGTATTCTAGAATGTGCAATTAGGAAAGTGTCATCCGAAGTATATTAAAATAGACAAGCATTTTGACATATTAATTATAAAAAAAAGTAGAATCAATATTAAAGACAAGTGTCGTAAAAAATGATGAGACGTTTATTATGCCAAGTAATTTTTACGTTGACGAAGATATTTAATGAGATTCAATGTTTTGTAACATGGCAGTTGCTATTTTACAAAAATGTATTCCTATCATTAGAAAATCAGTCTCCAAATTACTAAAATTTTAAGTTTTAAGTCGTTTTCTTCTCTGTGAACATATTGAGTGTAACCAATTTTAAAGATCTTATGGCTGATATTAATGTAATGGAGAATTTATTAAATTTCTTGTCAGGGCACATTGGACAAACCAAACGTGCCATTAAATTTCAAATTAAAGAATATGAAAGATGTGTCCATCAAAATCAAAATATTAAACAACCTTCAATCGCCCTACATAGTTGAAATTCTAATCACAGATTTTAATTTTCTTCGGGTTAAGACATTCAGCACTGCTCTTCGGCTGCCGAACTTGACTTCTAAAAATCAAACCATATTAAAAAAAGTTCTAAAAATTTAGTTATTTATCTTTCTCGTATCCCAACCTTTACCAATGTTTGGAAACCTATTTTAATTTAATTGTTTAAACTAAAGGGTTACCGTCAAACCTCTCACACCAGTCTCTTATCTGCCTTTTTTAATTGTCCTGTTCAAGATTGTTTTTATGTCTCTACTGATCATAATAAATCACCTTGAACGTGTCTGTCTCGTAACTTTCCTACTGTCATTTTCTGTTTAGACACTGAAAAGGGTTCTTGTTTATTGAACTGAAACTATAGTGTGTTCTTTCTTGTACCTGTATTTGTGCTTTCTTCAAGATACTTTACTTTATTCATATGTAGCACAAAAAATACCCTATGTATTTTGTATGCATTCATCTATGGATTATTGACGTTTCATATCCTTCTTTAAATGTTTGGAAAAACTAATCTGATAAACTACAATCGCATAACTTGCTTTTTTTTTGGATTTTGTTATTTTAAACATAAATTTTTCTCAATCAATTTCGTATGCTCTCCCCACCTTATAATTTTTTATATCCTTTTGAAAAAAAATAGAAGTAAAAAAATAATTCTCATTAAAAGTCTCAAATTACACAAGTGAAAACGATTAAAGGGAAATTTTTTTTATTTATTTCATTTTTTATTCATTTATTTATAATTTGCGATAAAAAAAATAAAAAAAATTAAAAGAAACCTGACTAAAACATCATCTGTTGTAAGCTAAACATATGGGGGTAAAAAAAAGCACAACCAGCTCCCTAAATAAGAAAACTTGTCCAGTAGAGCTGCTGATAAACACCATGTCAGAGAAAAACAGGTGTAATAGGGTTGATGATCGTCTCCAACAACTACACCACTCTCGCATTGGTGTTTCATACTGTTACCAGGGTCCCATGGTCGGTAGATCTGGTCTTCGAGCTGCAACTGAGAGTCCAAGGTCAGTCCATATGGGTTCAATGAAGGGACATCGCAGGCTACTCCAATCCTTGAATATTCTCCGATTGGAGGTATTCTTCCATCAACTGAGTCCTCCGACGAAGAGCGTTATCGTCCATAAAGATGAAATTTAGTCCATATGCTCCTCGGAAAAGTCTCACATAGAGAGCAAGGATCTCGTCCCTGTACCAATGACCGGACAGAGTACCATTATCGAACACCTGAAGGTCAGTATGCCCGTCTGCCATGATGCCTACGAAGACCATTTCAACCATTATGGTCTTTCTCTACAATGTTAAAGATCCTATATCGACTCCCTCCCGGGTCCCCCAGATGAGAACGCGTCTCGAGTAGCTGTCAAGACTGAATCGCGACTCATCACTGAAGAACCTTCCCCAATAATCCTCTGTTCAAGACAGGTGTTCTGGTCGCTTTGTGGTTCGCAGTCAAGGGAGTGCAGACTAGAGGGCACCTGGCATACAGGCCACCTGTATTAAGTCTCTCTAAACTATCTGACATATGATGAACTCTGAACATATGACGCACACTGAACTATAGATGGAAATAAATTTTTTTATTTAGAATTTTAGAATTGTAAACAATTCTAGATGATCAATATTTGTTTTAAAAAAAATATGTGTTTAAGCAAAATTTCCAGTACTTATACTGCCATAGAAAAAAAATTTGTCTTCAAATGATTGATTGAACAACGTACCATAAATCCTTTACGAACACCTTTTTGTTTTAAGGTTAAGTATGAAAGAGCCACAATTTTCTTCCAATGGATTACCCTTCTTAACCGAATAGAATCAATTATTTTTTCTCAAGAAACTTTCTGTTAAATGGGAAAGGGCAGAGAAATAATCACTATAAGCGTATTGTAATTGGGTGCTTGCACTTCAAAAAGATGAAGATACCCACACATGTGACCAATGACGGCAGCGCGAGCTGATCGTTTAGAAGTAAAATGGTTTGTTAAAGTTAAGTTTCTCCACATAAGTTAGAATGTTAATTAACCTGAAATTAATTAAATACAGTGCCGTATCGCACATCAAATTTGACAAAATATAATTCTTTATCATCTACGTCTATTAATTAACTTAAATTTATTATTTGCTTATGTATTTTATTGTTACTGTTATATATTTTTTCATTGCATGACTGGCAATTTCGATGCAGAATTAGTTTGTTTATGTTCCGCATGGCTTTGTACTTGTCTTTGTGTTAAGTAAGAAATATGTAATGAAAAAATTGAAATCTTTGTGAAGGAATATAGAATATGTTTCTTAAGAGAATTGGTGCTTGACTAGCTTTACTTACTCGAAAATAGAATGAAAAGAACAGTTGCTAACGTAAGCAAATGCCACGTTTCAACAACCAATCAGAATCGAGATACCCACACTACGTCACTTGCAGGTATCTCATTGTGAAAGATGTCTCAAATACGTAAACAAAATATCCAAAGTGGTTTACATTTTTGAAAGAATTTAATAACGAAGCAGTTGGTTAAAAATATAATATTTTAACAGAATTTTAATGAATTTCATGGCTCAATTTATTTTATTTTGTAAATGGAATTAAACTGCCGAACTTGAGACTATCCATGCTCATTTTGTAGCTTTTTACTTTTGGAACCAACACAGAAGACGAGAACACATGAATGGATCATTGGAACATATTCTCCTTCACGGAGAACTTTGGAATAAAACAAATACATGCTCCCGTTAAATGTTGAGGTAAAATTCCAACAATTAGCCAGATGTGAAAGGGATATCAGCCCTTTAGCCATCTGCCTACCACTTGGGATATTTTGTCTAAACATTGGGGTTTTGGTGCAAGTTGGGAACAATATATTAATCTTGAAACCATTACCAATATTCAAACATGCGTTGCCTGATTAAATGTGAGCGCTTTATCCTCTGAACCATCCCAAACCTGCAATCAACTTACAATATAAGAAAATACTTGTAATGTGATTATGTTGAACTTACAATATAATCACATTACAATATAAGAAAATATTTTGCAATTGAAACAAACACAAAGAATCCAATAATAGTTATTAGAAGCCTGCAAACAATACTAACTAACCTTGTGTAATTGGGAATATCAATTTACAACAATTCGAAATTTGTAATTGAGGAAAGCGAATGCTTTGATTTATATTAGGGATTCATTTCTGTGACTTTTACTCATCAATATTTCATTGTTTCCATTTGTCAGATGTTCGGACACACTATGCAGATGATTTAAACTAATTGGTTAAGTGATTGATTAATTTAATAAGACTAATTAATGATTTGGGAGAAAGGGATGGGTAACAAACATGTGTTCAATCCATTCGAATAAAACCTTACCGGTGCAACAAAATTTAGGACTGAATTAATGGTCTTATAAACTTTGAAATAGTTTGGATGGTTCTTGTGATACATAAAAAGAAATTACTCCTGACCAGTGGTTGGAATTATTTTTGTAGTTTACTACAACAACAACTACTTCGTTACAAATGTAGTTAACTACAACTACTTTTTTTTAAATGTAGTGACTACAAACTACTTTCGAAATGTAGTGACTACTTCACTACTTTAAGGAACCACACTTTTCTGGAGAAATTAATTTACACTTATGTTCGAGATGGTTTTGAATAAAAAATTGGTTTCTATTAAACATGAAGATTTGTTTTGCAAATATTTATTCATGTCTAAATGAGACTATTTTCTATTCCAAAGCAATTTTGTCGTTCGTTTAGCATTCAACTTCTTATGCCTCTTTCGACAACGAATATTTAATTTAAGAGATGCGAAACGATCAAACACTTGCATTTTTTTAATTGTTTAAAGCTCCTTTAATTCCTCTAAGAAATTAAGTATATCGAAAATACGTTCCCGTCATTTTAAATAACATCAATGTTTCATGAATGTGCATTCGCATGCGAAAGTGCGACTGAAGTGATTAATTATCTAATTTTCATAATGTCTAGTTCAAATATTAGTTAGACATGGTTTTAGATACTTAATTCCCGCTAACGTTCATCTGCAACTACAGAGTCATTTTCATGACATTCCATAGTGGGCCAGCATCCAAGGTTTCGCTGCCGAAATTAGTCTTAAAATTTGTATTTAGGGGTTTTTATGTGCATGTAAATTGAATTCATAGTTGAAATACACTAAAAATACCCACACAAAAAAACAAAATGTCAGCTAAATATGGCAAGCAAAAATAAAAATAATAATATAATACGCTTAAATAATTAAATATAACAATGGAAATCTGATAATTTTCGTGATTTTATATTAAAAATGAAAAGCGAATTATATTTCAGAAGTAATATTACAAAATAACGCGAAAACATGAAAAAAATAATACTTTTTGTTTTTCGGTATATTTAGTCCACTTTTGCAATACGGGCAAAATGGGGCAGGTTTTTTCGAACGAAGAAACATCAGAGAAAACAAAAAAAAAGTATAGCTAATTACCTCGTGAAACTTTTTGGAACTAATTTTCGAAAGTCATTCAAACATTGTAAAATGTCAAATGATAAGATATAAACTATGAATTGTCAGGAGTACTAACAAATCCAACAAATTGAAAAATTGTACTATAATTTAACACTAATTACTCTGATAAAAATGTAACATTCAGGTGAAATTCCTGTATATATTTCTGAAATTAAAATTTAAAAATTACATTTAAAACAATTTTTTAACATATTTTTCATTAAATTGTACTCTCGTCGGTCCAAAAAGTAAATTATAATGTTTGGAATAATTATGAAAACTTAATTTGGGATATATTAAAACTGCCAATATATTGTTTAATATATTGGAATATATTAAGCAACATATTTTAGTTAAAAAATTAATTTTTTACTTTTGGCCAAAGATCACAGTCTTCTGGCCCACAGTGCATTCATTCATGGACGGAACTCACGACGGAACTCATTTGTACTCATCAAATTTGAAAAATAAGGTGAGTTGGAGTCATGTTCCCTTACTAAACTAACGTTAAAAGTAGTTACTAGGAACCGCTACTAACACCTGTTTTTGATATCGCACTACTCAATATACTAATATTTTTAAAAAGTAGCACATTACACTACAAACTACGAAAATAAGTAGCGACTACAGTAGTTTCACTACTTGTAGTGCACTACTTCTAACCACTGCTCCTGTCTGAACCTAAAGCGAACCTGCGAAGTCGACAGTTGAAATGTTCAACTTTCCTGAGATCTCGATTCCAACATAAACATATACACCGAAGAGCCATTACATTATGACCACCCTGCTAATAACATGTAGGACCACCTTTAGCCCTCAAAACTGCTAGCACCCGCCGTAGCATTGATTCCACAAGGTGCTGATAGGTAGTCTGAGGTATCTGGTACCAAGCGCTCACCAACTGGTCCTGCAATTCCCTCACATTGCGAGGGGGTAACGTGGCAGCACGAAATTGGTTTTCCAAGTAGGACCACAAATGCTCTATTGGATTACGGTCAGATGAATTTGGGGGCCAAGACGTGACTTGAAAGTCACTGGAATGTTCCTCGAACCAATCCATGACGATTCGACCCTTATCACATGGTGCATTATCCTGTTGGTAAACACCATCCCCCGCAGGAAAAACTGTTGCCATGAATGGGTGAACATGGTCTGCAACTATGTTCAAGTAGCTTACAGACGTTAGGGATTGTTCTATGAGGATTATGGGTCCTATTGTGCCCCATGAAATCATTGTTCCTGGGCTAGAAAGCATTAAAACCTGGGCGAGCCCATTGTTATAGATGGAGGGTGGTCATAATGTAAGGGCTCTTCGGTGTATGTTACAGTGAATGACTGAAATCAAGAGAATGCCGACTTTCACCGGTGAATGTCAACGCTCACATAGCCGGTGACATTGGAGAATATCCGAAATATTTGTTATATCCGATTTGATATTATTTTTTTCGTTGATACTATTATATTTACTCAATATTTTAGTATCTGCTGAGTATAGATTAGGAGAAGCATCAGTGTTCGGAGTACCGAAAATAAGCATACTGGGCAGTGGCCCTTGACTTTAAAAAAAACATTGATGTAGGGCATACAGGGCAAATGCATGCCAAGCAGGGGCACTTAACTAGACAACATTCACCAGAAGTCAACATGAACCAATTTCGGTCATTCATAGTATATATATATATATAGGTATATATATGTATATCACTCACGACGAGGTTAATGAAATCCTAAATTAAATCCTGGCTACGTCATTGCACACGCGCACTCGCACAACTACTAACACAACAGCTCTGCATACCACAATGAAATCCTACTACGAACAAAATACTACGCCTAAGCCACATAACTATAAAAGCTCTGTGGTATTTGTAACATAATGAGTCAAAATCTAACCAATTGAACTTGATCAACAAGAATTAAATATGACAGAATAAAGTAAAACATTAGATTCCAACAGGAAAGAAAATACTCTTTAAGTAAAAATAAGCATTCAATTAATAATTAATATAAACAACAAAATATGCAAATTGAGTGATAAAAAAAGCTTTTTGATGTTTATTTAAATGAATTCTTCCTTCTTTATATTTTACTTAAAGCAAACAACTTTCACCACATTTTCAGCAAATGTGCAAAACAGTATTAAAATACTAAAGATAAATGCTATGTTACACAAATTGCGAAAGCATTGGGAAAAGTCACGCTGATATTAAACCTAAACAATAGAACAAAGAAAAGAGGAAGCTTATTTTTCTTTTTGATTGAGCAATATTTACCGAAAATGTGTTATTATGTTAAAAATAAATCAAATCTTGTTTTCAGCATAGATTAAAATTTTTGAAAATTCAGAAATGTTATACAAAGTTATAATTTATTACATTTCTTCCAGTAATCATTAGTGTAATTTAGTTTAAAAATCATGTTTTTCATTATAAATGATGATTATGGATTAATTTTAAATAATAAATCATATTCAATGAGCCAGTTTATTAAGCCTAACTAAAAGTTTCTTTCGAAAACTGCATAAAAGCAAAGCAATTATTTTCAAATCTTTGGGATAAATTTAAGAGTATTACTTTAGACTATCAATTAATATTCCAGATTCATATTTACATATTTTTATCATCTACGCACATCAACTCAGTTAATGAAATGGGTCATAATTGTTCTCCGTCATCTGTAACTTCACAATTACTTCGCTCAAACGAACTAACTATAAATTATGCCATCCTTTTATAACTCAGAGAGTCCATAAATTATTGATGACACTTTATCATTTTGCAAGTTCATTAATATGCGTCTTAATAACTTATTTTATCCAGTTTTCTCAGTTATTATTCATTTTCGCCATCATGGATTCTTTTCTATAAGGAAATTTCAATGTTGCCACTCTCTGAGCAGAAAAGATTCGCAATTGTTTGAGGGCATTTCGTCGGTGATATTGACAATCACTTTTGTAACGTTTTATTTACGTTTAAAGAGATAAAGCGAGCTCGCTTAAACGATAACTTTAAAAATATATCTACATTTTTAACGGTCTAATAGTTAGTATCTATAACAATAATAGAGTAAACAAAAGAATTTATAAGCGAACAAGTGTTTATACTTTATATTTCCTCACCTGAATTTCCAATGTTGCATTATCACTCCATGCCTTTAAAATGAAAATAACCTTCTGATTATTCAAAAAATTCAAAATAATTCCAGACATTATGTATTCTTTGTATGTCACAAAATTATTTTCTAAATTTTGAATACTTTATAAGATCTACATTTGGAAAAATCATAAATAGCCAACGTCACTTGTGCGACATTAACTCCCGTTCAATCTTGCACTCATTTGGTTATTGATTTTGATATTTTTTGATTTGGTGCTATTTGATTTACACTTGAAAAATATTTTTTTCTTGAAAATTGCTAGTGTTCATTTATTTTAGACACCGCTCAATATGCTTATTTAAGATAAGATAAATAGGTATTTGAAAAGTTGACATAGCATTTTAATCCCTTTTTTTAACTTCTCTTGTGAAATATGTTCATTTTTTAAAAGAATAAAGTAATGACTCGAAATAAATTCAGAATGGTGTATTATCCATTGCCTGAATTACTTGGTGCATTTTTTAAAATCGGTATTTTTTAAAAGACTCTTAAAAGTCAACAGTTCTTTTTGCAAAGATGTCACGGGTTGCAGAAATTTATAGCAGTGGTAGAAACTTCCGTTACCCAAATTTGAACTTTTTAAAAATGTTTTATCGTTTAGTGTAGTGATTACAAACAGATCACCTGATGACTTACATCTGTAACCTACCCATCACTCCGACCCCTTAATCCGGGATTAATAAGGAATATGCTTAGTGATTAAAAAGGTAAGGAAAAGTGAGTAAAAAACTTGTAAAAAATTCCGATAAAGTAAAACTGTGAAATTATGTTAGTAAAATGGGGAAAAATAATTCTGAATCAGTTTACGGTAAAAATTACCTGTCGGTATTTTTTACAGTAACATCTATTTCACCGGAATATGTTGCTGTACTAAATTTCTGATAAAATGTAACTTTTACCGTAATAATTACCGTAAAATATCTGACTAACTAGAATTAAATAAATATTACTGTAAAAATTACAGTACAATATTTTCCGGTAAAGATGTATTTGTCTTTAAAAAAATTTTTATGGATTATACACCCGAAGGATATACTGTAATTTCATCCAGAATTATTTACAGTGTTCGAAATTCCTCGTTCAGTTGTTTAATTTAGGTTGAACAAAGAAAAAGCGCATTTCGAGCTGTGTTCAGGGTTAAAAAATCCTGAAAACTTAAAGGCTTTATCGGGATTTTAATATCCTTCATAATAGTAAGTTGACCCATTTAATGAGAAAATTTATGTTTCATAATGAAATACTTACTTCATAAATATATCAAAAGTCTGTATACATACAATTTGTTTTTTACTTAAGCATAAGTAGATACTTTCAGATACAAAGATTTAAAATTATGCTTGTTAACAATGCTCAACACTTAAAGATTGTTTTAATTTAAAATTATAAAATATTAATTAATTAAAAAAACTAGCATTTTTGAGGAATTAGTTGAAAAAGAAATTCATGAAATTCATCATAGCGTCATCCAGGTAAAATCGTGAAAAATTACGGATTAAACTAGCATGAGTTTTAATGAAGGTTTCGTAAATTTCTTCTTGTCAGAGATATCAATATTTAATTTAAACATTTAATGCACGCATTTTCAAAATAAAAGATTATGTCGGATTATTCAAAAAACGCTATCTCAAAAACAGCAGTTATCGACAGTAAGTCATTAACTTCTATTTAACGAAATATTTTATTCCATTTAGTTTGGTATTTATTTAATTTCTTTTCCATTAATGTTTTCCATGTATTAAAATTGTGTCATAACTTATTAATGAAACAACAAAAAATTCGTTATGCGTAACGTAAACATCCGTGTCATTTTGATTACAACTTGTTAATATCTCTCTAATAAAGTGGAATTATTTTCTGAGAATTTATTATTTACAACCTAATTATAAATTTAGAACATTGTTATCACAAAAAAAGATTAATACGAAAAATTTATTTTAATTAACTTGAGAAGAAGAGCATTTCTTAATCAAAAATATAACTAATAAATATTATACAACAATTGGCTTGTTCTTTTGATTAATTTATTTCATAGCTTTTAAGTCAAAAACTAAGGATAATATTTTTTTATTTTATTGTATCTTCATCAAAATAAATTAGTTACATATAAATTAGTTTTATTTTATAATAAAAAAGTTTCTTGAAACAGATATGTTATTTGTATTCTTTAATTATCCACGCATGTGATTTTTTTTTTACAATAAAAGTAATTAAATAAGAGATGTTTTAATTGTTTCAACTTTCGATACGTTTAAGTAAATGTGTATGATGTGAATACTGAATATTTAAAACCGATCGGATCACAGTAAGTGCGATAGATTTGAAAACGAAATTTAAAAAACGCCATAAAAATAAAGGTTTTTTGAGGTGAATACAGCAAATTCAGTATTTGCCGGGCGAAGCAATCATGTCCAAATAAGATATACACAAAAAAGGCCATAATAAAATATCTACAGCACTAGCTATAGAATATATGTGTTACTGTAATTTCTGTTCCCTTGATATCATTAAGCCTAATTCGAATTTATATTAATATTCTCTATGTTCTGTGTGCAAGTGTAATTAACACAAACTAGTTAGAAGTATTGTATCAGTTACAGCGAGTGACCGAAATTGGTGGTTGTTGACTTCCACTGGTGAAAATTGAGAATCACATAATCGCTTTGGTAAATACAAAAAATGTATACCAGGTCTAGTTAAGTGCCACTGCTTGATATACTTTTGCCCGGTATGCCTACATCAATGCTTTTTTTACGATCCAGTGCTGTTGCCCGGTATGCACTACATAAATATTTTTTTAGGTCAAGTGCAACTGTCCAGGAGGAATTTAACCGGTACTCCAAACACTGATGTATCTCCTAATATATCCTCAGCAGATATTAAAATATCGAACAAATATAATATCAAAGAATAAATTAATATCAAATAGGATATAACAAATATTTCAGACATTAACCTAAGCGACTATGTGATTGTTGACATTCACAGGTGAAAGTCGACATTCTCTTGATTTCGATCATTCACGGTAACATATATTTATAGCTGTGCTTCAAAATTATACAATCAAATTATGTCCGTGGAACAAAAAGAAATATTTACTCTGTAGCACTTATCAGAGAGTTTTGATGCTATAATAAGTATCTTCATTTGTATAAAAATTTACCTGCGTGTCACTATAAGGCAAATGAGCGATTGGGGTCAAAAATATTGTAAAAGAAGGTAACATCAACTAAGGTCAACTCCTAAATGGATACTCGCAGCAAAAAGTAAGCTTCTTCTAAGATCTTGATAATTTTTCTTATAAAAAAGGTATTAAAATTCAAGAAATGAATATAGCACTCTTAAAGTAAACTAATAAAATACTACTAACTACTTAATAAGTTTATTTTATTTTATTTTCTTTGCTAATGTCGGAAACTTGTTGATAGCACCGAAACAAGTTTCTGTTCACTACATTATCATATGAAGCTTACTTTTTGATGTGAGTATCCATTTAGGAGTTGACCTTAGTTGATGTTACCTTCTTTTACAATATTTTTGACCCAAATCTCTCATTTGTCTTATAGTGACACACAAGGCAATTTTTATACCCAGCTTATATACATTTATATAATTGTTCTTATACATTACTGTTCCACTTTATTCACACTATTTCTTTATTTGGACAAACAAAACAGAATCTTAAATCAATACCAATAATTCTTTCCATCCATTTTTCACCGTTTGCAATGTAAATTCTTTGCAACTGATTTTAAATTGACCCAAATTTTAACAAACCATGGAAATTTTAAGAGATATTTACTTCGTTTCTATCTGCAGACCAGTGGAATTTGTGCTTGCGGTGATGCTGATGAAGAACATATTCTTCTTCATTGTAGTCTGTATGCGAGTGCCCGAATGAATTTAAAGACTGATTTGAGACGTCTTTCTATTTGTTGGCCACCTGTCTTATCAGAACTGGTCAAAAGTATTGAAAGTCTTGCGGCCTTGCGGAATTTTGTTTTTAATGTAAATTTGTAAATTTTTCTCCTTTTGTTTTCTACTTACAACTGTAAGCCTCATGCTATACTTTGTAGTGCATGAGGAGTTTTAAGTCGTTTAAATAAAATAAAAATAAATAAAAAAATACTTAAATAATGTTTGTTTGGTTTATTATTTTTTTCTTACTTATAAGTTATTTTAAGAATTTTCTTTCGCTACGAACGTATTTTTGTTCACCTTTGCTCGCTAATTTAAACTTTGTGTTCAGATCAAGGAAAACGAAAAATATTAAAAGAGTTGTTAAAAAAAATATTAAATTAAATGTCGAAATATTTATATAAAAACGAAAAAAAAATACTTACATTTGGTTATTTTATGTTTACTTTGTTTATAAAACTATTTATTTTTTTTATAATTTTACGTTTGTTAAGTATGTACGAAAAAAATTTCGCTTAAAAAACCTTATACTTTTTCAAAAAATGCTCGACAAAAAATTATTAAAACAATTTGCTGAAACTCTACAGAAAAAAAATAATGAAGAATCAAAAAATAAAGTAAACAAAATACGAAAATTACTGAAGCAATACATTAATTAGTTTTATTAATTATTCTTAAAGTTGAAATTTAACTAATCACAATTATTTTTCCGCGAGTTCAATTCAAGAAAAAGTTATATGCAAAAAAAGAAGTACTTTATTTTTAAAAAAAATGCTTGTTATAAGATGTAAAAAAAATAAAGAGAAACAGAACGCATTAAAAAAAACTAAAAATATGAAAACTGGGGTAAAATGTGTAGATTAAAGGAAGAAAAAATTAAAATAAAAAAAAGGAATAAAAGTGGTGTTTACCTAAGATTTGTCTGCCGACTCATCAAATTAATTGCAGTTCAAAAATGGCGTTTTGCCCTTTTTCACTATCAGGTGCAGAATTACGGAAGGGAATCAAATGGGATTTACACTGATCCAGATTTAAAATATTTTGCCACCCCCCACTTCCGTGTTGCAGCACATTAGTGAACAATGTGCTCTGTGTTAAATTTAATTTGCATTGCAAATCTTTTACACGCCCATTCCGCCATGATTTGCACAATGTGTTTCTAAGTCAAGCAAGAAGCATTAGTTTCTTCTCTTTTTTTCATTTTCTTTAGCATTTTTTTCTTTCTGCATGCACACAAGAAAAGATTAAGAAAAAAAGCTTGTTTAGTTCTTTTACTTCTTTTTAAGACTCTTTAAGTCTTAAGTGGCGTAAATGGATGCTTTTTTACTGCTTTTGATAAAGATGGCGTTAAATTTTAGGATTAATTTGATATTTAATTTCATCCTACCACTTAATCACGAGTGTTGTGTGGCATTGATGATAAAAAAAAACATGCGGAAAAAACAGTTTACTGGCATTATTTTCATCAAAGACATTTATATGCTTGTAATTCCTTTTAATTATCCTTTTTTATCATAAACTGCTTTGCTTTTAATAAAATCGCGAAAAAGGAAAACTAATATTTCGAAATTTTTCGATCACTGATTTCTACTTTAATATAGCTGTAAATGTCCAAACGAGTTTTCAGTTTTAAAAGGAAAACATATTTTTTACTTTAAAAAAATTTTCTGCAAAAAATTGTTGAGCAAATGATTTTTTTTTTTAATTTACTAAAAGACTTCAGCCAATGCTCGCTCCGTCCTCCAATCCTCATAATTGCATCTCATTTGTTGTAGTTTTTTTCCCGTTTCTTTCCTCAAAAGTCAATATTTTTCCTCAGAGAAGTGATAGCTCAGGGGATAGAGCGTTCTCTTTCCAATGAGGTCAACCGGGTTCAAATCCCAGCGACGGCTGATCAATAAGAGTCCGCATACGGATTGCACCAACCACAGTGCTGACGTAAAATATATTCAGTGTAGACAGATCATGGGTTAGAGTCCCCTTTCCTGTCAAGCTAAACAGCAAGAGGTGTTTCTCTCCATGTAATGCAAATGCGGATTAGTTAGATCAATAAGTCCTCCACGAAGACAAATTTCGCAAAACACCTGATCCAGGAGTCCCCTTGTCTTCTGGATGGGCTCTAAAATTACAAGGCTACGGAGTTGAACATTAGCAGTCATAAATCAAAAAAAAAAGGGTTGGCTGTTCAACGTGATTTCAAAATAAAATAAAATTAATTATTTTTCACAAAAGCAATGAACATTTCATTAACAAAATATACTAGCCTTGCAGTTTTATGCAAGAACATTTTGTCAACATATAAAATTGACAGGATTTGGAAATTAATCATCTGAACTCGAAAAGATATTTTGTAACCTAAGGAACTTAGATTGTGTAACTCAACAAGAAAAAGTAAATGAGATGTAATTTTACAAGTTCGCAAGACTTATAACAGTTTAATTAGAAATATGTTTCTTCTCACTTATTAGTTTTTTTTTTTTTTTTTTTTTTTTTTTTTTTTTTTTTTAAAATTTTGATATAAACTTAAAATCTAGTAACATCTAAATTTTCTTACTTTTCATTACTTTTGAGAGCGAGCTAATAAAATAAAGATCTCGAGAGAGAGAAATAAAATCATGGAAAAACATTTATAATTGCAATAAGTTTCCACATCATTCCCATCAGTAAATTTTTCAAATCATTTACTTGATTTCAAGTTTTTTAGCTTTTACACAGAAAAACAATGTGTGAAGTTGAACAGCCAAAACACAATGGTCTGAATCTAAAATAAAAGCTGACCGAAATTCTAAGCAAAGAATTTTTTTTCCTGATCATAACTTATTTTTTATATCCATAGGACAATATAATAACAAAACAAATTTTTGTTCATTTTTTTTTCTTTTTTTTTCTTTTTTGCTGTTATAACTTGCTGAATTTACACTTTTATATCGCCACAAAAGAAGGGAAAAAAAGTATGTCAACATTTTTAGAAATTTTGCAACAAAATTATTTTTTGATAAGAAAAATACCTTCCTAACTATAAGTATAATTTATACGGAACAAAGTACCGGACATCCTGATTTAGGTTGTTGGGCAAACACAATAATGGAATTTACGTACATATTATACACATACTTACAGACATTTTTTTCATATCTACATTAAATGATAAAGTAGTTTTGAAAATGTTAAATTCTGATAACATCGATTTAATACCAATGTCATAAATTTATAAAACCTGTGATAACCTTGTAAAAAAAAGTGTGAAATTTTAATATTTTTTCAAAAAAAAGCAATTTCAAAATATGCACTAAGTGTTTTAGGCAAATGAACAACATCACATTACGAATTTATTTGAATCCATTAGTTTATTTATTATTTAAAAAAAGAGAAAGAAAAATTTCATGAGAAAAGTTTGTAAAACAGAATTATGATCTGTGTCCATTTTCTAAAACACACTTTTTGAGCACTTTCTTAAAACGCATTTAAAGCTGTGTCCTTAAAAAAAATTCACCGACGATTTCTTTTCTAAGATATTAGTTTGTTACAAAAAACAATTTATTTACTTCTATTTAAATAGAAACAATTGTTAAATTTTAAGGTGCGTTATGTAGCAAATAATATGATTAAATATAGAAATACCTCAAATAAACACTAGATAATTTAAATCCGTCGTTTACAGCAGCATATTTTTATTCATAATTATTCAAAGAATTTTTTTATGAATTATAAGGGCTTTTATACGGTTTCCAAATTTACAAACTAAAAGTAACCACGCTTGATGAATAATTCATTTGTATTTTTAACAAAGTTTTTTTTTTTTTGCTTCTGTTAGTCTGTTACAATGAAATTACCCAATACTAAAAGAAGCAAATATAGTTATTTTAAATAACTATTCATTCTTAAATAAAAGGTTCTTCATAATCAATTCTCATTCTAGTAAAAAACATTTTTTGAACAGTCATTTTGTTTTAAAATATAATTTATGATAGCGTAAATGCTTATTTCGGTAGCTATGGATCTATTATTATTATGTTTGATATAACTCGTTTTTAATTATTTTCTAAATATTTTCGATTTATTGATGTTTTTTCAAAGTCACCCTTGAAAATTGGTTCCAACGGTAAAATAATACTTGATTTGTACTCTAACACCTGAAAATAAATAAAAATATAATCTTTTTTTTTTCTTCGTGGTTGCGTTCAAAGAAAAAAAAAACCTAAGATATTGAAAAAAAAAGTACTTACTTTCTTTTGTCTCAATTTATTTTTAGCACAGAAATAAAACAGAATTCCAAAAGACTAGTTTGCTTTTATTTCATTTATTTATTATTTTTTTCCGAGACGCAATCGAATCCCGAGATGATTCTTTTCTTTTAACTTTTCTTCTTCAAATCGTGAAGTGATTGTCATTTTTTCCCCTTTAATCTCCGATAAAGAATCGAGAGAGATATGATTCTTTTCCTGTCTCTCTTGATCACACATCAACTCTTCAATAAAAAAGGAAAAATCTAAATAATAATAAAAAATATTTTTTTTGTTTATATATGAAGGTCTTTTTTTAATAAAAAAAAATTTATATACATATATCCAAAATATTTTAAATACTTTAAATTAGTTTGCCCGATATTGAAGCCCACATAAACAGGCCTATGAGGTGAACATTAAAGATTTCTTTTTCCAAAACAGATGGCAGCACTTGGAGAATTTATTGCTCATTGAATAGATATTTTGATGTTTAGGAATTCCAACACAGGTGTCAGCACTTGATTTTTTTCTCTTACTGATTCGGAATATTTTATTATTATTACTTTAATTAACTGTAACTGTTACTTTACTTACATTTATTTATATTGTGATTTGAAGGAGGCGTTTCATTTGTTGGTTTAAATTTTGTACCTTTTAGGTGTGACTATTTTTAAATTTTTTAGTGCTTTTTAATTGTGATAAAGGTTATTTTTTTGTCTTTCCATTAGGGGCCTCGGGACACTGTTAGTTTTGGTTAAATCCTGTAACAACAGAAAGACTCCTGTGTGTTTGCTGGTAGTGTGTCCCCTGATGAAGTACTGTTCTGCAAACATACATTTATATTTTCATTTTTTAATTGTAAAGATTTTATATGTGTCTTATTTTTATTCATAATATAGCCAAATACCAAATTTCGTATTAATTTTTTTTAAACATTAAACATAATAATTTCAGAGTCCTGGACATCGGGACAGAAGAAACTTTTCAGACATATCTTCGGCTTCAAGACATTAAAAGAATCTAAATTTAGTATTTTAATCCACCCAAAAAATCCTTAAAATATAAATTTGCCACTTTAATACCACAATTATAAAGTTATAGAACCCGTGAAAACCACGTAGAAAGAACAGTTGATTTACTTCCTTTTTTTCGAGAAAAACTACTTAAAAAAGTGTAGTAAGTGATTTAGGCAAATGAGCGGTCTCACCTTGCGAATGTTTTTCAATTCATTTGTTTATTCCTTTTTTTCATAAAAGAATATTTTTCATAAGACAGGTTTGAAAAACAAAATGAAATGCTTTATCCATTTTCTTAAACGCGCGTTTTGGTTTCTATTTCCTTCGACGCGCATCGTGTTTTGTGTACAGGTCTAAAAAGCTAATCATTGATATTCATTCTCATATATGCTTATTTGCTCATAACGTGGTTGGTGGTTGGTTGACTCTAATACCACTTGCCACACTGGCAAGCCTGCTTGGTGAAACAGTGCAAATTTAAGGCAAAGTGTGCGATTCTTGTTTTTCAGTGGCGCCATCTATGGCCAAGAATTCGATTTCTGCCACATCATACGCCACACCTGTTTATAAGGTGGACCCATTCATACATCCATTCATTCATCCACAGATCGTAATTTTGACCTGATTCAGAGAACGATCGGTCTCCAATCCAGTACCCCCAGAGGTATTGATTTGCTATGGGAACATGGAGGACTTTGCGACTCGACGGAATTTTAACGTGCATCAGCCACCAACTACACGGGGAGTCTGCGGCCGGCGGGGTTCGAACCCACGAACTCTCGGAAGCATTTCTTTTCTGTGATCATCAATTATTTGTCCAGATTTTTTATAGTAAAACAAGACATAAAAACTACATAAATGTATCTAAATGAGTTAAATTTTTCTAAGGCTGCCACCCAATCTCAAACAAAAATACCCAACACACGAAAACTGGTGTCGTTAAATAATGAATAAACTTTTTTTTCACGGTGGTCGATATTGTTAGTTGAATAAACTGCTTCAACCTTTTTCGGAGATTTTCCCAAAATGACTTAATTACTTTAGATCACAAATGAGGATTATTTCGACCATTACAAGAAGAGTGTCGTGAATAATTTAGCTTTTATTCTAGAGACTTTCTCCTCATTTATTCCGAGTCGCCAAGTGAATGAAGAATGGGTAATTAGAACAACTGTCTGCTTAATGACTCACCTCATTCATTTCTGCTGCATCGAATTCGGAGAATTTTTGTTACGCCCTCAAAACAAAGGCTTTTGCTGTCGAAATTCTCGGGTCTCGAAATTTTAAAATAGGTTTAGAGTCGTTTGGACAGTTAGTAATTAAATCATAACAAGTTAAATATAAACAACACAACCAACTTTATTTTGAGGAGTCTCGGAGTTGGTTTTATTTTGATTCAAATGAAAGTGCTTGGGAAGAACACTGTCAGAAATTTCTCGGAAAAAATGGTTAAATAACAATTTATTGAATGGTTATTTTACCATATTCAATCAAAATAGTCAAAATATCATAAATAAAATGGTAATCAAACTGTTAAGTTTGAGAAAAACTGTTTATTGACTGCGTTCACCTAATACGGTTAAGCAACCCGAATTTTATCTCACCAATTAGAAGCAGCTAATGAGGCTACTTGGTTCTAAGAAACGGCGAACATATCATAGCCGAGCGGGCTTATCTGTCATTCTTATGACCGGCAGAACTGGAGTTCGAATCCTAGTTCTGACACCACAATATTTCTTCAATTTCCTTCACCACATGGAGAATTTGCAGTGTCCGGCACTCTCTAATTACCATTACCTTACGAAAAACCGAGCTCCTATGCCTATTTAGATAATAATTTATTTCTTTTACGTCTTTGAAAAATGCTAGTTGTAAATGGTTAAAAAACCGTATAGTTTTATATTCATGATTTTATAACCATACTTTTTGTAAATGGTTTCAAAACCATAAAGGAAAAAATGATTTTTACCGTAATCTTTACGGTTAATCGGATGGACAGACAGCTGCCAGTTATTTTACCATAATTTTAGAATGAAAATTTTAACAGTGTAGTAATTAAATCATAACAAGTTAAATATAAACAACACAGCAACCAACTTTATTTTGAGGAGTCTCGGAGTTGGTTTTATTTTGATTCAAATGAAAGTGCTTAGGAAGAAGAATACTATTCCACACTGGTGTAAGAAATTAAGAGGATTTGCAGACTTGGTCGATTATCTCTAGAACTACTGGATCGATTTTAATGAAATTTGATATGTACATACATTGATACAATACAGAACAAATAACGATTCAACAATTGTAGAACACACTCATGAACATGCGTAACACTCGTTGAAGGTATGAAACAACGGTTGCAGAATAAACAAAAAAATGGGTATGATCCCCTCTTATACAGGCCTTGCAGCGAGATTTCATGCTTGAAATAAGGCAGTTTATCATTTCTTGTGGCAATTTCATACCTTCCGACTTCAACGAGTGTTACGTGTGTATTACAATTGTTGAACGATTATTTGCTTTGCATTGTATCAATGTTTGTATACATCAAATTTTATTCAAATCGGTCCAGTAGTTCTAGAGATAATCGGTTCAGTCTGCAAATTCTCCTAATTTCTTACACTAGTTTATATAAAATTAATAAATAAGATAATGCAATTCTCTGTTCAACAAGGAAATGTGCAATAATAATATTATTGCAAATATTTTTGTGCAATAATAATCATGCATATGTTTCAGACATTTATGGGCTTAAGACAAAATATATTCGACAACTACTTCAGCATTTGTTTATCAAAATAATTTATTGAGTACTGAAGTGAATGTTCACGTATTTTAACGCACATAAAAATAGTTCCTCGACAAATTAATTTAAAATAATTTTCTGAAACATTGTTTAAAAATCTGTCATACAGTACAATGTCTTTTATGTTCTTTTTTCTCTATATATCGTGCACGTTGTCGCTGTTTTTTTTTTTTTTTTGTGTTCGACTTTGCGTTGCAGTTTGTTTTTCTGCATACAAACTGTAAGAGGAATGCGTTAAGAAAATTGACTTTTCAGTACTATGAATTGAAACAATTTAACTTCAATAATAAATTCGAGTATTATTAATTGACAAACTCTAAATAAAAAAATAACTTGCAACTAAATAGTTGAAGTTTGATTTGCTAAAAAAGCCAGTTTTTACATAGCTTTAATATGAGATTTTTTCGCGATTTAATCCTTGCGCTCGAGTTACTGTCCAAAGTAACAAAAGAAAGAAATGAGAGAAAAAGTGAGAAAAATTGGATTTTGCCACAAAAAACATCATATTAACGTTTACTTTCAATTGTTTTAAAAATATTTTAAAAAATTCATTCAAGAGAAATGAAATCTTTTTCCCATTTAAATTGATATAATAACATAATTTAATCGTTAGAAATCAATAACGAGTAATATTAATTTCCTCTTATTTCTGATTTTCATGTGTAACATATTCCATTTTACAAAGTTTAATTATTTTTTGTTTAATTATTTTGAGAAGCATTAACTGATTTAAATCTAAATTATAATTCGTTTCGTCGTTGTTGTTGATGTTTTCGTCGGCCATTAAGGCAAAGGAGGAGAGACAGTTCTTGTTTTCCAGTGGCTCCATCTACGGCCAGGAACCCGACTTCTGCCGCACCCATACGTCACACCCGTTTATAGGGCGGACCCATTCATACATCCATTCTTTCGTTCACTGATCGTAATTTTGACCTGAACCAGAGAACGATCAATCTCCCATTCAGTACCCCCAGAGGTATTGATTTGTCATGGGAACATGGAGGACTGTGTGATCCGACAGATTTAATATGCACCAGTCACCATTTACTACGCGGAAGTCTTCGGCCGGCTGAATTTGAACTCCCGTTCTCATAAAGTCATTTCGTTTCAATTAGCATATAAACGAAATATACTTAATTAAAAGAATAATAACTGTATATTTTACTAGCAAAATGTAAAATTACTCTTATTAAAAAAAAATATTGACTTAAAAAAATGGTAAATGAGAAGAATGGGAGATAAACACGATGGTTAGTGAGAGGAGCAACAGATGGAAGATCTTTCCAATATTTCTTTTTTTTTTTTAAGTATAAAATTTGTAAACTTGTAGTGTATATAAAATATGAGATTTTGAAACCTAGAAAAATTTTAAAAAGAGAGACATTTTCAAAAGTTTTCTACGTTTTATATGGATAATTCATTTATAAATATGTACGTTTTTAGAAGGAAAACTAACTTGAATAAATAATTGCATACAAACAAGCAAAAAAGGTATTTTTTTAAGCGTTCTTTTTGGTATCACCTTTTAAGTTTATTAAAAAATAAGGAAATGCTAAGCAACTATTTTCCAATTCTATGTAATAGGCCTAAATAAATTATGAGTTAAATCTTCAAACATAACAGAATTTACAGCCTTAAAAGAAAGTTTGAATTTTTGACCTGAAAGAAACACAAACCCATACTTTATTAGGTTTAATCAACATTAAGTGGAAATAAAGCATCCTCTATAAACATTTCTTTCCACTGCAAAAATTGTGAGAATATTGAATAAAAACTGATCTTGGAATTAATAAAAACAATAGAAACATTAGAATTCTGATTTTGTTATGAAATATTGTTGAAGGAATTGATAAATTTCCCATTCGTTGAAGAAGTTAAATGCTGGTTAGCATATTTCCAATTGTTCATATATTATTCAGGAGTGATGTAGATAAGCAATTATTTTACAAAAATTACAAATTTCTTATTTAAGAATTAAATTATAATAAAAAATGCTTTATTTTTTAAATTTATGAGGAGCTCCAAAGTAAAAAATAATTTCAATTTTAAATATAAATATCCAATATCAAATTATAAATTTGGAAAATGGCCCAGATAGTGTGGCTGCAGGGCTAAGCTCCACTAGACACCGTCCACAAGAAATCAAAAATGCGAGTCTTATGTGTACGCTTGCACAGTTTCCGCCAAAAAAGTTAAGAAATCCATGTATTTGCTATTAATTGATTAAATTTAATAACAAGGCTCTTTTCTCTTCGCCTTACGCATTCAAAAGTGTTGGTGGACAAGAATGCGTGACGAATAATTACGAATAACGAATTTTAAAGAATAATGATGAATGATATAACGAATAATAATAAATAAAATCGATACGAATAATTACGAATAACGAATAATAACGAATAATAACGAATGACGAATAATAAATAATGACGAATAACAAATATAATACCGCATTTTAATATAATAACGAATAACGAATTTTAATGAACGCGGAATATATAATAAAAAACGAATTTTAATAATAACGAATTTTAATGAATCCAAAACATTGGCAACCATGTAATGATTTTCGAATTCCATGGTAATGCGTTAGGCAGATGTAAGGGGAATTTCTAAAAATTGATTTTATTCTGCACTTAATTCAGGTTTTTGGTATAAAAGTATTACAGATCTTTTTGTGACTTTTATTTTTTGAAAGAAGGATTAAATAAGATAATAATTTGGTTCTTAAATGTTAGGAAATATGCTATGCATATTTCAATTTGACAGATTTTTTTTCAGAAAATCAAATCCCTTTTTCTAAAATAAAAATCCATTCAAAATAAAGCCTTTTAATGATCATAATTAAAATTTCTTTGATATTTTAATTGTCTTAAATGCTAAACAAACAGAAAATGTGCTTGACTGGCGAAACGCTTTAGTACGAAGAGAATTTCCAGACATGGAACTTGGAAAGGAGCAAACGTTTAATTATATTTCCAAGAGTAAATAAAATCTCGAACCAGTGATCTTTCCAAGTCCGCCGATGTAGAAAAGGGAAGAGCATTTGAGATGGAAAGATATGCGAAGTTTATATTTGGCCTCACTCACAATAAAAGGCTGAGAGATTCAGTCGTGTTTAAACCTGAAGGGTTTCTCATTTCTTTAGGAGAAGCCAAAGAAAGACGCCGAACTTAATCTTGAAAGAAGGGGAACCTAAAGAAAATAACTGTTCTTAAGATTTCGATCACATTATATAAAATAAATAATACACAAGAATTACGTTTATTCCTTAAAATTTCGATAACATTAAATATAATGAATAATAATCAAGAAGATCTTTGTTCTTCTATTTCTACTGATAAGATTTCGATAACTTTATATGCTATGAATAATAATCAAGAAATAACTTTGTCCTTCTTTTTCTTTTCACAAGATTTCGATCACATTTTATACTATGGATAATAAAAATGAAAGATTTTAGTTCTTCTCTTTCTTCTCATAAAATTTCGATTACCTTATTAGTTATGAATAATATTCAGGAAATATCTTAGCTCTTTTTTTTCCAACTCATATGACTTCGATCACATTATATATTATGTTATGAATTAAGATCAAGCAAGATCTTTGTTCTTCTTTTTCCTTTTCACATGATTTCAATCACATTTCATGCTAAGGATAATAATAAAGAACGATCTTTGCTCTTTTTTTCTTTTCGCAAGATTTAAACCACATTTTGTGCAAAGGATAATTACGAAGAAAGATATTTTTTCTTCTTCTTCTTTTCACAAGATTTCAATCACATTTTATGCTAAGGATAATAACGAAGAAAGATCTTTGTTCCTCATTTCTTCGTTTTCTTTTCACAAGATTTCAATGACATTTTATGCTATGGATAATAACGAAGAAAGATCTTTGTTCTTCTTCTTTTCACAAGATTTCGATCACATATTATGCTATGGATATTAATAAAGAAAGATATTTATTCTTTTTCTATTCTAAATATTTCGATCGCATTATACGTTAAGAGAAATAATCAAGAAAGACCTTAGTTCCTCTTAGTTTCTGTTTATTTCCAAGAATTAGACTTTTTTGAAGGTTCTGTTTCATTGATTATTTATTTTTATGTTTATATCCATAACTTTTCAAAGTCTATTTCAATTAATCATTTAATTTCTTGCTTTGAAACAGAGGGTCAAAATAATAACTTTTGAGGTCTATTTTAATCCATCTTCTTATTTAGAAATCTTTTTTTTTTGATTTTGAGGTTTATTTCGATTAGTTTTAACAATTTAAATTTATTTTCTGGTTTAAAGTCTATTTTTATAACTTCTCTGCTTTTATGTTTTGAAGTCCACTCACTGTAATTATTTTTTCCTGTTTTGAGGTCTATATTCCAAAAATCATTTGATTTCATGTTTCGAATTTTATTACTGTAAATTTTTCTCTGAACCATTTTCATGGTCTATTTCATAATTCATGTGCAATCAATATGATTTTGGAATGAATATTTTATGCATTATAGCATTTTTTATTTCATTCTATCCCTGATGTAGAACAGCCCATCCTTTTTTGGACTTACGACAATCAATGTTCATCACCACAAACATGAAATTTGGAACCCTACTCAGAAGACAAGAGACCTCAAGGATCGAACATTGCCTTCGTGGAGAACTTTTTGATGGAATTAACCCGCGTTTGCGTTGCATGGAGTGTAAACCCCGAAATTCTCACTCTAAGTCACCGCAGCATCGATACGCTATATAATCGAAACAATAATCAATTACTTCCTATTTCTTGACAATCGTCTGCAACTTCATTTCCATTCATCCACAACGAGTATAGGACTTTAAAACAGAATGAGATAATTTCTAATTTTTTAACTATTGAAATTACACATATATATGTTATTGTGAATGACCGAAATAGGTGGTTGTTGACTTCCACCGGTGAATGTTGACAATCACATTGTCGCTGAGGTAAATGTCCGAAATCTATACTAGGTCTAGTAAAGTGCCACTGCCAGCTATACATTTACTAGGTATGCCTTACATCAATATTTTCTTAAGTTTAAGTGCCACTTCCCAGTATGAATTTAACCGATACTCCGAACACTCATATTATTCATTAATCTATCCTCAGCAGATATCAAAATAACGAATAAATGCAATAATATCGACAAATAAATTAATATCAAATCGGATATAACAATCATTTCGGACATTCACCGAAGCGACTATGTGATTGTTGACATTAACCGGTGAAAGTCGACATTCGCTTGATTTCGGGCATTCACAGTAACATATACGTTATCTCCTGACATTGATGTTTCGCCGATCATACCAAATCTGCTTACTATAAAAGTCAGTTAAGACAGTAGTTGAACGGCAGGCAATATGAATTTCGTTATCTGCCGTTAAACTCCCGTCTTAACTGACTTTCACAGTGAACAGATTTGGCATAATTTCTTGTCTTGTCTAACAGACAAATGTAATTTAATCATCCTGATATCGATCTTGTCTAATTTCTTCAGTATTCTGTTGTATTGAAGTATCATGCATCAGTGTATTGCAGAAAAATAATTTAATCTTATCTCATAGAGCAGCTAATCCTTCATTCTTCAGTAGCCAGCTCGTATTAATCCAAATAATTTTAAAAAATTACCGTCCTGAAAGTCATTTA
The DNA here is from genome assembly GCF_982258835.1 of Parasteatoda tepidariorum. Classification (NCBI taxonomy): domain Eukaryota; kingdom Metazoa; phylum Arthropoda; class Arachnida; order Araneae; family Theridiidae; genus Parasteatoda; species Parasteatoda tepidariorum. The sequence continues at coordinate 34,392,587 of NC_141757.1, read as the reverse complement.
CAACTAAATGTTTCTTTCCCCATGAGCAGAAAATTTAAAACAATTATCGGTCGATGTTTATAAATAGCAGAGTCCGTGTAATCCACCAAACTGTAAAAGCATTTTTTTAAAAAAAGCACCGTTAATAACGCTTTCTATAAGTTATATATACTGGAAAATACAAATTTTAAAGCTCGAAATAGTTTATGAAGTGAAAAAAAAGCATAAAACCATTTATATTCATTTATTTATATTCATTTATTTTTTCTCTCAAGATTTATATTGTTTGGTGTTTGTGTCTAGAATTATTATGTAAAATTAAATGTGTCTAGCATTTCGTGATGATGTGCTTTTCACAGAATAAACAGCGTTTCTGAGATACTGAGTTGTAAAACAATGTAAGCCTCTAACATATATTAAGGATGTTGAGTATTGTGTTATTAACATTAAATTAAATTATTCAAGGCGTTTCAAAGCTAATGCAACTAACATTTACGAGCTGAGGATATGTAAAGAGGCAATTTATCTATATTACATAAAACTCTAATGTATGTCAACTAAAAAATATTTTTCAGGTTGGCAAAACGGAACTGAAATATAAAGCTGTTAGGCTGCAATGAGCATGGGAAGAAACACCAGTCGATCACCAACATTTAATTTAAGAGTGAATTATTTCCGTCTAGACATGCCTTTTCAATTAGCCTCAATGAAAATTTAAGCCTTGTCTTTGTAGGGGGATGTCTTTCAATTCATTATTTTATATAGTTTAATTCCAAAAGTATCTTCCAACTAATTTGAAATTTAGAATTTCCTTTGTAAATTTTCCGAATATCACTTTTATGCTTTTTACATTAAATAGCGCTGCAAAAAATCCCATGAAATTTAAATCATAGTTTTTATTTTTATGATTTTTTATTCCTTTTTTTTCTTATCTTTCCTTTGGTTCTCATACGTTATACGAAAGAAATGCATACACTATTCCGTTTCTTGAGCGATAAACAAATGAACGGGCTAGCTTGTCCCAATACTTGATCCAAGAAATGCTTGTCTTTGGGATTCGGTTCAAAATTACAATGATACGGAGTTGAACATTGATAGTAGTAAACCCGAAATAGGCTGTAAAACGTCAGTTAAATAATAAAATAAAAAGGATAGTTTATTCCATAAGTAAAAAATAATTATGTGAAAAATTAATGACAAAAATTTTGCAAAAAACCTGCCAAACTTTCCACGTTCCTCATCCATATCCTTCTTGTTTCAAATAGTTCTTAATTTAAAAATAGTTTTTTTCTGATCGAAGCTTATGATAATGATCCATATAAATTCAAATGAAGCCATTTGTGAACCGTCCCTAATCCATAGAAGGAGAGAAAAGAAGAAGCCATAGTTTGGACCTAATTGTATCACCAATTGGAATAATCCGACAGCTCCGCGTGCTTGCAAAACAAGGGCTCCTGGGAGTGAAAGTGCACCGAGAAATGACCTCTCCTCACCCAATCATCAGATCTCCCTCAGGTGGAAACACAATCCAAGCGTCTAATTAGTGCGAATGATCAGCGAATCATTAACAGGAGCCAGTCTGTCTGCTGGCATTCAATTAATTATACAAAAGCCGTAAACAATTCTTCCGCCGTCTTTGGCATGCAATTAACTTCATATAAACGACATTGCTGATTTTTGTATGGACTTAATTTATCCTTAAAACCTTTTCAACTCTGAAGGAGCGAAAAAAAGAAAGAGAATAAGAAACAAAGGCAAACAGAGGGAGTTTAGTTCCAGAACTGATTTAATACTCAAGTGTCCCCAGGAACTGTAAATTTGATTCCAGAGTGGAATACTTTCTTCCAAAAGATGCTTCAAGATCCGAAAGAATCTTCTTGTTCCACGAGGAGGAAATCCATGGACCCAGTCAGTCAGTTTATGCACCTGGAAGAGTTGCCCACTCCAGGGAGTAGATTTGAGCTGCAGGAGCTTATAGGCGTTGGAACTTGCGCCAAAATTTACGCCGCTTTCGATAAACAAAAAGGTAAGAAATGCCTTACTTTAAAAGAATGCTTTTAGAGCTAAAAAGTAGGGAAGTGTTTTTTTTTCTATCGTTTATTTTTTGGAGAAGAATTCAGAAAGTGTTTACTTTAAGAAAAAAAAATTGAAAGAGCCAAAGAGTAAGGTATAGATAGGTACAAACTTTGCTAGATTTATAGATAAAATATAGTATTTGTTCCAGTTTTAAAATTTATTTTGAAAATAAAATAGTCTAGAAAATTATGCAAAAGTTATTTCAAAGGCTATGTAGCATTTTACTCATTAAGTTATACACACTATTTGGAAATGAAAAAAAAGGCAGAAAATTTTAATGTAAAGTTAGTTTTAAATGATTTCACTCTAAAACATTTGTAATTTAATACCGAAACTAAAATATTAATAGAGATTCTATAAATGCATTTATACAATAGTGCCATTTTTGTTTCTATTTTAAAGCCAATATTAAAAAAATGGCTGAAAACTCACATTTCAGTTCATAGTGACTATAACATTTAACAAATACAGTTGTTCGTGCTACTTAGAAAGCAAGTTTATGTGAGAATTTTGAAAAATAAAACTTTTCATATTTTTTCTTCTAGAATATTTCCTAAATTTACAATGACTTATAAATGATTAGCAAAACTGATACTTTTCATTATTATTATGTTACTTTATGTTATTTTATGTGAAGGTTTTAAGAACTCGCTATGTAACGTTAGATTCTTGAAATCAAAATTTCGACTCCTAACTAACTAAATAGAAGCTCATATTTCAGAATCATTTTTGTGTCTGATGGACAAACATATTTCAGTAGTTTTCAGAGAACTGTAATCAGAGTTTGTCGCTATTTTATTACCAGATAGAGTTTATTGTCAATCAAAAATCCGATCAATTTTTATAATCGTTAGGGAACTTAAATTTTATCTGACAGTACAATGATAAATTAAACACTATAAGTACAAATCACGAATAAAAGACGGACCACCCTGAATAACTTTTGATCTAATGGTCGGATTCTCACCCCAAAATATAATTAGTATCCGCAATCTGGTAAATATGGTCCCCATAGTTTGATCAAGAGGGCGCTCCAAACTATTTCTGACCAAACTCCTGAACTATTTTTAAGAAGACCCGACTAAACAATTGGGACCATATTTCCCATTCTATAGTTTTAAAATTTGGGGCTCAGAAATCCGAATCCGTCGAAAAAAGGCATGTTTATTAAGAGAAAGTACGTTTCTGTTTCTGATTTCGTAATTTAAAATATCGTCGGCACTTATTAATTAGCAAGTTTAAGGTCACCTCCGCAAGCCATTAAGAATGAGTCCTAGAACGTGTAAATCCAATCATTAGATCAAAAGTTATTCAGGGTGGTGCATTTTTTTTCATCGCACTGTACACATCGTCATTTATCGCCAAGTAAAATTTATAAGCAATCGAAATTTCGACTACTTTACGAATATCTAGAGTCATGTTCTCAAATATTTCGGTTGTGTAATTTTAAATGATCGACCTACTTTTAGCTGAAAACCGATGCGCAATGAATAAATTCCATGAGCATTAAGGTATGATATCAACTAACGAAAACCTGTTAATTATTTCAAAAATATGTGATTGTTAAAATTCCATAACTGTTTTAAAAATATTTAATGAATGAATTTTTTTTCGTCCTATCGTTTTATAAATATCAGTCATAAAATTGAGTTTTATGCCAGAGATAAGTTGAAAATGAATGGGCTGAATGATAGTTGTGGTTAAAATAAAACGGAAAATGGACGGAATTAGAGTTGAGAACAAGAAGCGTCCATCAGAAAAACATACTTCTTAATATCTGCCTTTGGTTAATTTCATTCGTTGCGAAGGATTAATACAATTTTTCATGGATACGTATTCTTTACATATTTCATTCATTGTACTGTTATTATAAAGAAACAATTTTTGTTAATCTTCCTTCTAAGCATTGTAATTGAATAATTTCATGAAACTAACCAAAATATTAAATAAATAATAATTATTTGGATTTCAATTTATTACAAGTTTTGAAAATAAGAGCTTGTTGAAAAATAAGTCATAATTCTCGGAATCCCAGTGTATTCTAGAATTGGAATTCCCTTTGGAATACTAGAGTTCCACAAAATACTGTTGATTAATTGCTGATCTAGAGGATTCAAATTACTTAAATTGCCTTAATTAAAATGTACCGAGTGAACTGAAGGCTTCTTAAAAATAATTCAGGTAAAAAGAATAAGTTTAAAGTAAACCAGTGTCTATGAAATGCTTCCTATGAAATCCTTCGTATCGGTATATTCCATTGCACTTATTAAGTTTTAAAAAATTTCCCTTCCACAAAAAATGCAGTCAGATGCCGAAAAACAGGACGATTAAGATAAGTGAAAATCTCAACCATAAGAACTGAAAATAATATTATTAATGATTGAAAGAAACCAACGCCACTAAGCCATTCAAAACCAGCGAAGAGTGACAGAAGCACTTTCCCAAGCCCGCACGTGTCCTTACGAATACGAGATGTTATGCGAGATCACATCTGTTTGATCTTGGGCATCTGGAGTCAGAAAGGCTATTTTTCTTACATGATACCGAAGGCCATGAACGGAGAATAGCATGATCGCGTATGACCACGTCACGGTCTTGAACTAATTAGAAAAACTCTAAATAAACACTAATTCGTGGCTTCATTTGCAGAGTAGAGAGAAGAAAAAATGGACTGTCATGTCTGCATGCCACCTACTAACATTCAATTTTGAAATAATCTAATGATTCGCTCAGGCTCATTGTAATAAGTCTAGCGTAAATTCAAGCTGATTGAATCCTTCTTTGAGTATTTTGTAATAAGCTTAAAGGTAACTGTACACATTGCAACAAGCCTAAAATTATAGATTGAAATTGCTGTTGTTATTTGCTATTAACCTAACGCATTGCAAAAATCCTGCAAGCATTGCAACTCTCTATTGCAATTTTGTATGGTTCGTAATGTAAGAGAGGAAACAACAATAAGCCAATAATCAATCAGCTAAAACCAGACACATTATTTTAAAACTTTCTATTTCGCTCTCATAAATTAGCAAAAATACTCCCCTATTTCATGGAGTTATAGCAATGCTACATTTTATTTTTAGAAGGAGTTTCTAATACCCTGAAAAATTCCGTTACCTTACCTTGTAGAGGTGAAAAATAACTTTCGCTCCTCTTTTTATGGACCTAGATATCGGAGTTGTGTGCTCTGGTCAAAAAGTTTGCCGAGAAAAAAAATTTTCAATTTTGTTAGAAGAATTCTTTTTTGCTGTTTGATAGAAAGAATTTGATCGAAAGGAAACCCAGCAACTTTTTGGAAGGAAAAAAAAAACATTGTGAGTGTCATTTTACAGTGGGGAGATCTTTGCACCCTGTATAAACCAAATACATCATGTATCAAAAAAGTTGATATTCAACTATATATTTAGAGAAAATATTTATTTTCCAGAAGGCCATTTTATATTATTTATGTTCCATAAGTTAAGAATTGAAATGGTTATATTTTGTTTTAAATATTAGTTATATTTTATAGAAGTTTAAGGTATTATTTAATATAAATTTTGATTTATAGTTTCCAGAAATACCTGTAGTGGTGATCATCCCAATACTTAGTTCATTGTTTTATAAAATTGATTTGCAAATATTTCAATTGTTATCCTATAATTCAATATATATATATATATATATATATATATATATATATATATATATATATATATATATATATTGAAGAACCATTACATTATGACCACCCTCCATCTATAACAATGGGCTCGCCCAGGTGGTTTTCATGGTTTCTCTCCTAGGAACAATGTTTTCATGGGGCACAATAGGACCCATAATTCTCATAGAACAATCACTGACGTCTGTAAGCTACTTAAACATAGTCCAGACCAGGTTCACCCATTCATGGCAACAGTTTTTCCTGAGAGGGATAGTGTTTATCAATAAGGTAATGCACCATGTCATAAGGGTCAAATCGTCATGGATTGGTTCGAGGAACAATCCAGTGACTTTCAAGTCATGTCTTGGCCCCCAAATTCACCTGACCTTAATCCAATCGAGCATTTGTGGTCCTACTTGGAAAACCAAATTCGTACTGCCACGCTATCCCCTCGCAATGTGAGGGAATTGCAGGACCAGTTGGTGAGCGTTTGGTACCAGATACCTCAGACTACCTATCAGCACCTTGTGGAATCAATGCCACGGCGGGTGCTAGCAGTTTTGAGAGCTAAAGGTGGTCCTAAATGTTATTAGCCGGGTGGTCGTAATGTAATGGCTCTTCTCTATAATGCTCTCTCTCTCTCTCTCTCTCTCTCTATATATATATATATATATATATATATATATATATATATATATATATATATTCTTTGCAAATGTCCTAAATGACCAAACAGTTAAAGTCATTTCAATTAGATATTATTAGATATTAAAATCCGTAGTACACTTATAACATTTTCTATGGTATTCATAGATGTGCTTTATTATACTGAAAAGAAAGTTATTTCAGAGTTTTAGTGGGAAATAAAATTCAACTTTTTCGATACAAAAAATGGACTTTAATCATTCAAATATTTTCCATTCCATTCGATGACCTTTGGCTACCTTTCTGGTAGCTTCAAGATCTCGCACGTGTTAGAACTTCTGGTCCTTATCTGCGAAAAGTTCAAATTCCAGCAATAATCCAAATGCTGGAATTCCAGGAATAAATTCAAATTCCAGCTTTCAGCTCATAGTTATTACTGGAATTTTTACTATTTACAAAATTCCGTAAGCTAAGAAATAAATGATTATCAGATGGAATATGAAGGAATCGGCTGCACTTCCCGGTTATACTCCGATAATTTTGTGAGGTCTCTCATTTTCATGGTTGAATACGATTCTTTTGATTTACAAATCTCTTGGGGAAAAAAACTTTTGATATTACGTAGAGAATGTAGCAAATATACACAGTGAATAACGGGAAAAAGAAGGGAATAAAATACGGAAAAACAAGATAATGATTGGAAAATTAGAGATTTTGGATCTAGATAAAATGAGTCAATAATAATACTGAAAGTTTTTGTTTTATATTAGCTTAGAGTGAAACTGATCAAAGTCGATGTTTGTTCTTTTTTTTAATTATGAAATAATGTTCAGTGGATCACTCATTCGACAGATCAGCGAATGCATTAACCGCCGAATTTGCAAATAAATAAAAAATACACAATTTGCTAATGAATAAACAGTTATAAATATATAAGTAAAAACAATAAATTAGGATTATTAGTAAAAACTTGCCTTTTTAACAAGCTAGCTTAATCCTTTATAAAGAAGTAAGTTAAAAGAAGTTAACTGATAGATAATTTGTTTTTAATTTTTAACTTTATTATATGCGTCAAATTTCTTTATTTTCTCAAAATGGCATAGGAAAATCAGGAATATTTTTCCGATCCTTTCACGCAATAAATACTTCATGATAATAAGATAGATTGCGTTAGTTTCGTTTACATGGTTTAGCAATAAAGCATGTTTTTGTATAGAAAAAAAATTACAAATCGGAACCTTCTTTTACAAAATAATTGCTTGTAAGTGCTAAGTTTCTGCAATGATTTTTCCCTTTATATTTCTTTTTTAAGGGCTGAGTTAAATACATCACCATTTTCATTGAATTTCAAATTTAAAAAATTAGCAAACATTGAGAAACAAAACTTCAATTTAAATAGCTCTGGTGGCTCAGGGGATAGTGAGCTCGCCTTCTCTTTGCTCTTTAGCTGCAGGCATCTTAATGGATAGTATGAAAACTTTATGGGCAGTTCAACCATTTGAAAATAGAATAGCTGCTGTCCCTGTCCAAGCAACATGTGATATGATTTTGTCTTTATGCCGTTGATGATAATATAAACATTTAAAAGAAATAGTTTTTTCTGATTCCTCCAGGTCCGTCAATGCAACGACAGGCAAGTCAGTAGTTTCTTTGTAGAAAAATATAACTATCTCATTTCTTCAACAATGCTTAAAATTAAGAGCTCTCGAGAAACTTGTGAAGAATTACTAGCTCTAAGAATATTCAATAAAATTAACTTAATAGGTAAAATTAAAATTCGCAAAACTAAAATTGGCCATATTCTTGAAATCGATAGCATCGTTTACCATCGGCTCAATTGGTGGAAACACTTCCACATTAAAAAAAATTACTCATTGAAAGAACTTACACTTTCAGCGAGATTCTCACAATTGTAAACTTTGTAAACACCTGGATACCTATGTATAATACTCAAGATGCAGGCATTTTTTTTTTTTTTAAATTTACAATGATATCTAATAGTAGCTTTTTTATGCTGTTCTAGAACATTTTTTTTTTAAAAATGTGCAAAGAAGTTGTACCTTTTCTAGTAAATGGGACCTCTTTATATTTTAGCCGAATTGTAAGAACTATTGAAATTTCTTTTCCCTATCAAGGGTTAACAGGCTTTTAGATAGTAAAAGAAGCGTCCGTTGGGACATTTCTTTTCTACAAACAAACGTATCCATTAATTACTTAACGGCAAGTTCTCCAAGCTACTTCTGTCTTTGTCTTTCTCAGCTATATCAAACTGCTCTAAACTTATTTTATAAGTTCCATAGTCTCAAATTTCTTAGTCTTTTTAACTCATGTACTGCATAAATTTTTACGAGAGTAATTTTTATCGCAAGAACTGGTGATTGATTTTTTTTTATTTTTCTCTTCTATAGAATGCAAGTTAGAATTTTTATTTTTCAGAAAAATTTATCTTTTTCTCTCGGATGATAGGGCAAACTAGTTATGTCTAAGCCAATTGCGAGCCCTCATCTCAAAATGATCTGAACATTCGATAATTATGTAAAGCCATTACGAGTGGTTGCAGAACAACAGCGAGCAGGGGAGGGATTTATTTTGTAAAAAAAAACTTGTACAGTGGCGATCTAGTAAAGCGCCTGTTCGAAGAAAATAAAGATAACCAATGGGGGAGAAACAGCACTCTATATTCAAGCAATACACTCAAATCTCTATAGCGGTCATTTTGACCGCAATGGTCGTTCTAGAAAAATCACCTTTTTTATGCATTTATAATATATTCTAATGCAATTTTACTTTAATGCTTTTAATGATCTCAAAATGTTAGTAAAAATCGCGAAAATCAAATAGAACTTATTGCCTCTCAAATTTGCTTTGCAGTCAAAATGACCACTCCAGTTGTTCTAGCGTTAAAGTTTATATAAATTTTGCAATTTTAAAATTGTTTATTAATAGAATACCGAATTTGTATTTCGTAATAAAATTTTATTGTCTTGTTATTCATTAAAGATAGCTTAAAATTATTTAAAATGATTTTCATTTTATTTCATAAGGACAAAAATATCTTTGTTCCTTACATTTATTTTAAATACAGATATTAAGAAATTTCAAAACTTCCCTCTTAGACTCTAATATTATTTATAAGAAGAAGAAGTTTATTCGATCTTTTTCTCAATTTTCGATTTTCCTCAACTCTTGATTTACTTTTAAGATAAAAAATTAAAATTACCCGTGTGCCCCGACTTTCGCAAACAAGTAGGGCAAATATTTAGAAACACAAAGTCATAGATAGAACTTTTTTTACACTTTGTTTCACTAGACTAAGGCTGATCACGCTATATTAAATATCGATTTTCTATCGACTTTCTTGTCAAGTTAATATTCCACAACACTCTTTCCTTTCAGAGAACTTTTCCTTTTCGATGGAAAAAAATATAGATATAAAAATGCTTTAATCGATATTTTAAGTCTATCGAATCAAGCTCTCCGTACCGGGATGAAATCATAATGAGAAAAGGGCCATCAAATATTCCTACGTGGCTTAAATCATATTGAAAAATCTTAAATTGACTGTTTACTTTTGACATTCACATCAAGTATGATTGGATTCTTGAGACAATATTCTAAAAAAAATTCAATTTTTTTCTTATTTAACTTTAATTCTATTCTTTTTCCAGTTGATTAAATAAACGCTGAAGATTATATTTAATAAAAATTAAATAAATAAAAATCATTTTTTCACATATTCTACACAAAAGCATGCATTAAAGAAATGGGACAAGTGTAATGACGAATAAATCTGTTAAGATATGAATATGTGTAAAGATATAATAGGATATTACATAGTATAAGTGAAAAGCAAGTGCTTTATTCTAGTACTTTATTTCGAATATTATGTAATCTTTTACGACATTCGTGATAAGATAGTTTAGATAAGTATTTATAATACTCTACCTACTTATGAAGAATATTATTTTTTTAATCAAGAATATTACCTAGAGTACTATTATAGAATTTTTATTGTCTATTTTGAATTAAAACTGTGAGTTATAATTCAAAATGGGCAACAAAAATTCTGCATGTCGATTGGCAGAACACAAACAACAGATTTACCAACTTTTTTTATTTATTCATATTTATTATACTCTAATTTTCTGATTCATTTACACATTTCCTTCATTCTTCAGTCCTTTTTTTTCCTTTATTCAATTGATGTATCGATAATCAGTCGAATTCAATCGAATCCGAACAGCACAATAAAGAACAGCAGGCAAGTACCAAGAACACACACGAGGACCCAGTGAGGTAATTGGCCGGACACTGCAAGTAAAAGCAGCACAAACGTCGGCCAAAAAAGCTGTGTACTAGGGGCAGATACCCAGAACCCCCAGATAAATGATCCAAATCCTGAAGACAACTGGAAAATTCGAGGACTGACAGTAAAAAGCACTCCATGTCAATCATATCGGGAGTCGATTATCAAAAAATTATAAAATTCACAAACTTTATATAAGTCACTGTCATTATAACAAGAATGTGTGAATTATGCTTATTCATTGAGCTGTCTTACCCATTTTTACTTTGTTTTGAATAAAGCGATTCGATTATCGAATTTTAATTTATCCCCTCCATGTTGGTCGATCCTATGGTTTGATGCCCGACGTTAAGCCTAAAGAAGTTTAAATATCGAAACAAGATCTTGATTCATACTTAAAATTCTCCGGCTTAAAATTTGGTAGCACCTGTATTTTATCACCTACACGTTGGCCGAACATTAACTCATGGTCTCATGTTTTAAGAGGTTTAATTATCGAAACAACAGATTTGATAATTAAACAACGTCAACCAATGGTCTCGATGTTATCCCTTAAGAGATCGAAATTTCGCTGATATCTTTAAGGTGGAAAATGATTATTAGTTATGTTTTTGCTAGTCAAAGTCTTAAAACTCGAAAAAGATTGGTCTTTTCTAGTGTTTTCACTAGTAATAAGATAAATAAACCACTGTTGTTGATCCAGAGAAATATTTTCGTTCTCTGAACTGCCGCAACATTCTGCGAAAAAAATATCGGCCTTTCGTATTTAATATTGTTTTCATTAGTATAAAGATCGCCAAAGTCTGTGAATCTGAAATTAGGGGTTTGGAAAAGCAGGAAATAATCGATCGATTAAACGCAATTAATACAATTTTTATCTAAACAATTGCGCATCTTTTTTTTAATGACATCAATGCGTTCATTTTTTAATGCTTGGGGAAAATGTTTAATCTTCTCAGGTGGTCCAAACATGACAATCAAGGCATTCTCTTAATAACTAATATTTCTTGGCATGGTTCGTAAAAAATTTCGCCAGAAAAAAAAGAAAGAAAAAGATCGTTCAGAAAGATTAAATATCACTTTCATTTTCTCCTTCTTTAATATAAATACTAAATTACTCTAAGAAATTTAATTTTGTTCAGCCGGAAAAAAAATCTTCAACGTCATCGGAGCTTCTTTTCAGGACATGATAATTTATCCTCTTTTTTTTTTTTTATCCTCTCGGGCTTCGATGTATTCTTTATGACTCTTGGCAAAGAAAAAATATAAGTAATCTGTTTTTTTGCTGATACTTCTGCGTCATTAACAGTATTCTAATAAAGAGTGCTTCTTTTTAGCTTCGAGTCTTTTACTTCGTAATTACATAGTCAAGTATTTTTAGACCGCGGGGAAGAGATGCTGACTCGAAAATTACTTAAAGTTATCGTGTGTAGTGGCAACGGCATTTATAAAAGTCTTCTGCAGTTTCTTTCTGCGTCGGTAAAGATAAATGATAGGATGATAAAAATTAAATAATTTCTGGTATCTGTGGACTCTGGGGAGAAAAATAACTAAGTATACATCACTTTATTAAACTGAACGAGCATTTAAAAAATGTCTTTTAATTGTGAAAAATGTGAAGGAAAAAATTTACTACATTTAAATTTCATTATGTTCCCTATTATTAAACTATTTCCATATTATATTCCCATTTAATAAATTGTCTTGAAGATGAACTAAAAGAGGTGATTCAAAAATTTACTCAGTGGACTGGGACTAAATAGTTTTAGCTTTTGGAAATGTTTATAATCTTTTGAACTATTTTGCACCATTTATTTAAAACTATTCTAAATTTCAAAGGATAAATTATGAATTTTTAAAATGAAATTTAAAATTATGCTTATAGTTTTTGATTTCTTTCACAATATAAAGTTTTAATATTATGAACTTTTAATTTGATTTATTCTTTAATTAGCCTTCTATATTCTTCGCTATTAACATTAAAAAGTATTTTCTCAGATATCTAAAATTAGGCTTTCTATTTTTTACCCATTGGCAAAATGGGTCTTGTTTTGGATTTGATGGAGTCCACACACTCTTCAACTGTGTTCAAGAGTAATAGTAAATAGTGCGCATGCGTCGTCATTGCATGCGTTGCTATGGCGACTGCTGCTGATTTTTATTTTAATTTTCACTAGCAGGCATTTTAATGTATTTACATAATAATAATTTAAAGTATTTTTATATTATTTTATTATTAACGTATAATTACTGGCTTGATGGTGATTTCAATATAAATATGAATGCTAATGAAGGAAAAGTATTTTATGATGTCTTGAAACACGCACATAGACAGGATATGAGAATCAATCAGACAACAAACATCAATTGAGACAGTTTTTGCAACCCATGATTTGAAATGTTGTGGTGTTTAACAGAGTCAAAAGAAAGAGTCAAGAAATTAAAAGCATTTGACCAATGAGTGACCAGTGATCGTAATAAAGCAATCACAACTTTTTTTTAAAATTTTTTTCTGACTTAAATTTAAAAATGAATTATTGTATATATCACTCATAATTAACAAATTCAATAAAAATAATTTTAAAAAACTAGCACCGCTAATTATCTCTTCAAATTAAGTCAAGCTTGTAAAAATTATATTAATTCACGAAAAACTTCTAATGGTGAATACTTTGAATAAGTTGGCACACAAATACAATTGAGAAATTTTACATTGAGAAATTTGTGATTTGAATCCGAAATGAAATTAAAAGTAAATTTCCTTTTTTGAATTACTTTTTAAAAACTTTATATAATGCATCTTTATATTATGTATTTTAAGAAATGTCTACATATACCGTGAATAATTTGCGTACATGTTAAATAATCTAAATGCGCTTGTTCTACTTTTCCTTCTATGCGTGAATAATAAACGTTTCAAGAATTCTGTTTCTTACTCAATAAAATCTGGAAATAACTATTTGCGTTACCTAACATGTTTTGGAATGGTATTTTGTTTTTTAAAGAGTTTATTGAACTCCTTACCATTTAATTTTGTTCTCTTTTGGCTTCTTTTTCTTTTTACATATATTTTGAAAAAGGTTTTATTTCTACTATGTTTTATGTATTTTTTTCAAAATAGGACTACGAAGTATGAATAACACTTTTGTTTTATTGAACAAAGCATATTACATTCATGCTTCTTTTTCTTATTTATAAATACTTTTCTATTTATATATACTTTTCTATTTATAATTCTCAAATTTTCTAAATAGATCAATTCAATAACTTTAAAAAAAACTATAATCAATATCAGATAAATAACAATAATTTTTATGTTGCAACTTTAAAAACATGTCATTTTGTTCGTAATAATGAAACTTCCTTTCAAATAAATAATAACTCCAATAATTGTGTATTGAAATTTCTTTTTCACCAAAAGCTAAAAATTATCTCGGCTGTAGTTTATTAACGTTGACAAATTACCAAAAGCTTCTCTAATTCCCAATATAAAAATTTCTAAAATAAATCATTTTAATATGACAGGTAATCAAGTCAAATATAAATTGTTTCTTAGGAGAACATGAAAAAGAAATAATTATTAATATACAAGAATGGAGTAATATTCCAAATAATAGAAATAAATCTAATTTCAAGCTAATAGTCGCACACTCAGAGAGATTACATTAAGAGCAAAATGATGATGCAATTACTTAGAAAGAAAAGGATTATCACATTCATCTGTAAGAACTAAAGAATAAAAATGGAGCATATGCAGTCTATTTAGAATAAAAATAATAACTCTTTTCGAAATAACATGTCCACGGGAAAAGAAATTCCGATTCTATTGAGTAATCATAGTGATATATATAATTTGTAACCGATCTCACTAATTCAACGAGATATCCCTTACGAATTGTTAATGTAAGATATAAATGACACAAAATTATGTCATTCATAACTCAATAAAAAAATTCTAAATAATAACGTTAAAGTACACGCCTTCATACTGAGATCAAAATTATATGTAAAAGACAGTTTCTTATGTATTCCATTTATTCATTTTACTTGTCTAATTAAAACATGCACCCGAAGGTATTTCTGCGTGTTGCACATGACTTTATTTGGAAATTAATCTAATTATGACACTCTACTGCACTGCAGTCGGAAAAAAAACAATTAGCAATGAACAATAAACTATTACAAGGGAACAACAAACAAATAAAAGTGAACAATAATCAATTAAAAGTAAACAATTAGAAATAACAACAAACAATTAAAAGTGAAAACTTACATATTTAAATTTTGAATAGGAACAATAAGCAGTCAAAGGGGGACAAAGGACAATTTCAATTATTTCTCAGTATTGCTCTCACTTTCAAATGAAATTTAGTAACCTCTTCCTCATCCTGGGAATTTTTTTTCAACGAATTCATAGTGTCTAATTGTCAAACTGAACATACATTGGTAGAGAATACTCCTATTTTGAACAATAGCTCTGCCAAGCAGTCATGCCAGTCAATAATCTAACATTTGCTGCTACCTCTTTTCGGGGTCTATGCCTATACAATTCACAAAAATCTTGCATGCCTTTCCAGTATTTACCTTTTTAATTTTTTAGACGCATCCTCCTTATGCATTTCATTAAATTTATTATAAACACATCTTGTTAATATATCTGGTATAATTAGGTGTATTCGCTTTCGATTTTTGCTAGAAAGTCTGTCTGTGTTCAGCACCTTCGAATCCAACGCATGTTGGGATTCAATTTAAAATAATTGTTTTCTCTAATTTCATTAGAATATTTAAAGTCTGTTTGATTTAAAATCTGATCTCAGATTCAAAGCAATAATTTTCCGTTATCGTTACGAATTTTTATACAGTTTCTCTCTTTGGAATTTCTAAAACTAAGCTTTATTAATAGTATACAAGCTAAATTCACGTTCTCTGGATAATGTTTATAGAAATTTACAAGGAACTATCTATTAACGACACTACCTATACTAGGTAACTTGGTACCTAAATTAATATATTATGTTTAACTACTATAGAATAAACAATGTTTATAGAAATTAATACTGAAAATCCCCCCTATTATTACACTAAGAAATTTTAAACCTATATTATTGAGTAAATAGGAAAGTAATTTCGCTTTCGATTATGAAAATAAAAAACTAATTTCTTATAGTGAATAAATAAATATTTTATTGAATTTAATATTGTCCATTCTAGTCCAATACCTTTTGCCATCTTTCTGATAGCAGTAGCATGACACCAAGTATTACCGTCTAAAAATATTTTTAAAAACCCATTTCTCGACTCCAATGATGATGTACCTCAAAAATGGATAATTTTCTTTAAGTTTGAGAAGCAAATCATAAACGTCTAATGCGACATGCGTGAATTTCTTTCCGTTAGAACATAGGAAACTAATTAGTCGTGCTTTGACGAATAAACATTGGCGTTTCAAAATATCACGAACGGTCGAACTCAACAAATTTAGTATCGCAGAGATCTCATTGGTTGTTATTCGTAAGTTTGCATCAATTTATAACTTTATTGAGTCTTTATCAGCCTAAACTGGCGTAGTGCATTTTTAGGCATCTCAATCGAAATTTTATTGTTTCGCTTTATTCAAATTACATACATTTGCAGGTTTTTTTGCTCAATTTAGGCTTGTAAACCTTTATTAAGTAAAAGGACAGATAGAACAATTTAGAGAAGGACATCCAAAGAATACAACTGGGTTGCGACGGGATTCAAACCTGCCACCTTCACGCTTCATACTGCTTTTGACAGACGATACCGTTCGGACAGGGAGGTCCCATCGAAATTTAGTAAACCAGTTTGGTGCCTGGCGGGCTGTAAACACATCTTCTTCATACACATCGGATGATTTTTTCTTCTTGTTTAAACAGCATTTTTACCATTTCGATAGTAAAAAAGTAAAATATGCCGAAAATGCTGCTTTTAATTTTCTATATTTGAAAGGGTCCCAACCAAAAACTAATGCGTAAAATCAATCGAACTTTTCACAAGTAAGACTTCCTGTATTAGTTTTCAAAATTTATAATGATTATCCGATTTAAGTTTGAAGCTGACTGTATAAAAATAGGATTAAGTCTTCTGTTGGGGAAAAAACGAAATTATTTTTTTAAATAACCTAATAGTATATTTGGTTCTTATTAAAACAGAACTACTTCCAATACCTGTAGTGCCTATTATTAAAATTAATTTAGAGTCACTGACATCAAAGGTAATTTTTTAAGGTATCCCTAAAATTATAAGTACTTATTCTCTCTGAATTTTGCTTCTTAGCACAATTTTGCTTTTATTTTAAATTACCATTGATTATAAATTATTTAGTTTATTTACATTGTGGGAATCTTAGATTAAAAAATCTAGTCAAAATTCCATGCTGGGTTCTGAATACTACTCTTAAAACATTAAACTAACCAGATAATTCAATAAAAGCTCATACTTTCAAAATAGAGACCTTAAAATGCTGCCTCATTTTAGCCAAGAAATGCGATTACATTGATGGCAACATTAAACACCGTCGCAGCATTTTAATATGCAAATTCAAATTAGATGTATATTGAATAAAATTATGCAGGTGATATGACAAAATTTATGTCTCAATTAGAAATTTTAATTTGACTTCCTCCTCAGTTTCTGCACTTGCCGTTAAATATTGTTGGATTAATATTTGCACATACGCATTTGCAAAGGACATACTAGAAAAAGTTACATGTAGTTAGAAATTTCAATAACACTTATACTCTTGATTACTCTTTGAATTTTAGATCTTCTGAAAGTACATTATTAAAACGTAAATGTTACCAGACTAAAGTTACGCATATTACACAGTATGGGATAACTCGAAATGTAAATCAATTCGAATGTGTGAATTTTAAATCAATCTCTTCAAATTTCTGAATTTACACAAAATGTTTTAATGAATTGAAACTATGACTATATTAAAAATGACACATACTTAAAACAGATATTAGAACTATCATACAATTGTGTTCCCCTTATCACTGTTCTTAATATGCATTTTTAGAAATTCTGTCAGAAGGGAAGTAAAAATAATATACTCATTGAAAGCAACTTTAAGTATGGAAAATACAAAATAAGTTTTTCGAAATTTGACGAATCTCGATTTCCAAAGAGGAGACCGAAGAGGAAAATTTTAAACTATGTTTTTAATCCTTTTTATTTAATTTTCCCAAATAAACTTATTCCGTATCTTTATTCTATTCAGCAATATCTTACGAAATATTTAAAATCCAATCATAATTCAAGAAATAAGACATGCGGTATTTTAGATTCTCTATATAAAATTACCTCGATAAAACTCTGCAATCAGGTTTTGATGAATAGTTAAATAGGGTATATTTGTCATTTTTAAATTTTATCTAAACATCCTTGTCTTTTTGCAATTTACGTTAAATAAATTTCTTATCATCATCTGAATTTATTTTTATTACTTTGAACTGAAATAAAATTAAATTTTAAACAACTAAAAACTAACAAACGTGTAGTTTTAAATTATTCAAAACCACAAATCGTTCTAAAAATATTCAAGTACTATTTCTCCTCATATAATAAAGTTACCCGCTAATTTTTCACCTTTCTGAAAGACATTGTGTTGTCAAATAATACCATGTTATCAAAAGTTTGTAAAGTACTGCACCGAGCACAGGGGTTCGTTTTGATTGGAGATAAATGAAAAAACCCTAAGACACCAAAAGCATTTTGGTAGAATCTTCTAGAAAATACAGCTATTTCTAGCGTTCAATTACAACTCAAATAGCAGTGTAGTACACAGGCTGTAAAACCTCAGACAGCTCAACGAACTAACAAAAGACACGCAAATGAGAGCACTATAGCAGTCACAAACAGACTAATAATCTCCACTCTTACCTTACAGGGAGACCCCGGAACTTTTGTCATGATTCTAGACTCGTATAACTCCGTAAAACCTTATCGCTTTCGTATAATATCGTATTAGTCTTATCGCTTTAAAACTCAAATTTTCCTGAACAATCGTTTGATGTCAAAATGATCGCCAAATAGCCAAAATTGTTTCCAAACCGAATATTTCATAAGAAATACGTTTAGCGTTATTTTCTCTCTAAATTACGATCGAATTACACGACGTGCTTGCAAATTTTTCAATCAAACTGTTGATTTAAGGTCAGTCTGAAAATATTGAGCCTAATAAAAATAATATTCACAAAATAATACTCATCTTTACAAATTCGCAACAGTACAGAAAAAAATATCAAGAAAACAAAAACTAAAAATTTAACCTAAATCCAAGATGGTGAAAGTAAAGACGGGATTAAAGGAACGGGTTAAGAAAAACTGAATTAAAAATATCAAAATCAATTGGATTACCAAATGAAAGAAGGAATAATAATCTTTCACCTCCTTCCAATTTAATGGGACAAACCAAACAGAATTAAATGCTCTCCTTTACATCGTCTACTATTGATAAAATGTTATTCTTTAATAATATTTCCCTAATATGCACGATTTCATTTTTGTCAGGGATTATAAAATCTAAATATTGTGGTAGAACACGTTGTGTGATTTCTATTAGTACATTATCATCTATTCCTCAAAAACATATCCAAGGTGTCCATTGACGGTTTTCGAAAATGTACAGCCGGAAACAATTTTTACATAAAATATTCATGCGAAACGTAATAAATATTTCTAATCCAATTTTTTCCAAAATTCCTAGTTTCAATTCAAAAAGTTTCCAGTAGATGGTGCTACATACACCTTTGGTCATTTTTCGCCTGTTTGTTTTGATGTTGGATTGTTCTGTGCAAAATAATATCAGTGAGTTTTAATTCTGGACACAACTCGAAATACAAGTTTAAGGAATTGGACACAGCTCAGAATGCGTATTTAAAAAAACTGGCGCAACAAAAAACGTACCTTTTCAATGTTCATACCAAAATTTAAGAACTAAATCAGGAGTTCCGTATTTAATTTTTCTTACTTTTTTAAACACTGAACATATTTAATGCGTGCTAAGTCCCTAATTTTGGCGTCAGGTTAGTTAGATGTTGACGTATGCCTGTTTTAGGCAGAGAGGGAGCGATTGTTCGTGTTTTCCAGTGGCGCCATCCATGACCAAGAATTCGACTTCTGCCACACCATTCGTCATACCCGTTTATAGGGCGGACAAATTCATACATCCATTCATTCATCCACAGATCGTAATTTTGATTTGAATCAGAGAATGATCGATCTCCAATCCAGTACCCCCAGAGGTATTGATTTGCTATGGGAACATGGAGGACTTTTGCGACTCGACAGATTTAACGTGCATCAGTCACTTCACTACACTGGGAGTCTTCGGCCGGCGGGGTTCAAACCCACGAACTCTCGGACATGCGCCCAGCGCTGTACCGACCAGGCTATCCCGGCCTTCTGCGAGAATTATTTGTTTCACCTTAAAAAAAATTATATATAAAGTTTTGAAAACCATCAGTTTCCTCTAAATGAAAACTAAAATTACTAATTTGTTTTTCTTTTACGATGCAAGTATATTTATTTCTAACATAGTCAGTATTGATGTAAAATAAATGTAAAAATACAACTAATTTGATATTCAAAGCATAAAAGTGTTTCAAAAAAAATATTCTTTCCGAAAAAAAAGGACGGATGTTTTCCATAGAATATACATAAACTTGGAAGTTTTCGCAACTCAGTTTTACTGTATCTTTCAAAACCAACTGTGCGGTTCATCCTGCATTTCATGATGATTCAATGCCGGACAAAAAAGATAGTGAAAATTCGCATCGCCATTTTTCAACAAACACTTGTAAAGTAACACTCGTCTCGATTTCAATTGAGGAATAGAATTTTATCCAGAAGAAGAAAAAAAAAACTCTTTTTCCAAGAAGCAGCTGCGTTTGCTTTTTAACAAAACATGAAAGAATTCTTCCGAACAAAGTGAAGAATTTTACAGCTGTTAAACTTTTCGGCCACAACACATGCTTTAGAAATCTAGGTACACAAGAAAGACCAGATTAATTTTTCACACCCTGGTCAGGCTTACAATATATTTCACAAAAAAGGAGTTTTCGAAAAACCTCAGCTACATTTTTGTTAATAGATAAAGAAAACAAACTAATGGAAAAGAGAAATGTCAGCTATTGTTTTGGTATTCAAGACTCTACATTTTAACATTGTATTGAAATAGTATTGTATTGAACATAGCCCGGTGGCTGAGCGGTAGCGCTTCGCGCTGTCGTGCCACAGGTCCTTGGTTCGATCCTTGGGCCGGGCAAGGCCGACTCAGCCTTTCATCCCTTCAGTGGGTCGATAAAATGAGTACCAAGCATGCTTGGGAACTAACACTGGGGGTTCCGCGTTCGGCTGACCACCTGACCGGAACATATGCTCCTGCACCCCAGAGCCCAAGGTCAAGAAAACTGAGATGGGCACAGTCGGCCTTGGCCCTCTTAATGGGCTGTCGCGCCACTGAGTTAGTTAGTTTTATTGAAATAGTTATTTATTGTAACTATCTCACCATAGCTAACCGAAATTTAAGTAGTTAATTGTGAAGTAACTACTACGAGTATATTTTTCTCGGGAAAGATTTTTGTATCATTCAAGCAAATGAATAACAGGATTTTATTTATTTATTTATTTTTATTTTATTTACTTATTTAATTTTATTTTATTTTATTTTATTTATTTATTTATTTATTTATTTATTTATTTATTTATTTATTTATTTATTTATTTATTTTATTTTATTTTATTTTATTTTATTTTATTTTATTTATTTATTTATTTATTTATTTATTTATTTATTTATTTATTTTATTTTATTTTATTTTATTTACTTATTTTATTTTATTTGTTTATTTATTTTTAAACTTATTACACACTTTTGGAACGGGGTTATAGCAGGGCGGAATGATGTTTCTTGACTTTTGGTATCGATAAGGTATTACTTTCGAGCTTAAAGGAGTATAACTTGACCACCACGTCATTGCTTAACCAGGAGGCAATGAGCCGTTTTAGGTAAAGGAATAGAGCGCTAGAGAACCAGTGATGGCTGGTCGATACGAATTCAGCCCCCAGCTTGCACAGACCACAGCGTTGACGTAAGAAATATCCTCAGCTGGCAGGAGGATCATTGACTAGAATCTCCATGCTGCAAAGCTAACTGTGGGAAGTTTTCGTGATTTTCTTCTCCATGCGATGCAAATGGGAGTTAGGTCATCAAAATATATCATCTGCAAAGTCAACAAACATGTGAGAGTTAGTCATTTATGCTCAAAAGCTCTCTATTTGCAATGCATATGAATTTTATAAAATTAAAAGAAATTGAAAACCTATACAATATTTAATGCCATATTTTATTGCATGATAATATTGTATATATATTGTGTTCTCTTTATTCTCCTACCTATCATTTTACTAATTACATCATAGTACTTGGAAATTCAAGTACTTCCCTGAATATCAGCTATCAATTTGTATATTTTTAGAAATATAAGATTTCAATCAAGATTTAGGCACTATCCATCAAATATTTCTTGAAGATACATTTCACAATCATTTATTGAAAGAACCTTTTTTCTTATGAAAAAATTTAAGAAAAGCAAGCATTGTTTATCCTTTTTTCTGATTACTCACCTTACAAATCTTTTGATTTATGTGAAGCATTGAACATTTTAGTTCTTAAGTTTCTTGTTCTTGTATTTGTTAAAAGCATTTTTTTTTAAAAAAAAAAGCTTTGTATTTTTAACTCATTTTGATCCCAAATAAACGTTTATTACAATTAATAACTCTCCTCTAAAATAATTTGAAAATGAATTTCAAGTTCTGGAAATAATCTCTCTATGTTCTAAAATTCATAATTGCCACTTCTGTTTTGGGTATTTAATTTAATGCTACAATTTTTTTACCAAACAAAAACTATAAGACTTCGAAACTTGAAATGACGTAGGCGTGTAGAAAATGTACAGGATGTACGATGATTAAAAAAAAATAAACAATCGATAATTATTTCTAGAATTATTAAATGTTAGACTTGTTGGAAAAATTATGAAGACCGCCCACCAGGCTACAGGAATGCCCTACAGAGTTGAAATTTGACATGTGATATTACTACGATTGTTTATTAACTTAATACGAGTTTTTTTTAAACTTCCATTAATTTTAAAATTATTGCACTTAGTGCTCTTGCATTTTTTTTCCTTTCTTGTGACTTTTTGTCTTGTTGAGTACAAATATAGAAAAACGATGGAGTAAAAAAAGCTAGGATTTAATTATTAAATCGAGAATTATCAACTGTTAAATATTTTGTAAAAGAAAATAGAATGTGTGTGTGATCTATTACCCCCTGAACTGTTACTACAGAGTTGAAATTTGATGAGCTGAAGGAACCATTTTCAATTATGAACCTAAAGCGAAGTTGTATGAAATTTCACTTCTTTCGAAAGTTATTGCAATTTTAGATGCTTTTTTCGGGAAATTTATTTTTTAATTTTTTACTTTAAATAATGTTAGATTCACATTTGTCGAAAAATTTATCTATTTCGCAATCATCGCTTTATAAGCTCGTGCTTTAAGTTGATATCAAAATTACCAAGAAAACTCAATAAATAAAACAAAAAAAAAAGATATTAGATATCAGATGTAAATGTAAATATTTACATCAACATTTTTCAAAATATAAAAGGCTCAAAAGAGTTAAAAACTGTAGCCAAGTAGAAAGATTATATAACATAAAGTTATCATTATATATTGCTAATGAGTAAAATTTCTTCTGATTTATTATATCGTATTGTGTACCACATTCTGTATTTCTAAAGCTGAATATTTTATTTCCATGAACAGTTGATTAGTTTTTCATATCCAAGTAATCGTTACTATTACATATTAATAATTTGTTTACATAAAATTATAGTAATTGTATATTTTGTAAACAAAATTATCTTTATTATTTTACTTCCTTTTTAATTCTTATTACTCTTATTTAGTTATTATTTTACTTTTTAATGACATCATTTTTGAGAAAGCGAAAGATGAATGAGAGTTATCCACGAAAGTTGGTGAGCGGAGCTAGAAAAGTTCGGAGCCACCTAATTGTATAAATAAAGTCTGATTTTCTTCTAGAAATAGTTTATTTTTTAAAAAATTTCTTATTGTTTGCCATGCTACAAAAGGACAACGCATCGAAAATCTGTAACTGAAAAAACGTGTTTTGTTTTTCTTTAACTTCATGTATCATTTATTGTAATGATGGAAAGTGGCTCAGAAGGTGTGCTAAATAAGTGGTTGAAGGAGCGGCAAATTTTCCCCAAACATATTAAACTTTCATCATATTAAAAATGCATTAATAATTTAAGAAGACAAAAGATTAATTTTTTCTCAATCATGAAAAAAAAAATTACCCCATCTTCCTCTTGGAACGGAGCGGTAATGAAAATTAATTTTACTTAAAGAAAACTTATAAAACTAAAATTAATGTTAAAAAAATACAGGGATTGGACAAAATAATGGGAACACTTCGATACTAACGCATTTTTCGATATTTCTCAAAAAATAATAAGAGAATCAGTTTATAAATTTACAAGTGATTAGATCGTGCTATTTCTCATACATATCAATGAAGTTTACAGCGTTTCGATGTTTAAGGGACAGACAATAAATTACAAAAGAAAAAAAATTAATTACCATAAAATGTAGTAATAATTGCCATAAAATGTAGTAATAAATTTGTAACTTATCACAATTATTTGTGTTATTATATGCATTAATTACACAAAATTTCGTAAACCAAGCTTAAATACACAACTCAAAACAGACATAGTAGGCGATAAAGACTGCAGCTTATTAGTCTTATTATTGATAATAATAATGCCGACCGGCCTTTGTAGGGGGCAGGGAACTGTCCTTATATCAGAAAGGTCCTGGGTTCGAATCCCGGGCAAGGCATGGTTGTTTCTTTCTCTCTTTGTGTGTTCTATGTCCTTTCTCCTTTGTGTGTGAATGTGACTCGCCCTATAAACGGGTTGTGGTTGTGTGAATGGCGTGGGAGAAGTCGAATTCCTGGCCAAAGATGGCGCCACTGAAAAACAGGAACAATAGCACCCCCACTGCCTAAAAAGGCATACGACAAAAAAAATTGATAATATTTTTAAAAAATATTATAAAACTTCTATTGATTATTTAACACACTTCTTTCAACTAAATTTTATAGTTAAAATAAATATAATTTATAATTTTAAAATAGCATAAATATATTTAGTTTCTTATGGAACTAGTGCAATTAGAAAACCGTAATAATAAACAAAAACCAATAAAAATAATATTTTATTGAACGAACCAATTGTTATAAGATCAGATATTGGTTTCTAAATTCATCAATACATTTCTTCAAATTTGCATTCCATGTCCTTTTTTTTTAGTTCGAAGGCAGGCTTAAACGGAAAACAACATTTAACAGCTAAAAACAGCGTACTTGTAGCCTTGTCTTAATTGCGTAAATCATACCAAAATAACGTAAAGGTACGCAGCATCTAAATAAACGCGAGCATGAGCAGTTTTGTTTCAATCTAGTACAGAAGTTATCGGAAAAATACGAAATCTCCCTATTAAATATTTTTATGCTTATCACATTGTCACAAATTGAATTGAGAAATTTCTGATTTCTTTTTTTCATTAATTATCAAGCGCATAATTTGAATTATCTGCTGTACGAAATTCAAACTATTGTTTAAGAAAGGAGCCGTTTGTGAGTGTTTTTTTCTTTTTATATAAATTTTATAGTAAGAGATCTTTTCTTCCTAAAAATCACAGACATCCTCGCTTTTCCATTCCGTTTCCATTAATTCCCATGTGAAACTTTTGACAAATAAATATAATTTATTCGCACCTTTTCAAAATTGGTTTTTGGCTACATTTTACTTTTTTGAGCCAAGCGAAATTTAAAATATTTTCCGTTCTTATATTTTCCAGGAAATAAAGTTGCAGTTAAAGTGGTGGACAATATCGCGGAAAATATATTGGAAATAGAATCAGAGTACAGAGTTCTAACATCGATTGGTGGAAATCCCTACATTCCTGAATTTCATGGAACATATTTACATTTGCCAAAGAACGCCAAAAGGCAGCTGTGGTTCGTCATGGAAGTGAGTAGATATTAAATAATTCTTCCGAAAGAATTCATTCATATCTCGTTCTTAAAGTCAAAGATTTCATACAATTTTACGCATCCAATATTTCATATATTGAAAAAGGGTTCCTTTAATCGAACGAATACAATTAAATAAGTTAATTTTTATCGAAACGAGACATTTCTTTTTATTTTATGACAGTTTATATTATATTTAACACTAATATGTATATTATCACAAAACCGTAGACATTTATCTTCCCATTTTCGAAACAAAAGAGCTGAAATTATTAGATCTATAAATTGGACATGAAATGAAATATTAAAAGTAAACAGATCATGTAAACAAAAATATTCTATATCATTGTTTTAATTGTATTTATTAAATCATAATTATTTCTAGCAATATTTTAGCTTTACAAGTCGCAAACTTTTCTCTCGCTAGCTCGCCATTGCCTATCAAATATTTAGGTCTGGTAAATAAATTCCGTGTTTTGAAATGTCGAGTTTTAAATTAAACAATATATGCTTAGATAATCGTGCTTCGACGAAGCAACATGTAGGTTTGGAATCAAATGACGATATTTTTCTTCTCTTAAGAAAAAAAGGCTGAATCACCCATTTTTAACATACGAAACCATTGTTTCTAGAAACATAGAAATATTAAGACAACCTTATTTTAATAGTATGTATTATTGTAGCATTGATCTTCTTCATTCTTTTCTGGTTTTGGTCACCAAAAGATTATTCATGTTGCATCTATTAACATTTGTATGATTGCGGCAAGCAAGAATTTAAATTTAGTTTGAAACTGAAATTCCATGCTTATAATTACTAAGGCAAAAGATAGATATGTTTTATTCATTAAAATCAGCCATAAATGCGTTGATCATTGATTTAACCTACTCTTTATTTATTTATTTATTTAAACTTTGGTATACGTCCTCCATTTTAATTTACTTTGTAGTTATTGGTTTTTTTTCATGTTTTGACCTTTTTTTCGGTTTTTATTCATTGTACGAGTTTTTGTTAGAAAAAAAGACTATCTTATTTTCAAATGAGTAAATCTGAAATGTTTACATAGAGGAATTTTATGTATTCTAAATATAATTCGTAAGTGGCATCGAAATATATTTTAACCAAATCGCAATGTATATAAATTGAATGAATCGAAGGTTATAAATCAAATAGTATACATAAATCAAAAGTTCCACAGGTTGATCAAAGGTTTCCTTGTTGCATGCTTTCCTAACTTCATATGAAAAAGACTATCGCCATATATACCAGGTCTGGCGTGATTTGAATCACTTGAGGTCTTAGAAAAATCATTGATTTAAATCAAATGATTTATTTATAATAAAAATCATTCCTTTATGTAATTTTTTTTTATTTAGTATAAGTTAAAAATATATTATAAAGACTTTTTAGGGCTGATACCATTGATATATTAAAGATTTTTATCAGATTAAATTTTAAATTTATTTAGATTGGATAATGATCTTGTATTTTACTTGTTTCGAAATAAATAATGGAATAAAGTAAATATCCTTCGTCATTTTTTCATTCTAAATAAAAGGATTAAAATTATATTTAGGATTTTTCCCTCCACTTCTCCAATCCCCAGTCAGTGGTCTGAGATGTTCCCCGTATAGCTTTTATTTTTATTATGCGAAGCGTATAAAAAAGAATAAGACTACACACATATTTAATAATCAAGTTCACAAGGGCCTAAAGATAGTGGTAGTTGAAATGAACAATATAGAAAATCTATAGAAACTATTCAGTTTCTACGTAGGAGAGAGAAAGAAAGTGAATAAAATTAAAGTAAGTAAAAAATGCGACAAAAAAAAAAGAAGTGACTTAAAAAGGAAAATTTGCAAACGGCAAAAAAAAAAATTTTTTTTTAATCTGTAATCTATTTACTCAGTGTAGTTAGAATGTAGAATGATGTAATGAAAAATGATGAATGAGCTCGATGTTTAATTTTTTTAATTTGACTTTTGAAATTACGCATCTTAAAGTCATGAAAACGTTTCGTGCACAAGATGTTTCGTAATTAATCTCTTAATATGTATCGTAAGAATATTTTTCAAAAATAAAATAAGTTACAACTATTCAGAGTTACAAATTAATATAAAAGTGAGGAAAATACATTAGAGATATCAAAATCTAACGGATATGAACTGGTAAAGCGGATCTAAAAATAACAAAATCAGTTTAGTTACCTCGTAAAACATGAAGGGCTCGCTAATAGTCGCTTTTCTCAAGTATTCACCAGCAATCAAACAGGTTTTCATGTTTACAGTCTTACTTTCTTCAATAATCATTTTTTATATTTTAATTCCAATCCCTAACATGGATGCATATCTGACAAATCTTCTTAAAATACATTTTAAAGGCAGTCAATTTGAACAACCTTGTATTTTTAAAATTAAGTCAACATTTTAAGCTTGGTGAAGCCAATTCAAGAAGGAAAAAAAACAATACAAAAGACTTTACAATAATTTTGCAAAAATTTCGACACTAATTTGAATTATTGAGCCGCGGTTGTAGCTCAGTGGATGCAGCACTCACCTCTGAATGAGATGCTCTCGTCTTGCACTAATCACACTGTTGCACTGTTGGCGTAAAAATTATCAAACATTTGAACTCAGATGGATAATAAGTTAAAATCGTCTTAACATCAGGTTAACCGTGGGAGGTTTTCGAAGTTTTAAGAACCATCTCTATGATAACGAAGTCTTTACCCTGTTGGAGTCAGTTTTGCCACTCCTCTAGGGAAGATACGCCCACTGAAATCTCGCCAGTAAGCCACGCCAGTATGAGCTATTAAATTTCAAAGTGGCCGGATCATTTATTGGTCGAAAATGACATAACCACGTGTGCGAAGGGAGATGATATGTATCGTGAATTTCGCTACCGATTTCGTTTTCACATGAGGTCGGGAGTTTTTTCATTCCTATAAATGTTTACTTATATCAGTATTAAGTTTTATTTCCTTGACTTTGAGTGGAAATTGTGCGAATTGTAAATAGTATTTTTATTTCCAATTGTAAAAATAAATATTAATTTAGTTCCTTTCTAGTTTAGTTTCTTTCAGTCAGCGCCTTTTTAAAATTCAGTAAATTACATTATTGTTTTCTATCAAGCAGGCATTTCTTTTATTTAAATTAAATTTTTTGAAACATCAGGTTAAAAAACACATTTGAAAATTGATGTAGATATATATCTTGAAATCGCAATAAAATCAATAATAAATTATTAGTAAAATTAAAGAAATTCTAAAATTAACCTGTTTAAAGGCAAAAATTTCAGCAATCACGTCAACGCCAACCGATACGTACCACAAACAGTGATGTCCTTTTCAACCAATAGCGTGGTCCGGCCGCTTTGAAATATAATCGCTTATAAGCCAATTTCCTCAAATCAGCATCGAGCTATTGGATCGTTTTAGCATTTTTAAATTTCCTGAGATCTATTTGTAATTTTTTTAAATAAAAGTCGCCTTATATATATTATCTTTTCAGACAATTACAAAAGTTCCACCGAGGATGTAAAACGCCTCTAAATTTTCACCCAGTTTCTCACCACGAAACGCAAGTACCGGTTAGTTCCATCAAAAAAACCTCCACAAAGATCAATTTGTCCCCGATTTGCCAGATCTTTTATACTTGTTCAATTTCATGTAAATTACGGAGATAAAACTCATGTCACTAAATGAATATCGCTATTTAACTTAATCTTATATTGTCTATAAGAAAAGAGAAATTGTTTAATTTTTTTATACAAAGTCTATTTTTTTCAAGGAAGTTTATTTGAAGAATTAAAGTATTATAATAATTGAAAAACACTCTTCAGGAGTAAGCTAATAAACGTAATGTAAAATTAATTTTTATCGCTTATCAAGTTTTTCCGCATTTTAAAGTCTATTTACTTCATGTTTGCTTGGTGCTCGGGAAATATTTACCTAAGAAAATGATTTTTTTAATCCTAAAATAAAAGCAAATTTTTAAAATGCATTTTGCTTACAAATTCGTTTTTTTTTCTCTGTAAACAAAGATTTGATGGAATAATCACCTCATTTTCTCACTGTATTTAATTTAATCGCTTGTTATCTTTCCAAAAAAAATAGAAAATTAAGAATAACTTATAATATTTTATTAATATTAATTACTCTTTTAGAATGTTCTAACCCATGTAACATGTGCAGAAGTCAAACGAATTTTTAATTAATAATTAAAACTAGTGACGTTACTTTCACAGTTGAAGTTAAATGAAACCAAAGAAAAAAAAAGAGTTTTATGTGAAGCATTAAAAAGTTGAACCCTCTACGTAACAGCAAATTTCAGTCAGGCAGGACATAATCAAGCGCGGCATAAGAAAATGCATTCTAAGAAGCATACTTTAGCTATTTGCAGTTTAAAAAATAGTGGTTGCTAAATGTTTAAAAGCAGTTAGTTTTATATTTCTGGTGTCTTGTAACAGGAGTTAAATTTGTGTAACGAGACTGACTACACTGCCCTGGAAGTGTATTATGAGATCATCATGCCCTGGATCCACATAGCGAAATTGTGCAATTTAGTCTTACACATGGAAAATGAACATGTTTGGTGATATGCTTAGCAATCCTTGCTTGACATAAAGTTGTTCAAAATGTGTAATTGAAAAAATTATTTTTCAGAATCACTGAATCGTCTTTAATATGTATAGGCGTTCTAATATATTTTTTTGCAGTCCATTAGTAATTATTTTGTAGAACATATATTTTCGAATATTTTTCTGCATAATTAACACACTTGCAATATTTTTTTGCCTCAAGCTTCTGACACAAACAACTACATTTTACTTAAAAATATAATATAAATTATTTAATCAAACTACGTCACTAATATCATAAGCAACGATTTTTTTTTCTTTTCTACTTATATTCAAAATTTGTTTCCATATCTGTATATTTTAATGTAGAACAAGAGAGAAATATTTTTTTGACTAATATATTTGTACTTATATTTTATGAAAATTAAATATAAATATTGAGTCAATCTAACATGCAAAATTTTTCATTAGATCCAACGAAAACAATGTTACACTTTAAATATTTCTTTTGAAGAATATTTGTATTATTGTCTTTAAGCAAAATTTTTAAACAAAATTGAGAAGTAGATAATAATTTTGTGCAGAGGATCGACTTGCTAATATATTATACGGTAATCATGATGAAAGCATTTGATATGTGAAAGCGCATGATTTGTACGTGATTCTAAAATACTCAAGCACTTTAACTGTCAGAAAATGTGGTGTATTATTTCCGATATAGTTTTTACATTGAATTTAATGAAACCAATCCAAAATCATGAAGACCAAGAGTTTTTTCTGTATACAAAGTTCTGTTTTTCCTACTTACAGACTCAACAGACAAGTAGTGTATGTTAAATAAATGGTAGACAAGTGATCTATGTTAATTAAATAATCCCGAGAAACGGAATCAAGTAAGATATTACCATTTAAAAAAAAACTTCATTCGCTTCAAAAATTTATAAACAGAAAATAACAGTCGACATGCCCTCAAAAAATGACTTTAAAACGGGAAAGGATCTATGCAATTTTGTAACAAACGGCTTAAAAACGCAGAGAAAAAGTTTACAGAGATCAAGTAAAGTAACTAGTTTTCTGTAACGATTAGAAGAAGAGGGACGTTTGTGTCTAATGAGCAAGAGCTCAATCAACTATAGAAGGGGTAAATTAACGGTTTGCAGCAAGTGAGAAGAGGAAGTTGGGTTCAATACCTAACATGGCTCAATACCTAACTTTAATACTATTTCATTGATTCATATTGAGTTTTCACTAATTAGGTTTATAGAAACACGCACTAAAAGCAATCAATATAAACATTAATCTAAGAAACGCGAGGTTTTATATACCTTTTAAAATCTGTATTTAGTGACGTCATCATCACCACACCTTGCAAAATTATTAACGTTAATTTCAGTTGTGAAACCCCAAAATAAATAATTCATAAGAATATGCGATGAAACTAATTTTTGATTGATTAGCGCTTCAAGCTATCCAATGGTTTGGTAAATATTATAAAATACTTATCGAATACTTTGGAAAACTCCTTCCTTCCGATTTCAAACCAAATTTGGTGCGGGAGCCGTGATGGCCCAGGGAATAAAGCATTCGCCTTCCAATGAGGTGAACCGGGTTCAAATCCCAGCGATGGTTGGTCGATACGAATTCCGCACCCAGCTTTAACCAACCGCAGTGCTGACGTAAAATATCCTCAGTGATAGGTGGATCATTGATTAAAGCCCCCTTGCCGGCAGGCTAAACACGAGAGCTTTTCCTAATTTTCCACTCCATGTAACGCAAATGCGGGTTAGTTCCATCAAAATGTCAGCCCCAAAAGCAAATTTCTCCCAATACTTGATCCAGGAGTTCAATTGTCTTCTGGAATGGGTACAAAATTACAAGGTTATGCGGAGTTGAACATTAGTCGTCGTAAACAGAAATCTTAGGTCTGCTGTCCAACAACGGTTATAAATTTTGGTGTGGACTGGTTCTGAATTGTGAATTTGTATGAAGTACAAGCACACTCTTACGCATTACATTCTGGCTTTATTTATATTATTATTCAATGTATTATTATTCAAATATATTATTATTCAATTATATTATTATTCAATGTATTTCATTTCAGTCCAATTCTTTTCAATTCTCCTATAGTGTTTATTCAGCCTTATAACAATATTATTGTTTTTCTGACTATCAGATTTGTTTCTGAAATATGTTCTATAGGCTTGAATCAAAAATATTCGAATGACCTAAATGAAAACGTGAAATAAATATGAACTCCGAATCAGAAATTCAATCTGCAGCAGTAAAAGAGTAGCTGAAATTGTTTCCAATTTCAAACGTGGCATTCAAAATTCATCGGCAAAACTTCACATAATATCATCTATCATGAAAATGTCGAACTCCATTTTTACTTTCTCTCGAAATACCACACAAGAACTGTTTCTTGCCTTTCAATAAAACTTTGTATAGTATCCAATTCTTTGAGAGCTGCGTTTCTCTTTAACCCCTAAGCGAAGTTTTCAATTTCGAGTAAAAAATATATATATTGAAAATATATAATGCTGCGAAAAAGATAATGTAATACGCTCAAACTTGTCTTTTTTAATATATATATTGTTTTATTCCAAGAAATTCATGAATAATAATTTACATAATATATGGAATAGATAATCATGACATATACTGAAATAATACGAAATATAGTATTTCATATTTATGGTGTATTTTCTTATGGATCCTGTAAATGAAAAATATGTTTTTATACCAAGTTTTATAAACATATAAAAGTCTTTCATTTCTGCTGAAACGCTATTGTATTTTATTTTAATCGTAAATAAATTGTTACTTATCGTCACCTCAGTTCGTCATAAAATTTACTTTAAATTAGAGATTCGCATCAGAAATTAATTGGAAGATGAAAATCAATGTTTAGTTCAAAATATTTTATTTTAACTAATACATAATAAGGAACAATGAAGAAATACATATAGATATATAAGTATATTCACCATCTATCCTTAAAATTATGTAAAAATTCCTTATCCTTATCCTATAATTATGTAAAAATTCCTTAAAATTATGTATTAATTCCTTATCTTAAAATTATGTAAAAAATTGTATACTTGATATTTTTAAACTTTGCCTACTAATATTAAATAAAACTAGGAGGCTTCGCCCCCTGCTCGCTGACGCTCACCAACTCTCGGAACTGCTTTCGCTGTTTATTTCGGATTGCTTCGCAATCCGATGCTCGCTTTGTTTGATCATTGGATACGTTCTTAACGTCTAGCTTTTGTGTACTTTTTTGAACACTGAAGTTCCGAAAACTTTTCATTGTGGAAAATTCTAAACCTGTGCATTTCAATATTAATTTGAAATTGCAAACAGTTCGCATATTTTTCTTAATCGCACTATTCTAAATTTCAGTTGTTGAGAGAAGTAACTGTTGTAAGTTTTGTTTTAAAGTCTTTCCCACCAGAGGGCTAAAACCATGTGTTGTAAAACAATATGAAATGGTACTGAACGCCGGATGTAAAGCATCGGCTTCGAAGAAGATAATTTTGTGAGAATTTTTTTTGATAATTCGTTGAGAATTCACCCGATTAGACATATGATGCTCACTACGTGCTCTTGCGCGCCGAAGCCTATCAATTAAAATATATTAGCGTTTTATATAATATAGATTAGCCATATGATGCTCACTACGTGCTCTTGCGCGCTGAAGCCTATCAATTAAAAATGAAAACTGTTGCCACGGCGAGAAGAGAAATATCATCGGTTTTATTGATACATACGTATTAGCGTTTTATATAATATAGATAGATAATAACAAAATTATTAATATTTACTAAAAGTTATTTTTGTATGGAATTATCTCTGAATTAATGAATTTCTTTATTGTGTGCAAGTTTTTTTTTTCAAATCTTTTAAAAACTTCTAGAGATATGGTGAAATGCGCAAAAAGTAAAATAAGAGGTTCAAACTTTGGTCAGCTCTCCTGATCAAACTGGGGAGGAAATATTTCCCAGATTGCGGCTACTCCCTATGTTTTGGGAGTCAGAAATCAGAATCTGTCGGAAAAGAAGGTGCGTTAATTTCGTAACTTGAAATATCGCCTGCTCTAATTAATTAGAATAATTGACTTCATCCCTTCGAACCCTTAAGATTGAGTTTCAGAACTTGAAAATCCGATCATTAGATCAAAAATTATTTTAAGTGGTCCGTTTTTTATTTTGAGAGCAGTGCGAGGAATTTCCACTTTAATGTGGATATGGGTGTAACTATAATCGTGGTCGATTTATTTATAAAAAGGAAAGATTAGATCGCATTACAATTTGTTTATTTCATGAAACATAAATTTACACAACCTTTAAGTTGTTTGATAATTTTTATTTAAATGAAGCAAAAAAAGAAAGTTTATTTTTAAGCATTAAATACTAAACAGAAGTATATAGAAATATGACAAATACACTGAATTATGATAATACAGTCTCAACTCTTTAAATCCAAAGCATGAATTCAGCATTTCCTTTTAGTGTTAATAGGGGTCTCCATTGTTAGAAGAGATAATAGGAGCTAATAGCCACAGTGAGTCGGTTTTAAATATTATTCGTTCATACTATAGAAGCCTAAACTTCATAAAACCTCATGATTATGAGCATAAGATAGTATTTCCCATAAGATTATATGGAAGCATAAAACAATTATGCTTTAATGAACCTTTTTGGGGATATCTCAACTCAAGAACAAGACTACTGATACGCTACCACCTGACCTATGACCTCTGCTCTAGCTGGTTGCTTATAAACAAGATGGCGTGTTAATATCTTAGATATTGCTGGCTGAGGTTGAGCTTGATTTTTCCGCATAAACTATTCACGTTAATTTACATAAACTGTTAACTAAAGTGAGGTTAGTTAAATACAATGCCATATCACGAATCTTAAGTTAAAATTCTTTCTTATCCACGTGTTTTACTTAACATAAATTTATTATTTGTTTAAATGTTTTATAGTTACCGCAATTGGGTATAATATAAAAAAAAACACAACTACTTCCACTTAGTTGGAATAACATTTACCATGACGCAATGCTAAATTCTATGCCACTATCCACATAAATGCCACTATCCACATAAATCAATTATTAATCAAAAATCGAATATCAATTACTTTTCTTTATAATGCAATAAAATCTGGGGAGCAGCTATTTAAACGATCAAACACTTCGTTTGTTTATTTGTGGCTTGTAGTTAGGCTCGCAGAAAATGCCGTTCATGGGTTAAATTTAGTAGGAATAACGCAACCTGTGACGTAGGCTATAGTATACCCAATTGCTTTTGTTTTGTGAATCTGCCAACTTCGTTCCTGTTTTTGCGTTAAGTAAGAAGTAAACCTGATCTTTTTTCATGAAATAACATGCAATGTGTCATCTATATGTCATATTTGATGGGCTAGGCTTACTCGAAATTGAATGGAAATAAAAGTGGATAACATAAATAAATGCCACGTTTCAACAGCCAATCAGGATCCATACCCACAACTTCGTCGTTTTCAGGTTTAAAATTGGTAAAATTGATTTTCTTCTAATTTCAACTATCAATAAATAAAAAAACATTTTTTTTTCAAAGTATAAAAGCTCAAGAGTCTTAGCAGTTTTACAACACGAGAGTCATCAGTCTTTAATTCAATCGTTCCGTATGATTAATTGTTTAGCTCTCCATTCAAGTTCGTATCGATTTTTGCAATCGATTTATTTAATCGGATATTTAGATAATTTATTTAATTAAGTTAAAACAAAAATGAATAATGAAATTAAGGAATTATTGAATAAATAAAGATTTAAAAAAAGTATGGATATAACAACTCACGAATGAAAAAATATTGTTAAGAAGAAAATAAACAAAACGGAGAGGAAAATAAAAAATATTCATATCTCGTTGCTTCACATAATAAGCAATAAAATGTTCTTCTTTTTTTACCTACTTTTTAACAAAAAATATTTCTAAAATAAAATATTCTGAGGCAAAACATTATATTTATTTATGTTCTACACTTATGAATAACAATTAGTGGTAAAACTTTCATTATCGCATTTTGTATATCGATGGCTTATCTCGGAGAATAAACTTTTAAAAAAATGCTTGCAAAAAATTTTGTTCAATAAGCAAAGTATTCATGAGAACAAGTTATTTTTCCTGTCATTTTATTTCATAAAAAAACTAATTTTGAAAAAAAAATATATGAATACAGTGATTCATTTTTTTCCCTTCTTTGTTACGTTTTCTTTTTCGAGGTTTTTCTTTCAAAAAAGGATTTTTATTTTTATTTGGCAAACTTTGTATTTTATTATTACCTTTTTTTATAGTCTATCTCATGAAGCCTTTACAAAATAGAACCAGCTGTTATTAGTCTAAAGTATGATAAAAAAAATGCTTAAATCGTATAGTATCATGCAGCTTTTTTTAACATAAAAACAAATAGAAGCACAAAACGGTTTTTTTTTCACTCTTAACTTTTATATTTCTGCTTATTACTTTTTAAGTTTTTTTTTCTTTGTATCCACAAAATAGCTAAAATTAATTTGAACGTTACTTGATACAAAATTTTAAACCCATTTTTGAATACTTTTTGTTTGGAAAAAAAATTTAAATGTGAGAAGCTTTTTTACTTTGCCGTAATTTTTTAGCAAAAAGTTGAAATAACATGGAAATAAAAATCCATAATTTCTTTTTACATTAGAGAGTTATAATCTACTCTCGTTCAATCTAAACATTGCTTTTTTAGCATGTAAATAAATAAAATAAAAGCAATATACATGATAATAAAATTAAGTAACAAATAAAATTACTATAGAAAAATTACTGTACTTTTTGATGTTCTTATTTAGTTAGAAAACGCAATAAATTTTACCATGATTAAGACCATAATTTTTTTCTCGGTGATAATTTTTCATGATGATTAACAAGATTTTATTTTAAATAAGATTTAGTTATTTATCTCATTCCACTAATATAAATTATATTATTTAAGAACATTTAATCATTATTTTATTGCTCAAAAGTAATAAATGCGTGAAATTAGTTTAGTTTAATTAAATTGTATTTGCCACTTATAATGTACAAATAAAATACTGAATTTATTGATCTACTTTTTAGTATACAATTACATCAGTGATACGTGGTTTTATTATATATAATAATAAATAATTTTCAAAGTAATAATTCAAAAATAATTTTCAGCGCAGATGTATATCAAAACTTTTTGTAAAAAAATTCAAAAGATATTGATATCAATTCTTTTAAATTTAAAACAAAAAAAATACGTCCATAAAAATTGGCGATTCATCGTACTGAACAAAATTCTTCAGATTTTCGTTTCTCTCTTAAAATAATTTACCTTTTCTTACATTTTCTAAAAAGAACGAATTTCATTCTCTTAAATTCTTTATTGATTTTAATTGAAGGGATCTACTTTAAACTGCTAACAAATCATCTTAAAATCATCAAACTATTTCATGTCGAAGTTTTGAATGTACAACAAGTAAATTTATTTTTAAGTTTTTGTTGTTGTTTCTAATTCCACTTGCCACATTAGCAAGCCTGCTTGGCGAAGCCGAGCAATTTAAGGCAGAGAGTGCGTTTCCTGTTTTTCAGTGGTGCCATATATGGCCAAGAAATAGACTTCTGCCACATCACGCGTCACACTCGTTTATAAGGCGGACCCATTCATACATCCAATCATTCATCCACAGATCGTAATTTTGACCTGAATCAGAGAACGATCGATCTCCAATCCAGTACCCCCAGAGGTATTGATTTGTTATTGGAACATGGAGGACTTTTGCGGCTAGACAGATTTAACGTGCATCAGTCACCAACTACACGGGGAGTCTTCAGTCGGCGGGGTCTGGAACCCCCGAACTCTCGGACATATTTATTTTTATGATCGATGCATAGAAACGCGTCCAGTTCATATTTTTCAGACATTATGCATTTCACTTGCTGGCTTTATAACATCAGTTTTAAAAAAAACTGGGGATTAAGCCCCCTGCTTGCCGCCTTTCACCAACCCAGATTATTGCTTTACAAAATTTGTTGTTTCTTGGCAGAAAACAGTTCTTCTACTGAAGTTAAAATTATTCATTTAACATATATGTACTAAAAAGAGTTTTGTTTGCTTACGCTTGTGCCTCTACTTTCCACGTTCAAATATTATTATCTATTAGTATCATAAACATTTATATCATTATATTATAAATATTTACAATAATTAATTGTTTCTTATCAAACAAATTTGATGAGTTCACTGCCGTAATTTAATATTTCAGCTTACCAAACGAGCGGAGGAACTAAATACTATTTTTGCTTGCATCTCATTGTGCCTGAAGCTGATCATTAAATTCTAAATCATTTAACAGATCTCCTTAACTGCAATTTATAACAGTATATTGTTATTTGCCTAAGAAATTAATTGTAAAACGGTTAGTAGGATTAGAGTACCCTTCTAAATAATTTTATCTTAAAAAGTAGCCTAGAATTACATTATAATAATGATAATAATTAAAGAAGAACCTCTTAGTTTTAAACTGTTGAATTAAAAGCGTAATGCAACCAAAATAATAAGGAAATGAACGAAGAAAAACTGGATCCCACCACGTGATTTTCCGCCAATAAAAATGCACGGACAACAATGGAAAAGCACGACACCATTATTAGATTTTTATACATAGTAAGATTAATTTTATGCTGATAACAATCAAAACAATATGGAAATGAATGAGGAAAAACTGGATCTTACCACCTGATTTTTCAGTCCATAAAAATGTATTGACAACAATGGTAAACTGCAACACCATCATTACATTTTTGTAAGATATTATATCATTTCCCACGCAGGCTTTGTGCAATCAGTATTTTTAAATTTAAAAAAATAGTGCGTGGAGTCCCTCCACGCAAAAGAAGTTAAACTTCGCAACCTGCGACGTTAATTGTAGAAGAATCAGCAGTCGTAGAAGGATCACTAGTTCTACTCAACGACTCTTTTTTCTGCTCCGCTCGCCTCCGTGCTCTGTAATAACGATAATATTGTGCATTTTTCCCTCGTGGACCTCTCGAACCAGTGGAAGTGCTTGTGGTTGCCTCATCGTCTCGCCATGGAAAATGTATTTGTATTAATTATGTATGTGAATGCGTCATAATGTAATTTTAGAAGAGAAAACCTAACAATCAATTGATATTCACAAGAGACGTACCTTGACATGACCTTAAATCCGTCGCATTGTCCGTGGGATTGTTTTCACTAAATTTTTACAATTGTTATCCACTAAATTTGAAAATAAAAAATACTATTCTATTAAATTATGTGTGTATCAAAACAAACTAAAAAAATATTTACAGAAAAACAATACTCTTATGACTTTTATTATTTTAAGAACCAAAACAATATGGAAACAAAACAATATAGAACCAAAACAATATGGAAACAAAACAATATAGAACCAAAACAATATGGAAATGAATGAGGGAAAACTGAATCCTACCACGTGATTTCCCGGCCAATAAAAATGTAGCGTTAAACGTTTAACGCAACCTTGTTGGAAGTCGCATAAGAAGTATAACTTCAAAAATAAACGCAATGAATTAAAAATATACAACAGTTTGATCGAAGAGTATTCATAAAACTATAAAATTTAACCTATCACGCAATTTAGAAATTCATCTTATCATCATTCATTCATCTGCTAAATCTAAAATACCAAAGAATATTTTATACAAATAATAATTCAATTTTCATGTGATTAAACTTGTATCAGAACATTTTATTTTAATTTCACAAATGTAATATTTTTATTAGTATATATTTTTATTCACCTGAAACCAACTACAAAATGAATCGCAATTTAAAACATTTCATAAAACAGCTATTAAATTTCAGAACTTTGAGCAGATATTCTTAAAAATATCAGTCCCACACATGTTTTATCAATAATAAAGGTAGTTCTATGATTTCCACAAAAACAAAAAGAAAATTTAATAAAATATGCAATTATTTTTCAGTTTATTTTAAGAATATTTTGTCAATACGCGTTTTAAAATAAAGGAAGATTACTTGTACTTATAAAATACTTGAAAATCCTGAGAAATACAAATTGTGTGGCTAAATAAGAAGAAATAAGTGTGAAGTAATTTGTTCGTCTTAGAGATTTTTATAACAATCCAAATGGAGATCGTTACTTATATCACTTGCATTGTGGTTTTTTTAAATATATATATATATATATTCAAGATAAATGTTAAAGATGGATATCTGGCATTCTTAAATCTCGTCTTTTTTTCGTTACTTTAGATTGACATCAACTGACGACCATGCTTATAAAATAAAGATTTCGACAGAAAATAATTAGTTTCTCTACAACAATGTGTGAATGGTCACAATTTAAAACAAAAAAAATCAGAAAAAATCATGCAAAAAGAACGAAAAATTGCAATTACAAATTGGAATTTCTAAGAAAAAAACTCGCATTAACCTCATAAATGTTGTTGTTGTTGTAATTTATATACGTCACTCTAGAGCTACACAATTGGCTATTGGTGACAATCTGTGTAGCATCCCTAAGATGATCCGAAAACATGACATCAAAATTTTGATCCACTGTAAAAGGGAAACTTTATAAATGAACATGGGTTTTCAGCAATTCAAATTCCAATTCCGTATTTGCATTTTTGAGACTTATATAGCGACTCGCATTCATTTCGTACCACAAACTTAAGAGTCAATAATTCTCGAACTAGAACCGTGGTAGCTCAGAGAATAGAGCGTTCGCCTTCCAACGAAGAGAACCGGGTTCAAATCCCAGCGATGGCTGGTCGATTCAAGTTCCGCAGGCAGTTTGCAACGACCATAGTGCTGACGTAAAATATCCTCAGTGGTAGACGGATCATGGGTTAGCGTCCCCACGTCATCAGGCTGACCGTGAGTTGTTTCCGTGATTTTCCTTCCCATGTAATGTAAATGCGGGTTAGTTTCTGCAAAAAGTCCGTCACAAAGGCAAATTTCTCCCAATACTTGATTCAGGAGATCCCTCCTCTTCCGGAAATTGTTCAGAATTACAGATCTATAGAGTTGAACATTGGTAGTCGTAAACCCAAAATTGGGACATCTGTTCAATGACGGTTATAAAATTCTCGAACTAATTATTGACTGTTATTTCTTCGTTCCATTCTTCTCCCTACGAATATTTCTGGACGCCTTTATATTCTTAAGTTTCAAAGTTTTTGAGCAACCAAAAAAAAGTTTGGCAGTAAATTGAATGACTAAAACGACTACAGCGGGCTCTCAATATTTTAATGCAAAGAGATAAAATTTATCGTTGAATTTAACCTCAGTTTCAAACTCAAGTATATTTTCAGAAAATATTAAAATAGTTGCTTTTCAACCAGAATAAGTTGGCAGATTTACTTTCAATTAAATTCAAATTAAAAAAAATAACAATTTCACTAAGCGAAAGAGTTCCCTTTTTCATGGGAGAGGAAAGTTAAAGTTCGCAAAATATGTGCGCATTTCTTTTGGCGAGAATTCCACCCTGACATACCATTCCGGTTCTTTGGTTCATTACGATGCAAAGCTTTTAAATTGAGTTAAAGCTATTCCTTTATTTTGTTTATTACTTTAGTTATTTGCTTTCTACATAATGCCAAATAATATTCGCACTATCCACTTTTCCTTGATTCTCCTTTTCTCTATCGCTTCGATGTTTTTTGCCTCATTCCCCTAAAAAGTTGGAATAAACTCTACCAGTTCACTTTACTCGCAATTTGTACACACCAATTTTTGATGGGAGACCTATTCGTGTTGTTTGTTGTTGTTTCTAATATCACTTGCCACACGAGCAAGCCTGCTTGGTGAAACCGAGCAAATTTAAGGTAGAGTGTGCGTTTCTCTTTTTTCAGTGGCGCCATCTATGGCCAAGAATTCGACTTAAGCCCCACCATACGTCGCACCCGCTTATAGAGCGGACCCATTCATTAATCCACAGATAGCAATTTTGACCTGAATCACAGAACGATCGATCTCCAATCCAGTACCCCAGAGGTTTTGATTTGTTATGAGAACATGGAGGACTTTTGTGACTCGACAGATTTAACGTGCATCAGTCACTTTACTACACGGGGAATCTTCGGCCGGTTGGGTTCAAACCCACGAACTCTCGGACATGGGCCCAGCGCCCCACCGACCAGGATATCCCGCTATATTTTAACTTTGAATACTCAATTGAATTCTATTTCTCTAGACTGTAAAAAAAATCCTGAATTATTACGGTAAAAAGTATCGCCACTGAGGGTGTCAATTCTTTTTACCGTAAATTTTTACGGAACTAAAAAAACTGATATACAGTAATTTTTACAGAGTCACTGTAATTCACTGTATAAATTACGGTAAAAAATCTTACTTTGAAAATGGATTTTACAGTAAAAAACACTGACACCTTTATATTTCGCGAATTTTTTTGCTGAATATTTAATTGATATAATTATAATAAAATTGTTCTGATAAAGTGTCGTAGGACATCTACAATGAGATGTTTGTCATTGATAAGAATTTCATTTATGTTGACATTAATCTTTTTTTCTTTTTCAGTTCTGCGAGGGGGTACCTGTTTCCGAACTGTTATGTTATCTCAGAAAAGAAGAGAAGATGCTGACGGAAGAAGAAATTGCTGCCCTTCTCAAACTCTTCCTCTTGGTAAACTGTTCTTGAATTCCTTTAATTAACACGTGAAATAAACTAACTAGTTAAGGCACATGACTAACCACCTTGTGTGCTCCACCCCCTTAATTTTGATTAAACTTCACTTCTTCCTCTAACTCAACCACGTGATAACTGATTAAATCTGCTTTCACCTGAATCTTAGGCCTAACTATGGGATGTAGTTTAGTTTTTCCCGGCTCCAAAAGTTACTCTCCGAAATTAAACTCCCGCGTGTGTGGCTTGATTTAAATGTTTTCTCTCAACTACAACGAAATTACTCTCCGTCCTAATTAGCATTGTGGATTTCACATTTTGTGGGGAGAAACACCGCAAAGTATCTTCTGTCAACAGTTGGTGAATTGAAGTAAAGGAGTTTATAGGATGCCCTGCATTCCATTCCTATTTAAATTAAACTTGTTTAGTGTGTTTTCTTTTAAAAATTAAACTCGGGAGAATAGGTCATTTGTTTTTTTATTAAACAAAATCATGCATCATAATTAAGTAACTTCCGTCTAAAAATGCATGTTAATTAAAGTTTTCTTCGCAATTTCTTCGTTACCGTGAAAACCAGAATCTGGAGAAAGTTGATCTTCACCGGTGAATGCCACATAATCACTTGCGTGAATGATCAAAACATTTGTTATATTCAATTGGATATTAAATTTATTTGCTGATATTTGATATTCATGCGATATTTTAATATCCAATTAGGATAAATTAGGAAAAACATCATTGTTGGAAATACAGGATAAATGTATACAGGGAAGTGGAACTAAAAAGGAATTCAGTATAGGGAATTCCTGGTATGTTTATAACTAGGCAGTGGCACTTAACTTATTTATTTAGAGAATACCGGGAAAGCATATACCAGTCATTTGCACTTAACATTAAGGAAATTTCACTTCAGAGAATGCCGGACAATAGCAGTAACAAAAAATTAAGGCCTGATACTATTCCAAATCCTTTAAAAAGTCCTCCAAAAAGACTGAACTGGATAAATTGTCCAAAACCAGGATCAATATTAGATAATATTGAATCTAATTCAAATATATATTTACTGGTTTTTCTCCACTTATTTGAGTTTCTTTTTATATATAATTATAAAAGAATTAAAAGTGTGCATAAACTGTTTCTATCTAGTAATGAATAATATTTCTATTTTAAATAACAATAATAATGAATATTTTAATGAATTTTTTCAAGTATTAAAAGAAAGTTTCCAAAAACAGTGTAAACAATGATGTGCGCAACCAACACCTCCCAGAAAAAAGAAGACCTCAACACAGATCAATTTTATTAGTTCGACGAAACGAACATACACTGCGCAGTGGAATAAAAATAATAAAGATTTCACGTTTGGACTACAAAGCTTCACAGTGGTGGTAAATACGAAAGATGCCATTACGTATGGACTGCTAAAAGATCAAATTTCTTGTTTATGGTAACCCGTGCGGAGGCCTTCTCTTTCGTAGGAGACATTGCGCAAACACGCTTTCTTTACGGATTATCCTAGTTGAGGTTAGCTTCGTTTGTTTCGATGAGTTGCCTAATCTTGTAGCGTATTGGTGAGCGTATTTGCTCTGAAATGGCAGGCGAGTCAACTTCTCTAATTGTGGTAATATAGGTGAACTAAGTTACCAACTTCAACATTACTTATTTCAAAAATTGTGTTTATTTTATTTATAGTTATGTTTTTAAAACGTGTTACTATTAAACTAAATCATTT
Source organism: Parasteatoda tepidariorum (assembly GCF_982258835.1). Classification (NCBI taxonomy): domain Eukaryota; kingdom Metazoa; phylum Arthropoda; class Arachnida; order Araneae; family Theridiidae; genus Parasteatoda; species Parasteatoda tepidariorum. The sequence goes on along the minus strand of NC_141757.1, from coordinate 34,347,743 downwards.
AAAATCAACGGTAATTGGAATTAAAAAAATTGTGCTGAAAAGCAAAATTTATGGAGAAAAGGTGCTAATTCTTTGAGGATAAACGTAAAAAACGACAATTTTATTACTGACGCGAATGATGATTAATTTTGAACTACTAATCGAAGTAAAATAATAAGCCATAAGCTATGTACTAAAAAGCAAAATTAATGGAGAAATGGTACTAATTCGTTTAAGTGAACGTAAAAAATAGGCAAACTACTGATGACATCAATGATTCAACGATGCCAATTTTGGTAATAGGAACTAATTTTTATTTTATGTTATAACCGTCGTTGAACAGCCGACCCAATATTTGGGTTTACGACTTTTGATGTTCAACTCCAGCCGGCCAGCCGGCCGCCTGACTGCGAAGCCAATGACCGCGGGTTCGAATCCCGCTCTGGGCATGGATGTTTCTCTCTCTTGTGTTGTCCTCTGTTGTGTGTGATGAGTGAATGTGGCCCAACCTATGAACGGGTTTGTGGCAGTGTGAGGTGGGCAATGTTACTCGCCTCCGTGACTTTGGTTCACAGGTGCCCACTGGGTAACGCGAACAACTCTGGCATCTTCTAAGGCGAAACGAATAAAGTTCAGTGCCTGCAATTCGGGAAAAAAAATTTCAACTCCATAACCTTGTAGTTTTCAACCCAATCCAGAAGACAAGGGAACTCCTGGAACAAGTATTGGGAGAAATTGTGCCTTCGTGGAGGACTTTTTTGACGGAATTAAACCGCATTTGCGTTACATGGAGAGGAGGACCACGAGAACCTCATAAAGTTAGCCTGACAGCAAGGGACTCAAACCCGGGATCCATCTACCACTGAGGATATTTAACGTCAGCACTGTGGTCAGTGCAAGCCGGATGCAAATTCATATCTACCAGCCATTGGTGGGATTCGAACCCGGTTCACCTCATTGGAAGGAGAACGCTCTATCCCCTGAGCCATCATGGCTCAATAGGCACTGATTGAAATAAAACGAAAATATGTACTGAAAAGGAAAATTAGTGGAGTAAATGTATTGATTCGTTAAGGGAAACCATAAAAAGTCGCTAACCTATTATTAACACCAATGATGCTTAAGTTGCAATGATGCAACGGTAATAGGCACTACTGGCATTAGGGGAATCGGTGTATTTTAATAGGTGCTAAATAAACTCTTTATACGAGTAAATTTAGTGCCTATTGAAGCTGCACAAATATTGTTTTGTTTTTTTATGATAGACACTGGGGGAAAAATGTATGGCCTCCCTAAGATATAAGTACAAGAGAAAGTTGCTTGATTGAGGTAAATTTTAAATATTATGTGGCATAAATGATGTGTTGAATTACTAAATACATGCTTTGGTTAATTTAACAACGTAAAGCAACTGGGAAAGGCAACAAATTATATTAAATAAAAATTTATGGAATTGGTTTAGCTTTATTATTTGTGTCGATTTGTATCCCTTAATTTTGGGCATGATTTCGTAGTGTTTCCCAGTACTGATTTATTGATTCTTTTACTCCACAATGTACTAAGAACGAGTATTCAGCTAATTGTTAATTAAAGTACTAATTTACCTCATAACATATCATTTGATATTACATTGATATACAAAGCATTTAATGAATTTTCATCATCCTCATTTTAAATTACTTAACACTATATTTCGAGACAACTCATATTTATTTCGAACACAGTTTCGTCATAATAGTTTTAATTAAATACTCGAATTTCAAACTCTTTTCGCAGTTATAATTTAATTTCGATGTCGTTTAAACAGCGTTTCAAAATACCTTTAAGCGACCTCTTCATTAAAAATAAAAGACAAAATTATTGGAAAACGTTGCTCGGCCGATTACTTTATAATTGTTTTAGTAAATTGATAATGAAAACTAATCACTCTTTTGTTTGCATTATTTAGCACTTTAGCTTTTTTAGCTAATATAAAAACCAAAATTTTAATTAAAGGCACACGCTATAGATTAACATGAGTTCCTGATTACTTCCCAGGAAAATTTAACTAGTACACAGAGATAGAGAGAGAAAAATTCAATCAACTTCATTGTATGTGTTTCTAACTTATACTTTGTTCATCAGTTAATTAAATACATGGAATGGAACTCAAAATCCTTTCCTTGTATTTATACCAAACTTAAAACGGAAGGAGGTATATTCATTACAATCTAGGAAGGTATTGTAATTAAAATTCCCAAGATTAATTAAATTTTAATTTCATTCAGCGATGGAGAAGCAAGAAGCTTATTTCGAAATTCTCCTATTTAATTAGAGAATGAGTATTTTTGAAACATTGAACAATGATTCCCCCCTTCTCTATCTGGTAGGAAGGCAAATAAATTGAATCTCTGCCCACAACTTTGATTAAAAGAATGCACATCATCATAAGTATTCTCTGAACATTTATTGCAGTTCAAGGTTTTAAGGAGGAAATCAAGAAATGGAATGCAAACAGAATGTTTCAGGTCTTACATTTGTCAATGAATTCGAATATTTTTCAACTGAACACCTTTTCTTAAATGTCTTCAAAAATTAAAAATTTTGAAAATCCTTTTCTTTTTTTTTACTGCAGGCACTGAACTTTCATCTCCGAAGATGCCAGAAATGTTGCTCATTTAACGTAACCCAGTGAGTACCTGTGAACCTAAGTCACAGAGTCAAGCAGCATTACCCACGCCACACTGCCACAGATACCCATTATAGAGTGGGCCACAATCACGCATCACACAATAGAGAACAACACACAGAGAGAAACATCCATGCCCCAAGCGGGATTCGAACCCACGAATTGATAGTTAAATAACCCCTCGTAAAAAGCATTGTTGTCTGCAAGTTTCAAAAAATACCAAAGATTTTACATGCCCTGAGAAACCAATAAAATACCTGGCACTTTTGCATGCACAAGCGAATGCACAATAATGAAATCATATGATTGGACCTATGAAAAAATTGGTAAAAAAATCACCAACAACTTATCTGCATGGTGGCTGGGTGGCGCAGTTGGTTGATCCCCGGTCCAGACACCGGATTTTCGGAAAATCCTCAGCGGCCATGTCGTATGATTATGCAGCATGTAAAAGATCCCTGGAGTGCCTTATTGGCTCTTGGCATTTCCGGCAAAATTAAATTCCTAGTGCACTTTAGCATCCAAATAAGAGTCTCGGTGCTGCCATCTAGTGTGGCAGAAACTAGACGTCCAAATTAACATGGCCAAAGGTATCTCACCCATTGTGGTGGTCCTGAAAGAGTGGATACCACTTCTGGAGAACGCACTAGGTCTGCTCATGTGTGCGCACTTGTGCAGCTCATTGGAAACTTTAAAAAAAACTTATCTGCATCAAAGCTTTTGTTTTAAGTATAAATCAGAAACATGAAATGTTATTAACAAATAAGTTTTAGGTAATATTAGGAAAGAAATCAGAAATAAGCGATGGAATAAATGGAGTTGTTTTACACTAAAAAGAATTGATTCAAAAATTGTAGAACATTGTTATTAAACTCCTTATACATTGGTGTCTCAAAGTTACGCAATCTTCGCACTCTCCACACTTTTCCTCTCCCCGTTAGATTTAATAAAATCTTGCTTTTCTTCCCGTTTCAATAAGAAGTGGTAATATACTGTCATGGGGAGAAAGCAAAGATTTTGGGATGCCATAGTGAAGAGAGAGAGGGAAAGTATGGAGAGTAGGGATATTGCTTAACCTTGAGACAACTATTCTGCTTACAAAGGATATAACGAATCAGAACCTTTCATCACAAATACTAAGTATTATCATCAAGTGCATTTTCTTCAAATGACTTCTTTTCGTGTAAAACAACCAATTGCGACTGATAGATCAACATTTGAAGTTTCTATTTCATTAATCTTTATTTTGCATTAAGTCATGATTTGTTTTAATGAACCACAGGCATTTCTATATCGTTACACTCGACATTTTTGTCAGAATTTGTGAAGGCGCTTAATCAGAATTTTACAATATTGCTGCTTAAATACTTGCATGGCTGGCCACTTCATTTTTGGGACCTGTTAGCTATAAAAGGCTTTTATTTTGTATCGCATTGTTTTAAGTTGATTTGATTTTCATTTTTGTTGATAGTAAAATGAATATTGAAGATAATCTTTAGAGAATGATAAAGGCTGTGAACATACTACAACAAATGAATTTCTCAGAGCAATTAAGTTTTACCAAAATTATAATCAATTCTCAAAAAAAAATTTAAATTTTAGGTGCTGATATTCTCATACTCAGTGCTTTTTTTTTTGCTTAATTAAACGTTTAACTTAATTTAAAAATTAAGCAATAAAAAAAGATTAATCATAACGAAATAAATCTGTAAAATTAAGAGCCCTGTAGTAGAATGACAGCAAAAAATTACATGCATATTAAAATTTCCGATAAAGTACTCAGAATTTTGAAATGGCCTTAATTCAGCTTTATTGATAATTATTGAAGGGAATGATAATAATGTTTTTGTTATTTATGTAATTTAAAAAAATATGCTTCACTTTTTTGAATAAATTTTTGTTTCTATGAATTCAGAGTCAAAATATATTTCAGGGATTGCAGACTCTTCATGAAAATGAAATAATTCATAGAGATGTAAGAGCGTCAAATTTTATAATCTCTCCAGAAGGTGACATTAAATTCATTGATTTTGGTAAGTACTCCCTTCACTATATGTTTAATTAGATGATTAAAAGTAACGCATTCTCTCGAAAACCAGTTGCGGGCAAACGGGGTCATGAAAGTTAAAGCTCCACAATTTCTTAACCAATGGCGTTATTATTCGCACTTGACTTTTTTAAACTATTTACATTCTTAAAATGAAAGACACAATAATTGCTTTCTTCCTTCAAACTTTTTCACTTTAAATTTTTAAAAAAATTGTGAGAAAAATAGAGAACAGCAAATTTTTGCTGCCGAGTCATGAAATGGTATAGGTAAATGCATTTTGAATTTCAAATGAAATATACAAACATAGTTTCTGTCAACCAACAAAATATTCAAAGAGAAATCATTTAGCTTATTTAAAAATCCATTTTTCAGTCACTTGCCATGTTTTAAAGCGAATCATTAAAAGTTTTTTTCGTTTGTGTCTCTCTATATTAAAAAATCATATATATATATATATATATATATATATATATATATATAGGGTGATTCATAAAAGATGGTCAAAATTTTAGGAAGTAATAGCACACACCCAAGCAAACAATTTTTATCAAAGAATGCATGGTCGAAAACAAAACCCAAAATCATTAGAGGGAGTCAAAGAGGGAGATATAGTTTTAAATTCGACACCTAGTTTTAAAATTAAGTAAGTTTTTATCATTATTATAATATCAAATAAGAAAATTAAAGTACTTATAGCCGCAATAAATTAATTACGTAATAGTGTCCTTCATTAAAAGCAAATGACGGAAAACTATACGAATTCTAATACGAATAACAAAACTAATGTGAGTTGTTTCTATTATTTATAACATTATTATTTTCTAATATTTACTTGAATCACACTTACACTATTCCGGTTTTATAAAAATATTTTTGTATAACTTTAAATTACTTGTTGAATATTTACGTTTTGAGGATTTTTGAAAACTTATGATTATATGCGTATATAGTTAAAATTGCTACTGTTTGCGATATAAAATTGATTTTTGAAAGAAAAAAACCGATATTAACTTTAAGAACTTAACAATTTTTAAAAAAAATCCTTTTCTGAGGAATACTTTAACTTTTTTTAATAATTCATTGAGTTAATGTAGTATGATATTCAAATAGCGTTTATTTTATTTTGTAGATATGTGAAATATGATGAAAAATATTCGCATAAAAAGAATATGGTTCAACATTTGAAAATTCATTCAAATGAAAAAGACTTTAAATGTCGTTTATATGATAAGGTGATTAATCGAAAGTGTAACTTGAATAGACATTTAAAAACTCATGAAAAATCGAGAAACTTGAATGTGAAGAATGTAAAAAGACCTTTTTCGAAATGATAATTTAAAGAGACACTTACTGACTCATTTAGTTACGCATAAGCTTAAATTTGTGCAGTGAATTTTTTAAGTTAAAATCTGATTTACTCAATCATATCCGATCCATTCACACACCATCTTGTTCAAGAAAAAAGAAATATAGATCATTCCGCAAATAACAATAAAAAGATTAGCAAAAAATTGTGAAAATGCATTGGAAGTATTTAAGAAAGAGACAACGAGAATTAGGAAACTATGAAGTTGTGATCCAGTCCCACATATCTCAAGCTTTTTGGAAAGTTTTTTCGGCTAATTCATAGAGATGGGAGTCTGGATGGAGGATGAACTTTGCAGAAAGTAGTATTTAAATATGGGTCCTTGTCCCGCACTCTGAATGGTTCATAGAACCACCGGATTCTCCTGCCTTCATGATTTAAAATTAATGTTAAAATGATTTTATAGAAAATATTCATTGATCTAACTTAAAGTAATCATCTTAAAATCTTAACGAACTAGGAAACAATGTAACATTTTTATTTATTTTTAACAAAATTTTCTATTTTTTCAGAAAATATCTATGTTTTGGCAAAAAAATTTCTCTTTTAGGAAAAAATTTTAACTTTTTGTTAAAAATTTGCTAGTTTTATAAAAATATTTCAAACTTTTTCACAAAATTTTCTATCTTTTAAAAGAAAATATTTACGTTTTTACGAAAAATTTTCTCTCTTAAGAAAAAATTTTAACTTTTTGTTAAAAATTTGCTAGTTTCATAAAAGTATTTCAAACTTTTTAACAGATTTTTCTATCTTTTAAGAAAATATTTATGTTTTTACAACAAATTTTTATCTTTTATGAAAAAAGTTTTACTTTTTGTTAAAAATTTGCTAGTTTTATAAAAATATTTCAAACTTTTTAACAAAATTTTCTATTTTATGAGAAAATATTCATGTTTTTACAAAAAATTTTGTCTTTTAAGAAAATATTTTTACTTTTTGTTAAACATTTTCTATCTTTTAAGAAAATATTTATGTTTTTACAAAAATTTTTCTATCTTTTAAACATTTTTTAAACTTTTTGTTAAAAATTTGCTAGTTTTATAAAATTATTTTAAACTTTATAACAAAATTTTCTATCTTTTAAGAAAAATATTTATGTTTTTACAAAAAATCTTCTCTTTTTAGAAAATATTCTTATAAAGAGTGTTTTATAAAAATATCTTAAACTTTATAACAAAATTTTCTATCTTTTAAGAAAAATATTTATGTTTTTACAAAAAATCTTCTCTTTTAAGAAAATATTTCAACTTTTTGTTAAAAATTTGGTAGTTTTATAAAAATATTTAAGTTTTTGCTAAAATCTCCTAGTTTTTCAGAGAATTTTATATATTTTTCTGAAACTTTTTGTATTAATTATTAAAGAGTGTAATTTTTTCTTGATAATATAAACTTTTTCACATGTGAAAATGATCAATAAAGACAAAATATATTTTAATAAAATAACATTTCATTCAAAGTTTAATCCAACCACTTCTGCGAGCATACATCGTATGTTTCTTAACAATTTTCTGAGAAATAGTTGTATTCCCACGTTCTATAACAAGTATGAAGCACTATGTTGCACTTTATACTATGACTAAATGATAAAACGTGGATAAACCCCAAACGTCCTGGACAGACATTATCTTTGTAAAATTTTGTGAGGAATAGATATCATGTTCAAGTTCTGTAATCAGTATCATTTAAATATATACTTTCAAATAGAAAGGCTATAAATAGTTTTAAATTTACTAGTATTTTCAAAATAAAGTAAGTTATTTGCATTATTATAATATTAAATAAAAATAAAATGAATATGTTTTGAACATAAATGAATTTATAGCGGCAAAAATTCTTTTTATGTGTTTCTTAGATTTAAATTAATTCATTTGTAATTTTAAAGAAATTTAATATATAATTGATAATATTATGTAAATATGTCATTATTCATTTTCTAATAGAAAATAAAATTAATTCAAATATTTTTTTCATGAGATTGAAAAATAAGTACTTTAATATAATAATTAAACTATATTAGTTGATAAAATTGTAAGTTTAAAGATGAAAAAAGTTTATTAATGTATTTAAAAATATGTTTGAATAAACACCGCAGATATATTGTTATATATCAGTTTTTAATTAGATAATAATTTTTTTCATAAATGATTTTATAGAAAATTAATAAAATTTATATTTTTTAAATATCTACATTAATACGTGTTGGAGCTCTTGCAAAACTAAAAATTAGGTGAAATCAAAGGCATCTGTCCAGTTTTCAACTAACAACCATTCATTGCTAATATCATATTCATTTTTTCATCATTAGTGTGATTGCGTACTAGATTAAATAAATCATAGATTATAGTTTTGTAAAAATATTTCAAACTTTTTATTAACATTTTCCAGTTTTCAGAAAATATTTTTTATTTTTGTAAAAAATTTCTAACATTTCAGAAAATATTTCTTATTTTTATGAAATTTTTCTGTCTTTTAGTAAAATATTTTTGCTTTTTGTAAAAAATATACTAGTTTTGTAAAAATAATTCAAACTTTTTATTAACATTTTCCAGTTTTCAGAAAATATTTCTTATTTTAATGAAAGTTTTCTCCCTTTTAGTAAAATATTTTTGCTTTTTGTAAAAATTTTCCAGTTTTTCAAAGAAAGTTTTTTATATTTTCTAGTTTTTTTCAGAAAATTCTATATATTGTTCTGAAACTTCTTTGTATTAATTATTAAAGGGTGTACTTTCTTACTGAATAGGATAATAATAGGTAATATTGAATAGTTTAATAATAATTACAGTCATTTATATGAACTATACATATATCAAAAAATAACTAAACTTCTAACATTTTAAGTATAGATGACACCATTAGAATATATATAATTTGATAACATTTATTTTATTAAAACCTTAAGTTTTTTCCTCTGATCTCTGTACATTCACAGGACACTGGTTAACAAAAACCAAACCCACTACTTGTCGTCGGACTAAGCGTAGGAGGTTTTCGTGGTTTTCCTCTTCACATAACATGGGTACTCACAAAGTCCACTTCGAAGACATGCATTGTCTCAAGATCTAGGAGTTCCCTTGTCTTCTGATGGGTTCAAAAATGACAAGACTATATTGATAGCCGTAAATCCAAACGAAAATGATAAAATAAAATCTTATAAAATAATATTCATTGATTTAAAATTAATAAACCTCTAAGTCTAATACTTTTAATATTCACAGTACTAAATAAATACAATTTTTATTTTTATATTGAATCAATTTATTTAAAATGTATTTATTAATATTGATTAGGTTAATAATAATTAAAGTCTATTATATCAACTATATTTATATTAAAAATAACTAAAACTAAGTTATTAATATATTTTCTTTTTTAATATTTAAGTATAGATGGAGCCATTAGAATAAAAATCGTGTGCATGATATCATTTATTTATTATGTAATAATTAACACGTGTATGGTCAGTACCGTTGCCACCCAGAGAAGGTTATAATAACATTAAGAGGGGTAGAAATAATTATTTAATAACTGTCAAAGGTTAAGTGAAAAATATATCGATGAAACTGTAGGATGATATAGTTATCAAATCATTTTCATTTATACACGTGTTCAGAATACAAAAGTTTAACTTATTAACACATATCTAACCAAGCATTCGTGGGTCAGTGGTTATGATATACAACTACTGACCCACGAAGGCTTTTTGATGGCTTGAGTTCGATCCTCAGCCTTAATTATATTTAATAAATAATAATAATAGAACACATTTAAATATTGAAATAGATTTAAAGTTATTTTATTCCCACATAGATGGCACCACTAGAGTAAAGCATGATATCATTCATATGTTATGTAATAAGAGATGACGTCATAACTTCATAATATACAATATCTCCCCAAATAACAAAGTTTCTAAGTGTTGCCATCCTTAAAAACTAATATAAAAAATAATAAATGATGCCACCCTCAAAAAACTAATAAATTAAATAATAAACAGAAACCGAAACTAAAATCGAAACTACAGGCGGGCAGAAATAAGCAACTTCCGGTTTATAGGTGGGCAGAAATAAACAACTTCCGGTTGTATGCGGGCAGAAATAAGCTCCCCTTGACTTTCCGTGATGACGTCAGGAATAGGGACCCCCGCTGTACGCTGTAGTGCCGCCTATACTACTTATATATATATATTGTATATATATATATATATATATATATATATATATATATATATATATATATATATATATATATATATATATATATATATATATATATATATATATATATATATATATATATATATATATATATATATATATATATATATAAGGAAAAAAATGGAAAGCAAAATATATCAATAAAGGATGTGTGAGGAGCACCAAACACTGAAACGAAAGTAGAACTTATGATGAAAAAAATGTAAAAGAAAGAAAAAATGCAAAAGAAAACAAATAAGCAAAATTTTTAAAAAAAATCAAGAAAATACAGAATAAAACTCAACATATAATATATAAAGTGAGACAACATATATTACTGAAGTACAGAAGCTCGTTTGATTTGTTAGTTACCTCGGATTGGCTACAATCAGGATGTGCGCAAGGTAATAATATTTTGCAGGATAATTCAAAATTTATAATTAATAAGGCTGAATTTTAGTTATAAAACGTTAATATTAATTAAAATAAAATTTAAGAATAAAACTTAAGACAAAAAAATTTTATATTGATGATTTTAGAGAAATAATTTACGTTTGATAAAAAGAAAATTAAATGCATCTCTATTAAATATTAGAAGAATTTTAACCATGGACAAGCCCAAATTAGATTTCCACATGGTAAAAATATAAATTTAATTAAAAAAGAAATTTTTATTTGCATATACAATTAACTCGACGATTTCATACATATATTTTAATTTCCTTAGTTGGATATTCATTGTTTTATATCAAATTTTGAAAAAATCCGTCTATTTGTTTTTTCGATAAATAAACATTACTACAGATTCCTCTAATTCTACTCATTTGATTAAAAAAGATATTTAAATAAAAGTTTTTGTAAACTTCATATTTCCATGCAATTAGCTTATTTATATTGAATTTAAAAGCATTTTTTTATTATAAAAATCAGCAGTAATGTTTTTTCTTTTCTTTTTTTAATACTTAAATCCAAAAAATTAAAATTAAGATTGTTGTCTGATTACGAAGCAAGTTTATTTCTTCTGCGTAAATATCATTTAGCAAAATTGCATTGTTTTGAAAATTAAAGATAATTAAATCATCAATAAATCTAAAACGAAATTTTACATTAAGAGTATACTTTTTTCATAATAGGTTAAAAATAAGTTAGCTAAGAGAGATGACTAATTAAATACTTGTGGTACTCCATCAATTTGAACAAAAATATTTTTTCCATAAAGATATTTATTAAAAAGACAAAAATTAATTAGAATTTCCCAATAATCAAAATTACAATCAATGCTATTAGAAAGATCTTGGAAATTAGTAGTCGCAATTGAATTAATTTTATTCTGTTTTATAAAAAAAAAACTTAATATTGTTAATAATTTTGTTTAAATAGTTAGAGAAAATGGTGCCAGGTTTTGCTAGGTAAAAATTAGACCTAAAAGTGATTGTTCTAAATTTAATAGGAATTTTATGAAATTTTGCACTGATTAAGTATGGAAATTGAATATTATTAGTTTTAATTTTTAACCTCTTATGTGAAGCTAAAAAAATTTTAATGATAATATTATTATTTAAATTACGAAGCTTAAAATTTTTACCATTATTTAACTCCTTACTTAAATGTTCAGCATAAAATTTTTTACGGAAGATTGTTTAGTTATTTTTAGATTTGTGTATGGGGGTTATTATAAAAAAAATTTGTAGTTGCTGAGTTGATCGGTCAATTTTGGAATAATTTGTTGAATTGAAACCCGATTCCGTAAATTTTGTTTTGAAACTTCTGGGAGATGTAAATAAATACTTATTACATTCGTGTATGTTTTTATTTTTACGATTTCAATCACATGCTTGCTCTTGAAAAACTTCAAACCTTGAAATTAATTTTTCTCCTTTTTTAAAAAAATCAGCTTTCACGGACATTAACTGTTTTTTCCCCTTCATACATTGTTATTCCATTGAGTTCAAAATAATTTTTCATTAAAAAAATTTAAAGGTTTTTTTTCATAAATCTATTTATCAAACATAAATGAGACTTGAGAGAAAAACCTGTCACCTGTCTTGCATTATTTGCGTTGTTTCAGAGTCTAATAATATACACGACAGTTGATGATATAAGGTTAAGATAAAGGAAAAGCCATTTACCGATTTATGTGTTTACGTAAAAAGGTGAAGGACGTCGTTAGCACGAAGTGTGAGATCATAAAAACTACTGGCAGCTCTTCTTCAAAGGACCTACTCTATTAAGAATCTGTAACCTATCAGAAAACTTTATGTCCTCCCGACCACCTCATTGCCTGGATGTCTTCACGGAAAGCTGTCCGCTGATTGTTGTCTATTGCTGTATTAAACGTCGTGATTTGTATCTCTACAAAAATCTTCCTATTTCATAAAAAAAATATATTTATGGTTTTTGTTTCCATATATATCCATTATTTATTGCATCTTCACTCAATTTAGGAGAAAACGCTAACTTAAGAACTATATAACAAATTCTAGAGAACTTAGAAAATGAAAAAAAAAATATTTTTAAGCTCTTAAAATAAAATTGTATGTTATAGCTTTACCTACTTGGGATCAGAAACTAACATAAATAAGGGTATTTAGTAACAGGTGCGAAAACTGATTGCACTGATAAATGTTTTAAATACTTGAGAAGATATTCAAGATCGGATCAGTAGGGAAACTAAGTTCATGCTTTATAAATGCAAAAAATGCCATGAATGATGAAAAAATTTAACTGTCGGGGCTGAGAGGCCGAACCTTCGAAGCCCGAATGCCAATATTTACAAATTAAAAGTAAGGGAATTGTTCCCAACGGGCAGTTAGAAGCTTGAGAAGAGATCAATGGTTGGCGATTTATCGACAGAAAACATAGCCAAAAATAAAGCCAACACCCCTTACTCAATAATAAATTTGAAAATAATTTGGCGAAAGCGAATCGCCAAAAAAACTGTGAGAATTAGTATAACCCTGAAACTGAAACATTTTTGCGATAAGAAATAAAGAATAAAGAGTTATAAATTGATTTTTGTTTTCGATTTAGTCGCGACAGTGACTTAATGAGTTTTATATTTGTATTGAAATTAAAAATTAGCCGTTAAATTGTTTGTTAAGAAAAGAATGAAATATTTATGATAGCTTTTTATAAAATGTAATGGAAACTAAATAATTGGTTTAATTTAATTAAAATTTGATTTAAAAAATTAATTTAAGAAATTAAAGAAATTTTAAAAGCTAGGAAATATGTAATGCCTATTGTGGCATCACAGTACCTATGCATACTCTTTAGTACATATTCTCTTGAAGTGTGCAGGTATTGGGAAAGCATTTCTTTCTCCTTACTCCTGATTTTGAACATATTAAAGTTTATAATAAAAAACATGCATTTAAATTTCAACTTACATTTACATTCCAAGTGAAGGGAAGGGTGTAATACTGAATAGTTAAGATTCAAAGGAACTAAACTGTCTCATTTAGTCAAGATATTCATTATTATTTAAATACAATGTATCATTCTCGAAAGTTCACAGATGTATTACTTTTTTCATGAATGATTTTTTTTAGAAAATGTCATTCCACTCGGTTTTACCCCACTAGTGGGGTAAGAGCGGGCACACATGTTAACTCTCTATTCGAAATTTAGAAATACCAGATTTTCAGTGAAAAATTAACTGACATTTCTATTTTATATGACAATTTAAGAAAGTTATGTATGTAATTTACATGTGATAGTACTTGAGGGGGGAGGAGAAAGAGAAAAATAGTTTGCTTGGACGGTTTTGGGCTCAATCAAAACTTTTTGCCAAAAATATAGTGTTTATGTTTTTTCAAAAGAAAAAAATGGCAGAGAATTTCATCAATATAAAAACTACAATTTTGTATAAAGGATCTTCAAAAATTCTACAAAATATGACAAAAAACTGCTTTTTGTGTTTTGAGTATGAGACACGCAATAAATTTTGTTCCGGGACTGCAGATATCTTTTTCTTCCGATGCACTGCAGCTTTCTTGGGCCCAACGTAGACGCACATCTAAGGAAGGAGGCACCGAATCAGGTAGTACTTACTTATACTCCATGAGATGTTATCGAAACAAATGCTATTTGTTGGGTATGAATCGTTAGCATGCGCATAATAAGCTTGACTGAAAATAATTTTTATACCTGAAATGTTTAAAAAACAAGTAAAGCTTAAAAACAAGAGAACATTAGAGTTAACATAGTACTAAAACAAACCTATCTACACAGACAAAGTGAATTAATCAACGACAACAAGCCAATATGGCTGTTTTTTTATTTTGTTGAGTGAAATGCAATTCAGAGTTCTTCCGCTAGAAAGCAGAACTAATAGTTTTATAAAAATTGAGACACCCGTTTTCACCCTACTCTCACTTCAATATTTTAACTTACATTTTGAACAAGTATTGAAGACTAGAGTAGCTCATATTTTTACCATTGTCTTGGTATTGTTTATCAATATTATTTATGTTTAATAATTTCTATGAAATAAGCTAAAATCTGGGCTTCCTGTATTTTTAGGTTCGTGTGCACTAGTGAAGGACACAGATGGGAAAACACATTCTTCCCTTGGAGCACCTTACTGGATGGCACCTGAAGTAAATACCAAATAAAATATACCATACAACATGCTTGTATAATATTAAGATAATTTAAATACATCGTTGATGAAAGAATAATAAATAGGCAGCTTTTAAAAAGTTCTTTGAATGAAAAAACTTTATTCGCATGGAGCCTCCATGAGAGGCAACTACAATCTTCCGCTGCGTACTTTGGGGCAGGTCCGTGTTCGCTACCAGATTTTAAGCTTCTGAACACTTTCCAAAGGAATTAGTACTTTTCATGATATGCTGGTGTTTCTTTTTGGTTTGGCCTGAGTACCTTAGTCCCGGAAGTTGGAAGTCTGAACTCTGAGATGTATGCGGGCATTCTGGACAATGCAACTCCACCAAATGCATGGCAATAATTCAGAAAAAGCTGATTCTCTTCCAGAAGTTCTACATCTTCACTCACAGATTGATACACACGCAGCCATGGTCAAAGCCCTCCAGCTGTTATGGAAATTAATTACTATCAAAAACTGGTCTGAAGTCTCACCAGACATTTGTTTCGGGTTCAAACGGAACTAACTAACTTGCCATTAATATGTGCCTCTAGAATCTTCGTATTTGTACCAGATATTTAAGGTAAAATAGTGAGCTAATATTTGGGCTTAAGGAGACTTATAATTTCCTTCGTTGATTTTTGCCGTTCTTTGTTTGGCAATATAACTCATCCCATAGGTTCTCTATGGTCTAGGCTCAGACAGTTCACTCGATTAAATCCTTTTAATCTATTAAACCGATTAATTAAACCTAAACCCATATGAATCTATGGATTGATCTTGCAACATAACAGCCAACGAATTGTAATTTAGGTCCAATTCGTAAAGCTGCTACAACGTAGAAAGCACATTCTCATTCAAATTGGTATCAAATGGAGCTTAAAATGAATTTGGGTCAAAGATCCCAGCTGATATCACGTGAAAAAATCCATAATTTCTGCTTCCATTGATATGCTTGAATGTTCAAATACTTATTGGAACATTTCTGTCGATGGAACTTCTACATGATCTTCATTTATTTCACTTTCTATTTAAAATAATCTATGTGTTTATCTTTCGTATGATAATTCATCTTTTTTAAATTTGGTTGATAATATATCTCATTCATTTTATTTTTAATTTAAATTTTTAAAAACAAGACAAATGCCTGATTCCTTTATTTCAGTGACTACAAAAAATACTAATGATATTTAGCTAAGCTATTTCTTTTTTGTAAAAAAAGTAAACGAAAAAAGTCTATTGTATGATTACAATATACTTTTCAAAAACATACAATTGTATATTTTTGAAAATGAAATTTTAGATAAACTAATAATTTTCTAGTTTTGTTTCCAGATAAAGCTTCAAAAGATTTATTTCCTTAAAATACATCACTGTTAAAATTAAATCAAATTTATTAAATTAGGTTCATAAATTCTGTAGGATTTTGTATGGATAGTTCTTCAAAATGTTTGAAAATGAAATATAATTTTCAGCATAATATAGTCATATTTCAAAAGATTTATATTGTAGGAATGGAGGTTGCCGAATAATATCAAACGAGATTTTTGTATGAGATCAAAGAATCTCAATTCAGTTCTACTTTATTCCTTATTGTATCTTATTTCATGAAATTGTTAAAAAGGATAAAATTTTATCTATTTTAATTTGATAGAGTGAAAAGACGTCGCATTTTAAAAATAAGTGCATCTCGTATTTAAATTGTTATTTGATATTAACAATTTAAAGAAATTTTTCAATGTTATCCTTTTAACTTAAAAAGTTGTATTGCATAAAAATGCTGTAAGAGCTTATTCAAGCTTATTTAAAATTCCTTCAGGCGAAGTTGATTTTATACTGTCAGAATGAATTTTCATTCCAAAACTACGGTAAAAATAACCAGTAGCAGTCTGTTCATCGAATTAAACGTAAAGTTTACGGTTAAGAATGCTTCTTTACTTTGGCGGATTTGGAACCCTTTGAAACTGGTACAGTTAAAAAACCGTGAATACAAAACTATGCGTGAAAGATGGATTTTGTAATTATTTGCGTTTAGTATGATTTGAGCATGGTTTAGAAGAGGATAGAACGCTCATCTTCCAATGAGGTGAACTGGTTTCGAATCCCAGTGATGGCTCATCGATAAAAATTCGGCACCTGGCTGGCACCTACCACAGTGCTGACGTAAAATATCCTCAGTGGTAGTCGGGTCATGGGTTAGAGTCCATTTGCTGTCAGGCAAACCGTGGTAGGTTCTCGTGGTTTTCCTCTCCATGTTACAGAAATGCAGGTTAGTTCCATCAAAAAGTCGTCCACAAAGGCAAAAATGCGCGACTTTTTGCGAAAAAATATGTTTTCTTCATATTTTAAAATGTCAGATGAAGATATGAAAAAAAGTACTTTGGGAAGTTATCCTATACTGATTTGCAAGGGCCGAGATAACCTGGTTTGTAGGGCACTAGACCCATGTCCTACAGGTCATGGGTTCGATCCCCGCCTGCCGAAGACTCCCCATGTAGTAAATGGTGATTAATGCACGTTAAATCTGTCGAGTTACAAATTCCTCCATGTTCCCATAACAAATCATACCTCTGGGGGTACTGATCGAGGAGTTTCCTTTTCTTCTAGTTTGGTTCAAAATTACAAGGCTACAGAGTTGAACATTAGGAGTCGTAAACCCTAAAATTGGGTCAGCTGTTCAGCAATGGTTATAAATATAAATATAAAAAAATACAACATGGTTTCAAAAACCTTAAAAATGAATCTTAATGGTATATTGGAGTTAGATTATGTTAGGCTTTTAGTCACGTAATGAACATCGGAGTTAAGTTGTAGTTGAGTTATGTTTTGTCAAGCTTGACTGACCACAGTGCTAACGTAGAATATCCTCAGTGATAGGCGGATCACGGGTTATAGTCTTCCTGCCGTCCAGCTAACCGAGGGAGGTTTTCGAGATTTTCCTTTCCATGTAACGCAAATACGGGTTAGTTCCATCAAAAAGTCCTCCTCGAAGGAAAATTTCTCCCAATACCTAATCCAGGAGTCCCCTCGTCTTCTGGATTGGATTTAAAATTACAAGGCTACGGAGTTGAATATTAGTAGTCCTAAACCCAAAATTGGGTCGGCTGTTCAACGACGGTTATAAAATAAGAACTATATCATTAAATTTTTCGTAAGCGAGTAGGACATAAAATGTTTGCTCTTAGTTCCTATACCCTACAGCGCCGGGGGAAAAAATCTTCTGAACACACAGTGAATATTTCATGATGATATGAAAAGATGTAATGATCACATAAAGCGATAATTTTAGCATGTCGAGGGATTTTAATAACAATAAGAACGATTGATAACTGTGATCATATTAAGCGGTGTTTGTTATTATGTAATGTTCTTGTTGTTCTGCAGGTCATAGCTTGTGAGCAGATGAGGCCTTACACGAAGTCCTGCGATGTTTGGTCGTTGGGCATCACAGCCATTGAGCTTGCTGAAACAGTTCCTCCTTATTCTGAGATTCATCCCGTCAGGGCAATGTTTCAAATAGCCAGGTGAGTTCTTTTATTTTCTTCCACCGCTCTTTAGCAGTGATGTAAACTTTTTTTTTAATTTTCTGACACTATTTTTATTCAATATTCACCAAGAAAATTTACCATCATATACTACACTCGAGGCAAACTTAACCTTTAAGCATTGTTTATACTACAATACGTGATTTACTGCTTCTAAGCATGAGTCGGTGTCAAAAATGCTCATTTATCTCTATTTGACATTCCATTTTAACTTCCTGAATAATTCAATTAATTAACTTGAACAAGAAGGGAAACAGAAATTCCAGTAGAACAAAGCATCCTTTTCCGAATAATTTAAACAGTATGCCAAAAACATTATGAAATGCAATATGTTAAAATTCTGATTCTGAATTCTCCAATGCTCTAAATTCTCTAATTCTCTAAATTCTCTAATTCCCAACATTCTTTTTTAAAAGTTCTCTAAATTCTAGTTTCTAAATTCTAGTTTCTAAATTCTCTTGTAAAACTGCTCTATCACCATAAAAACATTAAGGAAACAAAAATCCCAAAATTAACCAAAAATATAGGATGAATTTTTAACAATCACTTTAATAATAAACATCCTTAAATAATAAACTTATTTCAGACGATTTGAAACCTTTCTTTTTTCATTGACTCTAAAAGTAATACGCATTCCTTTTTGACGTAATTTATTACCAGGATTTTAGTTATATATTAAGGACGGTCTTTGCACAACACTTTGCACATTGTGGTTGAATTTAAGAGGCAGCAGGAGAAAAAAATAGTTTGACAAGTTTAAATTATTTCACAACATCCTGTTGTGAAACGTCTGTACTTTAAATAAGAAATAAACTAAATCGCAAAATATATTTCAAAATAGGCCAATTTTGCGACTCAGAATCCCTTATATGTTGGATGACATATTGTAACCTATCGCATCCGGCGACTATAAATTCATGCGTGACAGTGTTATACCGGTTGTCTTTAAGCGAGAGAAAGCACGTTACAAAAGATATAAATTAATTGTTGCCTGGGGAATGATTCAAAATAGGAAGTTTCGAACCTTGCCGATGGACGGATTAGTGATTAATTTTTATTTTGCGGTGTCATGGCGCGACAAATACCGGAGACACTTGGCGCTACCGACGCAAGACAAATGGGACCACGGGGAATATCAAATGCTTCCAACATCAGGAAGGGACAGGAAGCTCGAGGAAGTGATGAAGTCGTAAGAATTGATGCAGGAATATGACTGATTGTTTACCCGCCGCCAAAGTCTCTGGGGAAAATAAAATTAAGCGAGCCAAAACTCTTTTTTTCCCAGATGTGGGAAGAAATTTGAAGCAAAATACTCCCACCTTGCTACGCAGAGTGTGATTTATTAATCTGAAACAAAATAATGTTCCATTTATCTTCGAAAATAGTGTGCTTCTTCGAGTAATGAGTTGTAATCGGACACTCCTCAATCGGAGAATTAAAGTATTTGCAATTGCGAATTTGATGACAAAATTATTTCGACTATTTGTAATTAGTTGGAAGAAATGTCCATTTACGACAATTCTTAGTTTCATGGAATGATGTCGATACTATGATATTTATGTTATTAAGATAATAATATAAATAAATTATCGACGATCTTTTTATGTGTCTTTAAATAATTTATAAAATCTTATTAAAAATCTTTTAATAAAATAGAAAAATTTGTCGCAGTAAAACAAATTTTTACTTCGGCAAATCAGTGTGCGCTAAATTTTGCAATTTTTTTCCTGCATATAAATGTATGACTTGATTTTTTTTCTTAATTTTATCATACGTGATAGCAATCTATGATATTAAGTGTTATGTAACACCTCTATAACTATTTAAAGAAATCTACAAGAATGAATAATAAATAAATAAATAGGCTTATAATATATTTATATGGTGGCTGGGCGCTTCGCGCTCCCGTGCCACAGGTCCTGGGTTCGATCCTCAGGCCGGGCAAGATTGACTCAGCCCTTCATCCCTTCAGTGGGTTGATAAATGAGTACCAAGCATGCTTGCGAATTAAACACTGGGGATTCCGCGTTCGGTTGACCACCTGACCGGAACCTCTGCTCCTGCACCCAAGAGCCCAAGGTCAAGAAAACTGAGATGGGCACAGTAGGCCATGGCCCTCTATGGGCTATCGCGCCACTGAGTTTAGCTTAGAATATATTTATATTGCATAAATAGTCTTGTATGCGTGTTATTTTTGTAGAAGATTTTCTTAGTTCAGAAAGGAAAAGCTGAAGTGTTCTGAAAAAGTTTTTGCACAAACAAATGTATTACAAATGATTTCAAAACTATAATCGGGAAGTGTCAAGATCTGATTAATGTATACAGATTGTTTTAAAAAATACGTTGCTAAAATTCAAGGGCAGAGCAGATGAACGATAGCCATTTTGGTCACAAACGCCCTCCGATGTCGTTATAGATATTGCAAATCGTACATAAAGAACTAGGACTATAAATAAAAATTACTTCATTTGTCTCATTTCAATTTTACTGTGTTTCTGCATTTATAACACACTTATGAACAGTACTGCAAAACAAGAGATGCTCAGGGTATAACAGGCAATTTCGATGTTGCGTTACAGGAAACGCATTGCATCGAAGTAATGGCTCACTTTCACAAACAGGCCAAATATATCGCGAACGCATCCTGCTGCCACAATGGTCTGGCGCACACTTTGATCATTTTTTGTAATTATATTTTCTTATAACTGACAATGAACAGCTGAGCCAATTTTGAATTCACGTCTACCAATGTTGAACTGTATAGCCTTGTAATTTTGAACCCAATCCAGAATACAAGGGAACTCATGGATCAAGTATTGGAAGTAATTGGCCTTTGTGAAGGACTTTTTGGTGGAACTAACACGCATTTGCGTTACATGGAGAAGAAAACCACTAAACCTCCCACAGTTAGCCTGACAGCAAGGGAACTCTAACTCATGTTCCACTGAGGATATTGTAATTGTGGCAAGCAGGATGTGAATTCGTATCGACCAGGGATTCGAACTCGGTTCACCTGATTGGGAAGCGAGTGCTCTAGCCTCCTCTGAGCCACTACGCCTCTTTTAGTGTTATTAATCATTGTAACATTGTAACATATATATATATATATATATATATATATATATATATATATATATATATATATATATATATATATATATATATATATATATATATATATATATATATATATATATATATATATATATATATTTTGTCCACTTAGCCTTTGCCCCCCTCACTTTTTTGTCAATGCTAGAGTTCTTTTCACCAAACTTCGTTAAAGAGTTACGATATACAAATAACATTATATGATTGGTCAAGAGCTAACATTCATCAGAATAAAGCGAAACGTACTATTAGACTTCACATGAAGTAATGGACAAGTTATTTTTCTCTGGCTCAAAACAAATTATTTTTTTTCTAATCTCAAAATTATAGTTATGCATATCTTTACACTATAGTTATCTATGCATACAATAAAATAAAGAGTTTGTGTGTGTTTTTGTGTCTGTATAACTGACTGAGGGTAAATTGTAAGCACTCAAAATACGACATTCGACATGAAATTGAATGATTACATTTGAAAACAAATTACGAAGCCCTATTTTCAATTTTTAATTATATTTTTATATCAGAGACATTTAAAAAGTAGAATTTTCTCATTGGTTTAGCGGAAGCCATTGTTTTAAATTATTTATTATATTAATTATTATTTTTATAATTAAGCAGTTTAATAAACATCATCAACAATATTAACAATATATGAACTTTGGTGTAATTATATGTCTTTCGGAGGGAAAAAGAAACACGAAACGTAATGCAGTAAAATATTGGTACCATACAGAAAATTGTTGCAAATCAGCCTACAGAACTTTGAAGCTGATTATTCACCAATTTTAATTAATGATACTGATTTTTCATCGCTTTGATTTATTTGTTGTTTTAAATTGTTGTTTTTATTTTTCTTAGAATAAATTTGGAGTATCATATTTTAAGTATTTCTTCCCTATGTCTATTAATCTTGTAGAATTGTTTTCTTTTATGACTGAATTATTCAGTTTTTTTGTAGAAAGGCAAACTAGTTTTTTACTTTGGTGTTCAATAACAATTCCATTAAATTTTTTTATGATTTATTGATGCATTATTGAATAGAAAAGTACCCTTTGTATTTTTGAGTGTGAATTGAACATAAAAATCTGGATTGGAAGGCTAAGTATCTTATGAAATGAGCTGTTACCCGCGGCTTTGCCCTCACAGATGTATTACTTAGATTTCAATTTTAACTATATTCAAGCATATCTACAGTATTGTCGAAATTCTCTACAGATTGAATTTTAAAGATAATTTAAAATTCACATATACACTAGTTGGAAATCCATTGCTTCTTAACAAATTTTAAAAAAGTTTGTTTATTTGTTTTCTAGCCAAATAAATATTACTACAAATTATTTTAATTTTATTTATTTGATTAAAACTAGCATTTAAATAAATATTTTTAGAAACATTAGCATTCCATGTAATTAGTTTATTTTTATGTATTAAACTTAAAATTATTCATTTCATCGTTTATTTCTACGATGCATATAAATTCTTCTCTTTTTTTAATACTTATATCCAAAAAATTAAAACTAATACCATCGTCATGATTATGAAGCGAGATTAATTCCTCAGGGTAAATATTATTTTACGAAATTGCAGAATTTGGAAAATTGAAGATAATTAAATCATAAATAAATCTAAAAACAAATTTAGTATTTAGAGTATAATTCTTTTTTTTTAAAAGTGTAAAAATAAGTTAGCCATAAGTGAGGAAAAATTAGATCCTTGTGGCACTCCATCTATTTTGATAAAAAATGCTTTCCATTATAAAGATAATTATTATAAAGACATATATTAATTACAGTTTCCCAATAATCAAAATCGCAATTAAGGATATTTTTATAATCATGGTAATAATTCAAAGGAACATTTCTTAGTTTGGAATGGGGAATACTACTATAGAGAACAAACCAAATGTCGCAAGAGATTTAAATTTATTTTGTAAAAAAAAATATTAAAAAATATTGTTTAATTATTGTTTAATATTAAAAAATTATTGTTTATTGTTTAATATTAAAATATTGTTTAATATTAAAAAATATTGTTAATTTATTGGTGATAATTCGTGAAAACCTTCTTTAAAAATATTGTTAGTAATTTTATTTGAGAAGCTAGAGAAAATAATACCAGATTAAATTAAACAAACATTAGAGGTAGAAGAGATTGTTCTAAATTTGATAGCAATTTTGCGAATTTTTGGAGTGATAACTATGTATGGAAATTTTACATTATTAATTTTAATTTTTAGCCTCTTATAAAAATCTAAAAAAATTTGATGACAATATTATTATTCAAATTACTAAGCTTGCAATTTTTATTATTTATTAATTCCTTATTTGAAAGCTTAATTTTTCTACGGAAGATTGTATAAATATTATATATATTAGCTTTATCTACGGACGTAATTACAAAATTCTTTTGTTGTTGCATAATTGCTAGATCGGTTTTAAAATAAATTTTTGACCAGTTACAACCATTTAAAGTTCTTTTATAGTTAAGTTTTTAAAATTTTTTAAAGTTATAATAAACCTTTTATAGTTTTTAAAGTTATAATAAACCTTTTATAGTTTTTAAAGTTATAATAAACCGTCCATTTCTATTCTGTTTACATACACAAAGGAAAAGTGAATCGATTAGAGAGCTTTAGACAAAAATTACTTAGATCATTAGGAAGGCGTTTTAGAATTATATTAATTGATCTGTGGTAAATGCATGTAAATTTTAACATTAAATTTCTTAGTTCTAAACTTTCTATCATATGTAAATTACCAGTAATAATATATTTATGATGCCTATTAACAAATTCGAAATATTTATCTTCTTCACAGTGACATTCCTAATCGAACATATTTATTTTTTTAATTATTACTATTACCAGTTCAATTCATAATAGTAAACATAGAAGCTACAGTCAAAGTCAAAAGAATTCTGTATAGAACTTCCTTTCCAGTTCTAGGTTGAAAAGAATCATTGATTTGATAAAATGAGAACATGAGAAGATGCAAGTAATTTTGAAATCGTACAATCACCAAAGCAAACTTTTATGGTAAAGTCCGGGCTTTCTCAAAGGAATCAGAACAAATTTTTGAAATAACTGCGTGTAAGTGCATTTGTCAAGATCATTGCAACTCTAAGAAAGTAAAGTGAGTTTATATAAATGAGCAAAAGTTTTTCATTACTAACAATCTCTAATATAATCGGGTGTAGGCTCTATTAATTTGCAAGTCTGTTAACAGTTCATTAGAAAGATAGATAGATAAAAATTGAATCTAGGTTTAAGTGAAGCCTAAGTTTCCAAACTTAAAAAAAGACAAGCTAAATCTAAACATTTTAGTTATGAAAGAAGGCAAATAAGTACATTCTGAAAACTACGAATTCGGTGTCAATGAATTATCTGAAGTCTCTGGCTCTTCACCACCTCCCAGGGCCGGATTAACCTGTAGGCACACTAGGCACGTGCCTAGGGCCTACGAAATTCAGGGGCCTACGAAAAACTTGGGAGGAAAAAATTTGTTGACAAAAATAATTTAGCTTTAAAAACAACAAGTGTATTTTGCACAAAATTATGAAGATACAAATAAAAATATAATATTTTACGATAATAAATTATTTTGCAGAGTCTTATGATCTAATATATTACTTTTTTGCGATTTTTGGATTCAACGAAATCTTGTATTATGCTGTTGAATTCCAAACTAGGCAAAATGTCGGATTCAATAGACATAAGTGCGAGCGATGCCAAACGATCTTGATTCATTGTTGAAAGCAAATAATTTTTTATCAATTTTAATCTGGAGAAAGATCTTTCTCCTTCTGCATTTGATCCAAGAATCGACTAATATATTCTTAATGCAATGTGAACGTTAGGAAAAGAATTCACAAGTTTATCTTTAATTTGAGCCTTCAAGATTTCTTATGCAGATTTATGTTCATACAAATTTGAAAATAGTAAAAATTCATCTACAAAGTTTTTCTCTAAATCGGATGAGTAAATTTTCACCAAAATTTTGCGCTTTTAATTTAATCTCAGATTCTGACAAATTTTTGTGAACAAGAAAGCCGAAATTATCGTACAAATCACTGTGAGCTTTACGCCTTTTAGTCATTTCTGAAATTAATACATCTAAAATGGCGTAATACGTTTCCATACGAAGAAAATTTTAGCATATATTTAGAAAAGAGGGGAGGAGTGGTGGGAGGAGGGGAGGGCCCGTAAACGGCTGTGCCTAGGACCTACGAAAGGTATAATCCGGCTCTGCCACCTCCAACCTCCGTCACACCCCAAACCAGAATTAAACTTAGGAGAACATTTGCTAGAACATGTGGATGATATGAAATTCCAGATGAACCTGGTGCTGGAGAGAAAAAGAAGCACAGAAAACTGGAACAAAATCTGCAGAATAGAGTAGCAGAATAGGAAATCGAACCTCAAGATATTTGCTTTAATAGAAGCAGGAGTGCTTTATGTACACTACTGGCCATTAAAATTGCTACACCAGGAAGGAATGCAAATAACAGAATGATATTTATTGGGCTGATGCATTATAGTTGGAAGAAGAAGTGATTAAAGTTTCGGGATATTTGGATGTATAGATCCTGATGAATCAGTACTCAGAGCAGCCTCCCCTGGCAGCAATAACAGCAATTATTCTCCTGGGCGTCGAATCGAACAGAGATTAAATAGCATGAACAGATGCAGAATTCCATGCAGTTTCAACATTATGCCACAATTCATCGACCGTAGTGACTGACGAGTGGTGGCGTGCAGTCGTTCGACAATCATTGGCCAGTCGTTTTCAATTGGTGAGAAAGTGACATCTTTGACGCGAACATGTTCTGTGTCAAGGAAGGTCAGGACTGAGCGGGCAACATGAGGTCGTGCATTGTCCTGCTGAAACGTAGCGTTATGAAGGTCTTGAAGATACGGCAGAGCAACTGACCTTAGCACATCAGAAATGTAAAGGCTGCAGTTCAAAGCGCCGACAATGCGAACAAGAGGTGATAGAGACGTGTATCCAATGGCACCCCATACCATTACTCCAGGTGATGGGCCAGTATGGCGACGTCGAATGCAAGCTGCCAATGGGAGTTCTCCCCGATGTCGCCTTCCTGTGTCCAGGTTCGTCGTTGATCACATCACTGGCGGTGCTCCTGCCTGTGATGCAGCGCCAAGAGTAGTCGAAGGGATGGTCGTCGTGCTGACAGTCCCAGCTGCTGCAAACGTCGTCTAATGGCACGCGCAGACACTTGTTGTCTTGCAAATGACCCCATTTGTTGACTCAGGGTTCGTGACGTATCTGTACGATCCTTTGAGACCATGTGGAAAACATGTCAGTCTTCTCGGCTGTTAGTGATGGGGGCTGCTGAGATCCTGCACGGCGTTCCATATGACCGTAATGAACCCATCGATTCCATATTCTGCTAACAGTCATGAGATCTCGGCAGCAATACTTCGGTATGATAAACCGCAATCCCGGTAGGCCACGATTCGACCTCGATCAAACACAGACACGTGCTGGTAGGCATTTCTCCTTCTTACACGAGGCATAACAAAAACTGTTTTACCTAAGAGCAACACTCAAATTCAATTTCTGTATGAGAAACTTGCTGTCAAATATCTTCTTTTATGCACGGTAGAGGCGGTAGGTTCCCCTACCTCCACCTTCTTTGCATGAATGCACTAAAAAGCTAATCATTTGCATACCACAACATGGTATCCGTCCGGCAAATTTCACGTTCGTGGTGCGTCGCTTTCCTGGTGCAGCAATTTTAATGGCCAGTATGATGGAGCTTTAATGGAGATGGCAAAATATGGTCTTTCCCATCTACATCTAAAATAGAATATTGTGTACACTTATTATTCAAGAATTAGATCTATGTAACTTGGACTCATCTTTCATGAAACTCCTTCAGTGTCAGGTATAAAGAAATCTATTTTGAATTTACGAAATAGCGAAGCAAGTGATTCTTCTCAACTTATTGCAATTGTTTACAAAGGAACTAAGGTAATTATATAAAATTAGGCATTATTTATACGCTTAAAAGGATTTCGAACTATATCTGCAATGGGTGATAGACGAGTTTCACTCAAATCAGCTATCGCTAAGGCATATTATGAATTACCTGGATGGTGGTTATACAGAGAGGTCTCAATTTCCGAATTCCTCAATTTTCTGAACCAATGGGTAAAAGTTTGATCAACTGCGAACTCCTTTCACTAGTAACTTTCAACGAATTGAAGAAAATTTTTTAGAAATGGAGAGCATGTCATTTCTGATCGCAATCCAGGTATAAAAAAATTAAATTAATATAAGTTAAACAGTTCTGGTAAATATCCACCGAATTCGATGTCATTAAGCATAAGGAAACTTTCGAATGCAAGATAACTCATTATGCTAAAAGAAATCCTTTGAGTTAACAGAGAGTGAGAGAGAGAGAGATTATTGCACTGAATCGTCCACCTTTGTTGTTTCTGGTACCTTGAATCATAGAATCGAAAAATATTTATCGAAAAAGTAGTAGCATATTTCTGCTGATAGAATATTATTCCTCCAATTGCAATTATTGAAAAAAACTATAGTTATCCTTGGTTGACAGGATAGTTAAAATTTTCAATGAAAATATGCATTCTGTTCACTTTAAAACTTTCCACCAGAATAACTTTTTAATTAATAAAATTTTTGAAAATCTTCGAAATAGGTCAATTTTGTTTAGAAGGGAGATATTTAAAAACCCACTCTAATCAGTTAAGAAATTTTCCCTCTGTTCCAAAAAAAACACTATTGGCTGTCTGAGAAATTATATATTTCCTGTTTAGTGGTCGATGTGACATAAAAGATTGTTGATCTCTGAACCAGGTCTTATAACCAATATCAAATTCTAATCACGAATCAATAAAAAATTGTTTGTGAAATTTGACAAAATCACTTCTCGTGTAATTTTTGGTACATTCTTTAAGAATTGCTCAATTAAAAATATGTTTATTTAATTTATGTGCCAAATCCTTAACAATTTTCATTCAACAAATAATTTTATTGCAATAGCCTAAGAATAAATCCAACTTGCAGTTAAATTGTAAATAATCCTTACACATTTGTTTCAATAAACGTAACAGAGCTATTTTTTCTCTTTTTCACTTTAACTTAGATTTAAAAAATAAAAAAAGGTCGAAAACAATTGTAGGGGTTCTAAAACTTTTACAGTCTTATATATGTGATGTTTGTAGGCATCCGATATCGGCAAAGGAATTTAGGCAGGAAATGTTTCATGTATTTTGTTCTGAAAAGTCAGCAGTCGAAATTCTAATTTCCAGCTTTGCCTCTTTTTATTTTTTTTACACTTGTTCCTAGTATTTTCTATTCTGAAACTGGTTACGTGTTGCTCGCTGACAAACAAAACTTTCAGATGAAACCCCTAAAGAGCGAATTATTGGAAAAGCAATTTTCGAACTTTAGCGTATTGAACACGTTTCAGACATTGAGAAGGTCACAAACTACTCGGACAGCTGACGAAGATGTTCGTAGCAAAATGGAAAGAAAAAAAACTGTTCCACCCCTAAAGCGAAGACTAATCTTGCACCAGTTCGACATACTTTATTGATTTTTAGACAACTTCGAATGTAGAATACCAGAATACGACGATAGATTAAAAAAAATAAAAGAACTTCTTTTCAGCTAAAGATGTCATGTTCGAACAGAATAAGTTATTAACCCTGTTTTGAAGATTCGAATAAAGGAATCCAAGTAGCGATTCGGAAAAAAAAATAATAAAAGAGAATGTTTACTCGTCCGGACGATGTTTTTGAGGCTTAGAGGGAAGGATCGATTTTGATGAATTTGCTGACTTTGGAATAGATGAAAAAACTTTTCTCAAAAATTGCAAAGCGAGAAAATTGGATGAATATTGCTGCGGGATATTTCGAACACTTTCTTGAAATCATTTTGTCAATTAGAAATGAAGAATTTCAGTTCCGATAATAAAAAAAAAAACGTTACGCTATTTTATTATTTAACTCTTAGAAGTAGATTATTATTTGGTATCCCAACGGTGTTTCAAAGTTAAACAAAAAAAAATATGCATAAGAAAATTCGTATATTTATTCAAGTGCTTTTAATTTTTCTATGCAAAATATATCAATCTTTAGGTTTTCGGCAACTACGTATTATTCTGTATTAAATATGTTTTTTTTTCTTCATGCTAACTTAAATAAAACGAAACTATTTTGTACGGAAAAAAGGAAAATTTTAAAAAACATTATTGTACGGTGTGTGCAAGAAGAGATCTAAAGAAAAAAATAAAATTCCCTTAAGTCTGTAATTTCCTATACTTCATATACAGAAAAAATACTTATTTCACGAACTCAGTAAGAACTCAGTACTGAAGTTAACTTTCCATGGTTATGGAACTAAAAAGCTGTTCACAGTAAAAAATTTGTCTCCTCCCTAAATCCAGGAAATTTTAATTCGTTTTTAATTTTTTTCATTTTACTTTATATTATACACATTACTTTATGACCCCCCTCCATCTACAACAATGGACTCGCCCAGGTTTTCATGGTTTCTCGCCCAGGAACAATGTTCTCATGGGGCACATTGGGACCCATAATCCTCATAGAATAATCCCTGACGTCTGTAAGCTACTTGAACATAGTTACAGACCAGGTTCACCCATTCATGGCAACAGTTTTTCCTGCCGGGGATGGTGTTTACCAACAGGATAATGCACCATGTCATATGGGTCGAATCGTTGAGGAACATTCCAGTGACTTTCAAGTCATGTCTTGGCCCCCAAATTCACCTGACCTTAATCCAATAGAGCATTTGTGGTCCTACTTGCAAAACCAAATTCGTGCTGCCACGCTACCCCCTCGCAATGTGAGGGAATTGCAGGACCAGTTGGTGAGTGCTTGGTACCAGATACCTCAGACTACCTATCAGCACCTTGTGGAATCAATGCCACGGCGGGTGCTAGCAGTTTTGAGGGCTAAAGGTGGTCCTACATGTTATTAGCAGGGTGGTTATAGTGTAATAACTCTTCGGTGTATATCTTATTTTTTCTTACATTTCATTTATAAAAAAGTTCATACATTTCATAAATAAAAAAGTTTCTGAAATAAATTACTTTATATTTTAGAAAAGTATAGTGTATTTCTGGAGCGTGATTTTGTGCATCCGTTCGTGGCGTATATTTGAGCAAACAAAATTATGGCAAAAAACTATGATCTTCCTATGTCGTCAGGAACTTTGTTACTGTCACCGGCCATTAAGGCAGAGGGGATGCTATTGTCCTTGTTTTCTAGGGGCGCCATCTATGCCCAAGAAAACTTCTGTCACACGTATACGTCATACCCGTTTATAGGGCAGACCCGTTCATAAATCCATTAACTCATGCCCAGATCGTAATTTTGACCTAAACCAGAGAACGATCTATCTCCAATTCAGTACCCCAAGAGGCATGATTTCTTATAGAAACATGGCGGACTTTGTGACTCGACAGATTTAAGGTGCACCAGTCACCATTTACTACACGGGGAGTCTTCGGCCGGCTGAATTCAAACTCCCTTTCTCACAAATGTGAGTCCAGCTCCCTGCCAATCAGGCTACCCCGGTCAACTTTATCAGTAAACATTCATTGTAGTTTCTTTAATATTATTGTCTAATTAAACTAACATTTTAACTTTCCACAGAAGTTTTTCTTTGAATTGCACTTGTTTTTATTCCTTAAAAAATAAAAAAAGTATATTTTTAAGTATAATTTCTTTAATTTAGTGTTAATTTGTATTTAATTATTATCTATTGTTTAACATATTCTTTAAAAATCAAAAAAAATTTCGATAGGGAAAATACATAGAAATTTTGAAATTGCACACTCAAATGTAATTTTAGAAAATGGCGCTACATTTTGCATTGCTGTAAAGTACCACTGCTTCTAAATAAGCGTCATGATTCCTATCTTATTTTTTTTTTCCGTTGCGTTATTGATAAATACTTACTTCAAAATATAGGATCTCCTTGTTGTACTTATATGGTAGGATACGTTTGTTACCTGCTTTACTTATTAAAATAAGAATTGAAAAAAACTGACGAAATTAACACTTGACCTTCTTATAAAAAAATTCCATATTTTTATTTTGTTTAAGTCTTGAATAAATATGTGATTCTTTAATCTATTACTGTAAAAATAACAGTTAACCTTTTTATATAAATGCATATGAGTACAATCCAAAAAACATAGATACTCATTTTGTAACTTCTAACACGTTTACAAAGAAATTCAAATCTATTAGAAGCTATTTTGCCTATCCAAAAGTTATTTTAAGTTTGTTTTTTAGAAAGCTCTGTCTTCACAAGAAATAACACTTTTTTGCAAATAATATACTATTTTCATAACTGTTGATGGTTTGTAATAGATATTCATAACTGTCTGATCACCTTAAGCCTGTATTTTACAAGCGCTCTCTTTACTAATTCAAGAAATGTAGCAAAACGTTAATATAAGAAAAAGATAAAATTTCGCGAAAATGAAAAGCGTTTGTGAGCTAAGTTTTAAATGTTTAAAATATTGTTCCAACATTATTTGGGCTCGTAAAAATGCGCAAAAATTAAGAATTATTTTTATATTGATAATTTTTATCGAGGTGGATAAACCTCTCCAAATTGGAGATTACTAAAAAAATTAGTGACTTTTAAAATATTTAATTTATTTTATTCTAAAGCCCATCAGATAATTCTTTAAGTCGAGATGGTATAAATAAGATAAAATTATAGTTTTACCCCAAGAATAAACACTTAAACTGAGGAATTTTTATATTTCATGGCGAAACAGCTTTGAAAAATACTGTTAAAATTGACTGTGTCCTTTTTTATTCGTTGATTATTGTGATGAAACTCCTAATAATGAATCTCTCTGTTATGGAGGACTGTTTTCTCCATATTCTTTAATTGCATTTTTAACTGAAAAACTAGAAAAGTCATTCGGCTTCTCTGTTACATGTTTCTGGTAACGGACTCTCTTTGGAAATCATATAAACTTTATCATTTATCTATTTTTATGAATAAGCAAAATAAATCTGTAACTATTTTCAGGAAAGCAACAAATAAATATATTGTATCTCAAAAAACCTGCAGAAAAAAATACCTCAAATGCAGAATAGTGATGAAGTAGTGTTTTTCATTAATATATATCTTACTTTAAGATGACGTATGGATTGCTATGATAAAACTAAGTTGTAACTCTAACCTGGAGCTGGAGTTGTTCACCCTGATCCCACCCTTCTCCTATTAACACAATTTGAAATGCATGTTTAAGAAAAGAGGCACAACTCAAAGTGCACGTTTAAGAAAATAGGCATAGCTCAAAATACACGTTTAAGAAAACAGGCATCTGTCGAAATGCTTGTTTAAGAAAATAAACGTAGCTGGTAACGTACGTTTAAGAAAATAGGCATAGCTTGAAATGCACGTTTAAGAAAATAGACATAGCTCAAAGTGCACGTTTAAGAAAATAGTCATAGCTGGAAATGTCCGTTTAAGAAGATTGGCATAGCTCGAAATGCACGTTTAAGAAAATAGGCATAGCTCGAAATGCACGTTTAAGAAAATAGGCATACCTCGAAATGCATGTTTAAGAAAATAGGCATGGCTTGAAATGCATGTTTAAGAAAATGGACGCAGCTCAAATTCCTCTTTTTAAAATTCAACCCGAATTTTACAACTAAACGATCAGTAGTTTTGTACTTGCCTTTTCTTGTTTTCTTTAACACTAAACCTAAACATTACCGGACGAAAACCGTGACTTCGGGATTGATGGATATATTACCAGAGGTACCTTTTCAGGCATCTCTTCGTATTCAGTACAGTATACACTAAAATAGTTTAAAGGAATCTAAATGAGAGCACCATAAATTTAATACCACCACTATAAATTTATAGGACCCGTATCAACATTGTAAAAAGAGATATATATTTTTTATATCTTTTCAAAAAAAGCTAACTTTTTTTTTAAAAAATGTACTAAGTGATTTAAGGTGGTTGAGTGGTAGCTCTTCGAGCTCTCGTGCTCCTAGTCCTGGGTACAATTCTCGGGCCGGGCAAGGTTGACTCAGTCTTACCTTCCTTCAGTGGTTCGATTAAATGAGTATCAAGCATGCTTGGGGACTAAACACTGGGGATTCGGCGTTTGGTTGACCATTTAACTGGAACATCTGCTCCTGCACCCCAGAGGACAAGGTCATAAAAACTGAGACGGGCACAGTAGGCCTTGGCCCACTATGGGCTGTCGCTTGTCACTAAGTTTTAGTTTTTTCTTTAAACAAAAGGAGAGAACGCTCTTCACTGTAGAAATTTGAAAAACAGAATGAAATGCTATGTTCATTTTTTTAAACACGTATTTCGAGCTCGGTCCAG
Organism: Parasteatoda tepidariorum; assembly: GCF_982258835.1. Classification (NCBI taxonomy): domain Eukaryota; kingdom Metazoa; phylum Arthropoda; class Arachnida; order Araneae; family Theridiidae; genus Parasteatoda; species Parasteatoda tepidariorum. The sequence continues at coordinate 34,313,830 of NC_141757.1, read as the reverse complement.
AATAAAAAGCTCATAGATAACCTGTTTTTTACGCTTTATCTCAACATCTCTTGAGAATGCCGATTAATAGAAGTCAATTCTTGTTAGCATTCAGTCGCCTCGAATATTTCTTCTGTAGCTTACTGTTAAACATTTTCCCTCTTTGCGTCCACAGAAATATCCTTTTATTTTTTGAAGAACAAACGAATGACTTCTTCCCTTTGTTGCACTTTTGCCTAGAAATCGGATGATGCAGTACTTCAGAAACACCCAACAATCGAAAAACCCATGAATGTTAATAAGAAATATGCTTTTAGAATCTTTCTTTTCAACAATTATGCTAAATGTCATTATAAAACATTATTTTTTCTTAATAAGGCTGTTTTTTTATATGTAATTGGTAATTGCTGATGTTTTCTTGGATCAAATGATACTTCCACAATCAGTGCTTCGTTATAATCTAAACACTTGATAAACTTATGATACCAGTTTCTCTATAGAATTACTTAAAAGTTTCTATATTGCTTATTTTCTACAGTGGTCGGAAAAACTACATTATTTTCGTAGTTTACAACAACTACTTTGTTACAAATGTTTTTACCTATAGCTACTTTTATTGAAATGTAGTGACTACTAACTACTTTGGAATTCCAGTAACTACTGAAGTAGTTATTACTTTAAGGAGATGAACTTAGCTGGAGAACTTAATTTACATCTATGTTCAAAATGGCTTTGTGTAAGAAATTGGCTTACATTAAACATAAGGAAATATTCAAGAAATACTTTTTGCAAGTGCCATTTTTCTAAATACCAATTTGTTAGTCGAAAGCACTTTTTTTCGAATTTTTTCATTTAACCTTCAACTTTTTATGCCCTTTTAAACAGCGAATATTTAATTTAAAAAATGCTAAATTATCAAATACTTGCAGTTTTTAAGTGTGTAACACTCTTTTATTTCCTCTAAGAAATTAAATACATTGAAAATACGTTTTCTTCCTCTGAAATAACATCGATATTTCATGATTGTGCATTTGCATGTGAAAGTTTGACCAGAGTAATTAATTATCTATTTTTTGTAATGGCTAGTTTAAATATTGGTTATACGTGATTTTAAATACGTAATTTTTGTCAACGCTCAGCTGCACCAGCAGGGTCATTTTCATTCCATCCATTGACGGACCCGCGAGGATTTGCACCCATCGAATTCAAAAAATTAGTTGCGTCAGAATCGTGCTTCTTTTCTAAACTAACGCTAAAGGTAGTTGCCAGGAATCGCTACAAACTACTATTTTCTTGTATCGTACGACTCAACACGCTACTTTTTTTAAAAAAGTAGCACACTACAAATTACGGAAAAAAAAGTAGCGACTACAGTAGTTTTACATCTTGTACTGAGCTACATCCAGCCAATATAATTTTTTTATTTTTTCGCAAAGTAAAAAATTTTACTTTCAGACATTAAAAATCCTTTTGTGAAAATAAATATTATATTAAGATTCAAAAATATTTATGAAAATCAAGTAAAAAAATAATGAATGATACTGCAAGTCATTATCGACGGATATTAAATAGATACTACGAGAATACTGAAACTAAAACAAGTCAACTTTAATCTCATAGACGATATTGATAAGAGAAGCTGCTAATTTCGAGGATATTCATCCATATTGTTTAATCTGCCCCTTAAAAGGATTAACTCTTCAAGGAACAAACTCTTAATGAACGATTTTGTCAGGAATGCAATCTAATTATAACACTTATAATGTTAATTCCCATCGCAAACAAACGGGGTTAACTCTATCAATTTAATCACGTTGCCTATTTCATTAACCTTTAATTGAAGCGAACGGTGCATAGATGCCTGTCTCTCTCTGTCTCTTCATGTTGTTTTTTTTCATCCTCAATGGATGCAAACACAATTTGCTCCTGGAAGATTTCAAAACTTGACATTTTCCTCTCCATATAAGAGTTTTACCTAAGCCCCTCTCGTTCTTTAGGGTACATATTTATATATATTTGTCCACTGAGTCCCACTTTTTCTGTCATTATGTTTTGTGTGGAAGCTTATCAGTAAAAATTGAAATAAATTATTTTTATACTATTGATCAATTCAAAAGTGCACAAAAAGAAATGATATATTCCAAATGAATAACCATTGATCAACTGATATGAATTCTACCGTAATGTGCAATACTATATAATATACATATCGGATGTATACATTTTTCCTAATTTTTTTCTAATATGATTGCAATTGAAAATAGTTCTATCAAGAGTTTTACGACATTTATAGCTTTGAAATTAATTGATGACTCCGAAAACCTGTCATCTCCACTTTTTTGCCCACCTACTTGATACAGTATATTTTGTGAAGTAAAACATCTCTATATATATCAGGCTGATGCTTAACTATTCTGTTTTCTTGCCTATCCTGTAAAATTAATTTAGTTGGAGATGTCCGATTTTCGAACTTATTGATTTAATTATGTTAAATTCCTTTGATGATCCATGAATTGTCAAATAAAACTTATAAATACTTAAATTGTCAAAGAAACTTATCGAAAATAGGGTTTTGAAAACCAATAAAAAACATATAAGTTATCTAACTTGCTTTTTTTTAATTTGGAGACATTTTACTCATTTTAGTTTTCACAAGATGAAAACAAAGAATTTTAAAGTACAAATTAGAAAAAAAAAATTATTAACAAGATCTTGAACGAAATTCATTAATATGATCTCGATCATATGTAATTATCGCTAATGTTTGTTGGTTCAATATTGTAACCTTTATTAAAATCTTTTTTCTTTTTTTGGAAATAAAACTTATATTTAATTTATAACTTTTAAGCGAGTTTTTATTGCATTCTGATCCCTGTTTACCTCTATTTGTATGCTTAAATTTAATTTTAAGAAACGAGAAAGTAGAGGAAAGTTACTATAATTAATGTGTGTTAATTGCAAAGTATCATTTAGCCCATATTGCAGCATTGTTTGTGTATAAGCATGTTACATGTAGTTTTCTTTTTATAATATAAAATCATAATCCTCTACAATGTCTGAAATATTAATTTTTACACTATTTAAATCATGCATTCTGAAATAATTGAAAATTTGGGAAAAATTGAGGAAAAATTTATAGTTTCCGTCGCTAGTGTGATTTGTATAACCAAAATAATTACTCACACAAGTATTACATAACAGATTTTTAATTAATATATTAATTAATGCTACAGTAATAATATTAGTTTAACTTTGTCTCTCATTCTGCTTTTATTGCTGTAATTCTCAGCTGTCTGTTCCTTTTTTCGTAGATATTCTGTAAATTTAAAGGGATTTCTTAAATCTTTTTACGATTTTTCTTCGTTCTGTGCTATTCCTTCTTTTGAAAAAGAAATTAACGCATATTTAGCAATCTAACAGTTTGTAAATATTTTTATTGAAGTTATTTTTTAAAAATTTAATTTTAGAAAAGTTTAATTGTTAAATATTGTTTAATTTCAAACTCTGTATCTAACTTTTATGCTAACTTTATAAACATTTAAATAACAATTTCATTTATATTTTTCTTATTCCTTCTTTTTACTTAATTGAAGTAAAAGCAGACAAGAAATCTGCTCCTAATATTATATTTATTTTTAAAAATTTTTAAAAAAATCCTATAAAGTAACAAAATTATACATGTATATTAAAAATAAATCCTAAAAATTGCTTGTTATTTAAATTTAACAGAATTCTCACCTTTTTTTTCTATTTAATCACCTATTATTTACATAACTATTTTAATGGGGAACTCATTATCCATACTAAATTATTAAACAATTGTACACAATGGCGACATGCTCGAAAGTGGCTAATTTTGATTTATTAACTGGCGTTCACACGACTAAATCAAAGGGTATAGTTACTATTATTATTTACAAAATTTTCAGCATATTTGCATACATTTTTTTAATAGCTTGTTTAAATTACATTTATGTTCAATCTAAAATGATGTTGTGGGCTTGACTTTAATTAAATGTGTTACCCTAAGCCGGAGCACTTCATGCCCTCAACGTTGCATAGCTAAAATTAAACTATTTAAATTTTTTTTATTTCTGTAATTTAAAGTATCTTAACAAACTATATTTGAATAAAAAGTATCAAAACTTACACTCAAACAAATTTTTCTGTGTGAATGTAACTTTCTGTTGCGTGTGTAACAATAATTAAGAATAAAATTAATTATGCTTACCTTTTGTAACGAAGATTACTGAACACTTTTCTGCTGGCGAAATCTCTCCATAATTGTTGTCAGATTATATATGTAACTGTGAATGACCGAAATTGGTGGTTGTTGACTTTTACCGGTGAATGTTGACAATCACATAGTAGCTTTGGTATATATACTACGTCTAGTTAAGTACCACTGCCCGGTATACCCTACACTGTTGTTTTTTTAAGGTTCATTGCCACTGCCCGGTATACATTTGCTAGGTACTCCGAACGCTGATGTTTCATCTAATCTATCCTCAGCAGATATTAAAATATCGAATAAATATAATAATATCAACGAATAAATTAACATCAAATTGGATATAACAAATATTTCGGACATTCACCAAAGCGACTATGTGATTGTTGACATTTACCGGTGAAATTCGACATTCTCTTGATTTCGGTCATTCACTGTAACATATAATCAAGCTTAGAGATTTGCAGATATAGTTCAGCTATACGAAACATAAGGATTTTCGGCATGGTCATTCCATGCAATATCACTTCTTAAATTAAAATTATCAAATTAATGACCAAAGTTTCATTATTTTCCATTAAAATATGACACTTTTACAGTTAATATTCAAAATTTTCTAACATATTTAAGGAATTTAAAATTTTCATTGTCCCCTTTATTGTGGATAGAGGGTATTGTAAAAATCGTAGGTCACCGTATAAATGGCATAATTAAGTTTACAGACAGATTTACAACTACCGTCATTTTGAATTGTATGTTTTTGATCAACATTGGGGCAAGTCTTATATCTCTTATCGGGTAGTGCAAACGTTACACTCTTTATAAGAATTATTACTTGTATATTAGGAGTGTATATTAGGATATATAATTTGTAATATTAGGAGATAATATTACAAAACGTTGCACTCTTTATAAAAAAAGCAAAAATTCTATCTTCGAATGAAATGTAAAAAATCCTGTATTATAATTATTTCACAGTAGCAAGAGGTCGGGTACAATGTATCAAATTATAATCGTATTTTTTTACCAGAAGCTATATTTTTTATTTCTTTTTAAATCCATATTAAAATTTTGCTCAAAAAGCAAAAAACCCATAATAAACAAAACTTGAAGAAAATTATTGAAACAAGAACAGTATGAAAAAGAAAAATTAATGAAAAATATTGAGCACTAAAGCTGCATTAAAATATGATCACTAATAATAAAAGGCAAGAAGGAATAAAAAAGGGAAAATTCCAAATAAAAATTAAGAATTTATGATTTAATAAGTTTTATTAACTGTGCATAAGTAGTAAGTAGTATAAGTAGTAGTAGTATGTAGTAGTAGTAAGTAGTATAACGTGAACTATTCTATATATTTATGTATACGAGTTCCAGAGTTATAAAATATTCTATATTATAAACTATTCGAGAGTTATAATTTGTAGAAAAAAGTTAGCTCGTTGGGTGCTCTTCAGTCTTCGAAATGCAACTTAAGAGTTGAATATATATATATATATATATATATATATATATATATATATATATATATATATATATATATATATATATATATATATATATATATATATATATATATATATATATATATATATATATATATATATATATATATATATATATATATATATATATATATATATATATATATATAAAACATGTTCATTTCTCGGTTTCTCGGACCAGAAAAAAATCATATATAAATTTAAAATTCCACTTGCTGAAGGAGCCATTTTTATTTATATTTAACATCATTTTCTTAACGAAAAAATTCTAATCTGTTCTAAATTAATTGCGGTTTTAAGTGCTAGTTTTCTAACATTTTGTCTCTTTTTCCGCTTAAAATAATGATTATTAATCCATTGTTGTAAGAAAATTTATACATCTCTCTCGAGATCTTCATTTAATAAGCTCCAATTTGAGTACATGTAAAACGAGAGAAAGGTGATTCAAGATCCAATGTGACCAAGATGTTAAATCTTGACATTTATATTGAAATTTTTAAAAATATAAAACACTTGTTTTGTAAAAAGACATAAACCATTTCCTATTTAAACAATTATAATAACATAGGTAAATCACTTCCCATTCATACCTTCTTATTTTTCAAGAAAATTTGAGTTTTTTTCTAGTCCAGGTAATTTTTTATTGTATTATAATTACTAACAAAATGCTGTTACGTAAAATTATAGTTTTATTTTTTGCGAAAAAAAAAATTTTTTTTTTTTTTTGAAAAATAAACAAGAATGAATGCTAAGCAATAATTGAGGATGATGCGCGTAGTCAAAGGGCGTGGAGTCTCCTAGTTTCTTTTTTCCATTTCTCAACGATATATTCTCAAAGAAAGATTTTTCTGTTATTCACACGTTTGACACAGTATTTTTCACATAGTTTCCGCTATTCACATGAAAGTTATAATGAAATATTTTTGTTTAATTTTAAAAATCTGTTTCTCTGCTTCATTCGTCTAGATTTTCAATTTTCAAACTGTCAGTAGTAATCAGCAGGTTTCAATTTAGTAATCCTTTTTTTTCTCGCTAGGTTGATTGTCAAAAATATAAAACTTACTTATAATGCGTTTCAAACCTAAAAAGCCTGTTATGCCTGCAGTTTACCATAAACAGCTTTACCGAAAACCAGTAGCCTTAAAAATATCCAGGCATTCTCCCTTCCATTATTTTTAACATTGTTTTTACACATTTCATTTAGTTTCAAAGTCAAAATGATTGTCTCAATTTATAAGGATATGCATAAATAAGTCTCAAAAAAATGTCGCAAAAAAAATGATAATTTTATTTCCCAAAACGTCAGGGAAAATATGAAACTGTGTGGATGATATGAATCCCAACAGAATGAAATCCTTTCTAAAATGAATATTTAATATACAGCGTCTGAGAAAAGTATGAAATTTTTATCGAAATTCATACAGATTCTTTTTTTTCCTTCTTTTTTCCTTAGACAACTAGGTTTATATATTTTAAAATCGAAGTTTTATACTTTTTTCGCTTAATTTTATCTTTTTTGGCCTCTCAAGCATTGTCATATCACGCTATTGAATATACTTCAGAGAGAAAAGTAAACTGTCAATTTATAACGCGTTTTAAGTTTTGTTTCAGTTCATATATTTTAAAAAGTTTCATTTTGCGAACTTAAATTTAAAACATAATTGCAGAAATCATCACTTATTTTGACTTCAAGCCAGACGTCCAAGTTATTGGATAATGTTAAAGTGCAATTTTTTAGTACTTTTAAAATAATATTTTATGCCTTTACAAAGTGATTGGTTATGTGAACATATAATTGTCTTTGCCCCGTAACACGCAATTCTAAGAACAATAAGAATTTATAAGAAAGGAAATGCAACAGTTTTTGGGTATAAAAATAACTTTAAGTCTAGTGAACTTCATTTCATGACAAAACTGTGAAAAAATACTCAGTTAAAATATTCCATAATGTATCAAAAATGATAAAAATTAAATTGTATGATTTTTGATGAAACAATTGAAATAAATTAAAAACGTAATTAAATTTAATTTTTTTTTTAATTTTTCTCATCGCATTTATGAGTTTACTTTTTTCTAAACTACATGTATCTTAATAAAAATCACATTTTTCTCAATTACTTAAAATTCTTGTCTCAGGAAAAAGGAAATTATTATCTACTATTCTACAAAATGTTGTTGTTTATAACTCCTTATTGACATCACGTCTTATGCTTAACTTATTCTAAATCGAGGTAGCTGCTACATTTTGAAAAAAGAAGTGTTTCGGTGAGTAATAAATAAAATTTCGTAAACAACATCAGGGGGAAAAAAAGATTTTTTTTTAAATTTCAGTAATAACAGTTTAAAAAGTTTTAGCAGACATTTTTTCAGATTAATAAACACAATGAAACTGCGAATAAAACTAAAAGAACGTGCAAAAAATTTATATATATTTTTTTTAAAATATGTGACTTTTAACACCGTTTCTCACTAGATATGAATATTCCTAAGAAACTAAAGCAGAAAGGTATAATTAACATAAAAACTTCTACTTCTTCAAAAAAATATGAAAATGGTATTAAAAGTCGGCATGTTTCGAGCGATCAAAAATAGGCTCGCATTTTCAAGACACGCCATACATGAATGAGGGGGGAAAAAGGATATGATATAAGGAACGTTAAGTAGCCAAATAGAAACTCTCTCAAGAGAGACAGGAAGCTATAGTAACTACATGTGTCAAGTTCTTAATTTTTGTTCACAGATTTCTAGAGTCTGCATTTGCACTTTTTTGCACTGTTCTGCACTTCCACTGCTTGACAGCGAAGCCCTATTTTTCATGGCAGGGTATATAAATTAGGGGATAACTAGCACGGACACATAAACTACCGAGTAATTAGCTTTAACTTTATCAATGAATAAAATACATTAATAAAGATAATATAGGGTTAGTGGATAATGTTTTTTTTCTCCAAAATTGGACTGCGGGACACGAATAATAACCTTTGACGCTCCTACATGTTTCACAGCTCCCACATGATTCACAACTTTCACATGATTCACAGTTCCCACATAGTTCGCAACTCCCACATGGTTCACAGCTCCCACATGAATGCATGCGGTTCGTTCCCTGATAAAGTTCTGTTTCTTTTTTTTTTTTTTTCAATTTAGTGTAATTCTCTATTTTTCGTATAAATATATTTGAAGACAAATATTAGGTTTCGGCTACCTTTTAGCGCCTTTCCATATTTTTTTTATTATTTTCATGTTACATCTTCAAACTGGTTTTTTAAGAGATTTTTTTATTTTAGAATATAATTTAGTTTTTATTAATTATATAGACAATATCACTTTTGATTTATGTTTGAACGAATTTACGAACAATAATTCACAACTCCCAGATGAATGCATTACAGATTTTTCCTTGAGGAAGTTCTGTGTGACATTTGTGTTTCTTTTGTTCTATTTCAATTTAATATAATTCTCTATTTTTCATATAAATATATTTGAAGACAAATTTCAGATTTATGGCGCCTTTTAGCTTTTTTCAAGATTTGTTTTATTATTTTCATGTTACATCTTCAAACTAGTTTTAAACAGATTTTTTTTTCGAATTTTTTATGATCATAAAACTGAGGGCGATTAAACTTTGCATAGCAATATATTTGAAATAATAATGTTCTCCAGTTAATTATTTATTTTAAATTTTAGGTATTTTTGAAATTCAAAATTGGACTTTTGAATTTCACTTCCCAATTTTCAAAATTGGGATGCGAATAATATCTTCTTTTTTTCTGCACAGTAATTCACAGCTCCCACAGGAATACATGCCGATTTTTCCCTGATGAAGTTCTGTATTACATTCATGTTTCTTTTATTCGATTTCAATTTAGTATAATTCCCTATTTTTACGTAAATATATTTGAAGACGAATTTTGAGTTACTGCTGTCTCTAACGCTTTTATAGATTTATTACCCATTGGCAAAATGGGTCTTGTTTTGGGTTTGATGGCTTGCGCATCTTATTTGACGTCAGCGTCGTCTTTGCATGCTTTGCTGTGGTAACCTATCTATGGGTGACCTGTGATCGCAATTTTTTCTTTTTGCTTTTTTCAAAAATTAAAAAAACGATAAGAAAAATATTTTTATAGAGTTGTTATCGGTAGAATCTTAGTTGACGGTACTAGCTTGACGTGATTTTAATTGTTGGAGCCAACATCAAAATGACGACTATTGTCACCAAAACCAAAACGAAGCGTTTATATCTGCAGAAAATTTAAGTATTCGCAACAAAAACAAATATTTTGACAATGAAAATATTTTCTAATCACTAAAGCATTATTATTATTATTATTTATTATTATATTTTCCTTCTGTTTATAAAATAAATGTATATAATTGTATTTTCTTTAACATTCATGCTAAAAAATTTTAATTTTACTCAGCTGTTATAGCCACAAATCGTCTAGATAAGATTCATTTTATTATTTTCATGTTACATCTTCAAACTGGTTTTTAAGATTTTTTATTTTAGAATATAATAGAGTTTATATTAATTAAATATACAATGTCACTTTTGATTTATCATCGTACGAATTTGCACTTCTTTATTTACTAAAAATAGTACCGGGCCACAGAAATAAAAATAGAATTGCTTTTGTCACTAACGGATCTTTGAAGGACAATTTCTAAGAAAATATTAGCAAATAATTGCAAAAATCATATTGAAAAACGTAGTCAGTGTTAGAAATAAACTAAAATACTCTCTGCAAATAAAAAAGAAGAATTTAAGATAATTCATTTCATTTCTTTTGCTTTGAAGCAGCTTTAATTATAAAGGGGAAGTAAATATATTTCTGAGGTTATTTTTCACGAGAATTTTCAAAAATTTTGATTAGAATTATTTTTTCCTATAGGTGCTCTTTTTATATCCGTGAGAAAAAGACAACAAAATTGTCTTCTAAATGCCCTTCAACTCTTAATTCCGCAAAAGGTGTATTACATTTTTCAATCAAGCGTAATGAAGTTAAATCTCGCGTGCAACGAAAACTCTTTTACATTAAGCGTATGTGACCTGCGCTATTATTTAAAGTAAAAGCAGCAATAGAGAGCAACCCGTATTTATTTTCCCAACACAGAGAGAGAGTTAATTTTGCTCTCTCTTCAACAATACGAATAAAAAGGCAAATTGTTACGACTAAAAGAAAGAGAGGAAGCATAATTTCAAAATGAGATTGCAAAAAGAACAAAAAAATGAAAGCTTTTGCATGCAGTAGATAAACATGTAAACGTCAGCTGTTGTTCATTGCATTTTCATTATGCTTGACTTAACCTGATTATGCAGCGGCGGCCGCGGCGTCCTTTCATGAGAGGGGGGAGAGGGAGTGTAGTTGGGATTCTATTTCAACCTTTTCTCATTTATTTTAAGGTTTAACCTAATTAATGAAATTTGTTTTTAAGGAACAATTCATTTATAAAAGAATCAAAAGCCTTCCACGCAAATACGTGACTCTCTGTGATTAAAACTTCTTCCTATTGGCAGGAAGGAGCCGGTGGGGATTTTTAAGTATAATTTCGTTTGAGAAGGGAATTAATAAACTAAATTTGAAGGAAAGCTTAAACTTTGTTATGGATTATGTCAACTATAGTTTGCTTCTTATGAAAGAAAAGAGTGAGTTAAACAGTATTTTGTTTCGAAGGCAATGTTTTATTGTTTGTGTTAAACAGGCGGTATATGACGTAAAACAGGCATAAGCAAATTGACAGAAATATAAGCTCTCCGTCCAAACATTTGACTTCTTTATGTGAAGTTGATTTCATTTCATTTTTTCAAAACATTCTATAAACATAGAACATGATCGGGGAAGCAAATCTGAAAGTTTGATGGAGGTTACTGACAGCTTCAGAATGCAACTTTACTTCATTCGTATGTGATTCTTAATATCTTTATTTCCGGTTTTGTGGTGTAATGGACAATGGTATTAGATGAAACACATAAATAATTTTTCAGCGTTCAGTGACATGAAAATAATTTTAAGAGAGAAAAGAATGATAATAATTAAATAAAATAGTTTCTTATAGTATATAGTTTTATAGTATAGTCTACGTTATATTTTTAAAAAAAATATGTAAAAACTTGTAAAAAACGTATGTATAAAATTATATTTAATTTCAATAAAAGAGCTTGATTTTTTTGTGAATTATATATATATATATATATATATATATATATATATATATATATATATATATATATATATATATATATATATATATATATATATATATATATATATATATATATATATATATATATATATATATATATATATATATATATTGTATATATTATTATATTGCGATTTTGATTATTGGGAAATTGTGATTAATTTTTGTCTTTTTAGTAATTATCTTTACAATGGAAAGGATATTTTTCTTCAAATTAATGGAATATCACAAGGATCTAATTATTCATCTCTCTTAGCTAACTTATTTTTGCATTATTATGAAAAAAATTATACTCTTAGTATTAAATTTGTCTTTAGATATATTGATGACTTAATTATCTTTAATTTCCAAGATTTTACTATTTTATTGAGTAATATATACCCTGAGGAGTTGATCTTACTTCGTAATCATGATGATAATATTAATTTCAATTTTTTGGATTTGGATATTATGAAGGTTGAAAATATCTGCTTTGTTGATTTATACGATAAGAGAAATGATTTTAATTTCAATATTAATAAACTAGTTACTTGGAATTCTAATGTTTCAAGGAGCATCTATTTAAATACCACTTTTAATGAAATGAACAGAATTAAAAGAATATGTAGTAATATTTATTTATCCAAAAAACAAATCGATAAACTCTTTCAAAATTTTATGAAACCAATGGATACCCAACCACAGGATTTATATATATATATATAAATCATGTGTCTGTTTTCCTGCTCGGTCCGACTGCATCATTTTACAACAGGTTGTAATGCAAAATCTGAGAAGACTAATCACCTTTTCTGATTATAAAAGCAATTTGTCTTTACATATTTCCTGAAATCCGGGTTAATAATTGCAATAAAAATACCATTAAAGAAAAAGTATAAATAAATATAGAAAGTAGATAGAAGAATAAGAGAGAGAAAGAAAAGAAAAAATTTTACAGAAGGCAAATTTTGGACATAGAGAAAAAAAAATATTTTTCGGATATTTTGCTATTAAAGTGATAAATATGTAAGGTAAATAATAAATAAAGTGAAATGAAGACAATACTGAAATCTTGAACTTCAGAATAACAACCACTGCGTCATTTTTTTTATTTTATTTTGTTTTCAAACAAGGTAAACAATACTCAAGTCTAATTTCAGATTGAAATTTTTCTTGTAAAACTGTTTTTTGAATTTTATGTTTTAAATACAGCATTTTTAAAGGATGCTTATAACTTTTATCATGATTGAAGAGTTAACTTAAATTGTGTTATTATGAAGAATACTTCTTATAGCGAAAAAACTGTAATGTGATCTTTAAACAAAATATTTTTGAAACTGAAAAAATTGTTAAGTCAAAAAAACTGTTGAAAATGAAAATCTTAAAATTGCTGATGATGCTACTACAGATTTTTGTTTGTGTTAAAATTTTTACCATGAGTACAAATGTGTATTTTTGATAATTCATATATTACTTTTATATATTGTCAACATTACAAATTTGGTTATTTTAATTGTGCTTCTACCAAAGGGAAGATTTTGCAAATGGATAATTTTTAAAATTTTTAGATTGTAACTAAACATTTTTGGCGAGGGGGGATGTAACATAAAAAGCTTCAATTAATCTTTTTATGTTAGTTTCTTTTATAAAGCTTCATCCTAATTAATTATTCTAAACGAAATACTTTCTCACACTTTTAAAAGCCACATCCTGTTCTTAAATCTATTTTTGGCTCAAGTATGCATTTAATTAAGAGCAGGACATTTTTCCCTTTGCTCTGTGTGGGAAACGTTCGATCTATTTCATAAACCAATAGCAACTACTAAGATTTCCCTCTTTCCCTAAATTAAGACATTTTACGGATTTTACTTTGCAAGATTTTCCCTAACATATAACCAAGGAGCGCAACTTTTCGTGTGCACCTTTACTCATTCTCATGACTGCTCTTGTCTAATAATTAATAAATAAATTTTGTACCCTCCTTCCCGACCTATGACCTGTTTTAATCCTTCCACATTCCTTTATATATATATATATATATATATATATATATATATATATATATATATATATATATATATATATATATATATATATATAATTTTTTTTTTAAATATTCAATTCTTTATTATATTCTACGCATTTCTGCAGCAACCTGCTTTTTGTTTTTCTTTTTTCTTTTATGCCACAAATTATTAAATAAGAGTATCCTAAATCTTTTAATAAATTTTAACATATTTGTATTCATAGAGCAAATTAAATCCATGAGCGTTGGCTAAAACAATGTGGCGAACGATATTCGAAACTTTTATTCGCCAATTAAGTATACATGACTAAATCAAATTCATTGAAATATCTTCTTCGGAGGAAATTTTCGAAAATGTAACTTAAGGGAGTCTTCAAATCAATATTTTTATGTGGAAAAAAAAATTAAGTGAAAATTGTAAAATGAATCAAATTTATTATTCATAGAAATCCCCCTCCCACCCTCAAGAAATCAACCGAGTGGAGTGAAACTTTCAAAGATTTCATCAGTGAGTGAGTATAATTAACTTTTCCTCTTTATTTTTACCTGATATATCATGTAACTGTTATCACAAAATATCAAACTAACGAAATTCATTTGCTCCTTTAAATAAAAAAACTGTTCATGCTCCGTCGCAAAGTTCGAATAAATTAATTACAAAATCAAACTCAAACTGCATCTGTGTTTTATTATCGAAGTAATAAATTTCTTGAAACATTTAATAATTAGAAACGGAAGTTGGCAAGTAATTACAAATTTTTAGAAAAATTATTTTGATGTTTGAAATACTTTCTCTAATTGAGAAAGTAACTTCCACTTTCTTATAACATATAATCACTATATGTTTTATTAAGAGCGAAGAGCATTTTGAAATTGTAACTCGAAGGCGAACACTTCTTGGAAATTTTACGTGCATAATTTATTTTACATTTCGCTTCATTTTAGCTCGAGGTAATTAATTTTATTCGAAAACCTGATAAAAGTATTTAAAATTTAAAATTCCCTTTGGATTACGCAAGTAGTAAGTTTAAAGTACTAATTAAATACAATTTAGCTGAAGAAATTGTTAATTCCGTGGCCCTCTTGTTGGTTCTAAAACCACCTACGAATACATGGAAAATGAATGGTTCATTTTGAATAAATTCTGATACAATAAATTGAAAAATTTAAAAAAATCATGAATTACATAATTTATTCTTTTTACACCTAATCTTCAAAGCAGAAAATATCATTTCTTGAAAAACTGTTTCAGTAAAACAAACTCTATTGACCGTCACGTGGTACCCATTTCAACAACTGCAGGAGTTCAGAGCTTTTAATTCATGTTAAAGCAGTTTACAAATCACACATTTGAATTCGCATAAACGTTTATGAAACGCATTTGAAATGATGAACAATTTATGTTAACAAAATTCACAAATCGGATACATCGTGTGATTTTTATTCACATCTCTCATCCAACACCATAATCTAATCGCACGTGTGATTCGCAAATCCACGTTAAAGTGTTTACGAATCACGCATATCCTGATTCGTTTTTCTCCAAT
Source organism: Parasteatoda tepidariorum (assembly GCF_982258835.1). NCBI lineage: Eukaryota > Metazoa > Arthropoda > Arachnida > Araneae > Theridiidae > Parasteatoda > Parasteatoda tepidariorum. Next base: position 34,298,359 of record NC_141757.1, on the reverse strand, counting down.
TAACTTATGACGCATCGCAATTCACAGTCCTGCATTTAAAAAACTCATTTGAACTAATTGTATTCAAATAATTTATGCATCACACAATCGCTATTCGTTTTTTTTAATCTTAAAACTGGCAATTAAAGATATTTACGAGGGCTGGGCTTACTTGGTAAAATTTATCGTTTAGAGTACAGTTATGCGTACAATGAAACATTTTTACTTTCCAAATGCTGCAAAAAAATGCAAGACATTCTGCTATAGGGACTTTCCAATCGGATACTACATAAAAGTGATTACTATGAGTCTGAAATCCAACTTACTTCTAAATAAGACGTAGCTAGTTCCCCTCTGAGCTTCAAATAAAAATATTATTTTCATCTAGTTGACACATGCTCTCAGAAGTAAAGCTAAATTGGGAGATTTTGTTTTTAAATTTAATTTAATCTTTGAATGAATGCATGAAATTTTTTTTGAACCTTGAAAACCAATTTTGTTGTGAAAATACAGTCAAGAACCATTACATCACCCAGTCCGTTTTTCAGGGCTCGATCTTCTGAAAGTCATGGTAAAAATGCCACATAATTCTGACCCTGATCAGATGACGTGAACAGTTCATGAGCTAATTCCCCACCATAATTAACGAGACTTTCAGTCATAACAGGTTTAACGCGCATCTCCCAGCACATACCACCAGCAGTGAAAGCGACACCTTAACCGATTGCGCTACGAGAACGCTTAAAAAAACATAGTACAGAAGTTAAAATTATACAACCTGTGGCTTGTGTTACTTTACGAGAGCAATAAATTATCTATGGAGATAATTTTAAACAACTACAATTTCAGAAATTTTTTAATACAAGCAAGAAAAATCGATTGTGTTGTTAAATAATCGAATGAAGAGCGATGGTGGATTTGGAGATAGAGCACTGGTCTTCCAATGAGGCGAACCGGGTTCAAATCCCATCGATAGCTTTACGATTCAAATTCCGCACCCGCCTGGCACCGACCACAGTGCTGACGTAAAATATCCTCAGTTGTAGGTGGATTATGAGTCCTCTTGCCGTCAGGCTAACCATGGGAGTGTTTTCATGGTTTTCCTCTCCGTGTACCGCAAATACGGGTGAGTTAAATCAAAAAGTCCTCCACGAAGGCAAATTTCTCCCAATACTTGATCCAGGAGTTCCCTCGTTCTCTGAATTGGGTTCAAAATTACAAGGCTACGGAGTTGTTGAATATTAGTCGTTAATTCTAATTTCGGCCGGCTTTTCAACGTTGGTTAAATAAAATAAAATAAAATATTATAAAATAAAATAAAATAAGCGAATAAATAGGAGAATATTAATAATAGGTTTTATTTAACAGTCATACACTTGACTATACAGGTTTTCGATAAATTCTCAGGAAAGTAGGTTCGATGTTGAATCATAATAGCATTGTTTTGAATAATAAAACGTTGCCCATCTGCTGCAATCTCAATGAAATTAAACTCCTTTCAATTGTCCATGTTGAATCATATTATTGTATAAATAATTTTAAAAAAATACAATAAAGTGGGTCAAATTCGTACCCTATTAAATTTTCAGAAAATTTCTAAGATCTATACTATAATTCAACTTGCTCCGAAATTTCTAAAAATACAGAATGATAAATAATGTGTGCATTTCATATTTAATGGGTGAGTTCCCTGGCTTGGACTTCTTTAGGCGTGTTCCAAAATGTTCTGACGCTGCCAATCGAAACATCAAATAAAGTTTGATAGGTCTTATAAAATTAAGAGAAGAGTTAAGATATTCTATCTTTCTGTTTTTGTTATAAACAAACTACTTTAATTCAAATTAAAATATTTTGAAAATAATTTCTGTTAAAACTTTCAACGCTGGGGGAAACAATAATTTCTGTTTTTTATTGTGACAATAATTTCTGTATACAAATAATACAACGCGAAACAATAATTTCTGTTTTTTATTGTAACTTTTTCATCAAAATAAAAATTCATAGAAAGTATGGATTTAGAAATTGCGAATCTGATTGGTGCATGTTAAGCAAAGAGCTCAACCCAGATTAGAAAGAATGTTCTCCACGTTTTTTTTTTTTTTTTTGAAAATCGTGAATTGAATTTTATTGTACTTTAAGATTTAAATTTTTTCCGTTGTGGTTGCTGTCGAGGTTTGCTTACAGAATTATTTAAAATACTAATGAAAGCTTATTTGCAAATAAAAAATAATGCTGAAACTATGAACTAGATCAATCGAAAAGTCAGCAGTCAGATTATTGCTTTCATTTCAAAAGTTAAAGTTTGGAGCGTGTTCCAAAAGCATTTTTGTAAGGGAACTCTCCCAATGTCTTATCAAACTGAAACTCTTTTATCTTTAAATGTATCTTTTATGCCATAGATGCGTTTTTTTTTTTTCATAATTTAGGTGCCTGGAAAGAAACGCGGAACACCGTCCCTGCGTTTTGGAACTTTTATTTCATCCTTTCATAACCATGTTAGATGATGCCACAAATCAGTCCCTCACATTGGAAGAACACCTCAAACAGCAATGTACGCCGGCTCTTGGATGCAAAATCAAACGGGTACAGCTCTAAGTTATTTTATTTACGTCTAGTTTGGCTAAATTTTGTTTATTTGTTTTACCTTCTACGCTGCAAAAAGGAGGCTTGTGGGGACAAAAGTGGACATCTTGAATAACTTTTTATTTATGAGTCAAACTTCCTCCTCTGTGAAATATGCAATTGCATAATCATGCTATTGCACAACCAGATGGAGTGCAATTACATAATCAGACCATGAATATTTTAACAGAAATTTGTAAAAGAAAATTTTTAAATTTCTAAAGTAACTTTTAAATTTTCTTTTTATGAACGCATTTTATTTTCAAAATTTCAGTAAGAGGGGACATTGTTTTATAAATTATGCGGTTTTTTACCAATTTTGTCACTAACCTTTTCTCTGTACACTTGCCAGCATAAAAAAACATGTATCTTCGTGGGGCTATTGTAGATGTTATTTACTTTCTTGATAAGAATAGTCCCTTGTGTAGTGGAGTTAGTTTAGACAAAAACAATCTTTCTCAAACGATTATTATGGAAAAAGTAAGCTTCTTTGTAATTCCTGATATAAACAAGATGATGTGTAATCATTCAAATGTATGTTAAAATAATGCTTGAGTGAAAAATTATCTTAATTCTTTTTTTCTTTTTTTTTTGAAAATGAACCCTTCTTCCCTACTGCTTGGTATAAAGTATCAGCTATAAATTTTACTTAACAAAAGAGAATGGAAATAAAATAATTCAATACAATTGGCAGAATCTTTATGTAAATTTTCGTATGAGAATATCTTTATTACACAACTAAAAACATTACATGCCTTTTACAACAGTTAACTTCTGCTTCTGCGAAATGTTAAGCAGCCACTAACTTTTACTTTACATCTACAGTTTTAATTTGACAGTTTCTAAAAGTGCACCAAAACTGTCGGCGTTAATTCATGAGTGGAGTAAATGCATCTGAGCTTGGTGTAAACATTCTCAATAATTGATGCTCAGATTTGAACACACCCTTTAAAGTATGCATAAACACTCGATTCGGTATTAACTTGAAATAAAGTATTCATTCATACAATTTTCAGAGTTTTTCAATACCGAATTCTGATTAGTAAAACATCAAGTTATAAAGTGAAGAATCGTTTATTTTTAAAAAGAAATATATCAAAAACTATAATTAAGTGAGTATTTAAATTAACTATTTATTAAGTGAGTGTCATTTGTAAAATCAGAAACATTCAAATCACGTTTTAACTTATTTAGTTGCGGTATAAAACATAAATTAAAATTTAAACATCTGATCTGGATTATGGTATTCCAAAGAAATCGTGACGCTTAAAAATTCAAAACCTCTCCAGTCAACTTTAGATCCAAACTCTAGAAATTGAAGGCTTTTCTTTCCCCTTTTCCATTTCCAAACTCATCTAAAATTGCTGATGGCACGTAATGCTTAACCCGTAAGCTAAATTATCCGAAAAACGGCTACCTCTTCGTGAAAAACTTCTTTTTTTCCTGTCGATGCATCGATAGATCGGAAAAAGAAGAGATGGAAACTTACGGGCAATTATAATACCATTAAACGATGTGAGGTTATATCATTCATCATGTGAGACTTCGTTTTTATTGACTGCAGTTCCCTCAAGTTATTTTTTTTTTCTTCATCGTCACAAAAAAGGAAAGAAAATTTCCTGCAGGGAGAAATCAAGTTCTATGCCATGTAAACGTAGAGAGAAATATCTCATTTCCTTTAAATGGGAATGTTTTTACGCGGATATCAAATAACATATTTCTTTTAGAGAATATATTTGTTTTTTAAATTTAATTTATTCAGAACTTTTGGAGTGATTCTTATTTATAACTCAGGTAACTATGAATTTGTAAATCTATGTTGTCTGTTGTTGCTTTTAGTAATAAGGAAAATTTGAAATTGCTACGTTAGAGCTCAGCTTCTTGTTTTAACAATTAAGATAATTATTCCAATCCTAAAAGAGAAATGCTATTTAATGTGATTTTCATCTCAAATATCGGCGAAACTAATTTCTGAACCAAATACCAAAATGTACAGTAAAGTTGTTTTTGTTTATTTTGATCACTTTGATGATGTTGATGACATTAACCGATTGATAACAATAAATGAATCACGAAATTTATTAAATTTACCGACTGTATACCAATGAAATCAATGTTTTCACGTTTTTTACAATGCTGGAAGCTACCGTTTGTTGCAACAAAATCCTTTTTGACTATTTAAGCTGCTAAATTTTCTATTTTTTGCTGCGAATTTGGAACATCACGTTCTCAAACATTTTCGAACCGTAACTCTTAAGAGCTTTTTCAACTTTCTCATCTTTACCAGCTCTATAGCGGTAACACTCTGCATTTTTATTTTCTGTGCCTCTTCTCATATGGTCTTAACTAGTATTGAAAATTTTGCAAAGTAGAGGTTGTGAGAGGTTTAAATATATTGCAGCATTGCGTTGACTTATTTTCGATAATATCTAATACTGTTTTAATGACACGATCTTTTTACAGGTAGTGTTTTTTTATCAATTAAGAAGACTTTCGAAAAATAAATAATGGCACAGCTAAGATGAAACGATAAATAGAAAGCGTTAATTTTAACATACAACAAAATAGAGAAAATTCAGACCAGGTGATTTTGATAACAATAAACGATTGATAACATTAACTGCGATCACATTAAGCGGAGGCATGCAAACAAAATTGTCTCTTTAATTAAACGATAGATTTGTCTACCTTTGATGGATTCCAGAACTTATAAGAGCACCAAAAATAAATTTTTCAAAACATCTGCTTAAGATGGCACATTTGTACTGGTTCATAAGTCGCATTAAAAAATAAATAAAGGGTATACTGTAACGACTGCCCTTAAGATGTATTTTCAGAATCCTTAGAAAAATTAAAACAATAAAGTGTTCCAGTTTGAAAGGGTTTTCAAGTTAATATTTAAGCGAGGAAAACATTATCGAAGTCAGACAAGTCACAGTATAGGAATGCGAATCTAATAAATAACAAGACACGTTGATTGCAGAAGAAAACAGAAAGAGTTAGAAATACTATTATTCGAAACACCTTCAAGTTTCAACCTACTCTTGAATCCTGTTGGATGTTTATTTTCTACTGTAATTTGTTTGATTTTGATAAAGTTTTCCCCTCATTTAAATATTAATTTGTGACCTTAAACTGCAGACTTTTTGTTTTCTTTTTTGATGAGGATTCTGAAAATATTATTAAAAATGGTTTTTGCAGAATACACATATTATCTGTTTCCTAAACAGATATATGTCCGGATTTCCTTATTAGTTTGATCTTCTTAATATCGACCTGGGTCGCAATATTCAACCATGACTGACTCTACTTCCAATGTCTTGAGTAAACAATAAGAGAAAACGTTTACTTATTCATTATTTTAAACTATAATCAGGTTAAACAATAACTATTTTACGATTGTTCAAAATCAAAGTATTATTAGTTCACTCTTCCAAACATCGACCTGGGTCGCAGTATTCAACAATGACTTACTCTACGTCTAATGTTTTGAGTAAACAATAAAAGAAAAGATTTACTTATTTATTATTTTAAATACAATCAAGTTAAACAATAATTATTCTGCGATTGTTCGAAATCAAAATATTATTAGTTTACTCTTCTAAATATCGACCTGGGTCGCAGTATTCAACAATGACTTACTCTACGTCTAATGTTTTGAGTAAACAATAAAAGAAAATATTTACTTATTTATTATTTTAAATACAATCAGGTTAAACAATAATTATTCGGCGATTGTTCGAAATCAAAATTTTATTAATTTGCTCTTCTAAATATCGACCTGGGTCGCAGTATTCAACAATGACTGACTCTACTTCTAATGTCTTGAGTAAACAATAAGAGAAAACGTTTACTTCGCATATTATTTTAAACTACAATCAGGTTAAACAATAACTACTCTACTTGTTCAAAATCAAAGGCAGGATTGATATAAAGCAAAACTTCCGAAATTCTGAAGCAAGAGTCAGTGTTCGATGGGACACAATCACGCATATGCTTCAGTGCGCCAAATGTCTGTTAATCTTTCAAAAATTCGAAAAAAATATAATCAGGTTATTAAAATAATACACGCAACAAGAAAGCTCAACGCAAGCAAAAGTTAAGAAGGAGAAAAAGACAAAACATGGATATTTTTCGTCAGCGTTTATATGAATTTACTTTTTTTTTATAGAAAAAACAATAACATTTCATAAAACACAATAGTTAACATCTCAAAATAGTTCATATCATATTGAAATATTTCATAAATTTGTTCATGCAAATAAATTTAACACATGTAAAATTTAAAGAAAACGTCATAAGATATTACATTAAAAATTACTGAGATGTTATGCATTGAAAGCTTCCTTTTAGTTTTAGCGCTGTTTAATAATTCATTTTTGTTATCAACATAGGGTGACAAAAAATGTCGTGGACGCATTTCGATGTTCATTAATATCCAAATTAACATTAATATTTGATTATGGTTCATTAATATTTAGTGAACTTACTGAAGACAATAGTAAAACTCACAAATATACTTCTTACTATACAATCTAGTCCCATTATTTTTCCGTGAACTATGTTCAACCTTTCAGTGCCTATTAGCAATGTTCTACGCCTCAACAGATTATTTGCTTTTTACACATTTTGAAGGCAACTTTCAATTTTTAATTGCTGATCAAGATATATTAAGAAAAAGTGGGGGTTATTTAATTAATAACGAAAATGTTACATCTGATATTCGATATCGGTAATTCTTTTTATGTAAGTACTTTAATTGGATAATTTATCTAGATGGTTGATTTTTTTAAAAACAAATCGGTTTTCACAAGTGAAATCTTCTGATTTTTTCAAAAATAGAGTGTTTCTCACAAAAATTAAATTCTAAATTCTATTATGGTTGTTATATATAAAAACTAATCTATTTCAATCTAAGTAATTTAAGAAATCAAGAAATCCTTTATGTACTACTAAACCAATATGATAATTTTTTACCTAATTTTTTTCTTCCATTTTTTCTCCTATTAATTTGCAACTTTTCTACTTTTATTTCGTTTTTACTAAATGATGGCGCTTGCTGGTAAATGAGAAATTTATAAACGGTGTTTTACAGTATTTGTTAGATTTTAACTTTTACCACTTGAAATATTCATAAAATTTTCAGATTAGCCAATTCTTGAGAAAAAAAAAGGTAGACTGTGAAAATGATAAAAATTCAAACAAAAATAATGGTTTCAGAATATTTTTCAATTTAATTCATTTAGAAACTCTAGTGAGAGATAGAAAATTACGTTTATCACTTACCTGTGCATATAAATAGTTTTAAGAACTTAATTTTTTGATAGACAATACAAGTTGAAAATAATTAACATTTGAGTAAAATATAACTCTATTAAGAATCATCGACTATAGATCAAAATTCCTGTAGTGTACCAATACCTCCTAGAAGGGAGATGGATGGGTTAACATCAATGAGAAATCCAACCCTTAATTAGTTCGAAGATTGTGGCATCTTTCTTATCCTTCCACCATTCAGTTCATGTCCTTTACTTCGGACGACTCAAGTGATCCGTGCCTCTCTCTTCTAGGAGATGTCGAGTGTAACAAAGAAACATTTCGATAGCTAAGAGATCTGAAGCTTTTTGTAAAATATTAAACCAAGCACAATCCCAGACTGGTTACACTATGAAGCTGGGGCACGGTTCCAACACAAAATATCTCCGACATTTTCCCAAAACAAGACTGTTTATCTGCATATCTACAACGTAGTGACCTCGCATTAGAGCCACGTTGTTCTCCTTCTGTTATGGCCACCACTTTCTCTACTGTCGAGATCTTCGTGGAACTTCGATCACCGTGAGATATTTTGTGGCGAGGATGCGCCAAATATAATTTTTTTGTTTTTATCCTTCTATTTGTTCTTTTATTGCTTCATTATCAACTCTCTTGCCGTTAAAAACAATCATACCAAAAAACGTGTTACCCAACAAAAGATTTAGATACTAACTCAAACAAAACAGCAACAAAATAAGTGCAAATCCATGAGACCCACAGTCAAAATTTTCCCGTGATAACTCCAGAGTTGCCTTTTAAGCGGAATTAAATTGTAAAGTGCTCTATACGGGAAAATTTTGGAATTGAAGTTGTCAAATGAAGTTGGAATATATTTCATTTACTGAAGGATTGCTGACATAAGAATAAAATGTGATGTCATTGACTGAAAGGAGGGCATAGTCATAGTGTGAAATGATTAAACCTTCCAGATTGAATTTATAGCTTTTTAATTTGATTTTTTTTTTGTTTAATAATGAACTTCTTTTAGTTTTACTTGGATCTTCTATTACCCACTCGATACAATTTCATGTTCAATACTAAAAGAGATCATTACCACGACGTCGTTGTTTCGTCGTCTGAGCTCAGGGTGCCTAGTTTTAGAATGGTTAATGATTCATAACTCCAATTCAGTGCACTTTCCTTTACGAGGAAACCCTGAGTAAAAGACCAAGTGGCCTTGACAAAGAGATGGTTAGGCCCTGACCAGTACTTCCAACATTCTTTTCAAGTCTAAGAAACCAATCACGCTCTGCATACAAAAAAGGAAATATGAAACAAGAAAAACCACTCTAAGAATATAGAACCTTAACTAAATAGTCATCAAAGCTTTCTGGTATGCAACAAGAACCCATCGGTCACAAACAGAAGATAGGTCAAAGCATTCTGTATACAAAACAACCAAACAGGATTAGCTTCAAACATACTCTAACTTTCCATATTTTTATTAGTATATAAAACTACTACTGCTTGATTGGTACTCGAACTAACTACATAACGAACAAAAACTCTTAAAATCAAATAAATTATTCAAGTAAACTGAAGTGAAGATATGTATACTATATATTATAAAACTTTATTTGCTTCAAAAAAAATATGAAAATGGTAGAAGTACACTAGTTACAAACACTGCAAAAAAGGCAACCATTCTCAAGAATAGCCAGACTTAAAAACAAACAAAAATGAAGCTCTATACGCTTTAGTGCACATTTTTAAAATAAAATATGGTTAATAAAAATTTAAAAGTTTATCACATATTTTTATATTTAACTACATATATTCTTTATAAAGATTTTGTGACATCGATTCCAAATAGAATATCTTAACTATCATATTTTCAATCAAATTCAATTCAGTGGATAGATTAAAATTATTGTGATTTACTTATTATCCAAACGAAGGAAATTTAAAAAAAATTTCTGAAATCGATCTTGAAAATAATACATTTTTGAAAAGTTCAATCGCACTAAATAGAAATACTTTAATGCAATAAATTCTCTATATAATGATCATGCAAAGTTGGAATGTTGTTTCCTTAATTAGAAACAAATCTTTCTGAATCTCAGATATTTTGTAGTTTGAAAAAAAAGAACTTCAGAAGAATCTGCTTTTGGGGGAAAATCATATTTCTTACAGAAAACTCCAATTCAAAAAATCTTATTTCTGATCGGATTCCTCATACAACTCAAACGCATGAGGTAATTTTTCCCCAAATATCGACTCTCTGGCAGTGGAGTAACCCGAGGGCATCAGAAGAAGACTTTATTGAATCCAGATGGTCAACAATGCCCCCGAGAAATAAAATGAATCAATACACTGTATTTTACAGAAGAAGAGCTCGTCAAATCGAAATCATTTGACTCCCTCCTCCACCTCTCCTCCCAATTCTCTCAAAATTCCAGAAGTGGAATTGTTTTTACCGAAAATGCTGTTGTAGAACATAAGTTTGATAAGTCCGGAAAAGAGAATAAGTTTTCAGAACTTTTCGAGAATTTTATCAGAAATAAATGCCATATGTGACCCCTTCACATGTGAAGTTTAAAAATCTCTTTGCAATAATCCCCGTGAGAGTACTTTTAATGCCTTTAAAATTTACTTTTCAGTTGAAATTTTTCTTTACCAAATGTTTTCATTTCTCTATGTGTGACTTAACGGTACGTAATAGAAAAAGGCCGCCATTAAGCGTAATAGTTACTTTGGAACAGTTTTTTTTTTCAATAACTTACATCTAATACTTAAATAATATAAAGTTATGATCGATGCTTTGCAGAAGGTTGGTTGAAAAACGCTTAAATGCTGTGACGTAAAGTAGTATTATCGTTCACGGTTCAATTCAAGTTGTCTTTTGGAGATCAGAGCACCCACAATCTTGAAACCTAAGCCTGATCGCGTACACGTTATTATAATGCTCTTTTGAGTCCACTACCGAGATGATTGAGCGTTGAAAGAATGGAAAAAATATTGTGTTCATGCTGGGATTCGAACTCCCGTTCAATCGGATCACGTGATTGACAGCTTAGCTCTCTCAGTTAAAGTATAAAGACCGCTTTAAGAAGCTAGGTGGATTCAAAGGTGTTTACCGCAATACTCCTCTTCCAGTAAGCAGAGCGATTGTTGGGTCAGCCGTGGCAGTGTTTTTGATGTTACCAATGCATCCTAGCACATTTCAGTGACTTGACATAGTGAATTGGGGCTCTATAAGTTACTGTGGATTAAATATACGGGGCCGTGCATTGTGGCTTAATTAGTTGGTCTAGTGGTGCCATCCAGGATGAAAAATAGAGAGTGCTAGATTTTTTTTCTGTTTCACACCACTGCCATCTATGCGTGCACAAGAGAGTTTCCTGTTCCAATAATCCAGATATTTATACAAGATAAAGGCAATTAAACCACACAGAAAAACAGGAAAAGAAAACAAATAAACTGTTAAGAAAAGGAATTTAAATAAACGAGGAAAAGGAATTATTAAAATCTGAAAATATATTGTATATAAACTAATTAGAAATTAGAAAAACAAGCAGCGAAAATATATAATTACTTCCTAAACTCACATGATTGTAACCGCAAAAATAGTTTTTTGTTTAAAATTTCAAAAATAGATCCAGAACTAAATATATCAATATAATAGTGTGAAAACACCAAGAAAATTAGAATAATTCGTTTATAATTTAATTTAATCAAGTAAAAATGACTCAAAAATTCTAGAGAAAATTCAAAATAAAACACAAAAAGAAGCATATAAAGCGATAAGTGAAAGAAATGTAATGTTCTTATGAATAACACAAATAATCATAAATAATCATAAGCTGTTTTCAAAAATATGTTGTCAGAGTACAAAATATAAAGTTTAAGAAATATTGTTAATTAAATTAAAAATTATTATTACCGATTAAAATCAAAGATTACAAAATATGAAATTATTCTGTTTCTACTATCAAGCTACGAAATCGTAAACGTTCGGAAAACCATTTTAAAAATCTTAAATGTACCCTTAGAAAACTTTAACTTTCAAGTGAAAACACGCATTCAACACGCATTCATATTAAAGTTAAGAAACAGCATTTGATTTTTCCGTTACCTTGGATTAAAGCGAAAACTGGAACATGGTAAGGATATATTATACAGTATAATTCAAAATTTAAAACTAATAAAAGACTATTAATAAAAGAATTAAAATTAATCTTAAATAAGAATCTTAAATAAAACCTTCTAACTCAATGATTTTAAAGAAATTATCATTATTAATTAAATACTGTTTTTTATTTAATGGAATAACAGAGGAGAGTGTTGCTGAAGTATAAAATTTCCAACTATTTAAAATAAAGTTCGGATATAATTTTAATACTTGGTTACAAGTTACAACAGATTAGAAAAGGACTCATAATCTAAATATCTAACAGTTTTTTGTGTAAATATATTTATTAATTTTGATGCGCCATCAACTCAATGATTTTGTATCGAATTTAATTGCATTTGTTCGATAGTCGTTGTTTTTTGTCAATTTGATTCATTCCATTTTATTGTCTACTTTCTTCTTTTCCCACTGTAAGGAGAATGGGTATTCAACTAGTATAGCATAAAATGATGCCAAGAAAAAGGAAAGCATTTTACTCATGTCTAATCGAAATCAAATAATATGCAAAGTATTCAGCAAAAATGGAAAAGATAAATTGATATTTCTTTTTCCACTTTGGAATACCATCCCATAAATATCCCGATTGCAAAGTATTATTTAAAGCTTAACAAAGGGAAAGTTGTTTTTGGCACTGAAGTTAAAAATCTATCTGATTCATTAAATGCCAGATCTCTGTTCTGGCTTATTTGTTGTTTCTAATGTCACTTGCCACACGGGCAAGCCTGCTTGGTGAAACCGAGCAAATTTAAGGCAGAGTGTGCGTTTTTTGTTTTTCAGTGGCGCCATCTATGGTCAAGAATTCGACTTCTCCCGCACCATACGTCGCACCCGTTTATAGGGCGAACCCATTCATACATCCATACATTCATCCACAGATCGCAATTTTGACCTGAACCGTAATTTCCCCGTAATTTGACCGTAATTTCGTCCAATCCAGTACCCCAGAGGTTTTGATTTGTTAAGAATGGAGAATTTTTGCGACAGATTTAACGAGCATCAGTCACTTTACTACAAGGGGAGTCTTCGGCCGGCGGGTCGGACAGAGGCCCAGTGCCCTACCGACCAGACTATCCCGGCTCTATTCTGGTTTATTATGCAGTGAATTATGGTTCAAATTTTAAAAGTATTACCATGTATTTTTCAGGTACTTAAATCCCTTGGAGATAGTGTGAAACAAAATCTGACGCCAGCACCTATATCTAAACCGATATCAATGACGGTAAAGAATTGGCATTTCAAGAGTGACGCCGATACTAGTTACGTCAAACTCTTACCTGATGATCTAGCGGCAAACGATAATCTAGCAGAGGTTTGCAAATATCTCATTTTATAATTCTAGAAAAAATAATAATGAAATCAAAATATTCTTTTTTTTTCTTTTTCTTTATCTTAAGTGTTTTCTTAACTAGGAATCCGTTGTAGATTATTTGCATGGGAGGTTTATGCAGGACAATATTTACACTTTCATAGGTGATATTCTTATTGCCGTAAATCCAAGAAAGAAATTACCTCTCTATGATTCAAAGGTACTTATTAACTGCATCTTTATCATTGATATGGTTGAAAATCTATTAAATAAATTCTCTTTGTGTGATTTCAATGTACTACTTTAGCTACCTATGAATGATTCAAAGGTATTTTGTAACGTTCTCTCTATCTTCTAACTAAACTCTCTTCGTGATTTTATTATACTAATAAGCTACCTATTCAAAGGTACTTAGTAACGTTCTCTCTAGAATTAAAAATTTTCTAACTAAACTCATTTCGTGATTTTATTATACTAATTAAGCTTCCTATGAATAATTCAAAGGTACTTAGTAACGTCCTCTCTATAATTGAAAATCTTCTAACTAAGCTCTCTTCGTGATTTCATTATACTAATTAAGCTTCCTATGAATAATTCAAAGGTACTTTGTAATGTTCTCTCTACGATTGAAAGTTTTCTAACTAAACTCTCTTCGTGATTTTATTTGTTAATTAAGCTACCAATAAATGATTCAAAGGTACTTAGTAACGTCTTCTCTATGATTGAAAATCTTCTAACTGGACTCTCTTCTTCATTTCATCATACATTTAAGCTTCCTATGAATGACTCGAAGGTACTTTGTAACGTTCTTTCTACGATTGAAAATCTTCTAACTAGACTCTCTTCGTGATTTTATTATACTAATTAATCTACCTATGAATGATTCAAAGGTACTTTGTAACGTTTTCTCTACTATTGAAAATCTTCTAACTAGACTCTCTTCGTGATTTCATTATATTAATTAATCTACCTATGAATTATTCAAAGGTACTTTGTAACGTCTTCTCTATGATTGAAAATCTTCTAACTGGACTCTCTTCTTCATTTCATCATACATTTAAGCTTCCTATGAATGACTCAAAGGTACTTTGTAACGTTCTTTCTACGATTGAAAATCTTCTAACTAGACTCTCTTCGTGATTTTATTATACTAATTAATCTACCTATGAATGATTCAAAGGTACTTTGTAACGTCTTCTCTATGATTGAAAATCTTCTAACTGGACTCTCTTCTTCATTTCATCATACATTTAAGCTTCCTATGAATGACTCAAAGGTACTTTGTAACGTTCTTTCTACGATTGAAAATCTTCTAACTAGACTCTCTTCGTGATTTCATTATATTAATTAATCTACCTATGAATTATTCAAAGGTACTTAGTAACGTCTTCTCTATGATTGAAAATCTTCTAACTGGACTCTCTTCTTCATTTCATCATACATTTAAGCTTCCTATGAATGACTCAAAGGTACTTTGTAACGTTCTTTCTACGATTGAAAATCTTCTAACTAGACTCTCTTCGTGATTTTATTATACTAATTAATCTACCTATGAATGATTCAAAGGTACTTTGTAACGTCTTCTCTATGATTGAAAATCTTCTAACTGGACTCTCTTCTTCATTTCATCATACATTTAAGCTTCCTATGAATGACTCAAAGGTACTTTGTAACGTTCTTTCTACGATTGAAAATCTTCTAACTAGACTCTCTTCGTGATTTCATTATATTAATTAATCTACCTATGAATTATTCAAAGGTACTTAGTAACGTCTTCTCTATGATTGAAAATCTTCTAACTGGACTCTCTTCTTCATTTCATCATACATTTAAGCTTCCTATGAATGACTCAAAGGTACTTTGTAACGTTCTTTCTACGATTGAAAATCTTCTAACTAGACTCTCTTCGTGATTTTATTATACTAATTAATCTACCTATGAATGATTCAAAGGTACTTTGTAACGTCTTCTCTATGATTGAAAATCTTCTAACTGGACTCTCTTCTTCATTTCATCATACATTTAAGCTTCCTATGAATGACTCAAAGGTACTTTGTAACGTTCTTTCTACGATTGAAAATCTTCTAACTAGACTCTCTTCGTGATTTCATTATATTAATTAATCTACCTATGAATTATTCAAAGGTACTTAGTAACGTCTTCTCTATGATTGAAAATCTTCTAACTGGACTCTCTTCTTCATTTCATCATACATTTAAGCTTCCTATGAATGACTCAAAGGTACTTTGTAACGTTCTTTCTACGATTGAAAATCTTCTAACTAGACTCTCTTCGTGATTTTATTATACTAATTAATCTACCAATGAATGATTCAAAGGTACTTTGTAACGTTCTCTCTACTATTGAAAATCTTCTAACTAGACTCTCTTCATGATTTCATTATATTAATTAATCTACCTATGAATTATTCAAAGGTACTTTGTAACGTCATCCCTATGATTGAAAATCTTCTAACTAAACTCTCTTCGTGATTTTATTATACTAATTAAACTACCTATGAATGATTTAAAGGTACTTAGTAACGTCCTCCCTATGATTGAAAATCTTCTAACTAAACTCTCTTCGTGATTTCATTATACTAATTAAGCTACCTATGAAAGATTCAAAGGTACTTAGTAACGTTCTCTCTACGATTGAAAATTTTCTAACTAAACCCTCTTTGTGATTTTATTATACTAATTAAGCTACCCATGAATGATTCGAAGATACTTATTAACATCATCTCTATGATAATGAGGTACTGATTAACTTCCTCTTTGTTATTAAAATATTATAATTAATACTCTTTTTGTGATTAAAATGTACTAATTCAGCCATGTCTATCTATATTTCAAATATACCACATAAAGTGATTCTTAGTGGTTTGAGGGTGCTTAATAAACAGCTTCTGTATGATTCAAATTTATGGGAAACATGGAACGCTTCACTGATTCTTGTCAAAAAATAGTTTCCTTTTTCTTTCGCTAATGTACATTTTTTTGCTAATGAAAACTACTCTAATCAAAAAACATTCCAAAAAGTCCTTCAATAGAAGCGATTGACATACGCGGGGTGGGGGGGATGTAAAACTTATTGATATGTTTTAGCCATCGAGTCAATACATGATTTTAAATCGAAATTACTTTCCCTACAAACCATGTAATTCATGTGAAATTTTCATTTGATAGTAAATTTACTTTAACCATTTAATGCACAGTGCGCAAAACGAACCACCCTGAGTAACTTTTGATCTAACGGCTGGATCTTCATATTCTAGACTCAATCTTAATTATTAACCTCAAATGTGCTAATTAAATAATGAATACGATATTTTATCTAACGAAATCAGACTCGAAAATGTACTTTCTCTGAATAACATAGCTTTACATAAACATGCCTTTTTTTCGAGGGATTCAGATTTCAGACCTCCAAAATTGAAGGGGTAGCCGCAATCTGGGAAATATGGTCCCAATAGCTCAGGTCAGGAGAGTGATCTAAAGTATGGACCCCTTAATGTTAATTTCATTTTACACACAATTATAAAATTCACTTATTTAAAGATAATTCAATACAGAAAATAATTTTTTATAATTATTTATTATTTTTTAATATTCAATTTAGTAACAGTCGAAAAAATTTGACTGTGAGGTATACTATTTTATATTAAATAAAATATGCTTTATAAAATAGCAAAGTACAAAATATGAGATAATTGGTCAAATAGTTACTGACTTATCAAATTTTAAAAAATTGGTACATTCCAAGTTTGATTTTACAAGAACGAATCAACCGATTTACTTCAAACTTTGTCATTTATCATACACAATAACATTCTTTAAAATTATCTAAAAATTGTATATCTTACTGTTCAAATCTTTTTGAATATTATTAAACAAAGTGATAAAAAATAATAAATTTTTTTGCATGAAATTTTCTTCGGAGAAATGAATTTTATAATTTCGAGCAAACATTTTTCGATTCGCTTATAGTTCACGATATATAGTTATATAAACAAAGAGTATAATTGATATTAAGGGTTCTAAACTTTGGACAGCTCTCCTGACCAAACTGATGGAACTATATTTCCCAGATCGTGGTTACCACCTATATATCGGGAGTACTAAATCTGAATCCGTAAAAAAAGGTATGTTTATTCAGAGAAAATACGTTTTTGTGTCTGATTTCTTAACTTAAAATATCGTCTGCACTAATTAGCAAATTTGCAGTCACCCCCTGAAACCATTAAAATTGCGTCCTAGAATAAGTAGTTTTCTAACTCGTTCTATTCCAGCCACTAATTTCAATAAATGCTAATAATATTTATAATTTGTTGTACTTTAGAGTCATTTTAAAGTATTAATGTATAATTTATTTAACTAAATTCGGACATTGTTGAAGAGTTCTAAGCTCTTTGCTGGATTCACGGACATCATATATCAAGTAAACGTTTACATATTATCATTAAATCACATTAAATATTTTTAAAGATATGATTAATAAATGCTAAAATTAAATATTATGTTGTTGATCCAAGAAAATCAAATCAAATAATACAGTTACTTTTAATATCGTCTGGAACGGAAAACCTTCTTTACGCATTAACTGAATAATAGCATTAGTAAGAATATGTCTGTTATGGTTAATAATACAACTATCTTTCAGATTCAGACGCAGTATTGGGAAAAGGCCCGATCCGATAATCCACCGCATGTGTTCGCAATTGCAGACAGGGCGTACCAACAAATGCTGCATCATAAGAGATCTCAAGTACGAAAGTTTGTCATTAGTTTAAATTATGCATTCCATTTAAACAGAATAAACCTTTACGGTTTATTTTTGCACTCTAGGTAATCATTACGTTTGGTCAGAGTGGCAGTGGGAAATCCTTTTCAACGACACAAATCATCAATCAACTGGCTTTTCTGAGTCCGGTGCGTATTGCATCATTTATCTCATCATTGTTCCAGAACCTTTAAACTAAAATAAACTGTTGAGCAAGAATTGTTAACTATTGCTGATCTGTAAAGCGTAAAAAATAATTTTTAGTTTAATTTGGAATTACTTAAAACAATTATCTTGTTTTAAAGAAGAATTGCGCATATTTTAATATCAATTACGGTTCAGTGTATAAAATTTCTGTAAAGAAAATATTTTCAATTAAGAAAAATAAAATAGTTAAAACATGTTAAATAATTAAAAAAAAAGGATTCGGACCTCAAATTCAAAAAATGTTCTTGTATGCTTTGTTTTTAAAATGAAAAAAAGGGTATAAGAAATAAAATTTAATGGGTAAGAAGCCTGTCTTCATCGATTAAAAAAATTAGTCACTGACAACGTATATAATAGACTAACTATGAAATTCCCATTTTAAAAGCATTACTTTCTATCTTTTCAGTTGTTAATCATTTTTAACTCGAAGCAGTAAATCAATATTAAAATTATAGAGAAAAAAGAGTTGGTAAAAATTTTCTATTAAAAAAATTACTTATTTTGCAGAGACAGTTATCTTGAAAACAGTTTTAAAAAAACAGATTCTAACTTATTTTACGAACCTTATAATCTTAAACTATCTATATTTGAAATATTTAAACACAATTTTTGAAATATTTAAATGCAATTTTTAACAACAGCAATGTACTACTCTGAATTACAAGAGAAAAATAATTATGAGTACTCCTTGTAACCTTTAGACATTCTTATATAGAGATAAGTTTTAAGACTGCTTGAAACTGCAAGATATATTAAAATTAGTTCAACTCTTTTTACGCTTACACAAAATACTAGAACATTAAGTAGACTTAAAAATACACTTAATGTAATTATCTAAATTAAGTAGATAAATAAAAAATAACATTTTATCAATTAAAATGTTTATAATTTCTATATTTGTTCCAAAGAAAATGGAATAATTTTTTAAGTATTATTAGCGACTAGAAAGTTTTATTTTCATTATTGTTTTACATGAATGAATCTTCTTATTAATATTCTTATTAACATTATTAACATTCTTATTAAACGTTCCTCTTTATTAATTATATTCTTTGTAAGTAGTATATAGTATTACCCCAAACTCCACGCTTCCCCTCTCTCTGTCTATATTCTCAAATCTTGATTTTTTTTCCTACGCTAGTTTATTTCCACTTCTTACTGCAATAGGGGAAAAAAGCAATATTTTCATACCCATGGTATCAAGGAAGATAAAAGTGTGGAGATTAAGAAAATCGCGTAACCTTCAGACACCTATTCTATATCTAAACAGTATTTTTATCATGCGTGATTTTTCAAACACAAATCTTAATTTTTTTTTATTAGTAATATCGTATTTTTATTAAGAAGTTCTAAAACACAAACACACACAGTTAAATTTCACTTTTAACTGTTAAGATTTGAAAAAAGCAAAACACTCAAACGGAAGAAAGTACCTAGTTAATATAGAAATGAAATTTATTTTTAAAAATAAATATAAAATCACTTTTATGAAAATGCAATATATTTAGTGATTATCACAAGAAAAAAAGAAAGAGTTTTGTAACAATGGTATTTAAATGAAAAAAGGGAAACACTTTTAAAATCTTTTGTTGCAATCTCAGGAAATTTAAATTTTCTGGGTGATGTGATGGATTAATTAGGTAGTTAGATAAAAATCAGATAGTTAAATGCAAAACCATCAAGCTCATGTAACATTAAACAAAATATCATAAGATTAGAAAATCGGGAGCGAACATTTGAGGAAAGTTATCCAACACACTATCGTTGAGGGGTTTTTGTTTTGTTTTTTTGTTCTTTTTTCGAAACACACATTTAAAATACAGATTTCATTTTTATAAATTTTAAAAATCTTATCTTCTTTAAATACTAGGCTCTTGACGGGTCCCTAAGACATTTAGAAAAACCAGTAAATCTCCCCTTATACTGACACTAACGTGGAAAAAGATTATTTTAAAAAAAAAATCAAATTTGAATAAAGTCGTGGAAGATAATGTTTAAAGTTCTTTTTAGAAAAGTTTTCTATAAATTTTAGAAAGTTTTGATGAAAATTGAGACATTTTGTTCTTTAAAATTCACTGTAGAATTAAAAAGAATTAAATGCTTAACTTTTAAGAATAAAAAGATTTATAACTGTAGTTTATTTTAATAGAATGCGTTAAAAGTGATTCTTCTTATGTTTATATCATATGTTAATAATTTAGGAGGAATCACGTCTTATTCTAATAAGTTATTAGTCATGTTTAATCCTTCCCGTGGCACAATTAATTTTCTCACTAAATGACCAACATAGGAGCTTAAAGCAATTTCCTTCTCTGCTGGAATGCATCTTGAGTGTTATTCTTTAATTATGCGATTTATAACGACTTTCAGATACATATTATCCATAAATAGAACAAAGTGTTTTCGCTTTTAGGGAAGCAATTCTTTTAAGAGCAGTTTCAACAGAAAATAAAATAGCTCAAGAGCAAAACTCAAATTAAACTTTTCATTTATGTTTCTTTATATGATTCGCTATTTAATACACGCAAATTTAATATTAAATACACATTTTATTTAAAGGAAAATTTAGAAAAAATACTTGGGATACAATTCGTGAGTTAAGTTTTCTATAGAGACATTAAGAACCAGAATAGAATTCATTCATTTTAAAATTTCCTTTTCTGTATTTTATGTGAGATTCGATTTAAATAGCTTAATACTTTTCTTTACAAAAATCAACCTCTTGTTTCTTCTTTTTCCCCCTTTTTTTCAACGCATAAATTAACCTTCTACTTTATGATAAGTATACTAAACTTCCAATTAGCCGCGTCTTATTACTCACTTTATGGTTTATGCGTTTTCTGTCTTTAAAAACTTAATATTCGCTTAAGGGATTTTTATTTCTTTTTCTGAAGGATTTGAAGTACAAAATCTGTTTTATGACATTACACTATCTCCTCTCTTGTCAGTTCAAGATGTAGTTCAATCCAGCTGTCTTTTTTTCCTGTTTTGTATATTATATAAGCAGTCATTTACTATCAATGACAAAATCATGTTGAAAATATCAAATATCATAAAGACACCCAAAGTGTCACTTGCAAATGAAGCTAAATTTTTTATACTGTTAGTTTAGGTTTGTTTTTTTTGCGTTGTGAATTTAAAATACAAACCTTCTTATGTATTTCACCTTGATTATAGAGAAATAAATTATCAAAAAAACTGCTTGAGCAAAAGAAAATTTAATTATATATTTATATTAATAAATAATCACTGATCTTTATTAATTGATTTCTGATACACAGCAACCTAAACGGAAGAATTTTAACCCAAAAAATTCACTATTTCATTCCTAAGTTAAACTTAGCTCATTATGTTAACAATAAAACATCAATGGGCGTTATTACACTTTTAAAATTCCTTTTTTAAAGTTGCTGAATAGTTTGAGTTAAGAAAAACGGTTTACAGGAATTTTTTTTCATGAAGTTTCAGAATATTTACCCTGTTGAAAGAAATTCTACGTCATTTTTATTCATTATTAGAAATATATTTTGGATATTTCTCTTTTATCGTTCTTGCGACGAATCAAGAGGTGAACAACAAACGTACAATTCCTCCTGTTCGAGATGGAGTGAGAAAAATTTAAGTTCGTAGATTGGATTGGGCGAATCTTTCTTTCTCTCTTTGAATTAAACAAATATTTATTCATCCCTTTAGATTGCGTTTAAGATACTCAAACAAAAATTAGTTTCAAACGATTTCTCGTTAGAGTTATAATTTTGTTAATAAATTGTTATTCTGAAAATTCTTTAGAATTTCAAATATAAGCAGAAGATTTTGAATTCACTACTCAAATACTGGGAATTTTTATTCGAATTTTATAATTTAATCTTTAAAAGTTTACCTTTTAAAACTCAAATGTTCTTTAAAAATGTTCCAAGCTACAAAATGTTCTTCGTCTACAAAAGGGATTAAATTCGGCTATGCATTCCAAGAATAATTGAAGTTCTTTATGGTTCATAATTTATAACTTAATAGTACACTCCAAAATAAACAAAAAAAATTATTTATGATTTCAAAAACCAAAAACTTTTTGTAAAAATGCAAAACATTTGTTCGATTTTCAAGTAACTCTGTATGTACCCTCCTTTTAAAGCAAATTTTGTGAACATGATCGAATATAGAATAACTTTTCTTCGAGAATATTGAAGACTATCAGAAAAATTGCCTTTACACATAATCTTTTGTCATATCATCATATTTTAAAAGGCGAATTATTACAGATGAATTTCTCAGTTTTTGCCATGAATCAGAATGAATATCAGTTTAGACAAGTTTTAATGCGATAAAATACATTAAAATTTGCAATGTTAGTTAACTGGATATCATTTGCAAGAGGAAAAATAAGTTTACTAGTAAATGTAATAAATTAATTTCATTGCATTAAAATCAGTCGTACGAAATATTTACTACTGTTTTGAACAATAAGTAACAAATGTACAATTTTCATAATATCGATTCATAATAGATATTGTACGAAATAAACAGATAAAGTTATCCTAGAGATTAATCAACTGTTTTATGTTATCATGTGTACTAATCAGTTACTCTGCATACAAACCAATTTCTCACATTAACCTAAGCAACGTGATAACATGACTGCATCAAATACATCCTTTCAAAATTACCTACCAGTCATCTATTTCACTCACATGTTTCTCGGTAATTATAATAATGATGGATAACCTGACTTAAATGCCAGGATGAAATACTTATTATACCTTTAACATTTCCAGTTTTGTAGCGTTTTATAAACCACTTAAACATGCATGCCAAACAAGCATGTATAGGTATATCTGCATAACGTTTCGTGGAAAACGGTATTTCTACTAACTAAAGCCAGTGCTCAAGTCTTAAGTTTGCATATTACAGAAATACATGCGTATTAACAATAAGCTAAACATTTCAAACATTATTGGCGATAGTATAATTTTAGATAAATACATTTCTATTTTTAATTAAAAGTAGAATTCAAAATATTAATGCAAACAATTAATGAAAATAAAATTAATAAAAATAAAAATAACATCCAAATGGAAAAAATGCGCTAAGCAGCAGAGAAACCAAGAGGAATAAAACACATGAGACGAATAAAAATTAGTAAAAATTGAAAAAATGAAAAAAATATGACAATCAAGGCTGACATCATAGCCCTGAATTGTTACAAAAATGCAAAACTCGTTCTATCGAGAAAGCTAAGACAAAAGTCAAGAATGCTTTCTCTGTACCCCAAAAGTTTTGCTCCGGTCCAGAAAAAGAATACAAGAATAAATAGTGAAATATGTAATACAATGCAGTTTAAATTACAGAAGCAATTACATATTTCACTATTTATTCTTGTATTTTTGTATTCTTTTTCTGGACCGGGGCTAAACTTTTGGGGTACAGAGAAAGCATTCTTGACTTCTGTCTTAGCTTTCTCGATAGAAAGAGCTTTGCATTTCACATGAAAAAGAATACAAAAACACGAAAATAAGTAGTGAAATGTGTAATACAATGCAGTTTAAATTACAGAATCAATTACATATTTCACTATTTATTCTTGTATTTTTGTATTCTTTTTCTGAAAAGGGGCAAAACTTTTGGGATGTAGAGAAAGCATTCTTGACTTTTGTCTTAGCTTTCTCGATAGAAAGAGTTTTGCATTTCACATGAAAAAGAATACAAAAACACGAAAATAAGTAGTGAAATGTGTAATACAATGCAGTTTAAATTACAGAATCAATTACATATTTCACTATTTATTCTTGTATTTTTGTATTCTTTTTCTGAAAAGGGGCAAAACTTTTGGGGTACAGAGAAAGCATTCTTGACTTTTGTCTTAGCTTTCTCGATAGAAAGAGTTTTGCATTTTTGTGACAATTCAGGGCTAGACGTCAGCCCTGATTGTCATATTTTTTCATTTTTTTCAATTTTTACTAATTTTTCTTCGTCTCATGTGTTTCTATTTTTAACTTATTTTTAAAAAAAAGACTAAATTGCTATTTACATTATAAACAGCATTTATCATCAAATATTTCTGTGATGCGCAAGAAAAACCACTTCACTCAAAATTTTGAAGAGAAATAACTCAAAATCATATCGTTCGTGTTTACTTCAGCCAGTTTACAATTTAACTACCGAATTAGGGATATTTTTATAGAACTTTATGAATTACTGCAAAACTCGGATACAGAAATGAAGTTATACTGAATGTTCACATATGCATAAGTTTTATAAAACGCTAGTGAGTTAAAGACAAGAAAAAACATGTTGATTTAAGTTACCCCGCAATATGGGGTAACTAAGACTCCAATATTATAATATTTGGCTTATGTTGGTAGATAATGGGGTAACAAAGGGCTAAAATAACCGTACATGCTCAAAGCACTTATTAGCCTAAAAGGGTAACTAATCTTTTTTTTTTTTTTTACATTTTCATTTTAAAAAAATTTCAAATGAAAGTTAAAACCTATTAAAAAGTGATATTCAACTTTCTATGCGATTACAATAGTTTAAAGCAACGACTAGCACTGTTTCAACCCTTAAGGTTAAAAAAAGTAAAATATTGTTTCTAGAATGAAAAAATCCTGTTATCTGTTTTATAGATAACAATACTATAGACTATCAGAAGTAATTCTATACTTTTAATATTATTAAATCCCATAGAAAATCCAAAAAGACGAAAACATGCCATTTATTAGGTCAGTTAAAATAGGAAGTGTATTAAAACGAATCATAATGTATTTAGACTTAGATTTACATTGTGTCTAATGGTTTAATTAAGTAACATAATTCCTAAATTAGTTACAGTTTTATAACATTTCGTAGAATCCAAAATAGTTCTATTATTCTTCTTAGGGTGCCTCATCAATTTTTTCTCTTGGATCCTCACTCCGAGCTCATTATTAAGCCCTAGAGTAACAAAAGCCGATTTTGCGGAGAAAAAAAATTGCTGTTTTGTTGTTAGTCGAAACAGGAAATAACAATGAGTTTATAAATGAAAAAAATAATCAACGTCGAAACAGCCATCGACTGCTTGAGATTATATTGAAGAGTTTTCATACACTAGGAAAACAGGCATGGTTGAAACTACCAAAATTTGATAACATTTACCTTGTTTTCTGACTTTATGGAAACACCAAAAGTTAAGGTAATTTTTACCGTAACTTTTCGGTAATGACAATGTTAAAATTATCAATTAAATCTAGTTTTAATATCATGTTGTTCAGCAGTAAATTAGGTTATTTTAAAAAACAGCACTAATGTATAGAAAACGCTGATTATTCGGTTGTAAATATCATCATTCACCACATAAAAAATTGAGACTATGGAAGTCTAGTATGCCTTAGACATTTGAATTAACCCATTTTAGTCCAAAAATAAAAATTTTATAAAATTCGTTATTATTTTCGAAATATGTTTGAAATATATGAGGAAACTAAATAGTTGGAAAGGAAATAATTTGTAATGATACAAAAAGAAAAATATATATATTGAAGTAATTGGATAAAAAATGACAACCTTTAACTACTCTCAGTCTTACCATTTAAAAAAAACCATACCAGAAGGCATGGTAAACTGATTATAAAGTATATTACCATTCTTTTTGGTAAAGGCATGACCATTAAAGCCTTAAAATTATCATACAAATGGTGAAATGAATGGTATTTTCTGAAGAATGTCCTGGTAATGTTATAGGGATTTTTCTAAGTATGACGTGAAAACCATTTTTTCTGTTAAATTTACCAATTATGTAAATAATAAGAACTATAATATTGAAAACCAGAATTCAATATAAAGAACTGAAAAACAATCAAATGAATGATTTAAATTTCGTAAATTTTAGTGTTCAGAATTAGTACTCACCCATTTGGCTCAGGGGATATATTCACCAATGAAAAAACAGTAAATTCAATTATTTTTTTTTTGTTTGGATAAGTAATAAATTGAAAAATTAAAAATTAAACGTATATAAATAAATAAATAAAACAGCTAAATCTCCTTGAGCCGGCGAAATGGATAAGTGCTGCAATTCTTTACCAAATAAATATGGCTCTTTGAAAGAATTTTTTTTTTCTTTGCTGCAAGGAATCCAAATTAAAATTATGAGTTTGCCTGTTAAAATTATATAACGTATAATGAAATTGTCTTAAGGTATCCGACTAGTTTTGACAACATTTTGTTTAAATATTAATATAAATTTTTAAAAAGCTAGTTTATTTGCTTTATTAAGCGTAAAACTTCTGAAACTAGCAAAACAATATTGTTATTTTATTTTTGCTTTTGTAATGGCCATATTTAGGTAAAAATCAAGCATTTTTTTACATATATGCTAAACACTATAAAAAAATTTCTATTGCCCAAAACAAAAAATGCTTTAGGATTTTATTTGGAAGGCTATCAACTATGTTTTGAAAAATTATTTTTAAAACAATTGCATATACTACTATGCAATTGTTTTAAAGTGTGAGAGTTAGGGATCAATGCAGTTAAAAAAGCAAATTTTTAAAAATTTTCGCACTTGCCTTAGCAAAAAAAACAGGCATAAAAATGAAAATCTACTTTTTTCTCTTAGTCTGTAGTTTAAAATACTTGTGATATAATCATAAACACCCATGAAAAGTTTTGGACAATTATTTCCTTTAAAAAAAAAAGCATGAGAGAAACCGTGTTTAAAGGAGTGCGAAATGTGAAAAAAATATGATTTTGAAATAAACGGATTTAAAGACTTAAAATCACTTGTCTATACAATGTTATCAGACTGCACAAAAACTGCAATAACTTTATAAACAAATCGAGTGCAAACAAAAGTAAAGTATTTTTTAGAAAGCTAAGATTACATGGATTTTAAATTTATAATACACTCAATTTCGAAAATTGTGTCCAAAAGCATATTTTTGCACTACCTTAAATAAAGGAATTATTCACTAACTTTTAAAACACACATTGTTTGAAATATGTAAGCGGAACCTTCACTAATACGGAATTCAAATTAACAATGAAACTCAAAACAATGGACTTCCGAAATTTATCCAGCAAAAGTGGTTACCCAAGTGGGCGAACTAACCCGTATAAAGGTACTCAGCTATAAGCAACTTCTGAGTCAATTGACATAAAATTTTACCTAATTACACTATTTCTTTAAAAATCATATGTTTTTTTTCATTTTTAGTATTTAAAAAGCATGGTATTAGCATTATAAAAGCATAAAAAATCCAGATAAAAAAAATAGCAGAATGGGCCTCAACTATTAATGTTGATTATAAATTAATTTTTCCGACTTGAAGTTTTCTACCTCAAATGATGTAATTCTTTTGTAAATCATTAAATTTGTTTCTGTATGAGGACATAAAGTTTTATTTTGTAATTATAGGAATGCACAGCAATAAACACACAACTTACACTTGTTCCTTCACTTAGAAATAATCAAAATATGCAAAGAAAAATAATCAAAATATAAATATGCTTCGATCTAAAGACGCAATTTTATCTTGGTTTTTCCAGTTTACTTTTAAATTATGCATCGTTCATTTCAAAATAAAGTTAATGTATTATTCATAAATAACATTTCTGAAAAATTCCTCATCCCAATTTGAAATTTTTTCTTTTTATTGTTTTTCTTCCAAGAAATGAAATACTTTTCTTACTAAATTATTACAATTCTTTCTTATTTGGTTGTTTTTTGTTCTTATCGAAACACAAATGATGTCGCAATAATATGCACAATACATTTTAATAAAAACAAAACTTCATATTTACAACATTTTTAAAAAATTCCTTGTTTACTTTTCTCGTATTATAACCAAATGAGCAACGCACAGCAGTTCATTATCTTAAAAAAAGAAATATAATATTTGCATACATTTTTGAAACCATTTTGGCATGCTAATTTCGGATCATTTCTCAACATTTAAAATGATGCGCTGAGGATTTTTGCAAAGACTTTTTTTACAATTATATTTATTTACAACGTTAAATTTTAAGTTTTACGGTATAGAGTAAAAATGTTTTTGTAAGGAATTCTTATTTTAAAACATTATAATTATAAATGCAATAATAGTAGGGGAATTATTTTTCAACAGTATTTTTTCTTTCAAAATAAACTGTGTTTCATTTGAGATCGAAATAAGTTACTCGCTCTTAATACTAAAGGTAAAAAGTTCACAAAACTACTTATCACTTACCATTATATTCATTACATGCTAATTTAATTACCTGACTACGGAATAAAAAACTTCAATCTATACTATAAACAAAAATACCCAGAATCACTTTCACTCTAATAATCAATTTTTCATACATATACAGTAAAGTGCGATTGCATTGGGACACTTTTAGAAGTGTTTTTAACCATCTCGGTCGTTACAAAGTAGAGAACTGACTATTTATCTCTGCACAACTAAGTAGTGAATAAATTTTTATTGGAAAAGATTGTATCCCTGCCACGAAGTCACACATTGGGTGGTTTATCTTTGGTATACCCAATTAATCGCCTTAAAATCAACAAATTATTCTAGTTCCTATTCTAATATCGAATATATCAAATAATTTTTAAACAATCACTAAAAATTATCAAAATATAATTTTTTCTAGAAAAAAATTCCTAGCGGGAATTAAAAAATCCGAAATAAAAGTGTAAAAATGTTTATAGTTAGGAAAGAATCTATTATTATTATTTATATTTATATTATCAAAAATTAAAGTTAAAAAACGGCATCAAGCAAATTATTCAAAATTTTATCTTTTTTATTTGATTTCTTTTGTACCCAACAAAAATCAGGTTCGAAGACGTATAGCCTTTTTTGAATTATTATAAATATATTTTTATTATTTTATTCAATTTATTCAATTTATTAATTTTAATTTATTAATTTTCATTTATTAATTTATATTTAAAAATTTTAATTATTAATTTTAATTATTAATTTTCATGTTTTAATTTTAATTATTAATTTTAATGTGTTAATTTTAGTTATTAATTTTAATTTATTAATTTTAATTATTAAATTTAATATTATTAAATATAAATATATTTTTGAATAATTAAATTAAAATCATTTGAATCATTAATTTGAATCATTACTTACTTTTAGGCCTTCATAAGGAAAAATAAGAATGTCAAACTTATAAAAAACAAGAGCTTCTTAATTAACACAAATCTAAGTGTTTTATAATTATTAGGCCGAGAATCCAATATTTCGCAAGCCACGTGAAAACGGTTCAAGCACCATAAGAGCAGAAAGTTATAAAAGAATTAAAGATTAGCCGTAAGAAATCTGTAAATGTGTCTTCTCCTTTACAAGAGTGATACAGTACGCAAAACAACTTCACTGAGGAAAATATGCATTCTAAACCTTAAGAAAAGAAGAAAACGTTTTAACTATTCCCATAAAGTGTTCCATTTTATGAATTGTAAAATGAAGTTTGAAATGAATGCGTAACTTTATGTAATCACCACTTTTCAAACGTATTTAAAACTCTCATAAAAATCAAATAACAAATTAGGGGCCTTAAATGTGTATTTAGCGGTACCACCTATTACGAGTTTTCCGTAATTATTACAATTTTATAGTCAGAATTACGATCAAGCGGTTGAAAAGCAAAGAATGGAATAAAATCATTGGAAAAAACTGTTTATTTTATGTTATTTCATTGAAGAAACATACACTACAGATGAAGAATCCATTTGCAGTAGAATACAAAGAAAGAAAAGTCATGACGGCAATAAAATATTTTTCATGCTATTTAAATAAAAAAATTTAAATTAAATTAAATTTACTTAATTTAAAAAAAAACTATTGGTCTCAGAGTTTAAAAACGTTTATGTAATTTCTTGCTAAAATATTAATGTAAACAAAATAACTAAGAGTTTATCTATTTTTTTTTTCAATTAAATATATTTTTTACGTCTTTCTAGTGTAAAAACGTAATTAACATTCAAGTTTTTCATTTAATGAAATTAAGAAATAAAATCTTTGAGAAAATATTTAATAAATGTATTAAATTTTATAAAAATTTCACATTATGAAAGTATTTTTTTTTCATCTTCTGCAAACGTTGTTAACTATTCTCACCAAAAATGGCTCACAAGGTGTTGCATTCAAAAATATCGATTTTTTTTTGCCGCTTCGGTCAGAATACAGATTCTTGAGCTGTAGATGAATAGTGGTCTCATATGACGTTTTATATAGCAAAAATTTAGTGTTTCTTGAGATTATTGTAGAAATATTTATTTCACTAAAAATCTTTGCTTTCAAATTTCAGATGAATTTGAATCTCTCTAGCAATGACCAGAAGTAATTATCAAACCAAGGTTACGTAGTCTAAAACACAAAACTTCAGAAACCATGACTGAGGAAACAAAAACGTCACAAATGTCAATATTTTTAAGAGAACCGTGATGACTCTGGGGTTAAAGCGTTTGCTTTGTAATGAAGTAAAAGGGGTTCGAATCCCAGCGATGGCTGGTCGATACGTATCCGCATCCGGCTTGCACCGACCACAGTGCGGACGTGAAATATCCTCAGTGATAGACGGATCTTGGGTTAGAGTCCCTTTGCCGTCAGGCTAACCGCAACAGGTTCTCGGGTTCTTCCTCTCCATGTTAAGCAAATGTGGGTTAATTCCATCTAAAAAGTCCTTCCACGAAAGCAAATTTCTTCCTATGCTTGGTCCAGAAGTTCCCTTGTCTTCTGGATTGGGTTCAAAATTACAAGGCTACGGAGTTGAACATTAGTAGTCGTAAATCCAAAAATTAGGTCGGCTGTTCAACGACTGTTATAAAATAAAATATTTTTAAGGATGAAATAAATATGAAAATTTGAGTATTTTATGAGTTTTCTGAAGTAAATCCATTAAAAATTAACTGTTGTTACTGATATTTAGTAATTGTTTGAGAGAACTATGTGTATTATTAATTATAGAAACAATGTTTAGTATATATATTTTTGTATGGTGAAATAAAAATATTTCAGTTCTATTCTTTTTAAGAAATAATAAATTTGGTAATTTAAAAGTTTTTCTCTGATAGTTTAAAAATTTTGTGTCTTGAAAATGATGAAATACTTACTAACAAATTTTTTCTTAGCATTTTCAATGCTTGACGAAATTAGTTTTGTTCAGTTGAATTTCTTAAACTTCAGAAAGTGAAAGATTATTGCAATTCATATTTACCAAATTAGTTAACGCTATAAATATTACATTTTTGGAATATTTCCATATTTATTGCATTTATAAAAAATATCTATCCACTCTAACGAAATTCATAGCGATGAAAAATAGTTGAAATTTTCCAATGGAATGATTTATCTAGAACATTTTTTTTTCCTTAAAAGAAAAAAAAAATCTACATATCGTGGAGATGGAAACCAAAAACATATCGTCTTATGGAAATGTCTGTCCCCGAAACCCAATAAAACATCGAAATGTTGACAGTTTTGCGCAAATATTTCCGGTGAGGGCAATCTCTCGAGCATAACTTAACAGATATGCGTTATTTCATTTTATTTTTTCAGAGCAGTAACCTGGCAATGGCCGAAAAAATCCAACAGCTGTGCCCCCTACTTGACGCTTTCGGGACTACTCGCACAACATACAACCAGAATGCCAGTCGCCTACTCAAAACTGTCGGCGTCACATTCACAAAGATGGGCAAAATAACAGGAGGTGAGCTCTCTATGTGCAAGCTGTGTTTATCTTTAATATTATGAAAGAAATATTTTATCTTTAAGCCTTTCTCTAAAGCAACAAAACTTTAAAAACGCTAGAAATTTTTCTCCTTGAATAAGTACTCGCAAAAGAGCTATTTGTAAAAAAAAGGTGAAAGGAAAAGTTTTTTTTTTCATAAAAAAGTGTTATCGAGAATTTATTGTTTTTATTTTAGAATACTTTTGAAAGAAACACATCAAAAGACGATAAGATTTAAAACATATATGACTTTCTATATTCAATAATCTTGTAAATTCTAGTTTATGAGACAGTTGTGTAACATGTGGCTTTATTTCGAAATTAATCCATGGAATTATGAAAGTACACTGCATCACAAAGGAGCTGAGAAAACACTAAACAATTTTTACAGAAAGTAAACAATTGACATTGATCAATAAACAAATTGAAAAGAAATAATAACTAGTCAATGGAGGACAATTTTAATTATAGTCTGATCATTGAGAGTTCCTTATTGTTTTTTCTTTTCACAATATTTTTTTGTTCTCTCCGTTATTCAATTCAATTTCTAACAAATACTCAGTATACTCCGAAAAGGTATACACAAAAAATTCGTAGCAGCAAATTAAGTATGTAAACACATATGGAAGATTACACCAACATTCTGGAACAATCCAACAAAATCCCCAGGGTAAAGAATACCGGACACTAAACTTCAAAAGGAATCAAAGCAGCAAATACCGGACAATGGCGCGTGGATTCCGAACAGTTAATCCGGTGGCTATGACTAATCTTGTTATTATTTTAATAATATTCTTTATTATTTACAACAACCCCGTCTTTCAATAAATAGATTTCTTGAAAAGAACTTGTCCGGTAGTCCCTACTTTATAGTTTTGTGATGTTAAAAGCTATTGCCTTCACTACACTTATGTTTCAATGTAAAAGGCCATTAACCGATATTCTCTACGTTAAGGTTTTTAAGGCAATTGCACAGTACTCGCCACACTGTTGTTTTTTAAAAAGGTGAACAACCATTGCCCGAAATTTCTTACTCTGAGGTTTTTTTAGTTTAAAGGTCGTTTCTCAGTATTGTTTTTAAGGTTGCCGTTTTAACCCACTGATGTTTTAAGGTGAAAGACGGTCGCTCGATATTGCCTAGAATAAGGTTTTTTAAGGTTAAACGCCTTTACCTAGTATTCCCTAAAATTATATTTTTTAAAAACGCTCCATAACCATAGGGAAGAAGCTTCGAATTGAAAAGTTAGCTTTCGTCACTTCTCTTCTATTTCCTGTTCCAACAGTTGTTGTGTAGTTTTTTGCTCTTTATTGTGGATTTTGAAACCAAATTCTTACTAGCATTATTTAAGGGAATATTCTTACTGTTATTATTACGTTTTTGATTTTGTTTGATTTCTAACTTAAGAGTTTAGGAGGATTGTTTCTAATAATATTATTATTATTACTATTATTTTTATTATTATTATTATTAAAATAATGTAATTCTACATTACATTTTAAGATAAAGTCATTCAAATCGGTGTCTGATCTAATTAACCATTTTAAAATTATTATTTTTGGTGCAAATTACATTAATATACTATTATGAATAACGGTTAAAGAGATTCATTAAATGATTTAGAACTTAACTTTCATCTTCATGCACTAAGTCACGAATGCAAAAATTATATTTAAGATATACATACGTCCATTTGGTAAGCAAAAATGGTAAATTACAGTTGCGAACTCACCAAATTTGTTATAACAATATACTTTTAATTTTAAGTGTCATTTCAAAAACTGATAACTTAGAAAAATGATTTGTATTCACTTATAGATCTTAATAGTATCATAAGGGAAATATTTGGAAGTGGAAAGTGGAGGCGCAAGTGTTCTTTTTAATACATATATTTTAGTTGTATAATTTCAGCTTTTTCATGCCAAGAAACAACAATTATTGTGAAAAAATAATCTGGGTTGGTAAGCGTCAGCAAACAGGGGGCTTATCTTTCTAGTTCTTTAAAAAAATGAAATATTAATATTCTTCGTATAACAGAAAAAAGAGCTGTGAAATAAATCCTAACCATTCTTTGTATGTTTTTCAGGTATGATCACAGCAACTTTGTTGGATCGAACCAGAATCAGTTCTACACCACAGTAAGCATTTTTAAATAAAATTCATACTTTCGTAACTCTCTATATATGACATTGTGTAAAATTACACTTTGTAGTACGTTCTCAGAAAAAAAAATTTAAAAGCTCACACTACGAATAACTATAGATGGTCTATAGAAAGAACTCCCCTCGCCGCGAAGTCTAAGGCCATATGCTGCTATGGTGACAAGAAATAGCGCATTTCAATGAAAGGAGCTTCTCTATCTCCAGATTTTGCTTAAAATAGTAACTACTTATGCAATATACCGTGCAATATAAATAAAATCAACACTATAACAACTTTTTATTGTGCATTAGATTACCTTAAACAATAAATTTATGGGAAAAACTGACGACTTTGCGTAAATCACATAATTTGGAGAATCCGATATTTATTTCACGTGTAAGAAAGTGACATTTTGTTATAGAAATGTTTTATAAAAATGTAAGAAAATTTTTTAAATACTTAAAAAATTGTTTTAAGGTTGGTTTGATAAGTTTGACCTTCTTTCCTTCGTCCGTTTATCTGTTAAAGTAATAACGCGGTTTTGAACGTTACTTTTTTGGACATACATTCAAATCACATTACAAAATATAACTCGTCCATTTATTAAATATGTTATCAAATACTCGCCCTTTTTGAACTTTCTTCTCTTATCTTTGTTTTTATTTTTTTTACAACCGTTGTTGAACAGCCTATCCAATTTTCGGGTTTACGACAACTAATATTCAACTCCGCAGTTTTGTAATTTCGAATCCAATCCAGAAAACAAGTGAACTCCTGGATCAAGCATTGGGATAAATTTTGCCTTCGTGGAGGATTTTTTGATGAAACTAACCAGCAGTTGCGTAATGGAGAGGAAAACTACGAAAGCCTCCCATGGTTAGCTGGATTTCAAGGTGACTCTAATCCATGATCAGTCTACCACTGAGGATATTTTACGTCAGCATAGTGATCGGTGCGAGCCGGGTGCGAACTTTTTATCAAACAGCCATAGCTGGGATTCGAACCCGGTTCATCCCCATTGAGTCATCACATCTCCTTATTTTTATTTGTAAACGCTTTGGCACTACTTAAAAAAAATTTTAGGTGTTACATTAGCTCGGTTTACATGATGAATGTTCAAGTTGGATCGCTTGGTTGTAAAAAAATATTTCTTAAGTTATTTATCGAAAAATTTTGCCATAATTGATATGAATTCCTGTCACTTAATAGAATTATTAATTTATTCTAAAAATTTTGCTGGGAATTTAATTTAAATTTAATTATTAAAAAAAAATTGGCATAAAGTTCAGATCTGCATGATGCTCCTACTTTGTGAGAACTGTTTGTTCATAAATAAGCAAGATAAAAGTTTATAAACCTTTAATTTCCAGTACACATTATTCTATTTAGCTCATACGCATTTTTCATGTTTACAGAAAGTGCAAGGGTTTTTCCAAATATTTTTTCCTTACTATTTTTTTCTGTCGCCTTTTTAAAAAATACTATGAATCTTTGTTCTTATTTTATATTTTTCTTCCAAGAAAAAAAGTTTTAAATAAATCTTTATTGTTCTAGTCAGAACTACAAAACAAACATTGATTCACGAACGAAACAGTTAATCCAATAAAACTTGAAGAATCGGCTCTAGTTTGTAAAATGCGATTTAAGAAAAACATTTTTCAAAAGAAGTCGGTAGGGCAGACACCAATAATGCTGAAACTGACCTTTTTTCGGTGTATGTACCTTTTCTCAGAATCAAAGTAAGATATTGCTTCCGGTTTCTTTTCGCACAATATTTGCATATACATGTTTACAGTGCGATAACTGTTAATACGTGTCTTCGGCAGAAATTGTTTTAAGAAAAAATTATGAAATGAGATCTTTTAATTGTTTAAACATTTTCAACATTTTTGAGGAAAATTCTTTCATAACTCAAAAAGTAATCCTTTTAAAGCTAAAACATTATCACAGAATACAACTGATATAATCACAAATATCACCATAACATTTCGATGCGATATCATAGGTAGTTTCTTAGAAAAGGTACATCGAAAAGTCAGTTTAAGCATTATTGTTATATGGCCTACCGATTCCTTAAAACCACGGACAAAAAATACCTATTTATAACCTTAACAAAATTGTAAAAATAAGAGCAATATTTTAAAGAAAATTTTGATTATATTTTGGTTTTTAGTCGCCCTGCTATAGGAACGGAACAAAAAAAAATTTATATTTCCCCCCCCCTTCCACTCCCATTTTAAAGAAAAACCTTCTCTATGACTTTGTTTCTATGGTGTTCTAAAAATTAAAAAAAAATTTGTGCAAGTGAAATAATTGCCTAATAATTGTTATGCAGTTGTTCATTATATGATGTTTTATTTTTGTTTTGCTTTACCAGCTATTACTTTGCTTTTTAATATCATAAGAATATTAAGAAACAAAATTAATTTATTAATTTATTCAAAGGCTAGACTTCTATTTAAAAAAGAAGAAATC
The DNA here is from genome assembly GCF_982258835.1 of Parasteatoda tepidariorum. Classification (NCBI taxonomy): domain Eukaryota; kingdom Metazoa; phylum Arthropoda; class Arachnida; order Araneae; family Theridiidae; genus Parasteatoda; species Parasteatoda tepidariorum. Next base: position 34,261,696 of record NC_141757.1, on the reverse strand, counting down.
CCATGGAAATATGTAAATTCAAACTGTATTACTTCATTTTAAGCATTATGAAACAAAATTTCTGAAAAGTTATTGTTATTACTTTTTTTCTGGTTATCTTATGAAAGAACTTTTCTTAAAGTGTCTAAAAATTAATTGGATTCGTTCGATTATTAAATTTTGATAAAAAGTTGTAAATGTAAATGCAGATTAAAAAAAAAATTCCGAACAAAAATCATATAAATCATAAAAGCTTCATTACGAAACTGTTATGATGTGAATTTATCTCCACCTCTTTTAATCTTAAGCGTATTAATATTTTTAGTCATTTATTATTCACTTTCAGAGCAAAAACACTCTGCGATTAATTATTGATTTTGCCTGAGCTGAAACTCTTATTTTTAATTACACCGCATTAAAAAATACCTCTGGGGATTTCAATTTAATACCATAACAGTGTAACGATAAACAACACTAATTGGATACGAAAATTAATAAGAAATTTTAACTTTCTAAATCTTTTGTAAAGCAGAGGTATTATTAAACATGCCTTAAAAGTTAAAAACTGAATATATTAATTAATTTATTATTATTTAATAAGCAAATAATAAATGTTATCTTTTCTCAAAACATGCAAACTCGGTTGCATAAAATATTACTTTTTTTTTACTTTTAGCTCTAAAATTTTAAGATAATAACTATTTTTACTAATTATGAATAGAAAAACTGCCAGGGCATTAGAGATTTCGAACGTTAATCAAATGTTAATTATCCCACATATTTTACTCACTACTTTGAGTGTTGTTTAAGTTTTTGAGAAAAAGAAGTCGTTCAATGTTTTAAGTATTTACAATTTTATTACATAAAAGTGCAAATTTTTTATTTTTTCTTGTCTGGAATGTATTTTTTCTTGTTTGAGCCTTTAGGAATACTATTCATAAAACTTTTTTAATCAAAGAACATTTCTTTCGATAGACAGACAGGTAGATGGACAGATGGATGGATAGATTTCGAAAGAACGTCTATATTGTTTATCTTCTATTGTTATCTGCGCTAAAGCAGATAGCAAAGATAAACAACATAGACGTTGTGTTTGGAACTTCAGAGAATTCATCAAAAATATTAATTTTGAAAAAAAAAATGTGCAACATATATTTTATTATACAAAAATTCCAGATGTGTAAAAATGTCGTTTTACGTTGATTTTTCTATAGCATGGCAGTATACTGTTTTTAAAAATCGCCAAATTTTTCCAACAAAACTGTAGACGTCAGTATTGCTACTGCTCACCCTGTAACATATAACATCAGATTCTATACTTTTCCTTTTGAACTTGTTAATTGAGCATTAATAAATAATTTCATCCTTTTGAAGTTTTTAGTGTAATTTAAACATTTTAAAAACTAGAAATGTAAGAAAATCTTAATATTTTTACATTTCTATTTTTATAAAAATATTTTTCGTTAAAATCTTTTTTTCATTTTTATTTTACTTAAGAGATTTTCCGAAGTACGCGCATAGTGTGCCAAAAAAATGGACCACCCTGAATAACTTTTGATCTAATGATCGGATCTTCACGTTCTGTGACTCAATGCTAATGGTTTGAGGGGGTGACCACAATATGTCAATTTAGAACAGACGATATTTTAAGTTAAGAAATCAGTCACACACACAAAAACGTACTTTGTCTGAATGAACATGCCTTTTTTTCGATGAATTAGATTTCTGACTCCCAGCATATAGGGGATAGCTACAATCTAAAAAATATGGTCCCCATAGTTTGGTAAGGGGAGTGATCCAAAGTTTAGACCCCTCAATGTTAATTTTACTTTTTGAGTATTTCGCCATATTTCGAGAACCTTTTAAGAGAATGGAAAACATTTTTCCCACAATTATAAAATTCGTTTATGCCAAAAAAATTTCATGCAAAAGATAAATTTTACAAAACACTCTTTGTTTTTTAATGTTTTATTTAATAAAAATGTTCTTCGATTATTTAATAATCAAAAACATTTTGAATTGTAAGGTATTTAATTTTTTATATCAAATTATCGTACTTAATTTTAAAAAGCAAAGTATAAATTATGAGCGAAATTGGTCAAATAGTTTCTGAGCTATCAAATTTTGAAAAAGCCGTACGTTTAAAGTTTAATTTCTCGAAAACTAGTCGACTGATTTCGCTCAAATTTTTTAATTTCTCATATACAATTGCATTCTTTAAAATGATCTGAAAAATTGTATTCCTTACATTTCAAAATATTTTTCGACAATTGTTAAATAAAATATTAAAAATAATAAATGCTTATTAAAAATTATTTTTGCATGGAAATATGTTGAATAAATAAATTTCATATTTGCGTGCAAAAATATTTCGATTCAATTACAAAGTTCTTGTTCTTGAGGTATCGCGAAATATACAAAAAAAATTAACATAAAAGGTCTCCAAACTTTCGACTGCCTTCCTTACCAAACTATAACGATCCAATTTCCCCGATTGCGGCTACCTCCTATATTTTGAGGGTGAAGAATCCGAAACCCTCGAAAAAAATGCATAATTAGTCAGCGAAAGTACATTTTTGATTCTGATATCATAATCTAAAATATCGTCTACACCGATAAATGAGCATATATGATGTTATGTCCCTCGAAACCCTTAAGATTGAGTCTCATCGAGTGAAAACCCTAACATTAGATCAAAAGTTATTCAGGATGTTTCTTCCTTTTGTGCAGTATTTTTTGACTGCAGTACTGAAGTATGAATCATTGGGCCTTTATTCATTCATAGTAGTTAATCAATTTTATTGTATTAATTGCAGTAATGGCATAATTTTAATGAAGCCTAAAGGAAATTAGATTAACAATGCTATGAGCATTGCAATTTGAAATTATTTCCTTTCTAACGCTTTCACACTTGGTGATACTATTAGGTAAGGATTATTTGATCACTCTTAAATTCCCTTTCTTATTAAATTAAATTAGATTTTTTTTCTTAATAAACGATGTTTTTGACTCCTTTTAATTATAAATCGAAATTGTCGTTTGAAAGTTACGGCTTCGTGACAAGGAGAAAAAAAAAATTTGTTTTTCAATTCCTGGCTTGAAAATATTTTATTTTCTTATGAAAAAAACAATAAAAAATTAGCAAAATTTAAAAATTTAATTAAGCAAAATGGAATGGTATGAAAACAGAAATGAAATCAAATATGATAAATATAACATTGAAATTTAGAATGAGAATTTAAAATGTATCCGAGAGAATTTTTTAAACTAAGACCTGAAATTAGATAGTTTGCACATAGTTTTTAATCATCACCTTTTAAATAACAATTTTAAACGAAATAATGACGATTTAGATCTTTGATAATCCCATTAATTTTATTAAGTTTTATTTTCGAACACAATTAACGTTAATATTATTCTAGAAATAATTCTTTCAGAAACAACATAGAGTTTAGTTCTTTTTATTTATTATTATAAAAAAAAATTCAGTCATTATCATAGTCATGTCTAAATGAATGATTGTGAAATAGAAGGATGTTTATGTTTTGAAATTATCTATAATTGAATGCTTCACTTGTTTAATATTAGTGTCATCGTCTGATATAGAGAATGGAGCTTACAGATGCATTTCATTCTCTGTCTCCTTTCAAATGGGATTATTTACTTAAGAGTTGCAGTAAGAGCACAATGGCAGAAAATGAATCAATTTGAGGAAGTCTTCCTAAGGGAATAACTAATAGTTTCATGCTAATAAAAACCTCTTCTACGCTTAAATTTCAGGGTGAATTTTTCTATATATATATATTTAAAACAGATTTTTAGAGTAAAGCATCTGGAATATTAAAAAACTAATAAAATAATTGGCAATGCGGCAACAAAGCAACATGTATAACTTAATATGTATCAAGTAACCATTTTTGTTAAATGTTATACAACCAAAGTTTGTAAAAATGCTTTCCTTTAAAAATAATTAAAAACTGATGCAATACTTGATAATAACGTGGCATGTTTATCATAATATGTATCAAGTAACCGTTTCCGTTAAATGTTATACATCCAAAGTTTGTAAAAATGCTTTAGTTTAGAAATAATTAAAAGCCGATACAATACTTGATAATAACGTAACTTGTTTAACATAATATGTATCAAGTAACCGTTTCCGTTAAATGTTATACATTCAAAGTTTACAAAAATGAATTCGAACTTGTAAACTTCAAAAACTCTTAAACATTAAAAATAATAAAAAATTGATAAAAATACATGATAATCCTAAGTACAACAATCCTAAAGAAATTATATTATAATATCTCTTACCACATACTAGAATACTCAAGTGAAGCTTTCCATTCCCATCATAAATAAAACAACTGAACTTAATCCCCTTTTTTTCTTGTAGGAACGAAAGTAATTTCCACATCTTGTATTGTGTCTATGAGGGTTTAAAAAATGAGAAAAGATTGGCTGAATTCGGTCTGGACAAGCTCTCTTCCATGCGCTATTTACCTCAGAAGGCAGTGAAGAACCCAGCAGATCTCATTGCAGGATATAAAAATATTTATCAAGCTTTTCGCGTTCTCTCTTTTACGGAAGAAGTAATTATTTTTATCATCCTCTCGTCTTTAATTAAGAAACATAGAGCAGTCTATTTGACCTTTATACGAGGGCTGTTTTTTAAGTAAAGGCCGTTTTGTTTTGTGCATAATTAGGTGACACTTGCGTCACAATGAGTGTCTGCGTCGTGTCCTGGTATTCATTAAAGTTTACTTTATATTTTATAACCGTTGTTGAGCAGCTAACCCAATTTTTTGGATTTACTACTACAATTCCGTAGTCTTGTAATTTTGAACCCAATCCAGAAGACAATGGAACCCCTGGATGAAGTAGAGAAATTCGCCTTCAAGAAGGACTTTTTGAGGGAACTTACCCGCATTACATGGAGAGTAAAACCACGAGAACCTCCCACGATTAGTCTGACGTCAAAGGGACTCCAGCCTATGATCCCTCTACCACTGAGGATATTTCACGCCCGCACTGTGGTCAGTGCAAGCCGGATGCGAAATTCGTATCGACCAGCCATGGCTGGGATTCAAGCCGGGTTCACCTCATTGGAAGGCGAAAGCTCTATCCCTTGAGCCATCATGGTTCTCTGGTATTCATTTGGAACAACTGTGCTCAGTTATAGCTGTGTAGATTCTGCCTCTTTAAAATGTTCAAGTTTAACAAATTGCCAGCTGCGTATGATATGCGGTCAGTAATGCATTTTCAGTCAGCAAAAACCATGTCTGCTGCATACATTCACCGACAGATTTGTGAAGTTTACGAAGCTTCCAACTAGCATAATGACAGAAAGTTTTGCTACTCCATGACAGTGACTCTCTCCACAGCTCAGTCTCGAGCTTTATTGGACTCTTTTGTCTTTCAAGTTTTGTACCATCCCTCAATACAGCCCAGACCTTGCGCTAAGTAATTTTCATTTCTTCCGATGTTTCAAACATTGTTTGGGCGGCAACCAGTACAACGATGAAGAAGACTTGAAAACAGTTGTGACTTCTTGGTTATCGGAGAATGCGGCAAGTTACTATGAAGAGAGTATTCTAAATCTACTTGAAAAGTATGATATGTGTTTAAGCAAACTTGGCAACTATTTGAAAAAAGAGAAACGTGGAATATTGAAATGACCTAGAATCGTAGAAAAAAGAAGAAGAAAAGCGTGGAATGTAGAATCAAAAAATAAATTTGCTTCATGAAAATTTTCTTTTGTTTGCTTTTTATTCTCAAACGGTCCATACTTAAAAAACAGTCCTCGTAAATATGTTATCATTTCTGTATACGTATTATAACTAATTTTTCGTGTCAATAATTTTAAAACGAATAAATTTCTTCCAATAAATCTGTTATCCTTAATAAAAATAAACACTCCAGCTATCAGTTCCCTTTGAACAAAATTGACAAACACTCATAGCATCTAACGCATTCCTTTATTTAAAGAAAGTGTTTGGAGCAATAAATGCTTCAAAAAAATTGTTAGTCCTCCATTGCCCACCGGCTTATTCGGTTCTCATTTTCACCCCCATATTTCTTATTTACATTTTTATTTGCATCGAAATTATTATTTCCTTAATTGCCTTGTGACAGAATTCAGCTTTATCATTCAGAAGCAATAAACTTTAATTTATTAAAATTTTTCCTAGCATTGAATCACGTCAAACCTTTTAGAGAAATTTTCCTGCTAACGATCAGAGTTACTCATCATAGTAAGACCTCTTAAGACCCATTGTCTAATACATTTGTCAACATTTAGAACAATTTTATCGCTTAAAAATAATATTTAGGATTATGTTTTTCTGTTTTTGTGTCTTTACAAAGTGAATGTCGATGAAAAAATACACTCAGATTTATCTTCTTTAGGTTTTAAAACTTCAATTTACAATAAAAAATCGCAAGAAAGGTGAGAAATGCGTTTCATGGATTTTATTTCATGTGAAGAAATACATTATAAAAATATCTCTTTTAGAAGGCAACAAATTCTAAAAATTAAAGTTTTTCATTTTTATGTAATAATAAGAAATAACTAAAAATTATTAATATGATTTTCTAAAAGAAAATAGTTTATGAGATTTTTCCTTCTGAGCTAAGTTCTGCCATTGTAAAAGTCACAGGAAAATAATGTCATAAAATTTCGTTACATTATAAAAGCCATTAAAATATAGTTTTCTGTACTATTTACAAAATATGTCAGTTTTTTTCCCAAAAAAGTTCAAAGAAATGTATTGAGGATTTGTTTTTTCAGGAAATCCTTGTGGTTCTCAGGATATTGGCAGCAATACTTTTATTGGGAGATGTTACTTATACTCTGAAAGGATCAGCAGCAACAGCTAACAATCCTTACTTAATCACATCAGGTTTGTGCTTTAAATTTATACAGGGTAATCCGAAAACAACATCCTTTAAAATTCTTGCAAAAAAACAAACCATGCACACTTGGGGTTGCAAGTTAATATTCAAAAAAGAGAAAAAAAATCAACTCAAAATTTGGCAACTTACTAATGAGGTCTATGTGAACGAAGGAGATATCGAAATAATTTAAAACTTCATTAATTGAGAAAGAAACGTTATGGAAACTAATACAGAAAGACGATTTCAGTCCAATCCTAACAGATAAATAAACTGGTTTTGATGATTTTATTCGCGCCTTCACTCTCCACCAATTTTTTTGATTTTGGAATATTTTTATCTTTATTTTTTCTCGCTTGAATATTAGTTTCATACTCCCAGGAAACACACATTTTTCAATTTAACAAGAATTCTACAAATACGTATTTAATGTGACTATAACTGCTCTTAGTAGCAGACGATAATGGTTAATTTGCCTTGAGAGTGATAAATTCTGAAAGTTTTAAAATTATTTATACGTGACAGACCAAGAGCAAAGAGCGGGAAATTAATTATAATTCATTAAAGATTTTTATCTCGCTGATCATATAGCTGTGTAGCTTTTAAAGACACAAACTTATTTCTAATTTTCATCAGATTCTTTACTGTCGATTAAGAGTACGTCATCGACTGCCAACTCCTTTTACTGGGCATCGTGTTCAGTGTTTTAAAATAACAAAATAAATTCTTTTTAGTTGGATTCTCTTCTCCATCATTGACGAGGAGGTGACCAATTTATTAATCATTAATTGTCTTTGTAGACTTTTCTGTTCTCTTTGTAAATACAATAATCTAAATAAAGATGGAGCAATGTAATAATAACACAGGAAATTCTTCAGTTTTAAACGTGAGTTTTGAAATAAAGGCGCATGCTTTACGTATCTTTACATTTTGTGGTTGAAGCCACGCTGTCGTTAGTGTTGTTGTTAATACCAATCGAAATACACCAGACTAAACTTTTTGCATCGGCAAAAAAACTGCTAAATAAAAGAATAAAAGGGTAATTTTTGTGAAATTCTGGTGAACTTTAGTACACTTGTGCAAATTTTGTTAATTGAAGATACTTGTTGAAATACAGCTAAAAATACTACAGCTAAAATACAGCTCCTATAAAAATCATTCTCCTTTTATGCAAGAAAACTATTAATTATTATTAAAATTCGCACTCACTAAAACTTTTAATAAACTAAGAACAAGAATGTTTTCAAATTTCTTGAAAAAGAACTGCTAAAATTCCATTCACAGCTTTATACTAAAAAAGGTTTTATGTCGTAAATTTTTCAAAGATTTTGAATCCTTGATTTGCCAAAATCTCAAAAAATATAAACTCGTATATGTACATTAGAATACATGGTATAAATATGAATTTTATAGAAAGAATAGTTTGAAAATCATATTTCAGTGTCGATTTGAGATAATAGATTTAAGCACAATTTTAAAGCCGCATTTAACATTCGAATATAAAGTGAAAAATTTTAAAAATGAATTTCTTTTTCGAAATTTTTATATTATCACCTTTAAAACAAACAAAAAATATAAATAAATTCAGGTGTTATTAAAAAAAAATTTTTTTTTAAGAAAATGGCTTTTATGAAAGCTACATGTATTTTCTGCTCCTGGAATAGATGGAAAAAGAAAAAAAAACTATTTGTAAAAAACCAATTTTTCTTTTTTTTTTCCTTACCAGCGGCAAAAAACTTGAGCGTGGATCACGAGAAATTGTGTTCGGTGGTGTGTAAAGGTGTTTGCGTCGAAGATGTTGTGAAGAAAAGAGATTCCTGGGTTCAATTTCTTTACTTAAAAGTTTTCGACTGGATTGTCTCTTCCATCAACAAACAACTCTCTTTCTCTCGACTTGTACTGTGAGTTTCAGTTTTTTTTAACTCATTTTCGTCTCTTTTTTTTAAAAAAAAACTTTTTAAACAATTTTGGTGAAGATAGTTTCTTTGATACTCATACACTATAAAATAAGAAACATATTTTTTTTAGCGGAATGATATATCGTAACAATTTTAAACTTACTATGAATATGAAACAATTTTCAATTTTCGAAACCCTTTATTGTGTTCAGTGAGCCAAAAATATTACCCTGAAATAACTTTTCATCTAATGAATAAAAAACTAAAAGTTCAATTTTTTTAGAAGTTTTACCGCCTAGAAACTATTCACCCATTTTTATTCAGATATTCGATTTTGATATTTAACATTGCATTATTAAGGTTATATGAACCTCTCATATCAGATGTAAACACAAGAAAAAATTATTTCAAAATGCACACAATTTACACAGAAAGTTTGAATGTTGAAATCTGTTGAAATCATAATTAAATTGAAAAATTAAACTATAATTAAAAATTATTTTTTAATGGAATTATCTTTGAATAAACATTTTTTTTATAATTGTGTGCAATTTTACAATAAACAATTATATTATTCTATATTATATATTATAGTTATCCATTATATATAATTACATATTATTCCACGGACATTGTGAAACGCGAAAGAATTAAAATTAACATTAAAGGGGTCAAATCTTTTAACCGCTATCTTTCACAACACCCACTACCCCGTTTTAAAGATTAAAACTCCGAAACAATCAAAGACAGAAATGCTTATTCAGAATTTTGTCCTAGTTCAGAAATGATTTCCTAGATTGAGATAGTCATACTTCCCCACAATTTAGCTTGGCAGTGTTGGGTCAAAGAATTATACTTCTTTAAAATTTAGCGAACTGTGGTGAAAATATTTATTCAAGTGAGAGCTTACAGGTAAAAGTTTTAAATCGTGAGCGTTTTTTAACTACAGATTTTCAACTAACATCAATTCTGAAAAAAATATAAAAAATAGTTTGCTTCTCTCAATAATTATTCGATACAAACCAAATGGAAACGAACAGCCCATTTCGTTTGAAAATGTTTCATTTTAAACGAAGAAATATATTTAAAAGACTTTTAAAATTCAAAGATTAGCAGACATAAAAAGTTGGGGCAATATAATAACAAGCCACATTTTCAAATCGTTCAAAGGAGTCATTTTTGGTAAAAACAGTCATATCCCCCTAGACAGTAAGATATTTCTGTGTATCGGGCTGCTATCTAATTGAAATTCGAAAAGCTTGCAAATTATCTATCTGTAAATATTCTTGTTTCTTGCAAATAATTTATCTATAGGAAAACGTAAATTTCTGTGTATTATGTTACTGCTGGTGTCCTTAAGAAATTCTGAACAACTTGTAAACTACTGATCTGAATATTTTACCAAAGAAAAGTTTCATGCAAATCTGTCATCTTTGGGAAAATGTGGCTAATCACTATATTGTTCCAAAACCTTCGTATCTTACTTTACATAAAAATCTAATGACGGTGTAGCAGCTTTACATTGTTGTCAAAACATTTTCATTGGCTGGTAAATCACATGGTAGGATCCAGTTTTACCACATTAGTTTTCATATTAGTTTTCTTGTCATCAGCATAAAATTGATAAAGGTTATAAAGTTATTCTTTTCCTGTAAATATTTTTGGTTAACTAATTTAAGGGTTAAAATTACCTCTGCACTGTTATTATCACGCTTTTGATTTTGTTTGACTTCTAAATTAAGAGTTTAGGAGGATTGTTTTTAGTATTATTATTATTATTAATAATAGTATAATGTATTTCTTAAGATTAAGTTATTTAAATTGTGCGGAAAATATACTTGAGGGTGGCCCTTGGCGAAATTGGCGACTTATGTTTGGCGCTATTCCTGTTTGCGTGGAACACCGTGGTAACAGGAATTTCAGCCAAAACATAAAGATATTTCAATAAAAGATTGGAAAATTTCAACAAAACATCGGTCAAAACTTGCAATGAACCCAATATAAGCAAAATTAATAAACCCAATATAAGCAAAATTAATAAACCCAATATAAGCAAAATTAATAAACCCAATATAAGCAAAATTAATAAACCCAATATAAGCAAAATTAATAAACCCAATAAAAAGGATTTTGAATCGAAGCAAAAATTAATGGAGTAGGCGCAGAAAGAAAAGGAAAAAAACAACTATCTTCTTCATTAAGCTTGAATATTCTCAGATTTAGGTGCACAGAATTATCTAATAACAGTTAGATACTGTGTAAATTTATCATGAATAGAATCTGTGTACCTCCATCGCCACATAAATTCAACGAAATACGAATCGAAAATGGCGTCTGTTATACCGAACTAGCGGTGACATTTTTTTCTTAAATTCCTTTTCATGACTGCCCACATACTTTCGATCTTATTGACCAGATTCAAAAGTAACCTTACCAGCCGGTATCCAACGTAGAAATAACGAACCTCTGAAATTACATATACCGTTAAACATTTAAAAATAACGGTAAAATCTAAACCAATCAGAATCACGATTGGGTTTCAACATCGCCCAGCTTGGTGATCAACCGCCATCACAACTTGGCGAGAATCAAGGGGCACCCTCAAAGTCTACCCTAAATTGTTGTCTGATCTTCTTAACCATTTTGCAATTATTTTTTGGTGCAAATTACATTAATATACTATTATGAATTACGGTTAAACAGATTCGTTAAATGATTTGGAACCTAACTTACAACTTCATGCACAAAGTGATGAATGCAAAAATTGTATTTAAAATACATCCGTACGTTTGGTAAGCGAAAGTATTAAATCACAGCTCTAAACTCACCCAAATTTGTTAATTTGTTTGATTAATTTTAAATGTTATTTAAAAAATGATAACTTAATTTATATTCACTAATATATCTTAATAGTATCATAGGGAAAATATTTGGACGTGGGAAGTGGATTTACACGTGTTCTTTTTAGTACATATATTTTTAGTTGAATAATTTCAACTGTTTTATTCCATGAGGCACCAATTATTCTAAAGCAAATCATCGGGGTAGATGAGCGTTAGTGAACAGGGGGCATACCCCCTTAGTCTTAATTAAAAGTAAAATGAGCTAATTCTTTTTCGTAAAAGAATTACAAAAAAAGAAGGAAAAGAAAAATTGCTGCCATCGTTTTCCTTCTGCAGTAAATTATTTGAATTATTTATTTCCCAAATAAATATTTAGATTGTATCAAACAAAACCCTGCCAAGAAAATTTTACATTAGCAGCTTAACGAGGCACCTCGTCATAAAACTACAGTATTAATCAACAGGAAATAAAATCCTCATTTAAGGCAATTTGTAGTACAAAAGCAAATTAATTTAATGGCCCATTAGAAACATTCAATAGAAGAATATTAAGTACATCTTAAAACTTTCCTCAAAGACTTTTTTGCAATCAAACTCTTTATCCATCGACATGAAATGAATAAGCTTCAAATGAGTCCCACAAGAATCAGTCTTTTGACTCAAATTAACTCTTTTTCTTTTCCTTCTTTTTTTTTCTTAACCTTTTGGAATTCGTCAATTATTATTTTATTGTAAGTACCGTTTCTGTAACCTCTCCACCAATTAAAACAAGTTTCGGAAAGAATGGAAGAAGTGAATGGCTCAAATGACACATAAAAAGTAATTAAAGCGGTGGTTAATTTCCCCACAGTCAAATTAAATACCTCACCTTTGAGATTTGATATTTAAAGGCATTTTCCGAAACCGGTTATTTATTTTCAATTTGTTTAACAAAGGGGTGTGGGATGAGTGGCTTGAAATCGTTGTAATTTCGCAGTGAGAGCAATGCAATAATGGATTCGAATAAATTTCAAAAAGTTATGGGAACAGAATATTTCCAAACGTGAAAACCAGGAAGGATATATTTGTAAGAAGAGTGAAAAATTTCTTATTTTAAATTTGAAAGATTTTATAGTTTATGTTTTACATTATAATAGTTAATATAAGACATTTAAGATTAATTATTTGATATTCTTAACATTTACTTCAAGAGAATTTGTCTGTTAGCCTCACCACAAGACAAGAGCCTGATTTTCTCTTAATGGTAGAATATGTAAGGCCTTTAATGTTAGACATGTTAAAATATGTATTCGATCTATTGAGCGGTCAAGGTATTGAAAATTGGTGTCTAAAGGGTTTACGTCCTGTAGTGTTTTTTTTTATCATAGATGTATATCATAGATATAACATAAAATGTTATGGTATAAAACTCTTTTCCATTATTTTCTGTGCCTTTTTGAGGGACAGATAAAACACGTGGTATGATCTATTTTTTCCATATAAAGATCCATATTTCTCTGAATGCCATCGTCGTAAAGTTAATAAAATATCTAAAGGATTTGTTTATATATAAACTATTTTTTACCTCACTTTAAAGATATTTATTTATCTGTAAGATTTAGTTATCTCTATTTCTAATTACACTTTTTATTTTAATTATTATTCCAAAATCAAAGGATTAAAACTAAGAGCGGTATTTCTGTATTACAAAATAAAACGATGTTATTACTTTATTACCCCATATTTTATGATAAACCTGGTACCTAAGTTTACTAACTGATATACAATTATTAAATAATATATTTACCGCAATTATGAATTTTAAGTAAAACTTAGTCTAGTCAACATATGCAACCGAAAGAATGTGTAAAGAAGAAATACAAAACATCATTAGGAATCATATTTTACACTATTACTAATAAAATTTATTGGCGCAAAACATGTAACAAGTTCTTATGGTTACCAAAAATTAGATAAAAATTTAAATATTCAAGTTGTGGATTATGTTGCCGTGGTAACCGTGCAAAAAGATAAGATAGATTTTTATCACATTTGAAATAGAGGTTGAACTATATTATAAGATGCATCTCGGAATATGGCTAGGGTGAGTGATGTTAATTCATTTATGACAACCCACATAGAAACTCCAACTAAAGTAAGATAACATATACAGTCAAACCTCGATATCTCGAACTTGAAGGGAGAGGGGAAAAAATTCGAGATATCGAAAATTCGAATTATCGAAAATCGCATGTTATCGATCGTAGAATAAAGAAAAATGCTCTTTACATACCTTATTTACTATTCCATATTTATTCTAAAAACACTTTTTGCACTTTCATTTAAAAAAAAGATTCAATTGTTGTTTGCTTTAGAGATGTGTAAGAAAGTTTGTCTATAATACTTTCTAAGTGGACTATAGCTTTAAATGTCTCCTCTGACATATTCGGCTGCCTCTCAATGAATCTCCTTACAGTGTCCACTGCAGAAAGTAGGGGAGAGTCGGGTAGCCCCGCCCACTTAAGGAGTATTGCTTATATTTCTGTATAATATTGAGTAATAATCAATATTTTTGTATGTTTCTATTGTTTTATCATCTAATTAAATAATGTAAAAAGAATAAACCAAAAAAAGAATAGTTTAACTTAAAAAAATAGAAATTTAAAAAAACATGTTTTTCAGCTCTTTTCAAAATGTGTCGGGTAGTCCCACCCAGTTACAAAAATTATGTTTTTTTTTATTGTTTTTTCAGGTGTAAATGAAAATGACCAATGTATTGACAATAGATAAACCTCGTTTATCCTTTTTATCACAAAATTATTTTATTTATTACATACTTATAAACTTTTAGTGAATTCTATCATTTAATAACAATCATTTCATAACAACAATATTTGTTGTTAAAAATGCATATAACATTCAAATTTGAAACAATAAAATAATAATCTTTGCAACCGTACATTTATCGACGAAATAAAATTGGGCGGTGATACCCGAGATTCATGTGAGCGGGGCTACCCGAAATCCAATTTTTTTTGTAAATTTGTAATTACTCGAACAATTTTTCACATATTAACTTCTTTCTTTCTGCAAATTAAACTTAAGACTACATGCTTTAATGCTGTATGTACAGAAAAAAATATTTTCTTAGTATTAAAATGAAGTTTAATCGAAACATTCAGTCAATTTTTCTTAATTTCATGACTACTGTATTCAACATTATTTCAAAACTATTGTTTACCATGTTACCAGCTGCATAAATACTTGAAACTTTGAAAATAATCATTTTTTAATATAACAATTAATGTCCGATGGCCCATTGACTTGAAAAAATATCCTATACATATGAAATTGACAGTGGGCGGGGCTGCCCGACTCTCCCCTACTTGTTTGTTAGTAACATTGGGCGGTAAATCTTCGATTTCCTCGTCCTCTTCTTCTGATAGTTCACAAGAAGCTTTCGTTTGAGAGATGATATTATTGTCATCCCACTGACCACACACTGTTACTGCATCATCTACGTTTACAAAGTTATGAAATTCGATGTCATCAAGCTTCATGAGTCCGGTCAATTTGTTCCAATCATTTTCGGTGTAGTTTTCATCAGAATAAACGATATTGATTGTTTGACTACTTTTGTGATCTTTAATGAATCCAGACTTCTTGAAGACATTCATTATCGTAGAGGAAGACACATTATTCCATGCCTCGTCAGCCATTCTTAAAACTTTTTTTTAATGTTTTTTTGATTTTAGAAGAAAAAAAGCGAGGGATAAGTTAGCGAGGGATTAGAAAGAAAAATTCGTGAAATCAAGTTCTTTTTGACATTGAGTGCATAGGAAATTTGAAGGGAATTTTTTTTTCTTCGAGATATCGAAAAATTCCTGAAATCGAGGTTCGAGTTAGACTTGAATAATGTGATGGTTCGACTCTGATGGTTCGACTGTATTTCCAATTTTCCTTATTTTGCGTCTTGATATAAATTGCATTTTATTTGGATAATAATTTTTGCATGTTCTCATTGTTTTTTCCGGTGCCACTTTTTTTTCCGCCAGGGCCTTGCACGTAAACAAAACTGAATTGGTACCATCAGAGAATTTTGACGAGGAACTAAATCTGTGAAACCAAATCCGTGTACAAACAGCGAAATATGTTGGGTTCGTTAGACTCATTATTATTTAATTTATAGATAACAATATAAAGATAAGAATAAGATATAACTTTATAAAGAGAAGAAAAGATTGATAAGAAAAAGAAATATGAATATAAAAATCGTGGGTCTCTAGTTCAGCGGCACTCAAAAGGTATTCCGTGAAAGGGTCGCAGGTGTTCCGAGAGTTAAGACTAAAAAATAGTAATTATTTTTAAAATATTTAATTATATTTATATATCCAATCATTATTAATTTAGTATTTCGGTTATTTTTATGAAATTATTTATGCGAAATGTCAGTAAAAACTGTACTATTGACATCAAACACTAGATAGCACATCAAACTTTTCAATGGAATACCTGCAAGTGATGTAGTGTGTGTATCTCGTTCCTGATTGTTTGTTGAAACGTGGAATTTGCTTACCTTAGCAACTGTTCTTTCTATTCTATTTCGAGTTATCCAAGTCCGTCAAGTAATAATTCTCTTATGTGACACATTCTATATTCTCTCACAAAGATTCTTTCACAAATATTTCTATTTTTTCAATGTATATTTCTTACTTAGCAAAAGGACAGGCACTAAGTCATGTAGAACATAAACTAAATATGCATCGAAGTTGCATATTCACAAAAACTAAATATTCACAAACTAAAAGTATATCATGGTTACAATAAAATGCATAAACAAATAATAAATCTAGATTAAATAAAAGACGTGAACGAAAAAAATTATATCTCAACAAATTCTATGAGCGATACGGCGCTGTATTCAATTAATTTCACGTTATTTAACATTCTAACATAGAGAAACTTAACTCAAATTTAGCACGATATTTTGCTTAAAAACGATCAGCTGGTGCTGACGTCATTGGTCACACGTGTCTCTAATCGTCTTCTGCTTAAAGTGTAAGCATCTAATTTAAAGAAAATAACGAAATTCAGGAAGGAATAAATATTTTTCTCAGATAACCATTCTCAACGATTATTAAAGTCCTTTTTCATTTCAAAGAAAACCATAATTTATCTTATTTTGCTCGTTTTTACTTTATGCGCATACAAAGAGCAAATTCTCTAGATGTCACTCAAGACAACTGAATTTCAAGACTTTTAGCGATAAAAAAATTAATCACATTAAATATTTTCAAAATAAGCAGTTGTTCATTAAAGTGGACATCGTGAAAAACAAAACAATAGTGCGTGGAGTCCCTCCGCGTGGAAGAAGTTAAACTTCGCAACCTGCGACGTTAATTGTAGAAGAATCAGCAGTCGTAGAAGGATCACTAGTTCTATTCAACGACTCGTTTTCCTGCTCCGCTCGCTTCCGTGCTCTGTAATCACGGTAATATTGTGCATTTTTCCCTCGTGGACCTCTTGAACCAGTGGAAGTGCTTGTGGTTGACTCATCGTCTCGCCCTGGAAAATGTATTTGCATTAATAATGTATGTGAATGCGTCATAATATAATTTCAGAAGAGAAAACCTAACAATCAATTGATATTCACAAGAGACGTACCTTGACATAACCTTACATCCGTCGCATTGTCCGTGGGATTAATTTCACTCCTTTTTTACAATTGTTATCCACTAAATTTGAAAATAAAAAATACTACCCTATTAAATTATATGTGTATCAAAACAAACTAAAAAAAATATTTGTAGAAAAACAATACTTTTATTATTTTTATGCTAGTGAGAACCAAAAAAATATGGAAATGAATGAGGGAAAACTGGATCCTACCACGTGATTTCCCGGCGAATAAAAATGTAGCGTTAAACGTTTAACGCAACCTTGTTGGAAGTCGCATAAGAAGTATAACTTCAAAAAAAATTTTGCTTAGTTAAATTTTTTTAGGCAGGAAAAATTAGGAATTCTAATGTATCACATTCTTTCAAAAGTTTGTCATTAGTTTCTTATAAATGCGCCAGGATTACCAATGCATTAAAATACAGATGCTACTACTTTCGAAACGATTAGAAAATTATGATTGTTCCAAAGTAACTATTGAGTTAAATAACAGACGCATTTATTTTCGAAATCAAATAAACTTAACTTCCACTTTAAGTAACAGTTATCTCTAATTTACATGACATTGGAGGGTGAAGCTTCATAGCACGGTTGTACGAAGTATTGAAACAGTTATACCTGTGAATCAAGATCTCTTATACAAACATCGTTACGTTAACAGGTAGATTTTCTAGACAATAGTCGGTCGTAAATGTCTATTTCTTTTGTAAACAATTATTTACTGTTATCGTTCTAAATAAAAAGTTTCACGGGGTCACCGCTTAAAGATACCTCAGAAAATTATAGCTATTTTATGTGAGCAAAGTGAAGAGCTAATTTAAAATAATTTAAACAATTCTTTTTAATTTTTTTACACTTTCTATCCAGATAAACATTTTCTTTTCTCTTTTTATATTTCACTTTTATAGAAAAGAAAAATAGCACTCGCCATGAGCTCTTGAATTCCGACGTTCTTACTTTATAACATTGAAAGTGTCACTTGCATCCATATTTAGTGACATACGTCGTCACTCACGTTGTGTTACTTTTTCTCAAATATAACAAAACAGATAAGAGTACGTCTGATCCTTTCATTTTACTTATGCATGTATGAAATACAAAAATAGGAAGATTTTGCACTTTTATGTTAGTACTGAAGTACACTCCCGAATCTATGATTGAAACAACCGCACGTAATCGTGATTTTTTTTTATGCTACGTATCTTTAAGTTATGTTGACGTGATTTAAGCCACCAAGACAAAGCTACAAAACAAAGCTGCTTTTTACCATTAAATATTGTTCTAATTAAGTCTAAAAACTAACTGTATTTGAACTAAAAATATGTTCATGGAATGCGAATTTGAAGAAATGTATTGATGAAGTTTAGAGATTAATCATGCGATCTTACAACAATTGGTTCATTCAGTAAAAAAAAATTATTTATTTGTTTTTGTTTAATATTATGGATATCTAATTATACTATTTTCATAAGAAACTAAATACATTCTCGCTGTTTTAAAACTATAAATTATATTTATATTTTAACTGTACAGTTTAGCTAAAAGAAGTTAAATAATCAATAAAAGCTCAATAATATTCTTTTAAATATTAATTAATAATAATAATAGTTATAAGCTGCATTCTTTATCGCTGAATTCATCAAAATCTATAATCTTCCATGTTTTTCTGCTCATGGAACCACAGTTTTACGTAGACTAAAACACCTTGAATCGTATGCCAAAGTTTTAAAAATATAGTCTACGTCCGTTGTAAATGTTTGCTTTGATTTTGTGATGGAAGTTAAAATAATATTCCACTACCTTAGAGTTTTTAAGGTTTTTTGCAAAATCTCTTATTTTCATTTACGTAATGCAGGGGCGCATGCGCATTTCACCAGAACTGACGCATGCAGTCAGAAAAATGACTCTTGTATATTTTCATTCGATTCAAAGTTACAATAAAAAATACATATGAAACAATGCCGCCGTAGTTTTAGTAGAAATATCAGATGCGTAAATAGGTACAAGTTAAAATTTGTACTTTTTGTACACAAGACCCTTATGACTTCTAAACTATTAGTCTTGTTCAACCCATCATAAAAAATACATCGGACGCATTGCGTCTGTCGCCTTTGTTGAAGAATTTCAATTCTCTCCCTTAAATTACCCTTATAGGGATAGCGTATAGAGGAGATTGGGAAAGTTAGCTTTGAGCATTTATAATAACATAGCAAATATTTCTATTAGAAAAATTGGTTGATAATTTTTCCAGAGAAAACACCCTTTTATTGCTGGTCAAATAATAAAATTTTGTTTGACAGTGAAAAGTGATCCTTTCTCTCGGGCATCTTAGATTTTGAGGAACTAAAATTACAAAAATAATGAAATTATTATTTACCATATTTGATGAAGATTATAATCTTAGAAACTATTTCGTTATTAACGTTTAAATTGCAATTGACTCATCGCTATATTCGTGTATCGCATATTTCATTAGTAATATCAAAGCATTCACTCGAATTTCGAAATCACAATGGAATAAAGTCTGAATGTGTAACTCATTGTGTGTTGGCTGATTGAGCATTCTGTTTATAGGGGGGATTCCTTCTCTGTAACCGTGATCGATCCACCGGGATTTGGAACAAACGAACACAACCAGCTGTTTCGTTTGAGTACTAATATAATTAATGACTTCCTCCAAAACTATATACAGCAGCTGATGTTCTTCAAGGAACTCGTGAGTATTCACTGTTTATGTTCTTTAAATCGAATGAATTGTCAGAAGACAATCGTTATGGCTTTTAAATTCAAATATGTTTTGCACATCATGAGCGCCCTAATTTTCATGCATTCATTTCAAACTAAAACTGAAATATTTTTTCCAAAAAAATTAATGAAAACTAAAGGTACCAAATGATGTGCAATACAAAAAAAATAAAAAGCAAAACATCCCTGAATTTTTGATTTCATCAACAGAATTTTTACTGGACAATCTTAATTGTTTAAGAAATAGACATAAAATGCGCCACTTAATTAGAGGAGACGTTATTTTGAGATGGAAATTAGACACAAATAAGTGCTTAATCAGAATAAGCTTAGCTTTTCTTTGGCCGGGTTTAATTAAAAAGCCTCAAATAAGGGAGACATAGACTTCTTAGTGTTAATTTCCCTTTTCTAAATTTCACGATAGTTCAAGAACTATATACTATAAGGCAATCAAAAATTATTTAAAATAAATAATAAAACTCGTAACTCAAATAATTACTTGTGATTGCGAAGTCTATTCTGCTCAAAGATTTGAGCATTTAGGGCAACATTGCATTAAGGCCTGTGAATAGCAAGATATTCCTGTTAGGTGTTTGCCGAACTTTGTTTCAGCTATAAAGCTTTTTCGTTAATCTAGGGTTTGGGTGCAATGGACCTCTGATTGATTTCCCCGGCTCTTTGGAGCTTCTCAATCTCTAAATCTAAGTCAAATAAGACTAAGTAATTCAAATAATTCTATGTAAAGAAATATGCTTTCATTTTGTATTATTTATGTTCTTAAATAGTCAAAACGTTTATTAATAATGGGATACACTAATTTTTACATTATTTAACAATGTAATTTTAAATTAAAAGATTCAAACCTTGAAAGGAATCGGTCAAATAGTTCTTGAGAAATAATAATTTAAAAATTGGACTGTTTTTTATACTTTTTGAGTGAAATAAATTTATATGAAGGGGCTTATATTTTCGACAGAATTCTTAAATAAACTATGGGGAAAATTTTTTGTCCATGTTACAGCTTCCAAATACGCCGGTTCAAGATTTCAAACCCCTCGAAATTAAAGTTATGTTTATTCATGTAAAGTATGATTTTGTGTCAGATTCCGTAGCTTAAAAGATCATCTGCACAAAGAAATTTGGCAAACTTAAGTTTAGTACCTTGAACCATTTAACTATCCTACCACAAGAGTAAAAGTTATTAAGATGTTCCGTTTTCTTTATTTTGAGGACATGACAGTACGCAAATTAAAAAGTGGAAAATCTTACGTAACTTTTGATCCAGTGATCGGGATTTGAAATTTCAACCGAAGTTTCAATCTCAAGAGTTTACATAATGGAACTTAAGGTTTGCTACTTATTATGTACTGTCAATTAAAAAACCACATCAAAAAAAGGTAAACCTCAAAAAAAAAATAAACCACACCTCTAAAAATATTTAAATGAATCAAAGAATTCTTCACACAACTACGAAAAAATTTATCCAAACATCACATCGTGTCCCAATGAATAGTTAACAATAAAAACTGTTTGAAATTTTACTACTCAGAAACTATTCCAACAATATCATTCAACTTTTGGACTTGGTAATTTAAAATTGTATAGTTTTAAATAATGAAAAACTTGTACAGTTTAGAATTCAAAACATTAAACACAATTAAACAGTAAAAAGTAATACTTACAAAAATTACTTAAATAACTTCAAGGAATGATCAAAACATGCAAATAGTAAAATTAACGTTAAGGGACTTCATGGAATTACACAAAAATCTCATAAATGCACTGCTTTAAATTGTAACTCAATCCGTCTTCTCTAGTTCATAATTTAGAGTGGGAAAGCCAAATCTGATTGAAATCTCAAAATCTGCGTTACAACTGCAAAGTCCCCCTCTCCGCCAATCAATATAGTTCTTATTGATGGAAGACTTCATTTATTAGGCCAACTTGAAATTATATTATATGATTTGTGGGTGAGCTTTTCATTCTGGAACAGTTCAAAATGTGTGGTTTTAGGACACAGTTCGAAATGAATGCTTATGCTCAGAAGTGGCGCCCTAAACTTTAGAGGACCCCAAATATTAATATCTTCTTAAGATTTTAATATTACACTTTATTTATGATTTTCGAAATAGCCTCATTTTGAATGAGGTAATTTTCGAGTAATTTTCTAGTCTTATCCTGAAAGTTAAACTGTTAAAAAGTAGCTAAAATTTTAGCTTAATAGCTATTTTTTAGAATCTAATGAGATGCATTATTGTGTTACTTATAAATTTTTTATCAAAATCGAATCATTATCGTGAAGCATCTGCTGTACCAGCAATAAATCCACTATGAAAGATGGTTCACTGTAGCCAAAATCTTTGAAAAACTATCATTAGTTTTGTTGTAAATAGTGATTGCAATAGTACGTATGTAGCTTTATTAACTAACTAACTACGTCGAGTTTTTCTACAATAAAGTTTCTTTACAACATTTTTTTTCATTTGACGAAATTTTTTATCGGAACTTTGAATGACTTCATATAATGAAATATTCTCCATAGAATGAAGCGATTGTCTCCTCATAACAAATCTTTTAGATGTTTATCTTTTTGATTTCCGTCTTTATTTAAGGAAGTTGGTGTTGAAGGATGAAATTTTTGTGCAATCTATTCCACATTATTGGAACCATTGCATTATTCATTGCAATTAAATGAATCGTTTTAAACCCTTTTCTATATTGTGTATTACTTCATTTTTAATTTAAAATTCATCATTATATGCTCCTGAATTTACCACGAAGACTAAATATTTTGTATTTATTTTAATAACTACAAAAAAAATGAATTTGAATCAACCATAAATAAACTACCGATTTCTCAACCATTTGCATATGCGTATATGAAACATTGGTAAAATAGCTGTTCGGACGGAACCACTAAGAACATTCACAATAACCGAGTGTTTACCATAACCCTTGTTCGTTATAACGGGGTTAGACTTCAAAACAAATTTTACACTTAGTAAAATTGTTGGGCTATATTCATTCGTAATCTGACTTCTCGTAATCGTCTGATAATTTTGATACAGCAAGAATACAAGGAGGAAGGAGTGGACATGCCATTCAAGTGGGACGATACAACACAGCAAGAGCAGTCGACCAACTGTTTGGTGGAGTGTGAAAGAATCCTCCTCAATGATCTTCAAAACTCCTCAGGAGTCAACTGGTTGAGTAAGTTGAGTCATGATCATTTTATTTCTGAATCTCAATGATACCTCATAAGAAACCCTTTCATTTCCATTGGTAATTTAAAGTTTAGAAATGAGAAAATTCAGAGAAAGCAATGAAGTTTCAAATGTAAAATATCAAATTGCAAATTAATTATGGCAGAATATTGGTTCAACCTTAGCCGAACGCAACACTGCCGTGCAATTGAAAAAGAAAAACGTAAGTGTATCCCGTAAACGTAAGTGCACTTAGGTTTTTTTTTCACGTTTTACTGTAAGGTCTATGATATGTCATTTTGATACTACACAGAGTCGATGGTTGAACTGATATTTCCTTCTTAATCTACTCACCAACGTAATAAAAAGATTAAAACCTCAGCAAGTTTTAATGTGCACCTTGCAGCGTATATATGTTACCGTGAATGACCGAAATCAAGAGAATGTCGACTCTCAGCTGTGAATGTCAACAATCACATACTCACTTTGATGAATGTCCGAAATATTTGTCTAATTCCATTCGATATTAATTTATTCCTTGATATGATTTCATTTATTCGATATTTTAATATCTGCTGAAGATAGACGAGGAGAAACCTTAATGTTCGGAGTATAGTGCGACTTTCAGGAGAACTTCTCCAGATACCAGACTCGCGTCGTGGCGGATACCATGGTTACGAGGAAAAGTCACTTGATCTTTTCATAGGTAAGCGTGGTTAAACCAATCGATACCTTCATTCTTCCATTGCACCCCGATTAGAAATGTGATCTCGCTTGTTACCATAACAGCAGACGTTCCCAGACTTTTAGTCTAGAGGAGCTCTCCTCAAAGCCGCACTTTACCGGTTAAATGCATACTGGGCAGTGCCACTTGAACTTAAAAACATTGATGAAGGGAATACAGGGCAAACGTATACAATTGTATAAATATTTGTCATATTCCATTTGTTATTAATTTATTCGTTGATATTATTATATTTAGTCGATATTTAAATATGTGCTGAGGATAGATTAGGAAAAACTTCAGTCTTCGGTTTACCGGTAAAATGCATACTGGGGAGAGGCACTGAACCTTAAAAAAAACATTGATATAGGGCTTACCGGGCAAATGTATACCGGGCAGTGGCACTTAACCCGATCTAGTATATACTTCAAACATTTACCAAAACGATTTCGGTCATTCACAGTAGCATATACACCGAATCCTTTATTGAATACAGTTCAATTTTTTGAAATCGAAATCACTATGTTCAGCTGTCAGTCAGAAATGCGAACTGCATGACCGAGCCACTCAATATTTTATTTCACAACGAATTATAATTTTTTTCATGCTGCATTATTTGTACGTATTTAATAATATACTTCTGCATATGGTCAAGACAAAATGGTTATCATAAACTAAAAACGAATTTTTTTACAACTATTCATAAACTATTTCTTTAACCAAAGTAAAGTAAAATACCACCATTTTGGAGAGTTAATTTTTGATTTAATTTGCTGTATGGCAAAGTTAATGGTTGCCACTAACCAAATTGTGGGACTCAATATAAGAAATAGCGATTAAAAAATTATCTGTTATACCATATTATCTTTATCACCATCATATAGACACTTTTTCCGTCGGAAGTACCGTGTGCTTTTTATTGTAATTATTTTTTTTTTAAATATCGAATTATAAATATTTCATAATATTCTGAAAATTACTTGATTTCACACTTGTTTCTTAAAATCTTTCTTCCTTTTAGAAATGAATCTTATAACGTTTACCATATTTTGAGAAATAATTCAAGAGAAATGATTTTTATCAATATCAACAGTGCTTTGAACATGTTGAGTTTTTTTTTAAATGTAGCCACATGTTTTAAAAAGAGGCCACTGTTAAAAATACTACAGCTGGCTACTGACCATTAGCAAAATTTTCTAATTTTGTCCCATACATTTTACATTTTAACATATTTAACATTATATTTTAACATATTTAACGTTAATATTTTATCCTTAAGCTGTTTTATTTTATTCAAGAAATGATTTTAGAAAAATTTATTACTAATATTATGAATGTCTTAAGCTTCAAAAAACATTTCTTCTAAAAGCTTATGAATAAAAATAAATAATTATATTGTGGATTTTATTATATGAAATATGTTATTGTTTTGCAAGGAAAACAACAAAGCAGTAAGATAATTCATATCTCTAAAAAAAATTTGATCTCGTCTATTTAGTTTAAATACAATAGATAATAGGCTTCCGCCCTTCCGATCGGAAGGGAAAAAATAAACTAAATAAACCAGTTTTATTAAAATCTTGTAGCTTCACAATGAGTCTTTCAATCTTTCAATTCTTTTTTCCGCTTTGATTTTCCGTTTTTCTGATTTTCAAAAAAAAAATTTGCTTACTAAAGATGATTTTCAACTCATTTTTTTTTTATTTACTCTCAGAAAAGATGAAATCCCTACCCGCCGAGTGCATCGAAGTGGAAAACGATAAAATTATCGTGCATCATATTTTTGAAAAGGTAAGTATGTTTTTAGTTTGTCTAAAAATTTGAAAATGGCGTCACTAAACCGAGGAATTTATCATATTCCTTTGACTAAGCGGAATTCCACCAAGTTTTATGGAAAATCTCGAGCATTGTTCTTTAAATTCTTTTCTCGCGAATAAATGTAGCTATTCTTTTCTTTTGTTCTTCCAGAACAAGTTGATTTAAAAAGAGAAATAAGTCTCCCGATGCTGTATTTCCACCCAATTAACTTCAAACATAACGAAGCAGAATGCTCGAAAAAGAGAAATGCCCCCAAAACAAGGGAGGGAACATCACAATAAGTGCGCAGAAAATCGCATTTCTTTACTTGTTTAGATAGATTTCCCTTGACTCATAAATGAAACAGATGTCAAATATGGATGCTGAACTTTTATTTGAAACAGAAAAAAAAAACATTCTAAAAAAATTCTGCCTAATGAGATTCTTTCTCATTTATTTTGCCATAATCAAAATTTTTGCAATCAACGAAAAATACCCAAACCTCTCACAAATTGACAATTTAATACTAATATCTAACAACAACGCTCTTTGTATACAAGGTGTTTCGTAAAGATCACTCTTAATATGTATTCTCAGAATCTTTATCAAAAATAAAAACTACGAAGTACATCGCGGGGGTGAACTAATATTTAAGTGAGGGAGAAACAAAAATGCTATCGATATTTTACCAGTTCCACTAGAGAAAGGCAGATAAAATAAACAGCAAAACACCCCGTGCAGTCAGGCTAACCGAGGGAGGTTCTCGTGGTTTTACACTCCATGTAACGCAAATGCGGGTTAGTTCCATCAAAAAAAGTCCTCCACGAAAGCAAATTTTTCCCAATACTCGATCCAGGAGTTCTCTTGTCTTCTAGATTGGGTTCAAAATTACAAGGCGACGAAGCTGAACATTAGTAGTCGTAAACCCAAAAAATTGGGTCGACTGTTCAACTACAGTTGTAAAAAGAAAAAACAGCAAAACAGGTTTAATTGATGATTAAAACTTGAAATAATCGTCTTTCAACACCTCTCTGTATCATCGTTCGATTCTGCAACTTATGTTTTATAATTTCCGACACCAATAGCTGTAACGCACGACCATGCGTTATAACTTATGAATTCTTATCCTGTTTGTATTTTATCAACCTATCTTCACACGAAAGTTCATTTCGGCCCTCTTGTTAGAAAGTTATCGACAGAAATAAAAAAATATCTTATTTTATTTCATTTGAACACCAGTGTAATTTGATTGAATGAGAACAAATAGAACATTGTTTAAAAAATTAATCTTTTCATTTATTTTTAAATTAGTGCGAAAATTTAGACAAAAATTTATATAACAAGACTTTTTGATGCGCCTAGCCTGCTCTTGCAATGCATGGAGAGAAAAACCACACAAATCTCCATCAGTTAGCCCGATGGCATAGAGATTCTACCTCCATAATCCGTCTACCACTGAAGATGTTTTACCTTAGAATTATGATTGGTGCAAGCAGGAATCAGAGTTCTTATCGATCAGCCATCGCTGGTAATCAAAATCTGGGTCACTTCATTGGGAGGTGAGCGCTCTATTTCCCGAGCCACAGCGTCTTGTATTTAGATTGCTGTAAAATAGCTAATCAAAAAAACTTTTTCTTTTCCAATGGCAAATTTATTGGACAGTAGTTACAACACAATAAGAAAAGTCAAATACAATAAAAGATGGTAAACATAATGCAGTAACTTGAGTCCATTAATTCAGAAGGTCACGGGCTTCCCACTATCGCTCGGCCGGCTAGAAAAGACTTGCGCAAAACAGGACAGTGCGTAATATGGGCGGCATCCATTTCCTCCCCAGGGTTACAAAGTGTGCAGAGGGGAGAAGGAGCAATGCTAATTCTGCTGAGGTGTTTAAGAAGACAGTCGTGTCCAGTGGCCAGGCGGAATCCTGCCACAGCTTGGCCCAATATAGGATTTAGGGACTAAATCCCTCCAAGGTTTATCGGACACTCATTTGAATAGGTGCGTGAGGGAATAGTCCTTTATGCAATTCGTCACCATTTTCTTGATGGAACAAAATGGTATTGCGAGGGATGGAATTTCAATAATTGAGGGGCCCTTCTTGGCCAAAGGATCTGCACTCTCGTTTCCCAAAATTCCGCAGTGGGAGGGTATCCACTGAAGGACAATGTTTTTCCTGTGTGACTCAAGGCTTCGAAGGAGTCGTCGACAGTCCATGACTTCAAGGTTTTTGGGATCGATAGAGGAATTGATGGTTTGAAGTGCGGCCATAGAGTCACAAAAAATAACTGCTTTTGTAAAATGGTCAAGGTTACAGTGAATTTGAGACAGAGCAGCTGGAATGGCGGTTATTTCACCATCAAATGCAGTTCCTTGTCCCACAGAAGTGTAAGATGAAAATAATTTTGAGGAGATGCCTGCCCCTGCATTATTACAGTTGGAGAGTTGAGAGCCGTCTGTAAATATATGGAGCCAGAGATCTTCAGGATAGTGATTGTTGATTGGTTCATAAGTCAGGGATCCCAAGATGGTAGTATCAGTATTCTTTTTTGACACCTTTTGACACAAGTCAAGATTAACCTTAAAAAATCTCATTCTAGTTGAGTTCTGCGGTGGTATAATAAATTCTGGTTAGTGGTTCAAGTTATGGGAATTCTTCAGCTCGAGAACCCCTTGAAGAAACCCGTAAACATAAAAACTAAAATTCAGTTTTAGTAGAATTTTTATTAATTAGCTTCTAGTGAGGGGGCGGTTAGTGTCCAAAGAAGACGAAGAAAAATATACAAAGTGATTTATCTACACGTATTTTATTATTTACTATGCCATTTTACTTTTGCATTAACACATTTCTCTTTAAATTTCAAATTAAGTTTAAACTCTACTAAGACAATTATATTGTTTTATCTTATGACATTCTCTTGAAGTTTACACTTATATTTTTGCTACCATTCACTAAGTAAATCGATTAGGAAGCTCTTCTACAAAACAGTTTTTAAATTCCTTTCATACAATGAATGATTAGTTTTTTAATCAACGAAAGTTACTTTAGAAAAATTTAAGCTTCCTCATTAAATTTCGAAAAAGAATTCTAAAGAATTGAAAAGAATTCATTGTTCTTCGGAAAAGCTAAAAATACAGTTCAATCAAAATCATTGAAGTAAAAATGTAGCCAAAAAGAGAAATGCAATAACGAAACTATGTTACAGCTTGACAGGAATTATTGAATAAAATAAACATCATAAAGTAAATATTGAATTACCTTTTTTTATTTTATTTAAAACTTTAAGCTTCTTGCCCTGAAGTTAAGAACGAAATTTAAAACAAAAACTGAACCGTAAAAGATTTTCACACACTTTAAAGGTAGTTACTGTTCAATTTTCGTTTCATAGAAAAGTAAATTTGAAACCATCACAAATGCGAAATAATATTGTACGCTGAAGTTTAAAAGAATTTAAATATTTATAAAATTAAAAACATTAAATAAAAATAACTGAAACAGATAAAATAATATTACGTTAGATTTTTTGCTTTCATTGATATTGTGCTAAATGTTTCAAGAATTCCAATGATTGGTTGTTTCTTTTTTTTTAAGAAAAATTTTAATTTGTTACTGCATAATTTAAATTTTTGATGTTTGATTTAAATAAATAATTTTTCTTAATAATCATGAAACGCTTTCTTATTTTTGGGTAACTTGAATAGGGGAGTCATCCTCTCAGCAGAGGATCAAAATTTGTGATGGCATCATCCTCGGGAACGTTTCTCAGACCAATAACCCATAGTGAAGCTCTAACGCGACCTAAATAGAAAACTACTACAACATTCTTGCTTCAACATAGTACAACATTTGTTGTCTCCATATATTTCAGGTTTTGTACAGCATTCCTGACTTGACGGCAGAAAATATGGGTGCAGAGGACGAAAGTGAATTCATAGAAACTTTTAAAAATACTGATGATGTCATAACAGCTGCTATTGCAAATAAAGTGAGTCTCCAACAAAACTATATATTTTAAAAAGAAGGAATAAACTAGTTTTAATTGAAGAGGATATTTCGTAAAACCAGAAATGGCATCGCACTCTCTTTGATTTTTTTCCAAAATTAACTTTTCCTTTCTAAAATTATCTGAAAGTTTGTAGTGCAATCATCCGGGGCAATTTAGGCAACATTAAATAAGCCAGTATTTAAAGCCATAGTTGTTTAAAAGATGCAGGATGCAAGATTGCTAAACAACAAGTGTGTAGCACTAACCTTTCATTTCCATCAAGATCCCTACGGTGAATGAATTATTATCTTTTTTTCTCACAGGTCTTGGAAAATAGAAAATACACCGTATTTCTACAACTCATGTTTTTTTTTTTAGTTAAATTACCATTGTCCAAAGTACTTTTTTAATTTTTTAGACGTTTTTTTAAGTCATTACTCGGTATGCTCTTGCTCGGTATTCCCTACATTTAAATTAAAGTGTCACTGCCCTGCATATACATGTCCAGCATTCCTTACATTGATGTTTTTTTTTAATGTAAACACCATTCCTCGGTGTTCCTTACACTGAATTTTTTTCTAATCTAAATAATATTAAATTTGTACTTACCTCCAGGGAAAAAAATAAATATATATATATATATATCATTTTTATTGAAGAAAAACGAGTAAATATAGCAACTCAAAATAAAAAGTAAAACAAAGTGCGGCAACTCCAAGCTTGTAAATGCATATTTTTACTTGAAAAATATTATTTTATTTTCGATTTCCATATTCTAAAATCGAAAATAAATTTTGTCCGCTGTGTCTGTTTCAGAGAAAAATACCCACATGCATCATTACTATTTTAAACCTGCAGAAGGAAGGCAACAATTCACTCCCCATAGGGAATTCGCTTAGAGTCGAAGGACTAGCGCTGCACGCTTGTTGTTTCGTAATCTTGCCACCAATTAAGTTAAACTTAAGCTATTTTGTCTGCTGATTATGATAGTTTTCAATGATAGTTTTGCGATTTTCTTACGGCCTCTTAGGCGGAATTATT
Source organism: Parasteatoda tepidariorum (assembly GCF_982258835.1). Classification (NCBI taxonomy): domain Eukaryota; kingdom Metazoa; phylum Arthropoda; class Arachnida; order Araneae; family Theridiidae; genus Parasteatoda; species Parasteatoda tepidariorum. Next base: position 34,230,931 of record NC_141757.1, on the reverse strand, counting down.
TTTCATTAATTACCTTATTTTTTGAAAAAAAATCAAAATGTGAGTTTATTTGCTTATTGGTAATTTAAACTTTCTTTTGTGAGCCAACGGCTTTTAATTTTAGTGTATTTTTTTACCAAAATTGTATAAATTTTTTATATTATTGCATTTTTTTACAGGAAGACTCGGTTTTAAAATGTCTGTAAAAATAATTTATCTTAATTACTTAAATAATTAAATTGGTTTCTTTTTAAAAAAGTTAAAATTAATCCATGTAATTCTCGGGCTTTTTTAAAAGTAGTAGTCATAGTTAAAAAAAAAAAAAAGAAAGAAAAAGAAACAACAACAAAAAAAGTACTAATAATTTTCAATTTTAGGTACCCACAGACAACAAGTGTCTGACAGAGCAAACACAGATACTCTTGCCGAAAATTCTCGATCTCATGACGGAAGATTTCCCTCACCTAGTGGTGTGTCTGCAACCCTCTCAAAAAGAAGACGCCAGGTTCGAACCTCCATACATCATGCAACAACTGAGAGCTTTCAATTTAACGGAAACCATACTCATTAGGCAGAAAGGATTTGCTCGTAGACTCTCTTTTCCGGAATTTCTCAATAGGTACGACCCATTTTCTTTTTTTCAAGATAAATATCTACCATTTTTTAACCAGTTTAGCGTTTAGAAATAGAATGAAACTCGTAAATTTTTAAAAAGATTAAAGAATTATTATAAATTTGAAATAGAAAAATAAATTGAAAAAGAATAAAAGAAATAGGACTTCATCAGGAGATATGCATTCATGTGGGTATAACTTTTTGACAAAATAAAGTGTTGATAGTGACTGTCTCGACAAACATATAAATACCGATGATGGCTGGAACCATATCTATTTTAAAAATTCGTCATCTCCCCCGTTGTTGTAGGCATTCAATTTTACGTTTGTTTTACTACGCAAAAATTATTTTATTTAGAGACTTGAAATTGCGAAGGAAAATTATAGAAAAATGTACAGGGAAAACGATGGAATAAAAAAATTTCTTTCTATATACATTTATTAATTTTTGAAGTAATAACTAATAAAGCTGTAAGGGGAAAAAATACCAGGTGGGCCGCTCTACAGGTTGCAAGAATGCAACTACCCCTACCAGCTTATATAGCAATGGTTTGAAAAACAAATCACGTCATTATTTTTCAATACTGTTAAATAGTCATTTTAATAGCTTATGGTGACTTGAGAGAGTTTTAATAAATCTTATTATTACAGGTAAAGTTAATTTTTTTATCGTTTAATTGTAAAACAATGACTAAATATGTTTTCAAAAACTTACTGCAAGTTCTATTTATTTTCTTATACACGCATTTTGAACTTATGTTTAGAAGAAGAATGCATGAACTTCATGATGCAAAAACATTTCTGGGATATTTCGTTTGAACGCGATGGATTTGAATGTGCAAAAATATTGCAGAAAGCTCTGAAAATTGATTTCAACATTTCATAACTAAAAAATAATACACAGTTTTTCATTGGGTTTTTTTTTTAATATAATTGACCCACTTAATTAATTTAAAAGAGACAAGCTATCACATAAACTCTACCTTTCATTGTAATAGATATGCAAAGTTTTTTAGGTCTGTTACAAATATTATTTATTAATTTATTTTATTTAGTAATTTGTTTTATTTAGTAATTTATTTAATTTATTAATTTATTTTCCTTATATTATTATAAATATAATAAATATTATAATAATTATTATAAATTAATTATCCAAATTAATTATATAAAATATATATTTAATTTATTTACGTATATTAATTATTGAAATTACATGTTTTATTTATTTATAATTTATTTTTATTACTTTTTTTTTTGCTTTATTTTAAAGAAATTAATTCATTCATTTGATTTTTATTTTTGTATAATTCTCGAAATTTATGAAAATATTCTAATTTTAGGTTGTTGATTTGAGCTAGAAATTTTAAAAAGCAAGTTACTATTTAGTGAAATATATATAAAGAAAACTGATGATTGTTACAGGTACAAATATCTAGCGTTTGACTTTGACGAAGAAGTAGAATTAAATAAAGATAACTGCCAGCTGCTTCTCATTAGACTCAAGATGGATGGATGGAAAATGGGAACCAATAAGGTGATGAAGCATTTATCTTAATTATTCACAGGGGGCGCTCTAATCATGAATCCCAAACAAACTTATCCAAACCATAGGGTGTCTATCGGATGAATGACTGATTTCAAAATTAAAAATCCCGGATACAAAGGGCAATAGAGAAAGAAAACGAATGGAATGTTTAATGTAAAAGCTATAAAATTACATACAGAAATTTTGAAATTAATGTATAAATATTGCCAACAGATGGCGCTGCAAATAATCCATGACCCAAAAAAAAACTCCCAGCTTTAAAACGCTGGAGCTGATTTCTTCTTGGTTCCTTCTTATTCTCTGCGACAAAAGCAGCAAGTTGTAAAGAATGAGGAGGTTTAAAGCGCATATTCTGTTGAACAACGTATATTTCTGATTATATATATATATACAGGGTGTCTCAGTTAAGCGTTTCAGAACTTCTAAGAGGGGTAGGGGGCATCCTTATGACTCGAAATCATATAGCAATGTGGGGTCGGAAATGCTTTCCTGAAGCGGTGACGTACACAGACGCACCATAAAGAAAAGAGACCGTAAGTGAAAAATCGCTATAATAATACATTGAAAAAATTATATGGTACATGGGCCAAAGTAAGTGTTCGAAGTTTCTGCCCCCGGCTACAATGTACACCTCACATCTCCGGCGCATGGACATTCGAACATTCTGCAATACTCCAGGCATATCTCGCAGGCAGCTACTGCGATTCTTGCAACCAGCATTATCAACCGGGGTGTCATAAACCAGTGTTTTCATATGACTCCAGAAGTCAAGACATGATAGGTCGGGTGACCGAGGAGGCCATATAATTTTTTCA